>NC_048569.1:36477390-37132390 GCF_013265735.2 Oncorhynchus mykiss
GTGATAAAGAATATCAACATTTAGTTAGAAGACAGGGACTGATTAGTGTTTTTTAACTACAATGATGTCACAATTGGGATATTTATCTCCTGAGAAGCTCATTATTTCATTAGGACAATTGCTCAGATGGTTATTTGGTGATGTTCGACTGTGGCTTGAGTTGTTTAACACCTTGAGACTGTCCAGTGATGGTGAAGTTGTGTGATTCATACTACGTTGGTGGTGTTTTTAGGAGATGGATAAGTAAGCACCCCTTGCACTCACCCTCACAGCTGTGCCTGTCTGAGGTGAGCTCAAAGCCATGGCCAGAGGCGCATCGGTAGCTGCCCAGGGTATTCACACAACGCTGCTCACAGAGCCCTCTACCACCCACAGAAGCTGTCAGGATATACCATTAAGAAGAAAGGAACCAGAGGAAGCCGTCACTTCTGCTGCACATTGTATTAATACTTTCACTTCCTTCACATAGTATTTCCAGTCAACAGAAATAAAGAGTTCATAATATACTCCATCTCTTTCATCCAGAAAGGCCGTTGTGAAATCCCATGAAGGAAAAAGAGAAAATGGAGTTAACATTTCTAAGAAACCCTCAGACTTCCCTCCCATTGAAGCAGCGTACACTAACCACAACATCATAATGCAAATGGCCAAAGTAAAATGATTGAAACTTTTATTGTGTACACACAGGTGGACATCCTGCCTTCCATCTAAAGCCCACAAATACTAAGTATATCAAATGAACTGATATGCGGAGGAAGACGTAATGTAACTCTTGTATTCCATAAGACAGCCATGTTAGAAGATGGTTCCACAGATGTTCATGTGAACTAATATATTATGACAAATCCTTCACCGGTAGTAAATGTTGTAAAGGATTTTGGTGCAAAATCACCCAATCCTGTGGCATCTCATCATCATCACTAACACTAGTCACAGATGGACACTATTCTTGATCTCCGATCTTTGAAGTAGTTTGCAGCAAATCCAGCCTTGTTCACTGACCCATCAGACACAAACTTCATCCAGAGCTGGTTGGAGCTGGTCTTGATGTCATCTGGTTTGTCTTAGTCACAGAAGCAGCCCAGCAGTGGAATGCTCTCTGACTTCTCGTTTCTCACCTCCAGGTAGTCATAGGCACAGCGGTCATGCCTCTCAATCTGTGGTAGAGACAGGCAAGGCACATTGGAGAATGTTGACACAGGATGCTCAACTGTCCTACAAATTCACATCTACTCTGCTATGTCGGTTATAAATATGATTATTTCAAATCAAATTGTATTTGTCACATGCGTCGAATACACCATGTGTACACATTATTGCGAAATGCTTACTTAAAAGCCCTTAACCAACAATGCAGTTCAATAAATAGAGTTAAGAAAATATTTACTAATATAAACTAAAGTAAACAAAACTCAAAAATTATAATAATAAAAAAGCAACACAAGAAAATGACATAATAACGAGACTATATACAGGGGGTACCGGTACAATGCGGAGTCAATGTGCGTGGGTACAGTTTAGTCGACGTAATTTGTAAAGTTAATATGCATAGATAATAAACAGTGAGTAGCAGTGAGCAGCAGCAGGGAAAAGTACACTGCGCATTCAGCACCACGGACAGAACTCTTGTTAACGGGTATGCACAAAAACACAAGAAAGAGAGAGAGCTCAACATTACATTTAAACTATTCAATCAGTGTGAGGAGTGAAGTCTCTGATGGGCATTGACTAGAGCAGCGAAGTCAGGTATAGTTTCTGACGTCGCTATGCGTCGGATTGCTGAGAGGTGAGAGTCAGAAAGAGATGATCTGTGCCTTGACTTGTTATATTTCATCACTGAAAATGTCTGTTCACATACATTGGTTGACCCAAAAATGTACAAACATCTTTTGAGCATGACTCCTAATCTTTGGAAATGTTGTTAATCGAGAGATGCATAGAACCTCATCAGTGACATTGTTTTGAATAGTTCTCCAATCACTGCATCAGACTGTACATCAATATGCACAAGTTGCAGGTCAGTGGGAGCGATATCCACATTGAAGAGGAAAGGAGAGGAAACCAACAGCATGTCATTTTCCAACACTTTGAAATCCTCAAAACGACGAGAAAACTCACCGTTCAAAGCACACAGCAGCGATGTATACTTCTCCCGCTGGTCATCTGATAGTGAACAGACTAGTATGGGAAGGTGGGTGATATTTGTTGGCTTCTACTTGACGGGTCAGGAGGAGTAATTTACCCTTGAAAGCTTTGACAAGGCTGTACATCTGATGTGCAAAAAGGCCCTTCCCTTGTAGTTTGGAATTCAGTTCATTCATGAGGCCATGATGTACATGGTGAAGGCAAAGTCAGCCAACCATTCTTTGCCTTGCAGTTGAGGGAAATCCACATATTTTCCTTTCATTTGCAAAATCTCAGCAATCTCTGACTTCAGGTCCCACACCCTTTTAAGCACCTTCCCCAAACTCAGCCATCTCACGTTTGTGTGGTAGGGGAGATCTGCATGACCTGTGGTTTAACTGCCTGAGGTTTAAAGATTTTGTTCTTATGAAGTTTACCACTTTTGTGACTGTATCCACAACATGACTCATTTTCAGAACACATTTACAGAGCACCTCCTGATGAATAATGTAATGCAGGAAAAAAAACAATTCTGATCTGGATTCAGTTCAGCTACTTGATCTTGTATCCTTTTCAAGAGGCCAACGGTTTTTCCTGTCAAGTTTGGGCACTCTTCATTGACTGCACTGAAGCAAACTCCTCTTGTAAGTTCAAAGTCTGGGGTTATGCCTCGTAAGAATATCAACAACTGCACCGTGTCATGTGCGTCATTGCTCTCATCCAGGGCCAAGGAGAAATAGGTGAAATCTTTTACCTTGTCTTTCAACTGTTGTTCTATATTCTCTGCAATGTACTCAACACACCATGTCACTGTTTGTCTTGACATGGAAACATTTTCAAACAGCTCTTTCTTGTTGGTGCAAAGCATTGCTGCAGTGTCAATTAAACATTCTTTAATGAATTCGCCCTCAGGCTTGCTATGTTTAGCAATTTTGTGGGGCAGTACATAGCTAGCTCTCACAATTTTGTCGTTATTGTATTGTGAAAAGTCATTGCTGCTTTTTCAACGGAGAAAGCAACTATTTCGATGTACTTGCACTCTGCTCAGAAGACATATTTCTATAGTTCTCTGCATGCTTCGCCTGGAAGTGTCGGGACAAGTTGTAGTCTTTCAAGACAGCGATGCTCTCTTTGCACACTAAGCACACAGCTTTCCCTGATACCTCAATAAAGAAATATTTAAATGTCCAGTCTTGCTGGAACACCCTACATTCATTGTCTACTTTCCTTTTCTTTGAAATCTTTGAAAAACTCATTTTGGCACAATTTCTAGCCAGCTACTATTTGTAACTGTGACATGTATATCAACCTGCCAGTCACTGCCTGTCCTCATGCAGTTATTTATACGTGCCTTGAAAATAAATGTCCCACAAGCGGGAGGAGTTAAATCATTACACATAGGCGAGTATTCATCGGGCTTTTAATTTGAATAACAAATATGTTTTTCAAAACTTTACTATCACAAAATCTTTACGTGATCTGAGCATGATTCCGCGGGCCATATTGAATCAGGTCGCGGGCCGCATACGGCCCCCCGGGCCAGCATTTGCACAGTCCTGGCCTAGTAAATACACTACCATTCAAAAGTTTGAGGTCACCAAGAAATGTCCTTGTTTTTGAAAGAAAAGCAAAACATTTTGTCCATTAAAATAACATCAAATTGACCAGAAATGCAGTGTAGACATTGTTAATGTTGTAAATGACTATTGTAGCTGGAAACGGCTGCTTTTTTATGGAATATCTACATAGGCGTAGCAGCAGTGCCAGTGAAGGAGTGACAGAAGAGATTGAACAAGCAAGTAATAACGGAAAGGAAGAGTATGGACAGATTCGAAGTGAGGAAGATGAGGTTTTAGATGATCCAGCACTGTGGCCAGAGAAAGTACAAGACCATGAAAGAGAAGCAAGTGTTCGCAGACTAGCCAACAGGTGTGGTGAGGAGACAAAACTGTATAAAATCATGCCCCCAGACTCAGAAGGCAAGCCATTCCCTAACTACTAACAGTACAGTAAGTCAGCAAACAGAAGAGAAAAGGTGCAGAGAGACTGTCTTATTTATAGTAAGAGTGTAAAGGCATTATGTTGCATTCGTGTTTTCTTTTTTCTCATGAGCAAAGTAAACCATCACCCAGTTCTGAATAGTAAAGATGACTATAAGATATCATCAGTGTAATGGCGGAGGCATGTATGACAAACTACCAGAGAATGAGGAGGGTGTGTTTCACAAGAGCTGTTACTGGAAATGGAAAGATCTGCCGCATACCGTAACAACAGCTACAGGTATAGACAGTCAGCGGCAGAAACAAATCCAGTCAGAAAAAAACTGAGCACTTCTAGAAAGGATTGTGGATGTGACACTGTACTTAGCATCTAGGAATCTGCCATTCCAGGGGAAATCACTCCATCTTGATGTGCGTAATGGACATTGCCTAGGCTTACTTGAACTGTTGTCAAATTATGACCTGCTATTACGTGAGCACTTACAGAAAGTCAGGGACAAAAAGAAAGGAGCACGGCTGACTCATTACCTCAGCCCTGAGAGCTAAAACGAGTTCTCAGGAATATGTGGTCAAAGGGTTTTGAAAGCAGTACTTTATGAAAGAGAAGATGTAATCTATTACTCAGTTATATGTGATGCAACTCCAGACATTTCTCGTACTGAGCAAAATGTATTATTGGTGAGATATGTACAGAAAGATAAAGTTCAGGGAACAGGTGACTGGGAAATAATTGAACGTTGTCTTGAATTTAAAGATTTTGCTAGAAAGACAGGCAGTGAAATATTGGAAGGGCATGGTATTGACATAGCAGATTGCTGTGGTAAAGGCTATGATAATGGTGCAAATATGTCAGGGAAAGTGAAGGGAATTCAAGCAAACATACTGCAAAATAATCCACTGGCCACATACTCACCTTGTGCCTCCCACTCTCTCAACTCTTAATCTTGCGGGATTACATGCAGCTCAGTCGTACCCGGAAGTATCAGACTTTTTTGGCTGTGTGAATCATCTTTACAAGTGCTAGCCCAGAACGATGGGCCATTCTCAAGGAAAGGACTGGCTCCTGTCTTTAAACGCCTTTCAGACACACGATGGAGTGAGCATACTGCTGTGGTCCAACCAGTGGTAACTAATTTACCGTCTATCATCAAGGCCCTAGACATGCCTCTTGCTACCTGCAGCCTGACAAACAAAGCCAAATCTGAGGCAAAAGGTCTGAAAAGCTGCTTCATGTCTTTCAAGGCAATCTTCTCGCTCACTTTCTGGGTAAAGGTTTTGCAGTGCATTGAGAATTAAGCCTAATTCTTCCGTCAGGAAATATTTCTCTGCACACTGAAGCAGCTCACATTAAGGCACTACAGGAAGAAATACAGGCTCTGTGTAATCAATGGGACGCTCTTCTGGCAGAAGCCTCCATGGTGGCAAATGAAATGGGTGGAACTACTCAGATTCACAGTGAACAGAGGAGCCGCCAGAAAAAAAGAAAACGTTTCCCTGATGAGACTGAAGATGACATAGCAGATGAACAGAAGTCAGACACTGGATTTCTCAACACACTGTTTTATGTGGCTCTGGATAGTATGAACAATCATTTGGACATGCGGTTCCACACGATTGCAACTATATGCGAGGAGTTTTCACCAACACTTACATTTAGGAAAATGACTGAAAACAAAATGTGTGTATCTTGCCACAAATTGAGAAACAAGTACTCCAAAGATCTCACAGATGGATTTGAAAAGGAAGTGTGACATCTAAAGACGATATATGGTGCCACTTTTTCAGATGGTCTTTCTCCTGTAGAACTCCTAAAGGACATCCACAAGATGCAGCTGCAGAGCATTTTTGGAGAGGTGTGCATTGCACTGTAAATCTTCTGTACAATGCCTGGAACAGTTGCTGGAGGTGAACTGAAACTTATAAAGAACTATCGGAGATCTACAATGTGCCAAGACAGGTTGAACAGCCTGCCATCCTTCAATTGAAAACCAGTTAGCTAGAAAATTAAACTTGAAAGACATTATAAATGGGTTTGCTTACAAGAAGGCTCGACACTGGGCTCTTGGGGCAGTGTAATATGAGTTTTGTTTACAGGGAACAAACACAAGGACAACTGCCTTAACCTGTTCTACCCAAGCCTGCCCGGGGATGGGCAAAATACTGTTTCAGAGTATTTTCTGCCATGGTTTATCTCCTGTTGAACTTACTCAGGAATGCCCACATAATGTCTTGACACTACAGTTGCAGTTTCACACATGCTTGTTCTCTGTCGGTACCACATTGAGGCCGCAGTCCATATAGTTCAGGATTTTTAAAAACATTTTGGGTACGTTATTTAGTCACATATTTAGGAATTATGCATAGGGCAGAAGAATTGGCAATAAGAATTGGCAATAAATGATTTAATCTGAAACATATATTAATGATTTAATCCAATACCATATACATATACACATACCATATACACTGCTCAAAAAAATAAAGGGAACACTAAAATGACACATCCTAGATCTGAATGAATGAAATATTCTTATTAAATACTTTTTTCTTTACATAGTTTAATGTGCTGACAACAAAATCACACAAAAATGATCAATGGAAATCAAATGTATCAACCCATGGAGGTCTGGATTTGGAGTCACACTCAAAATTAAAGTGGAAAACCACACTACAGGCTGATCCAACGTTGATGTAATGTCCTTAAAACAAATCAAAATGAGGCTCAGTAGTGTGTGTGGCCTCCACGTGCCTGTATGACCTCCCTACAACGCCTGGGCATGCTCCTGATGAGGTGGCGGATGGTCTCCTGAGGGATCTCCTCCCAGACCTGGACTAAAGCATCCGCCAACCCCTGGACAGTCTGTGGTGCAACGTGGCGTTGGTGGATGGAGCGAGACATGATGTCCCAGATGTGCTCAATTGGATTCAGGTCAGGGGAATGGGCGGGCCAGTCCATAGCATCAATGCCTTCCTCTTGCAGGAACTGCTGACACACTCCAGCCACATGAGGTCTAGCATTGTCTTGCATTAGGAGGAACCCAGGGCCAACCGCACCAGCATATGGTCTCACAAGGGGTCTGAGGATCTCATCTCGGTACCTAATGGCAGTCAGGCTACCTCTGGCGAGCACATGGAGGGCTGTGCGGCCCCCCAAAGAAATGCCACCCCACACCATGACTGACCCACCGCCAAACCGGTCATGCTGGAGGATGTTGCAGGCAGCCGAATGTTCTCCACGGCGTCTCCAGACTCTGTCACGTCTGTCACATGTGTGAACCTGCTTTCATCTGTGAAGAGCACAGGGCGCCAGTGGCGAATTTGCCAATCTTGGTGTTCTCTGGCAAATGCCAAACGTCCTGCACGGTGTTGGGCTGTAAGCACAACCCCCACCTGTGGACGTCGGGCCCTCATACCACCCTCATGGAGTCTGTTTCTGACCGTTTGAGCAGACACATGCACATTTGTGGCCTGCTGTAGGTCATTTTGCAGGGCTCTGGCAGTGCTCCTCCTGCTCCTCCGTGCACAAAGGCGGAGGTAGCAGTCCTGCTGCTGGGTTGTTGCCCTCCTACGGCCTCCTCCACATCTCCTGATGTACTGGCCTGTCTCCTGGTAGCGCCTCCATGCTCTGGACACTACGCTGACAGACACAGCAAACCTTCTTTCCACAGCTCACATTGATGCGCCATCCTGGATGAGCTGCACTACCTGAGCCACTTGTGTGGGTTGTAGACTCCGTCTCATGCTACCACTAGAGTGAAAGCACAGCCAGCATTCAAAAGTGACCAAAACATCAGCCAGGAAGCATAGGAACTGAGAAGGGGTCTGTGGTCACCACCTGCAGAACCACTCCTTTATTGAGGGTATCTTGCTAATTGCATATAATTTCCACCTGTTGTCTATTCCATTTGCACAACAGCATGTGAAATTTATTATCAATCAGTGTTGCTTCCTAAGTGGACAGTTTGATTTCACAGAAGTGTGATTGACTTGGAGTTACATTGTGTTGTTTAAGTGTTCCCTTTATTTTTTTGAGCAGTGTATTAAAAAACAAGTCACCAATTGTGTAGTTATTTATAGTAAAGCATCATAAAAATCTCATGACACAGACAACTTTTGCTAACTTTCGGAACCAAAATTGTTTGCAGTAATATTAATATAGGCAAAGGATGAAGGTGGAAACTAGAATCTGCACAATTGTAGTATAGAGCAGCAGAAGCTTATAGTTAGTACATTGATAACACATATTGTTCAGTACATTATTTTAATCTGAATCATTCTGATTTTTATGTTAGGGGCCCGGTAATCATTCAGGCAGGTTACCTTCGCTTTCTTGGGCACAGGGACTATGGTGGTCTGTTTGAAACATGTAGGTAAGGTGAGGGGAGATTAAAAATGTCAGTGAAGACACTTGCCAGTTGGTCCGCGTATGCTTCAAGTATACGTCCTGGCAGAGGTGTGGACTCGAGTCACATGACTTGAACTCGAGTCAGACTCGAGTCACAAATATGATGACTTGCAACTCGACTTTGACTTTAACAACAATGACTCGTGACTTGACTTGACCTTTAGCCTTATGACTTATGACTTGATACCTTCCCCAAGCCCAAATATTAAAAATGATGCCATTAAAAAAAAGTGTGCAGCGCATCAACTCTTCATTTAACGGATTACAGTTTGAATCGGACAGCAGCCAATCAAATTGTGCCAGCTGAGAAAAGGTTGTGCGTGGCTGTGCAGAGGAACGTTCAGGGACACATTATTGCATTTCTGTTAGTCACATGTCTGTGGAACTTGTTCAGTTTATGTCTCAGTTGTTGAATCTTGTTATGTTTATACAAATATTAACACATGTTAAGTTTGCTGAAAATAAACGCAGTTGACAGTGAGAGAACATTTATTATTTTGCTGAGTTTAAAATATTAGCTCAAAAGTACCTAAATATAAACCGGCACCTAAATATAAACAGTACAGTCACCCAAAATAATTTCCGGCATCTATTTCAGTCCAAGTCAAGCACTGCATACAAGTACATGATTGAGTGAAAATGACATTCCACTTCCCTTTCTGCTTCATAATCTTTACCTCAAATGACTGGAAGGAGAGGCCCACATGGAAATCCTGTGCTACTGTGATCTTCCACACACACTCCTTGCTGGGCCGGTAGTCATCCGGGTAGTTAGGTGACTGGATCTGGCCATTGTTCCTGTTCACCTCTCCCCCACAGATGGCTGGTGAGAGAGGAAGGGGCGGTACACCTTCCATGAATTCTTCTAACAACAATATCAACTTCCCTCTTTTTTTAAATCAAGGGAATATAGTGGCAAAACATGAGTTTTGTGTTAGTGTTTATAGCGCTTACGTAATTTGAATATTGCAGAAAACTAAGGCTTTTCAGACACTAAAAGAAGGACATTTAGACAATATATAGACAATATGGTCAATGGTGAAATGGCTGATACATACATGGCTGAGAAACCCTTGCCCACCCAGTTGCTGCTGCTCCTGGAATCTATCCATAGCCGACAGTCCGTGGAAACAATGAGGCCAGGTAGACTGTCCCCATAGTAATGTCCTGATATGAAAGATAAACAAATAAAAACACAACAACAACAACTCCAGGGTAATGACTAATAACAACACTGAGGCGGGCAGCTCTTAGTTAATCTCAGTTACACAGGCAGCTGGTGAAGTCTGATCTTTATGCATCAGTGTATTATTCTGAACATATTGTACATTCTATTGAAATTCTCTACATTTTCATAAACTGTTCTGCTCTAGGAATTCCAAATCTCAGGTGAACATTAGATTAGGCACAGATGTTTTCTAAATTACTTACAGTTTTTCTCAGTCGCTTTGGTGCATTTCTTAGATCAAAAGTGCAATTCTTGATACTACTTGTACAAATTCCAAATCATCTAGTCACTTGTGCACATCATTAAAGCAATTTCTTACTCCTTTGAACAAATTGCAATTGATAATGTACAAGTGTCAGCTTTTTTCCACATTAGCAATTGCTCATGTCATGTTGATCAAAATATAGTAGATGGTTCTCTGTTGAATAGTCTTACCCCTCAAAACATCTAGGCATTAGTTCCTTGCATAAGTCATTACATGCAAAATTGTTGAACTATTTGTCATAAACTGTCAAGCATAGTTTTACACATTTCTATTAGACATTTTGTACAAAAACGTGAATTGATGAATCGTGCAGGTGAAATTGACCCTCACTCATGAAGGAATGTGAAGTGTTAGTTCAACCAACAATCAACCAGTTGTCTAAATTGCTCAAAGGTGCATCTCATGAAGAATCAATTGGCAAGCATACAGTGCCTTGCGAAAGTATTCGGCCCCCTTGAACTTTGCGACCTTTTGCCACATTTCAGGCTTCAAACATAAAGATATAAAACTGTATTTTTTTGTGAAGAATCAACAACAAGTGGGACACAATCATGAAGTGGAACGACATTTATTGGATATTTCAAACTTTTTTAACAAATCAAAAACTGAAAAATTGGGCGTGCAAAATTATTCAGCCCCTATACTTTCAATGCAGCAAACTCTCTCCAGAAGTTCAGTGAGGATCTCTGAATGATCCAATGTTGACCTAAATGACTAATGATGATAAATACAATCCACCTGTGTGTAATCAAGTCTCCGTATAAATGCACCTGCACTGTGATAGTCTCAGAGGTCCGTTAAAAGCGCAGAGAGCATCATGAAGAACAAGGAACACACCAGGCAGGTCCGAGATACTGTTGTGAAGAAGTTTAAAGCCGGATTTGGATACAAAAAGATTTCCCAAGCTTTAAACATCCCAAGGAGCACTGTGCAAGCGATAATATTGAAATGGAAGGAGTATCAGACCACTGCAAATCTACCAAGACCTGGCCGTCCCTCTAAACTTTCAGCTCATACAAGGAGAAGACTGATCAGAGATGCAGCCAAGAGGCCCATGATCACTCTGGATGAACTGCAGAGATCTACAGCTGAGGTGGGAGACTCTGTCCATAGGACAACAATCAGTCGTATATTGCACAAATCTGGCCTTTATGGAAGAGTGGCAAGAAGAAAGCCATTTCTTAAAGATATCCATAAAAAGTGTTGTTTAAAGTTTGCCACAAGCCACCTGGGAGACACAACAAACATGTGGAAGAAGGTGCTCTGGTCAGATGAAACCAAAATTGAACTTTTTTGGCAACAATGCAAAACGTTATGTTTGGCGTAAAAGCAACACAGCTCATCACCCTGAACACACCATCCCCACTGTCAAACATGGTGGTGGCAGCATCATGGTTTGGGCCTGCTTTTCTTCAGCAGGGACAGGGAAGATGGTTAAAATTGATGGGAAGATGGATGGAGCCAAATACAGGACCATTCTGGAAGAAAACCTGATGGAGTCTGCAAAAGACCTGAGACTGGGACAGAGATTTGTCTTCCAACAAGACAATGATCCAAAACATAAAGCAAAATCTACAATGGAATGGTTCAAAAATAAACATATCCAGGTGTTAGAATGGCCAAGTCAAAGTCCAGTCCTGAATCCAATCGAGAATCTGTGGAAAGAACTGAAAACTGCTGTTCACAAATGCTCTCCATCCAACCTCACTGAGCTCGAGCTGTTTTGCAAGGAGGAATGGGAAAAAATGTCAGTCTCTCGATGTGCAAAACTGATAGAGACATACCCCAAGCGACTTACAGCTGTAATCGCAGCAAAAGGTGGCGCTACAAAGTATTAACTTAAGGGGGTTGAATAATTTTGCACGCCCAATTTTTCAGTTTTTGATTTGTTAAAAAAGTTTGAAATATCCAATAAATGTCGTTCCACTTCATGATTGTGTCCCACTTGTTGTTGATTCTTCACAAAAAAATACAGTTTTATATCTTTATGTTTGAAGCCTGAAATGTGGCAAAAGGTCGCAAAGTTCAAGGGGGCCGAATACTTTCGCAAGGCACTGTACTTCACAGCAACATTGTATAGTGATACATAGTACAGTAAGCATAAACTGCACACATTTCCATTGCTGTGGAAGGAACATGCAATATATGTACATTTTATGTCACTCTTCCTTACCAAAACAAATTCAACTGTGTGTTCTGGGATGTAGAGTATAATGGAGTTGGAATCAAGTGAACCCTCTCACAACTTTGTATACGTGGATGAGGCTGGCTTCAACCTGACCAAATGCAGAAGGTGGGGTCGGAATATCATCGGTCACAGAGCTACTGTGGATTTGCCAGGCCAATGGGGAGGAAACATCACCATGTGTGCTGCTATTTCGGAGCATGGTGTCCTAACCCATATCCCCCTTATAGGGCCATACAACACCCAGCATCTACTCAACTTTTCAGAGACTCTCTACAGGGCTCTCATTCATGGTGATGAGAGGGGTCTGTTTAGAGAGGATTTGCCAAAGTATGTGGTCATTTGTGATAATGTGAGTTTCCAACGATCAAACATCATAAGGCAATGGTTTGTGACCCACCCGAGGATGCTCATAGAATTCCTCCCACCTTATTCACCATTCCTTAACCCAATTGAGGAGTTATTTTCAGCATGGAGGTGGGAGGTGTACGATCGTCAGCCACACACACAGATGACCCTGTTGGCTGCAATGGATGCAGCGTGTGAGGACATCACAGTAGACGCCTGCAGAGGATGGATAAGGCATTCCAAAAGATTCTTTCCACGTTACATTGGAAGGGAAAATATCCGGTGTGATGTGGATGAGAATATGTGGGCCGACAGACAGGAACGTCTGGATGTGTAGAGACAGCACAACAGTGCTGCGGGCAAAGTTGTGCCTTAGGGGTGGTTTCCTGTGTTTCTTTCTAATTTAGTTTTTCTTCCTTTGTGCCCCTTGGGTTGTCCAGTCTCTTTCAATCAATAACCCACATACAGTAATATGTAAATAGTACTGTTGAAATTGATATATGCCATAGAAGTGCAGCCTTGTGCATTTTCAATACAGTAACTGTCATCCAAACTGTAGCCTAAGTTTACATCAGGTAATACTGTCAAAGTGCACAGTTACATTGACAACATGCCTAAACATTTTGACGACCTTGTTTGTGAACAATGACTCAATGACATCATTCTGATGACACTGACATGATCATTGGCATTAATATTTACTTTTGAGAGATGTACTAATGATTTTTAGTGACTGACTAGCTTTAGAAATATATCTATTGTATATTGCAGTTTGTACAAATTGTTCTGAGAAATGACTAATTATTTTGCACATGTTAGGGATGATGTGAAAAATGCACCAAAGCGACTGAGAAAAACTGTATTGGCAGATGTAGACAACAGGCCTCTCTGAAGAGTTCCCTGTGGATGGGTTCCACTCTAAATCTTCGTCCATGTAAAGACCTTCCAGAGG
Source organism: Oncorhynchus mykiss (assembly GCF_013265735.2). NCBI lineage: Eukaryota > Metazoa > Chordata > Actinopteri > Salmoniformes > Salmonidae > Oncorhynchus > Oncorhynchus mykiss. The sequence continues at coordinate 36,490,898 of NC_048569.1, forward strand.
GTTTTTTCTCCAGAACTCATTTCCGTCCTCCACATGGTCATATCAATACAAGTGAGTCCTGTAGGTCCATGGAGGTAAGGTTCAAAATGATCTGTGACAGACAGACAGACAGACAGACAGACAGACAGACAGACAGACAGATAGACAGGTCGACAGGCACACAGACAGACAGGCCGACAGGCAGACAGGCACACAGACAGACAGACAGACAGACAGACAGCCTTGCTGAAGGGCACAATGACAGATTTCTCACCAATTCGGCTAGTCGGGAATCAAACAAGCGACCTTTCGGTTACTGGCTCAATGCTCTTAAAATGTCTTATGGCCTTTGGGGCAGTATTGAGTAGCTTGGATGAATAAGGTGCCCAGACGTGCCCAGAGTAAACTGCCTGCTCCGCAGTCCCAGTTGCTAATATATGCATATTATTAGTATATTTTGATAGAAAACACTCTGAAGTTTCTAAAACTGTTTGAATGATGTCTGTGAGTATTACATAACTCATATGGCAGGCAAAAACCCGAGAGAAAATCAAACCAGGAAGTGGGAAATCTGAGGTTGGTTGATTTTCAACTCAGCCCCTGTTGAAGTTACAGTGGGATATTGGTCATCTTGCACTTCCTAAGGCTTCCACTAGATGTCAACCGTCTTTAGAAACTTGTTTGAGGCTTCTACTGTGAAGTGGGGCCGAATGAGAGTGGAATGAGTCAGAGGTCTGGCAGCAGTCACAGCATGGTCACGCGCATTTCAGAGGGTATCTCCTGTTCCTTTGCTTTTCTGAAGATAAAGGAATTCTCCGGTTGGAATATTATCAAAGATTTATGTTAAAAACATCCTAAAGATTGATTCCAACCAATGTTTGACAAGTTTCTACGTTCTGTAATGGAACTTTTTGACATTTTGTCTTTTTATTTTGTCACGAAAAGATGCTCGACTATGCATATAATTGACAGCTTTGGAAAGAAAACACTCTGACGTTTCCAAAACTGCAAAGATATTGTCTGTGAGTGCCACAGAACTGATGCTGCAGGCGAAACCAAGATGACATTTCAAACAGGAAGTCCCCCAGATTTTGAAGGCGCTGTGTTCCAATGACTCCTTATATGGCTGTGAATGGGCCACGAATGAGCTTACACTTTCTGTCGTTTCCCCAAGGTGTCTGCAGCATTGTGACGTATTTGTAGGCATATCATTGGAAGATTGACCATAAGACACTACATTTACCAGGATGTCGCTTGGTGTCCTCCGTCGCAATTATTGCGTAATCTCCAGCTGCAGTACTTTTCCGTTTGCTACTGAGGAGAAACCCAACTGCCACGAATGATTTATCATCGAATAGATATGTGAAAATCACCTTGAGGATTGATTCTAAACAACGTTTGCCATGTTTCTGTCGATATTATGGAGTTAATTTGGAAAAAAATTCAGAGTTGTACTGACTGAATTTTCTGTTTTTTTTCTTAGCCAAACGTGATGAACAAAACGGAGCAATTTCTCCTACACAAATAATATTTTTGGAAAAAATTAACATTTGCTATCTAACTGAGAGTCTCCTCATTGAAAACATCCAAAGTTCTTCAAAGGTAAATTATTTTATTTGAATGCTTTTCTTGTTTTTGTGAAAATGTTGCCTGCTGAATGCTAGGCTTAATGCTATGCTAGCTATCAATACTCTTGCACAAATGCTTGTGTAGCTATGGTTGAAAAGCATATTTTGAAAATCTGAGATGACAGTGTTGTTAACGAAAGGCTAAGCTTGTGAGTGAATATATTTCTTTCATTTCATTTTTTCGATTTTCATGAATAGTTAACGTTGCGTTATGGTAATGAGCTTGAGGCTATGATTACGCTCCCGGATACGGGATTGCTCGACGCAAGAAGTTAAGGAGAAGTATATCTTTAATTCCATGTATAACACTTGTATTTTCATCAACATTTATGATAAGTATTTCTGTAAATTGATGTGGCTCTCTGCAAAATCACTGGATGTTTTTGGAACTACTGAACATAACATAACATAATGTATACTGAGATACTTTTATATAAATATTAACTTTACCGAACAAAACATACATGTATTGTGTAACATGAAGTCCTATGAGTGTCATCTGATGAAGATCATCAAAGGTTAGTGATGAATTTTATCTCTATTTGTGCTTTTTGTGACTCCTCTCTTTGGCTGGAAAAATGGCTGTGTTTTCTGTGGCTTGGCTCTGACCTAACATAATCGTTTGTAGTGCTTTCGCTGTAAAGCCTATTTGAAATCGGACACTGTGATGGGATTAACAACAAGATTACCTTTAAAATGGTATAATATACTTGTATGCTTGAGGAATTTTAATTGTGAGATTTCTGTTGTTTTGAATTTGGCGCCTTGCACTTTCACTGGCTGTTGTCATATCGATCCCGTTAACGGGATCTCAGCCCTAAGAGGTTTTAACCGCTAGGAAACCTGCTGCTCTCAAGAAATCCACAAAAAAAATGTGATTTAAACCTACAACCCATTGGCTGCAAGGCATGGATTCAACTCCAGAGCCACAGACTTCTGAGGCTATTAAGAGGCTATTTCTGAACAATTCTAAATAGGGAAGACTGAAACCAATGCACTTCAATAAAATTCAAACATAACTATAATTTCCTTTGGTTGTAGGATACGATTTGTTTGTTGTCAAGTGAACTGACAGAACTCACTGAGAAACTCACTGCACAGATATGAACTGAGTTTGACGGCTAGCCTGTGGCTGTTTTCAACCTACTTTCTCTTCAGGTGTGACAGAGATCCTCCAGATACAGTGGACGTAGGCTGCATATCCATTGGGATAACCAAGAGAGGAGAAGTTTCCACTACTGTCCTGTAGGCGGTCCCCACACCCTGCCCACGAAACACAACACAGCACACAGTAAAAAAAAAACTCACTCTAAACACACCACAGAAATGGATACAGTAAGCTACAATAGAGAAACTTTGCTGGGATACAAAAGACAAGCTTTCGTTTCAGCTGTCTCAACTAAGATTTCCCTTAGCCTTAAAAAGGAGGCATAATACCAAGCACTTGATGGTTGCTGATTGATTGGTTGTTGAATTGTAACAACTGTGGCCCGTTCCTGGGGCTTGATTTCTCCAGATTACAACAATAAACTGAATTCCAATTTTTGGAAACTAAAGAATCAATCCGTCTCCTTTGAATGGGTAGTAGTCAGATCTTGGGGTGAAAAGCCTACATGAGTCAGGGGGTCTGTGAAGTTGGATATGTCTTGTACACTTGTAGAGTTTGCGAGCTTGTGCGATGTCCCCTTTGCTCAGCCTTGTCCTCTGCCCAATGGGTGGCCTGACTCCATTGACATCATAACAGGCAGAATGGTGTCTAAGAAGATGCCTCTGAAGTTGAAATCCGTATAAAGGAAAACAGCGCCACTCGTCGCCCCAGTGCATTTGTTCTGGTTTTTGTTTTTTTGATGAAAGGTAGAGGAGCATCCAGCATCGTGGTAAAAAAAAGCAAAATAGAGTACTCCGCTGTTCTATCACGTGCAAAAATGAGGGGAAAAAAAGTGTATGTTGTTTGAAGTAACTTCTTTGTTGTTGTAATATCGCAAATGGATGTGGTAGTTTCACCATTACGGATCCAGCTTTAAGAGAGACCTCTCCCTATTCTCTCTTTGCAAAACAAAATGTTTAATTTGTATTCAGCTGATATTTAAGCCTTTTTTGTACTGTCAAAACTCAACCATTCATCCTAGACATCACCATCATTAACAACCGTTCCGTCACTAGAAAATAACCATTCATCCTAGACATCACCATCATTAACAACAGTTCCATCACTAGAAAATAACCATTCATCCTAGATAACACCATCATTAACAACCGTTCCGTCACTAGAAAATAACCATTCATCCTAGATCATTAACAACAGTTCCATCACTAGAAAATAACCATTCATCCTAGATAACACCATCATTAACAACAGTTCCAGCACTGGAAAATAACCATCCATCCTAGATCATTAACAACAGTTCCATCACTAGAAAATAACCATTCATCCTAGATATCACCATCATTAACAACAGTTCCAGCACTGGAAAATAACCATTCATCCTAGACATCACCATCATTAACAACAGTTCCAATACTGGAAAATAACCATTCATCCTAGACATCACCATCATTAACAACAGTTCCAATACTGGAAAATAACCATTCATCCTAGATCATTAACAACAGTTCCAGCACTGGAAAATAACCATTCATCCTAGACATCACCATCATTAACAACAGTTCCAATACTGAAAAATAACCATTCATCCTAGACATCACCATCATTAACAACAGTTCCAATACTGGAAAATAAGACATTCCGGTTTGACACTTTTCTACTTTATCGACCTCCCTTTCTGTCCCCCCAGCAGCCAGTTGTCACCCAGTTCCCATGGTAATGCACCCTTGAATGGCAGGTATGTGAAAATGGAGCAGTCTGAACGAGGGCATTATGCTGTGCCAACGGGCTCAGTGGAGCCCAGCACTGAAAGCCTAGATTGTCCCAAACAAAGACCCAACTGACAGCCCTATATTTACCCTTGCCTGACACCATGACCTTGGCCTGCAAAGTGTTGGTGGAGGTAAAAAATCTTTACACAAACAGGGTAACAACATGCACGAGACAGAAATGAAAAGGTATCAGTCTTCTGTGAAATCATTCTAATCACAATCAGGACCCAATCCCCATGGCATCCCAGGGTTCTTTGAAGTCAGATCTAGGTGCAAAGTGTTTGTTTTGAAGGAAGATAACCAGTTCCTGACAATGACATTGTTATTATAATATGTATACTAATTAGAAGATTTAATGCTTTCATGCACAAGCAACCTGACTAGAACATGTCAGGTGAAAAACAAAGTACTTGAGTGTATAATACTCAACTGAAGGTTAGACTAAATCAAATGTACAAGGAATAACAATATAAGCTCAACATGCAACAATTTCAACGATTTTACCGAGTTACAGTTCATATAAGGATATCAGTCCATTGAAATAAATTTAATAGGCCATAATCTATGGATTTCACATTACAGGGCAGGGGTGCAGGCAGCCATGGGTGGCCTGGGAGGGCACACACTTGGAAGCCAGGCCCACTGTCACGCCCTGACCTTAGTTATCTATGTTTTCTTTATTATTTTGGTTAGGTCAGGGTGTGACTAGGGTGGGTATGCTAGTTTTTGTCTTGTCTAGGGTTTTTGTATATCTCAGGTTTTTTGTAGGTCTAGGTATATGTACAGTATGTCTATGGTGGCCTGATATGGTTCCCAATCAGAGGCAGCTGTTTATCGTTGTCTCTGATTGGGGACCATATTTAGGTAGCCATTTTCCCTTGGGTATTTGTGGGTTCTTGATCTATGTTTAGTTGCCTGTTTGCACTATCCATATTAGCTTCACGGTTCGTTTTGTTGTTTTGTTAGTTTGTTCAGTGTTCTTTCTTTATTAAAAGAAGAATGTACGAATACCACGCTGCACCTTGGTCTCCTCCTTACAACGGATGTGACACCCACCTACTAGGGAGCCAGGCCCAGCCAATCAGACTTGAGTTTTTTCCCACAAAAGGGCTTTATTACAGACAGAAATGCTAATCAGTTTTATCAGCTGTCCAGGTGGCTGGTCTCTGACAATCCCGTAGGTGAAGAAGCCAGATGTGGAGGTCCTGGGGTGGCGTGGTTACACGTGGTCTGCAGTTGTGAGGCTGGTTGGATGTACTTACAAATCCTCTAAAATGACTTTGGAGGCAGCTTATGGTAGAGCAATGAACATTCAAGTCTCATGCCAATTGCACACTCCTTCAAAACTTGAGACATCTGTGGCATTGTGTTGTGTGACAAAACTGCACATTTTAGAGTGCCTTTTATTGTCCACAGCACAAGGTGCACCTGTGTAATGATCATGCTGTTTAATCAGCTTCTTGATATGCCACACCTGTCAGGTCAATGGATTATCTTGGCAAAGGAGAAATGCACACATTTGTGCACAGAATGTAAGATAAATATGTCAGAATGTGTGCGTACTGTTAGCGAAGTCAGGTGCAGAGGAGAGCAGAGATTTGTGAACAGGCGCACACTTTATTTAGGCAAAAGTGCAAAACAGTCACAAGGATTATGTTTAACAATAAACATCTTCGTGAAAAATAACACGGAAAAAACAAGCCAGTCTGGCGTGTCAACAATACACACGTAACACAAACAATCTCACACAAAGACATGATGGGGAACAGAGGAATAAATACATGTACAGTGGGGCAAAAAAAGTATTTAGTCAGCCACCAATTGTGCAAGTTCTCCCACTTAAAAGGATGAGAGAGGCCTGTAATTTCATCATAGGTACACGTCAACTATGACAGACAAAATTAGAAAAGAAAATCCAGAAAATCACATTGTAGGATTTTTAATGAATTTATTTGCAAATTATGGTGGAAAATAAGTATTTGTTCACCTATAAACAAGCAAGATTTCTGTCTCTCGCAGACCTGTTGTCAGCGCCGTGTGTATAGGTGGCAAGGAAGTCAGGCGCAGGAGAGTCGAAATAGAGTGTAAATGGAGTCTTTTAATAACTGTCCACAGAACATGCTCTATAAAACTAAATAGTATAGACATGAAAAAACATGGGTACGAGGACCCATCGCGCACCAATACAACAAATAAACAACACTGACAATAAAACAATCTCTGACAAAGACATGAGGGGAAACAGAGGGTTAAATACACAACAGTTAAAGAATGGGATTGAAAACAGGTGTGTGGGAAGACAAGACAAAACCAATGGAAAAAGAAAAATAGATCAATGATGGCTAGAAGACCGGTGACGTCGAACGCCGAGCACCGCCCAAACAAGGAGAGGCAACGACTTCGGCAGAACCTCAAAAAGTCACACTCCAAACTCCACTATGGCCAGGACCAAAGAGCTGTCAAAGGACACCAGAAACAGAATTGTAGACCTGCACCAGGCTAGGAAGACTGAATCTGCAATAGGTAAGCAGCTTGGTTTGAAGAAATCAACTGTGGGAGCAATTATTAGGAAATGGAAGACATACAAGACCACTGATAATCTCCCTCGATCTGGTGCTCCACGCAAGATCTCACCCCGTGGGGTCAAAATGATCACAAGAACGGTGAGCAAAAATCCCAGAACCACACGGGGGGACCTAGTGAATGACCTGCAGAGAGCTGGGACCAAAGTAACAAAGCCTACCATCAGTAACACACTACGCCGCCAGGGACTCAAATCCTGTAGTGCTAGACGTGTCCCCCTGCTTAAGCCAGTACATGTCCAGGCCTGTCTGAAGTTTGCTAGAGAGCATTTGGATGATCCAGAAGAATATTGGGAGAATGTCATATGATCAGATGAAACCAAAATAGAACATTTTGGTAAAAACTCAACTCGTCGTGTTCGGAGGACAAAGATTACTGAGTTGCATCCAAAGAACACCATACCTACTGTGAAGCATTTCTGCAAAGGGACCAGCATGACTGATCCGTGTAAAGGAAGAATGAATGGGGCCATGTATCGTGAGATTTTGAGTAAAAACCTACCAGCATGACAATGATCCAAAACACACAGCCAGGGCAACTAAGGAGTGGCTCCGTAAGAAGCATCTCTAGGTCCTGGAGTGGCCTAGCCAGTCTCCAGATCTGAACCCAATAGAAAATCTTTGGAGGGAGCTGAAAGTCCGTATTGCCCAGCGACAGCCCAGAAACCTGAAGGATCTGGAGAAGGTCTGTATGGAGGAGTGGGCCAAAATCCCTGCTGCAGTGTGTGCAAACCTGGTCAAGAACTACAGGAAACGTATGATCTCTGCAATTGCAAACAAAGGTTTCTGTACCAAATATTAAGTTCTGCTTTTCTGATGTATCAAATACTTATGTCATGCAATAAAATGCAAATTAATTACTTAAAAATCATACAATGTGATCTTCTGGATTTTTGTTTTAGATTCCATCTCTCACAGTTGAAGTGTACCTATGATAAAAATTACAGACGTGCTTTGTAAGTAGGAATACCTGCAAAATCAGCAGTGTATACCACCCTGCATACCACTGCTGGTTTGCTTCTGATGCTAAGCAGGGTTGGTCCTGGTCAGTCCCTGGATGGGAGACCAGATGCTGCTGGAAGTGGTGTTGGAGGGCCAGTAGGATGCACTCTTTCCTCTGGTCTAAAAAAGTAAATATCCCAATGCCAGTGTTTGACACTGCCCTGTGTAGGGTGCCATCTTTCGGATGGGATGTTAAATGGGTGTCCTGACTCTCTGAGGTCATTAAAGATCCCATGGCACTTATCGTAAGAGTAGGGGTGTTAAGCCTGGTGTCCTGGCTTAACTATTCCCCAGGTTGTTGCTGCAAATGAGAACAAGTTCTCAGTCAATTTACCTGGTAAAATACCGGATATTTTTTTTAAAAGTATCAAATACTTGTTCTCCCCGCTGTATATATATGAGGTCTCCAATCCAACCCAATTACATAAAATGGTTGAAATAGATGTGCTTTCTATTCTTGGCTCATTTTCCCTGATGAAATAATCATATCAATACTTTTACCCCAAATAAAGTTATACATTATTTTTGTGTGCTTCCAAATGAAGGAGAATCATGTATACAACCGACCCCACACAAACTCTACGGCCATGTTCCAATACCCACACTACAACATAAATGGGCATGATAGTGTTCAGCAGATGTAGAGTTGAGCTGAAGGCATACTCTTTAATATCCACTGGCTGCTACTTGTCAGTTAGCATCACTTGTCAAAAGCATAACAATCAGAAGGGTTAATTAGTACAGTGGGTTAGGAGAAATTGCTCCGGTAACAGGTTAAATCCAACCTGCCATGTCACGCTGAGCTTTAGTAGCAACAGTGTCATATAGACTGGCAAATATCAGATGTGATACTCAAAATTCATTAAAATATAGTCAAAGCAATATGGTAAAGTTGCCTTCTGGGAAATATGGGAAATATGCTGACACCTGTCCATAGGGAATGAGGCTAGTGGGATTGTTTGAAACATTCAATATTTAATGAGCCTTTTGTAAATGGTCTCTTGGTGTGGGAGTACAATATATGGTGAGATTGCCAGGCAATATAGAACTGAGAGAACAGGGTTGCAGAACAGAATACAGAAAGCAGTGGTACAATCTCCAGTCTACAGGGGCCGGTGTCTGTGAGTGTTTGCTCCATTTGTGTTTTACAGTGCCTAGTGAAGGTCTGTACACCCCCTGCACAGTCTTCACATTTTGAGGCCTTAAAATAACATCTTAATTAGGGATTACGTTGGATTTACTTTCCTGCAGATCTGGGGGATTTTGCAGCTACGGGCACATTTGGCATTTCTTTCTTTTTTTATGTAGTTTCTTGAAAAAAAACTTTTATCAATACAAATACTTATCTCATTTTGTCAGGAACCATAAACTGGTATTGATTGTGACCATTTTATTCGACAATACATGGATTTTACTCAGTTTTCCAGAAAACATTACCATCACATCATGAAACATTACATTTTTGTTAAAAACTAAATTACAAAAAAAAATGGACTTTTGGATGATTTGATTTATATGTCTATAAGATTTGGTACTATGGGCCTGTGCCGGCTGTGCTTGTATACCTGCATACCTACCATCAACAATGCCATTTATTTTTGCAATAGTTATATATTTATCATTTTTACAGTAGTTATATAGGAACACGTTGAAGTAGACAGTAGACACTGTACACTTGAAGTAGACAGAAGTGTGATATTTAATGTGTAAATACACGATATATACAAAACCCCTTCAAATTAGTGGATTTGGCTATTTCAGCCACACCCGTTGGTGACAGGTGTGTAAAATCGAGCACACATCTGAACCAATCAGAGACGTCTATGTTTCACAAGATTGGACAGCACAGTATAGTACAGTAGAGCTCAGTACAGTACAACAGAGCATACTAGATTAGAGTACAGTAAGAATCTAAAATCTATTTTGACATGTTTAACACTTTTTGGTTACCACGTCATTCCATATGTGTTATTTCATAGTTTTGATGTTTTCACTATTATTCCACAATGTAGAAAATAGTAAAAATAAAGAAAAACCCTTGCGTGAGAAGGCGTGTCCAAACTTTTGACTGGTACTGTATATATTAGCCAAAGTGCAAGTAATCTTCAACTGTCCCTCAGGGAATCAATTGACATTGTAATTACACACTTAGGAGTCATTCATAAACATTTACTGCCACAGAAAAATACATTTTTGGGGGCGAAAATGATATCAAATCCTGTTGAATAATATCATGCAATTTACAGACGAACGGGTCAAAGTACAGAAAGATCCCTGATGAAAACCTGCTCCAGAGCACTCAGGACCTCGGACTGGGGCGAAGGTTCACCTGAAAATAACTATGCAGCGACGTTCCCCCTCCAACCTGACGGAGCTTGAGATGATCTGCAGAGAAGAATGGGAGAAACAACCCAAATACATGTGTGCCACGCAAGAAGATTTGAGGGCTGTAACGTACAAAATGTGGAAAAAGAGGTCTGAAAACTATCCGAATGCACTGTAGATTCATGCAAAAAAAATGAAAATAGACTAGCTTTGTCCTATAGGAAATGATTTGAGACTAGAATGTTTTTTATTTTAGAACCATATAAGATTAAGCATTGATTTGGGTATTTTAGCAGCTATTCAGTTAGATAGTGTTGAATTCGATTCCATATTTATACTCTGTAAAAGTAAGTAAATGCTAATACAAAAATCTACTTTCCATATTTCTAACCATGAGGAAAAACTAGTTTGGTTCTCAGTTTTAAGGCATATACGTGGAGTTAAATGGAGGACTAATATTTATATTAGTTTCATTATAGCATCTGTGACAACATGGGAAGTGCCATTGAGGCTATCTCCACCTGAAAGAAGTACATTTTCTTCTTATTTTGTGTTTTATTAGTGTCAAGCTAATATTGCTGATTTACTGCCCCCTGATGTGCTTGAGTCCTGGACCAAATCTTTTGTCATTCATTTATTGTGGCCATTAGATAGCAGTGATATAGCTTAATGACATTAATGAACCTTTGGCAACCCAATATGAAGAAGAAGACAATGCTCTGATCGATCCCAACCCTTAGGAATCCACCCAGTTGATTCATTGAAAATGTTGGAAGCCCTCAATGTCAATGTCCATGCCTGCTAACACAGGTTGTATCCATCTAGATTATTCTATCTATCTCTATTGGCATACACCATCTCTAGACACCTGTTCCGGCAAATTGATTGGAGTATATCATTCAGAGAACACATTCATTGATGAACATGCTTTTAGGTTTAATTGCAGGATCTTATGCTATTCTAGATAGACATGGATTTTGACTGCACTGGATATTCAACTGAGACAGGTCTCTTTTTCAAGGGAGCCCTGCATGAAAAGATTGTTTCATTTGTTTTAATTTTATTACGATCCCCATTAGCCATGATGCCATGATGACAGCTAATCTTCCTTGGGGCTGACACATAATGAACAATACATTACAAACAAAAACAATTTACAATTTATATTTACAATTAAAAACAATGAACAAGGAGACATTACAGACAGTTAAAATACCTGAAAGGTAACTTTAACATTCAATTAGCGTGTTCAGGGATCGGTATCTGTCAAGTGATATGGTCGATCACATTTTTTCTTGAATGTGAATTTACTTTTTGCTTGGGAAATGTGAGTTGGTAAGGAGTTCCATTCAGTGATGACTTGAGGAGATTTGTCATTGCTAAGGTTTGGTGATTATATCTACTACTGGTATACACTAATTGGACTGAGAAATTATGGGGTTTCTTGAACTGGATTACATTTCTGAGAAAATTCTAAAGACCGGAGAGTCATTTACTTTTAACACAAAGCCATGGCCAAGGCAATGAGTAGTTAGTCTGACAGCTCTGTTTTGAGCTAGCTTGAGTTTTTGTAAGATTCTGTGTTGCTGCAGGTGATCATATGAATGGACAGTAGTCTAGGTGTGACAGGACCAAAGATTTAATCACCTTACAAATGTTAGATATTAGTATATTTCTCGGGGGTTCACACCTATACATTTTCCCATCTTAATAACAATGTGGTCAATATGATCAGACCAGGATAGCAATGCTTCCAATGTGTCACCCCATCTATTGACAAGTTTAATTGCGGGTCACCAGCAAGCATATTTCTAGGGCCAAACACAATTATTTTTTTAAATAATTAAGAACAAATTCAGATTTAACAGCATTCATACATGGAAAAACATAGTCAAAAAATGTTTGTTTTAAAGTGTCTATCCTATATCTGAGAGATGGAAAAAATATCAGGAAATTATTATACTGTATATATTTTTCCCCCCATATTTAACCCCTTTTGTTGGCACTAAACTATTTCCATATATACTTCCATGAATTTGTTTTACTGTTACCGGGCTACCTTCAGACAAGTCTTGTGAGACTGTTGGGCGTCCTAGAGTAGAATATGTACAGTTGAAGTCAGAGGTTTACATACACTTAGGTTGGAGTCGTTAAAACTCGTTTTTCAACCACTCCACAAATGTTTTGTTAACAAACTATAGTTTTGGCAAGTCGGTTAGGACATCTACTTCGTGTATGACACAAGTAATTTTTCAAAAAATTGATTACAGACAGATTATTTCACTTATAACTCACTGTATCACAATTCCAGTGGGTCAGAAGTGCACATACACTAAGTTGACTGTGCCTTTAAACAGCTTGGAAAATTCCAGAAAATGATGTCATGGCTTTAGAAGCTTCTGATAGGCTAATTGACATCATTTGAGTCAATTGGAGGTATACCTGTGGATGTATTTCAAGGCCTACCTTCAAACTCAGTGCCTCTTTGCTTGACATCATGGGAAAATCAAAAGAAAACAGCCAAGACCGCAGAAAAAAATGGTAGACCTCCACAAGTTTGGTTCATCCTTGGGAGCAATTTCCAAACACATTGAGGTACCACGTTCATCTGTACAAACAATAGTACGCAAGTATAAACACCATGGGACTACGCAGCCGTCATACTGCTCAGGAAGGAGACACATTCTGTCTACTTGAGATGAACGTACTTTGGTGCGAAAAGTTCAAATCAATCCCAGAACAACAGCAAAGGATCTTGTGAAGATGCTTGAGGAAACAGGTACAAAAGTATCTATATCCACAGTAAAGAGAGTCCTATATCAACATAACCTGAAAGGTCGCCCAGCAAGGAAGAAGCCACTGCTCAAAAACCGCCATAAAAAAGCCAGACTACGGTTTGCAACTGCACATGGGGACAAAGATCGTACTTTTTGGAGAAATATCCTCTCGTCTGATGAAACAAAAATAGAACTGTTTGGCCGTATTGACCATCGTTATGTTTGGAGGAATAAGGGGGGGGGGGTCTTGCAAGCTGAAGAACACCATCCCAAATGTGAAGCACGGGGGTGGCAGCATCATGTTGTGGGGGTGCTTTGCTGCAGGAGGGATGGCATCATGAGGAAGGACAATTATGTGGATATATTGAAGCAACATCTCAAGACATCCGTAAGGAAGTTATAGCTTGGTTGCAAATGGGTCTTCCAAATGGAGAATGAAGTTGCAGCAAAATGGCTTATGGACAACAAAGTCAAGGTATTGGAGTGGCCATCACAAAGCCCTGAACTCAATCCTATGGAACATTTGTGGGCAGAACTGAAAAAGCGTGTGTGAGCAAGGAGGACTAAAAGCCTGACTCAGTTACACCAGCTCTGTCAGGAGGAATGGGTCAAAATTCACCCAACTTATTGTGGGATGCTTGTGGAAGGCTACCCGAAATGTTTGACCCAAGTTAAACAATTTAAAGGCAATGCTACCAAATACTAATTGAGTGTATGAAAACTTCTGACCCACTGGGAATGTGATGAAATAAATAATTCTCTCTACTATTATTCTGACATTTCACATTCTTAAAATAAAGCAGTGATCTTAACTGACAAGGAATTTTTCCTAGGATTAAATGTCAGGAATTGTGAAAAACTGAGTTTAGCTGTATTTGGTTAAGGTGTATGTAAACGTCCGACTTCAACTGTATGTGTTCGTGAGATACATGTACGTGCCCGTGAGAGTCTCCCCATTCTAAAGACGGGTCATGTTAGTGTGTAGCCCAAACTGTTCAGACTCATGGTCTGACAAACATCACTGTAGCTTGGCCACCTTCCATTGGATTGAATATAAATAAATATATCTCTACCTTAAACAGATGGATTTTGATGGGGATTGTTTTTATTATGGTAATAATATTTCCGCTAATTTGATTTCTGCGAGTGCGGGGACATCAACTCAAGGGGGTTAATGGATAGTGTGAAATTTTGGCAACTACGCCTTTTTTCAACTTACTCAGAGTTAGACTTCAAGTCATTGCGCAAGTTGGCAATGTCTCCAGGAACTGCCTTAAATGTCTTTAAAACTGCAAGGAGAGACATCAAAATGGTATCCATTAGTTCATCTGGCTCTGGGTAAGTAGAAAAAGGGGCTTAATGGACACAATGTCGAAACAGCCCTATTAAAAGGAGGTTTGATTTAGCTTTTTTAGTCAATTACAGGACAGTTGCCTAAAATATTGCCAATCACCTTGTTTGGTTTGCCTTGCTTTGGACCAGGCCTGATTTCTAAGCTGAAAAAATCCAGATTGCTTTGGTGTGTATCAAGGATTTTATCTTGACTATGAATCCTTTAAAAAGTATGTTTATCTGCCAGATAAAATAAATGACAAAATATTTTTTTTAAATAAATAAATAAGAAATGTTCCAGAGCTAACTCAGGGTCAGGCGTACAGGAAACACTGGATAAATAAACAACATTTTAAAATATCAGACGAGGATAAGGTTTTTGTAGTTGAGTATCTCTAATACACACTATGGAGAGATGATCGTTAAGATCATAGGTAAAGACTCCACTAGACATGTTTTTATGTTGGTTCTTTGTTTGAATTACAAATTAGAGAAGATTTTGTCAGAGTTTTCACATTAAGACGACTAGGTTCGGAATCTGTCTTGAGTTAAATTCAGCTTTGATTTAACTTTATTAAATGAGTACCATTCGCCAGAGTAGCCTGTTGTCTGGGCAGCCGAATGAGTAGAGCAGAGACTGTCCGTAAAGTAGAGAGTTCTGCACATTCTGACCTTTAGCTGTTGGGAAGAAGGGTTCAGAAATGTTGGGTCCACAGCCACTCCTGAGTTAAAATCAATACAGATGCTCTTTAATTGATCAAAGTCTGGGGATAGCCAGTCAAGATTCCCCAAACTGTCTATGAGGACAGAAAAGGGGTTATCAACTCAGATAAAGCACTAACTGTACCCAAATGGGAACCATTCAATGACTGACGTCTCATCATGTGTAACCAGAAATACTCTCATCTGTTGTAATGTCATTTCACTGGCCCAGAGGACCAACTCACACAACCACATTTACATATAATGGCTTTGGGGGCTGTTTGATGTGTGTATATCCACACCTGTGTGTGTGTGTGTGTGTGTGTGTGTGTGTGTGTGTGTGTGTGTGTGTGTGTGTGTGTGTGTGTGTGTGTGCGTGTGCGTGTGCATGTGAGAATGAGTGTCTGCATGCGTGCATGTGTTTGTGTGATCCTATTGATATTGATGGTATAAGGTTTCGATTGTATCTTATCGTCCTAAAGTCAATCAACAGGTGTTACTCCAAAAGGGAAACCTCTAGCCCCTAACCCTAACCCTAAGCCTAACCCTGATATAAATGCAAACTGAGTGTGATGGAATCTGATGGTGTGCACTTGTCCATGGTGCATCTCCAGGGTAATCAGGACATGCTGGGAATGAATATGATATCCAGCATGGACATCTCATCAGCATACCAATTCCTCTGTGTAACCAGGGCAAAACTAATAGATTTGGCGCCCTCTAGCAGCCATTTTTTGTACACTTTAAAATGAAAACTTCCCCCTTTCCCATATTTTCACTAGATGGCCATGCTGCACAGTCTTATGAATAAGGAATTAACTATTTGGTCTTGAATGAGGGTTAGCGTTCGGCTTATGTTAGGGGTGAGGTTAAGGTTATGGTAAAGATGTTGTGATAAATACATCCCAAAAGTGTTGTATTAGATTTGGGGCTGGGACAATGATCATTTAATTGTGTAACCAACAGTTTACCCAATAGCATTTTTTTTTAACATTAAGTGGGTAACGTTGGTAATCATTTTACAAGCAGAATGGTGCATGTCAAGAGATTTTATAATTATTTTTGTTCCTGATGCTTTTTGTTTCAGACACATCAAATCATACTTCCTTTTGAATTATTTTTGGAACATGTTTTGCCATGTATGAATGTGGTATTCAATGTGTTTCTATAGGCTATTAGATTCAATGTTTTATTTAAAAAAATGTCATATATTTTTTATACATACAGGGGTCCTGCAATTCAAAATCAAATAGCTAAATGATCTACGGTATGACATCTTAAAACAATTATATGCGTTAGCTTAGTAGAACCCCGCCTGTAACTGTTATGACAAAAAAAACATGACAATTTGCATGACAATCGTTGCCCAAAATTCCATAATCGTCATAGCCCTAATTACAGTCACTCCACCCAGGCACCAATCACCCTGTTGGGTGCAACATTCCTGTCATCCAGGACGATTCCATGGGTTACATGTGGGATAATCTTGGGAGTGGCCTTGGAGCAGTGGCCTTTCTTCCCACCAGATGACTCAGGGTTATCATTGAATACTCTGTTAGGAGGCGGGAAGTTGAAGCGTGTATTAACCACAACTGTTGTTATTGTTTGTGAACAGGGCCTGCAGGCCACTGCAGCCTGGAACCCCCTGCGGAAGTTCTCATTGAAGAAGCCATAGATGATGGGGTTAATCCCACTGTTAAAGAAGGCCAGCCAGTGGGCCACAGGGAATAGGTAGCTGCTGAGGAAGTCAATCTGCTGCGTGTCCAGATCCCTATAGTCAGTCAGCAGCATTAACGTCCACAGAGGTAGCCATGACACCATGAAGAGCACAGCCACCATGGTCAGCATCTTGATCACTTTAACACGGCGTTGGGAGCGGGCCCTTCGCACTTTTGCCAGCCTCACCTGCCTCAGGTTGATAGAGAGCTTGGCAGCGATGCAGCCATACATTATGCTGATGATGCCCAGGGGGGCCAGGTACACGTGCACAAAGATGACCATGGTGTAGACCCGACGCATCTCGGGTCGGGGCCAGTTCTCGAAGCAGACAAAGACAGGGTAGGTCTGGTTGTCCTGGAGCATGTAGGTGTCCTCCAGCTGGATGACAGTCAGGTTGGCGGCCGAGGGGCAGATGACAGCAAACGCCAGCACCCAGATGAAGAGGATGGTGAGGAGAGCAGTCACAGGCCTTATCCGATGTCTAAAGGGGTACACAATACCTGTGAACCTGAGAAAGGAGGGAGAGGTAGAGAAAGAAAGAGAGACATCACCCTTCAGATGGCACCAGTGGCATTGTGAATATTACTCACTGATTATTTGTGCTAAATTATTATCACAAAATGCAATATAGTCCCTGCATTAGTAAAGCAATTAAACATTTCTCTGTCAGCCATTACTAGATTCCCTCTTCTTTTCCAGTCCTTTACCATCATTGAGATGGTAATAGACCATTATTTTGGTCATCCATTCTTTACCATCATTAAGGCTACCCAATAACAAAACGCTGAATATGATGAAAGAGGACCCTTTACAAATGTGTGGCTTGACACTTAAAGCAATGAAATTCACAAGAGCACAACCAGATGAGGGACAGGGCTAGTGTGGTGGTCTATCAGACTAGCCCACTGGGGTATTACCTGTCAACAGCTATGGCCACCAGAGTGAAGACGGATGCTGACACTGACATCCCCTGGACCAGGTTACTCATGGTGCATGTAATCTGGCCAAATGGCCATCCTGAAAATACAAACTTCATTACACAAGCAGTAGCCTGGTTGCCAGTCTGTTTCTGCTCTCCCTCGCCGACTCATTAAAGAATTGTCATGCCAAACATGTTTGGCTTAAGACAGCAATGGAGTCAGCATGAGCAGATCTGGGACCAGGCTACATATACATAGCTGGCAGGGATTAAGAAGGACACTATTGACTTGTTGTTTCACTGTGTATTTTTAGGTTTTCTTAATGTTTTGTATACTCAGTGTAAATATATGTGAAGGGAGCAAAGGGGTGAAAAGGTGGGAAAACGCATACATGTAATAGATATTCACTTTTTAAATCATATCAACACCAAGTTGATTGAAATTCAGCGTTTTCACTCCACTCCACAGGGAAACCTTTGATAAATACAAAGAAAGTCCCATTTGAATCAAAATACAAGCACTATTCCAATATTATGCTAAATTCCCAAGAGGTTAAGAAAATGTTAAATCAAAGCAGACTGGGAATTTAGATGTCTGGATTTAATGATGCAGACAAAAGGACTGCAGAACAGTTCTGATCACTCATTCCCAAAGCAACAAATGTATGCACCAGTAGTAACTATAATTTGTCACGACAAGCGTCCCAATAATGAGTCCAGGCTATAACAAGCAAAACTCCCCACCTGATATCAGGCTGTCAATCAAAGTCGTTGGAACACAGAACACTCCAATGAGCAGGTCACTGATGGCCAAGTTGAGGATGAAGAGGTTAGTGACAGAGCGCATGTTGCGGTTCCGGAGGACCACCAGGGAGACTAGCACGTTCCCCCCGACACAGAGCAGGAGAACCACCACATAGCATAGGATGTAGCTGATGGCCATGCCGGTGGAATGCAGGTAATAAGGCATATAGGTGCGGTTGGCGCTGTCCATAGCGACGCCGTGCATGTTGCTGTTCACAGCAGTTTCATTCAGTGACGCAATCTCCATATTCACAAGTCCCCTTCCAAGTGGAATCACATTAGAAAAATTAGGTATAGTGTACATTTTGCCATTAAAACTTTGCAGATACAGACAGATTTGTTTTAAGAAAAGGAAAGAATGGAAAAGGAAAACGATCAGATCGGTGTTCAAATACTATTGAAGGTATTGGAAAGACATTTGGGAGTAAGTATTTAGATATTTTTTATTTGTAAAGACAAATAGTTGAATATCGGAATGTATTTAGAAATACTCAAATACACTGACTCAAATACACTCCCATGCATTCACTCCCATGCACTCCCATCCCACCCAGGTATTTGAAAATAGTATTTGAAATAAGTATTTGGTAGTTGGCTATTTATAGGAAATTATTTGAAAATCCTCAAAATCCTAACAAATAATCAAATACAGATGTATTTGAACACAGTTCGAAAATGATAAAGCCATACACAACAAAATTCCCTCAAAAAAAAAATCATCATAACCATACTCATTCATGAAAGGTTGACATTTGGACAAATCCCCTCCATCATGATTTGTTGTTATTATATTTTACTATAACTTATCAAATGGCACTTATGTTCTTACTGAAACAATTGCTTTACTGTATAAGCTCAGCGAGAATGGTGAGTGAAATTCATATGACTGAGAAGACCAAAGTTCCCATTTCATAGAAATCTGCAGGATGACTATTGTCAGAGAGGCACTTACCTTTGGAAGAGCTCCACAATAGTTATTTTGTCCGGTCTTGTCTGTGCAGCAGGTACGCTCTACTGTGCCTCGTAATGACTCTAGTCTGTCTCTAGACCCGCATCAGCATCCCTCATACTTTACAATGATTAGGCTACTGTACCACATGATAGTGCAACCAATAAATGCAGCCTATACTACAGGATGGAAAAATTATATTTATGTAAATTCATGCTTTCCATTTGGATTTATAGTAAGCCTACAGAACAACTTAAATTAAATTTGATGATCAGACTATAGTTCCTTGAAATAGCCTAATCTATTTTCCCCACCACTATAAGACTGTTGCCTATTCATTATCCTGAATAATGACACAATAACAAGTGAATTAGACACTTCCAGATCTGTCTAGAAACATGTAAATGGAGTGTAAGCTACTGTATGTATGATCATCTACAAGGAGAGTTATAAGGAAAGTCCCAAGAGACTTGAAATCAACACGTAACAAAGTAGTTAGCAGATGTGACTGTACAGTATAGATACCAGCAGTGGTGTAAAGTACTTAATTAAGTTTTTAAAAAACGTTTAAGTATTACTTAAGTCGTTTTTTGGGATATCTGTACTTTACTATATATATTTTTGACAACTTTTACTTTTACTGTCTACCAGTGGACATCTAAGAGGGTTGCAAAATCCTGTTATATTTCAATTACTTGTTAGGTCTCTCACTTATGGGTAGTGTCTCCTTTTATGGGCAGAGTAAAGGAAGGTTCCTATCACAAAACGTCTGTTGTAGAGAGACAGGAGCAACGGACAATAGTGGACCACTCCACTTCCTACATGGGCCCATAGTTCACTCCTATCTTTGCTTCTTTTATCTCTCTTACGGATTTGATCAACTTGGACATCTGCTTTCCTGCTAAACTGTTCACATGTGGACCGTCAAGGACCCCACCGAACATAAGAAAGCAACTTCTCATTGAGCTCACAATGAAGAAAACGTTTCAGTCTGTAGTTCATGGCTAGCTCTTGCCCACTTAGCTACCTACTTTGTGGCACTTATTCCCACCTAGGTGGAAAAATAACATTTTTGACAGCTATGAAGAACACACATTCTCTTCCACTAACAACATGCTTGCTATAGCTAGGCTACCAAAGTGAACACTAGCTAGCTAACAACATGTTTGCTATAGCTAGGCTACCAAAGTGAACACTAGCTGGCTAACAACAGTCTACTAGCTACACGGTTACAGTGTCGAAAAGTGTCAATGCTCGAGCTATGGCAAATTCTAGCCTCAAACGTCGGGTACGATAGGCTACCGCTCCACGCTCATCGTCCTCCCAGCTTTCGGGTGAACAGACAACTGAACAACCCATACTTGCCCATACTGAGCACAACTGGGCTGAGGTTATGGACATTCTCCCCCCGTATATGCGGTTTGACAGCCTAGCATTAGGGGAAGATGACTTGATCATGGACGAGAATGAAGACGATATACTGTGTCTCTTCCATAGAGAAGAGGAGGTGGAGGAGGTTGGGAGGACAGAATGCTGAGAGGGACAGGTTCGAGGGAAAAAGGCTTCTGTCCCGTACCACCTCGGGAAAGCAACGTATCCCAGCCATACCAACCTGCTTGTTGTAGGCCAAATACAACTGGGACAAGCCCATATCTGGCAAAGCCCTAGCCAGGGACACCACTGCCATGGTATTGCACAATATGGAGTTCCTCCAGTCGTAGAATGCTCTCTGGACAGCCACCTCATCCCAGAACGCCGTGCCTCTGCTCTCTGTCCTGACTTTCCCTGGGAAGTTGGAACGTTTTTCTGCCTCCATCCACCACGAGGTGACATATCAGAGCGAGCTACTGGAAGAGATGGGCAACCTCCTTGACAAGAGCCAGCCAAACTCACTACTCTTCGAAGAGATCTGTGTAGTCTCAAACCTCAACCTCTGCGCCTCCAGGGGAGCTAACCAAGGCTGTGGGTGCGTCACGTTTGGGTGAGAGAGCTCTGTGGCTGAACCTGTCCAGCCTCACAGAGAAGGAGAAGGCAGACTTCCTAGATGCTCCCATCGAGCCAAAGGAACTGTTTGGCCCCACTGTCGCTACTATGCGGCAGAGTGTGGAACTGCACAGAGCAAAAGGAGAGGCTTTCGACCCGGATCCTGTCCCAACACAACTTCCACAATCCAAATCCAACTTCCACAATCCAAGAGTCCAAGTCAAACTAAGATTCTTTATTTTCTGAGCTCAGAGAGAATAACAGAGTTACACAGTGCAGTGTAGACACTGAATTCCAAAGCATTGGGTGATAAGCACATATCTTTATAGTTTCCTGTTCTTGGGCGGGACTTTCAGTTCTCCTTTTATCCATACAAGGACACAGGAGCAAGCTGGTTTGCAACACAGGATGATACTCCCAAGAACAGGAGATTATAACATGATAGTTTTACAAGGTTAGTCACATACTCAGTTATATGGACACATACAATACAAAATTCCCCATTACACGAGCCAGTGTGCCAACTCGGCAGGAAGAGGTCAGTACCAGCGGCCCAGCATACTGCTAATCCACAAGTAGGCGCTCAAAACAGAAACTGGGGCAGACAGTCCTACACCACAGCCACCCCAACGATATGAATATATGAGTCAAATGAACAGTGGCCACCTCGCCACACAGGCAGTCCATGGGTCCTGGGTCCTGACTACGGTTACGAGAGGCTACAGGCTTCAGTTCGCCAGAAAATTCCCCTCATTCAATGGAGTGGTGGTTTCAGTGGCGAATGGCGATTTAGCTCGAATACTAGAGGAGGAGAACTCCTTTCTGTTGAGCAAAAGGGCTTCTACTCTCCTTACTTCCTGATTCCCAAAAGGGTTGTGGTGGGGGGGGGGGAATAAATAAATAATATTTCCTTCTTAAATAATACTTCATATCAGAAGCGCGAGTCATATCATTCCGCCAGTGCCTCACCCTGTTCCAACTTCGCCAAAGGCCAAAGTCTCTATCCTAGGGCTAGTAGCTGTGAGGAAGGTGATGACTGAGGACAGATGCAGTTTACCAAGGCAGAGATATGAACAGACTATGGCCCACACAACTCCACCTCAGTCACAAAAACTACCTCTAATTGCTTACAGTGCTTTAAGCCCTAAAGCAATTTCTGCCTTTTCTCTGGAATTGTAATATCCTGACCAGAACAGACAATACAATACATTACAATGGCATACATCAACCGCCAGGGTGGTGCCCGATTTCTGCGCCTGCACAAACTAGCCCACAAACTCCCGTTGTGGAACAGAGCACATCTCTTATCATTACACACGACTAATGTCCCAGGCGTAATGAAAACAGGGGCGGACTTGTTGTCCAGGGGGAATACCCTATATGGGGAGTGGGCACTCCATCACCAGATACTGGCCCAAATATGGGACAATTAAGGACAGGCATCTATAGATCTCTTTGCATTGCGCAAAAACGCACACTGCCTGCAATTTTCACGAACAGGCAATAGGGGTAAACGAGTTGGCACACCAATGCCAACAACTTTAAGTGTTCCCACCTCTCAGTTTAATTCTCGCCACCCTATTCAGGGTGAGAGAACAGCAGGACCTATTGGACAAGGGGAAAGCCTTTTTTCCCTTTTTTTTTTTTTTTTACCCCTGGAGGGTCTGAGGGCTCACTTCACCAGAGGTATGGCTACAACATGGGCATTTTTCAAAGGCATCTCTGTTCAAGAGATCTGAATGTGTTGGGGTATTCCCCATACCTTTATGAGGTTCTACCGACTGGACATCACTGTGCCCTCAATAGCGCATATGGTGCTTGGTGTTGCTTCTGTTGACCTTGTATTTTTCACAACAGCATATTTGCACTTCTCATCATACAGTGGGACAAAAAAGTATTTAGTCAGCCACCAATTGTGCAAGTTCTCCCACTTAAAAAGATGAGAGAGGCCTGTAATTTTCATCATAGGTACACTTCAACTATGACAGACAAAATGTGAAAAAAATTCCAGAAAATCACATTGTAGGATTTTTAATGAATTTATTTGCAAATTATGGTGGAAAATAAGTATTCGGTCACCTACAAACAAGCAAGATTTCTGGCTCTCACAAACCTGTAACTTCTTCTTTAAGAGGCTCCTCTGTCCTCCACTCTTTACCTGTATTAATGGCACCTGTTTGAACTTGTTATCAGTATAAAAGACACCTGTCCACAACCTCAAACAGTCACACTCCAAACTCCACTATGGCCAAGACCAAAGAGCTGTCAAAGGACACCAGAAACAGAATTGTAGACCTGCACCAGGCTGGGAAGACTGAATCTGCAATAGGTAAGCAGCTTGGTTTGAAGAAATCAACTGTGGGAGCAATTATTAGGAAATGGAAGACATTCAAGACCACTGATAATCTCCCTCGATCTGGGGCTCCAAGCAAGATCTCATCCCGTGGGGTCAAAATGATCAGAAGAACGGTGAGCAAAAATCCCAGAATCACACGGGGGGACCTAGTGAATGACCTGCAGAGAGCTGGGACCAAAGTAACAAAGCCTACCATCAGTAACACATTACGCCGCTAGGGACTCAAATACTGCAGTGCCAGACGTGTCCCCCTGCTTAAGCCAGTACATATCCAGGCCCATCTGAAGTTTGCTAGAGAGCATTTGGATGATCCAGAAGAAGATTGGGAGAATGTCATATGGTCAGATGAAACCAAAATAGAACTCTTTGGTAAAAACTCAACTCGTCGTGTTTGGAGGACAAAGAATGCTGAGTTGCTACCAAAGAACACCATACCTACTGTGAAGCATGGGGGTGGAAACATCATGCTTTGGGGCTGTTTTTCTGCAAAGGGACCAGGACGACTGATCCGTGTAAAGGAAAGAATGAATGGGGCCATGTATCGTGAGATTTTGAGTGAAAATCTCCTTCCATCAGCAAAGGCATTGAAGATGAAACGTGGCTGGGTCGTTCAGCATGACAATGATCCCAAACACACCGCCCGGGCAACGAAGGAGTGGCTTCGTAAGAAGCATTTCAAGGTCCTGGAGTGGCCTAGCCAGTCTCCAGATCTCAACCCCATAGAAAATCTTTGGAGGGAGTTGAAAGTCCGTGTTGCCCAGCAACAGCCCCAAAGCATCACTGCTCTAGAGGAGATCTGCATGGAGGAATGGGCCAAAATACCAGCAAAAGTGTGTGAAAACCTTGTGAAGAATTACAGAAAACGTTTGACCTCTGTCATTGCCAACAAAGGGTATATAACAAAGTATTGAGAAACATTTGTTATTGACCAAATGCTTATTTTCCACCATAATTTGCAAATTCATTAAAAATCCTACAATGTGATTTTTATGGGGGTTTTTTCTTCTCATT
The DNA here is from genome assembly GCF_013265735.2 of Oncorhynchus mykiss. Lineage (NCBI taxonomy): Eukaryota > Metazoa > Chordata > Actinopteri > Salmoniformes > Salmonidae > Oncorhynchus > Oncorhynchus mykiss. The sequence goes on from NC_048569.1 coordinate 36,515,843, forward strand.
TTTTCATCTCATCTTTTTAAGAGGAAGAACTTGCACAATTGGTGGCTGACTAAATACTTTTTTGCCGCACTGTATAGTAACCTACTTGCATGTATTCCTTATACAGTTAAAGTCGGAAGTTTACGTACACTTAGGTTGGAGTCATTAAAACTAATTTTTCAACCACTCCACAAATTTCTTGTAAACAGACTATAGTTTTGGCAAGTCAGTTAGGACATCTACTTTGTGCATGACACAAGTCACTTTTCCAAAAATTGTTTACAGACAGATTATTTCACTTATAATTCAAAGTATCACAATTCCATTGGGTCAGAAGTGTACATACACTAAGTTGACTGTGCCTTTAAAAAGCTTGGAAAACTCCAGAAAATGATGTCATGGCTTTAGAAGCTTCAGACAGGCTAATTAACATCATTTGGAGGTGGAGGTGTACCTGTGGATGTATTTCAAGGCCCACCTTCAAACTCAGTGCCTCTTTGCTTGGCATCATGGGAAAATCAAAATATATCAAATATTGTAGACCTCCACAAGTCTGGTTCATCCTTGGGAGCAATTTCCAAACACCTGAAGGTACCACGTTCATCTGTACAAACAATAGTACGCAAGTATAAACATCATGGGACCACGCAGCCATCAAACAGCTCAGGAAGGAGACGCGTTCTGTCTCCTAGAGATGAACATACTTTGGTGGAAAAAGTGCAAATCAATCCCAGAACAACAGTACAGGTTGTTGTGAAAATGCTGGAGGAAACAGGTACAAACGTATCTATATCCACAGTAAAACGAGTCTTATATCGACATAACCTGAAAGGCCGCCCAGCAAGGAAGATGCCACTCATCCAAAACCGTCATAAAAAGCCAGACTACGGTTTGCAACTGCACATGGGGACAAAGATCGTACTTTGTGGAAAAATGTCCTCTGGTCTGATGAACTGCTTGGCCATATTGACCATCTTTATGTTTGGAGGAAAAAGGGGGATGCTTGCAAGCCGAAGTACACCATCCCAACCGTTAAGCATGGGGGTGGCAGCATCATGTTGTGGGGGTGTTTGCTGCAGGAGGGACTGGTGCACTTCACAAAATAGATGGCATCATGAGGAGGGACAATTATGTGGCTATATTGAAGCAACATCTTAAGACATCAGTCAGGAAGTTAAAGCTTGGTCGCAAATGGGTCTTCCAAATGGACAATGACCCCAAGCATACTTACAAAGTTGTGGCAAAATGGCTTAAGGACAACAAAGTTATGGTATTGGAGTGGCCATCACAAAGCCCTGACCTCAATCCTATAGAATATTTGTGGGCAGAACTGAAAAAGCGTGTGCGAGCAAGGAGGCCTACAAACCTGATTCAGTTACACCAGCTCTGTCAGGAGGAATGGGCCAAAATTCACCAAACTTATTGTGGGAAGCTTGTGGAAGGCTACCCAAAACTGTTGACCCAAGTTAAACAGTTTAAATACAATGCTACCAAATACTAATTGAGTTTATGTAAACTTCTGACCCACTGGGAATGTGATGAATGAAATAAAAGCTGAAATAAATCATTCTCTCTACTATTATTCTGACATTTCACATTCTTAAAATTAAGTGGTTATCCTAACTGACCTAAAACAGGGAATTTTTACTGGGATTAAATGTCAGGAATTGTGAAAACTGAGTTCAAATGTATTTGTCTAAGGTGTATTAAACTTCCGACTTCAACTGTATGTTGGATTATATGGTTTTATTTTATGTTGTGTATTTTTATATGTTTGTATGCTGCACTCAACATTTTTCGGGGACAATAAAGATATACAGAACTGAAAAAAAAGACAATGGTCAGTATGACTCATGATGTGATTTACAATGCTGGTTTTCATCAACCTCTGAAGACATAGAGGAGAGGTCATCATGTTAAAACTGCTAAGCATTCTGGTCCCAGATCTGTTTGTGCTCTTGCCAACTCTGTACATTGCTGTCTATGGAAGCTCGTTCTCACCATGCAATACATGTAATCTGACCACGAGTTATGAGATAGTAAATCATAATTATGAAATAGTAAGTCATTATTATGAGATAGCAAGTCATCATTATGAAATATGTAAGTCATAATCATGAGTAACTAAGTCCTAATTATGAGATAGTAAGTCATTATTATGAGATACGTTTAGGCAATCTGTATCACATGAATTCAATGTGCACTTTGCATCAGGCCCTCCTCAACTTTCAAGGATAAACCTCATCGTGATCTCCAAAAGTATTGGGACAGTGACACAATTTCTTCTTATTTTGGGTTCTGTAGTCCAGCATTTTGGATTTGAAATGATATAATGACTATGAGGTTAAATGCAGATTGTCAGCTTTTTATCCATATCGGGTGAACCGTTTAGAGATTACTGCACTTTTTGTACATAGTCTTCCCATTTTAGGGGACCAAAAGTATTGGGAAAATTTCACTTATGTATATGTATAAAAGTAGTAGAAGGTTAAGTATTTGGTCCCATATTTATCGCACACCATGACTACATCAAGTTTGTGACTCTAACATTTTGTTGGATGCATTCGCTCTGTATTTTGGATGTGTTTCAGATTATTTTGTGCCCAATAGAAGTCAGTGCTGTCTTATTCAATAGAAATGAATGGTAAATAATGTATTGTATCATTTTGCAGTCACTTTAATTGTAAATAAGAATAGAATATGTTTCTAAACACTTCTGTATTCATGTGGATGCTATCATGATTACAGATAATCCTAATTGAATCATGCATTTAAAAAAAATGCTAACCTCCTTTGTTATTGTAATGGTGAGAGGTTAGCATGTCTTGGGGGTGTGATGTGCTTCTGTAACTTTCTCACTTATCATTATTCACGATTCATCAGGATTATTCGTAATCATAGTAGCATCCATATCAATGTAGAAGGGTTTAGAAACATATCGAACAACATAATTAGCACCCTTAGGTTAGTCAATGCATATGATTAAAATAACATTTATGTAGAAAACAAGATTATGTTCTTATTAATGATCTGTGTCTTTGAGTGTGTAACAAGTTAAACCTGTAATCACTACAACCTATTGGAAAGCAATGGCTTTTACCAATTTAGCCAGATTTGATTGATTGTGACAGGTTTAAATTAAACTGCTGCTACTGACTAGTTCCAGTGTACGATAGATGTGTTGCTTCAAAACATGTGAAGCAACAAATATGAAAGACTTATCCACTAAAACATTTGCATAATTTAACATATTGTACATCAGACAGGATTTGTTACAAGTTTTTGCTGTTATAAACTTTACATAAAGTTTTTTGAAAAGTGTGCTAATGTGTTTTAAAATGAAAAGGAACAAGAGACTGAAGGGGAATCATGATCAGTGTAGTCATATCACACCTACCACTAAGTGGCGCTATTGCTGATGTAGGGAACAGTCAAAAACACTTTTTTTTAAAGAAAGACAAAAGAAAGAGAGAAAGGAAAAAGTAATGAGGGACAAAAGTGTATCCCCTCTGCCAGTGTGTGTGTGTGTGTGTGTGTGTGTGTGTGTGTGTGTGTGTGTGTGTGTGTGTGTGTGTGTGTGTGTGTTTGAGAGAGGGAGTGTGTTTGTCCTGGAACAGCTCTTCCTGATTCAGGCCAAGCAGCTCCACTTCCCGTCTCCCAGCACAGGACTGCTGCTGTGGAGGAGATGGGACGCTGATCCAGACTGGGAATATTTCATTCCTGGAATCTTACATTTTAGAGCATTGTGAGGTACTGGGGAACACAGGAACTACTTTAAACAATCTGAAAGGAGATCATTTGGACTTGCTCTGGATTTTTTTTATGTGTTAATTTTGTCGTTGCAGCCTTCTCCTGAAGCTGGAATAATGTCTCTGTGCAGTTGCAGGCAGGCCATGCTTGCAGCAGAGATCTGCACACTGATGGCCATTCTGGTGGCAGGCACTGCAGGACAAAGCCCTGACAGGAGGGAGGCAGGGTCCTCCTGCTATGGGGGGTTTGACCTTTACTTCGTTTTGGACAAGTGAGTGTGCTCCTCTGTCTTCTTGCAAGCTCCCAGTCTCACCTTACTGTAGAAGCATCCATAGCGGCTCTGTAAGATTCTGCTTCCTTTTAGTCCCAGGAAGTCACCTGTTTCTGGCCGTTTCTCTGCATTCTTTTCAATTTTACCCAGATAAATACACTGAGCAATTACAATTTTCTTTACAAACTTCTCTAAACAAAAGGTAGTCTAATATTAATATTTTGATAGCCAGATTAGCCATACTGTATCGCTCCAGGGCTAATTGGAAATGTGTTAGTGTGTTGGGGGGGGGGGGGGGGGGGGGGGGCTAAATCTGAGGAAGTAAATAAAGTTCCTCAGCTTCCCCACCTGCTCTATCACGAGGCTTCATACATTTCTACAGGAAAATGGAAAGTAGAAATGGAAAAAACTGCCAACTAAACATATCTATAAACTTGTCGTGCTCTTATTGGCCTTAGAATAAGTTAGTGCTGTCTTATTCAATAGGCATCCTCTTGTGAGCAGTCACACTATTCAGGATATTGGAAAGTTGCTTCGCAAACGAGATGTTTTTAGAACAAAATAGCCTCGCAAAACCATTAGTTCATATATTTTTGTTACAAGTTATTTGGATGCATATGGTACTTACCATAAAAAGAACAATAAAAAAAAAAGTTAAAGTCAGCTCTTGAAACTGCAAAAGCAACCACATCAGTTAGGAAGTGGCAAAACAGTGCATTGGTACGTTAGATTTGCTTTACTACTTTACCGTTCATCTCTCAGAGCAAATTCAAATCATTCAGATGGAATGTTCTATGGATCACATGCAGTATTTCACACACTTTAATCATAATACAGTATGCATGTGTGTGACTGTGTTCATAGAGCCTGCAGGACAATGAATGGTAGGCTCCTTCACTTCCCTTTCATAGTGTAATGTGGAGTGAGTTGGGAGAGCTCCTGTCTTTCTCTAGACCCCAACCCCCTCTCCATGTCTGTCTGGTCTGCAGAACCCTTTCACCATTAGGCCCAGATGTTCCAAAGCTCCAGAGTTTCTGGCAGCTGTGTCAGAACTGGGACTCATATCACAGTACGGAGGATGGAAAAATGGGAGGGAAGCAAAGGGAGGAAGAGAAAGAGAGGTGGAGAGAGAGAGAAAAGGAGAGATCTTTTGATTCATCCTTTCCAATCAATGTATTCAGACTTTCAAGAAACAACATCTTTGAAGTATTTAATTAAACGGATCCAGAAAATATGTGGGACATTCTATAACTATTCATATCTGCAGTATTGCTATTGTGTCAGTCGGAATCGGCCAATCACTCAAAACCTCTGGCACATCTGTGGGCTTATAGAAAAAGGCACGTGTTGCGATCCATCCATCCATGCATTGCTCTATGTGCCATACTTTTCAAGTCTAAAGTGTTCACATCTCAAAGTCGCAGGGACATTATCCTATTTGACTGGTGTTTTGGAAAATGCTGTGCTCACTTTGTGCTGCACCAGTGAATAATCATCTGAATAATATTTTTTCCTTAATGCTGTCCAAACTACTCCCCATTTTAAAAGGTCCCTGCTTTTGTGACTGCACTAAAAAAACATATTTCTATGAAAACGTATTACATTAGTGCACACTTTTTCTCATTCTCTTGCTCTCTTTCGCTCCCACACACACACACACACACACACACACGCACACGTACACACACACACACACACACAATCCTCTTTCTGCTGGTTCTGCAGGGCAAAGATCATCTCTTCACTCAGACTAACTTTGATGTGATTCTGAAAAGATGCCTGATAGAAGTAAATCATAATGACATTTGTATAATTGCATTCAAATGAACACCCCAAAGAGGATAAAGGATTATTCCACCACGTCTCTTGTCGAAATGAAAAAAGCTAAGGAAGTACACAGTATTCTCAGAGGTGTCAGTAAAAGTGGGGGGGAAACGATATTGATTTGCTCTGTGGTTTTATCGGTAACATTGTCATTACAGAGTTTCTCTTGGTTTCTTTCTTTCTCTATCACCCCAGATATGGTATATAATTGTATAGAGTTCTCTTTTTTATTTTAATGCATCTGTTTCTGCTCTCTGGCCAACTCCTTATGACATTAAGATGTTCTATCAACAAATATGTCTGAATAAGCAGTAAGCAGGCCCAGGTAGACTTGAAGATAAAATTATCCATGGCAAGTGTATCAACATGCTTACATGCTTAGATGCTTGTGACTACTGCATGAGTTGAAATTGCATTCATCTCAGAATGCAGAATATTGAATGAACTGACTTCTGGCCTGCTTAAAGGCCCAGAGCAGTCAAAAACTAAATTGTCCTGTATTTTATATATATTTCCAACCTATGAGGTTGGAATAACACTGTGAAAATTGTGATAATGCCCTTTTAGTGTAAGAGCTGTTTGAAAATACGACCTTTACTCAAGTAGGAGTTTGCTGGGTGACTTTCACTTTTACTTGAGTAATTTTCTATTAAAGTATCTTTACTTTTACTCAAGTATGGGAGTTGGTACTTTTTCCACCACTGGCCGCAGTTATTGTAAAGTTTTACCCAGCAAATCTAAATTTTATGTGATTGAACTATGTGATATTTGGCTATTCTGTTTTCATACATCATCTGAGTGATCTAACCAAATATAGTTAGCTAAAAGAAGAATACAATTTGACCCATTCTGAGACTTTGGCTTTTAGATGAACGTTAACCTAATTTACACAGACAAAGTAAATAGCAAAAAATCCTAGGTCTTTAAATATGTCATAACCAAGAATGCTAATGCTAGCTAGCTCGCTATCTTGTTCACTTGCTGACGTTAGCTTAGCTAATGTTGTTAGCTAACCCAGATCACAGACATTAAAACCAGTAGATACTGATAGCGCTGACGTTATCCATGTATTCCTATGGAAAACTCTCAATGGTGCAGAAGCCGGAAGTATTTCAATTTGAAGCGTGCCATATTGCTGAATGGGGCTGAATGGCACCAAAACAATCGCTATGGATAATGGTTCAAATGTCTGTAACTAGCAAAGGATCATGGTCGATGTAGTCGTTTTCATGTTGCCTGAGAAAGTCTTATTGTCTATGGATCCTCCTCTTAGCCTGCCAGCCCATGATTGTCTGTGTCAGCACATGGTCCTGCATTATGACAAATGTAGTAGTCAGAATGGATCACTATGTAATGAAATATCTTGATTTCTAGCAAACTTTTAAAATAATTTACTGTGGAGATCGAACTTGATCATAATATACCAATTTTAAAGGGCAAAACGTCTGTATAAAACATTTTTGTTTGGCCGTTCTAGCCATTGTAATTTACATAGGCTTTCTATGGCAGACCATGGCTTTTGGCACTGCTAGGTTGCTATATAGTAGCCGACCAGCAGAGTTCATGACTCCACGCTCCAGACTGGGGGCACTGGGGGCCTGGCCCGGATACCTTGCATGGCTAGCTAGTTAGCCACCAACACACATAGTGACAATGACATGCTAGCCACAATAATGGCTAATATCAATGGGTGGTAGTTAGCCATGTAGCTATCTAGATAACTTAGCTGCAAGGATAGCTAGCTAATGTTAGCACGCTAGACAACAAGGCTACTAGCTGCAACCTAAAACAAATATGTGTTTTATTTACACTTTCTTATCTTGTGAATGTAGCCTAATGCAAGGATTGCGTCGAGACGGATGGCAAGTGCCTGTCAGGCTCAAAGGCTGCCCCCGAACTCCTGTCATGGACGATTTGTATAGCCACAATTTTTTTTGCAATGCATCAGTGTGATAACTTCCCCGCCAGCTCATTGCCAACACTGTAGCCTATTTAATAGCAATTCGGCAAGAAAGAGGATCAATCAATGCTTCCCACCTCGAATAGGCCTATGCCTATTCATATTTACAAATTGTTTCAAACTATGTCGCTGTTCACGGTCAATATATAGCTATAGGCGGCTCGTTTAAGAGCTAGAGAGAGGGGGAAGAGATAGGCGAGTTGCCAGCTGAGATATGTGAATTATAAGAAAGGAACAGTGAAATATCCGTTGGAGTTTAGGCTACCCTTAAGTGGTTGCACAGATTTCGATTTTATCACAACTATAGTTGAAGTCGGAAATTTACATACACAAATTTCTTGTTAACAAACTATAGTTTTGGCAAGTCGGTTAGGACATCTACTTTGTGCATGACACAGTAATTTGTCCAACAAATGTTCACAGACAGATTATTTCACTTATAATTCACTGTATCACAATGCCAGTGTTTCAGAAGTTTACCTACACTAATTTGACTGTGCCTTTAAACAGCTTGGAAAATTCCAGAAAATAACATCATGGCTTTAGAAGCTTCTGATAGGCTAATTGACATCATTTGAGTCAATTGGAGGTGTACCTCAAGGCCTACCCTCAAACTCAGTGCCTCTTTGCTTGACATCATGGGAAAATCTAAAGAAATCAGCCAAGACCTCCGTAAAAAATGCCGTCATACCGCTCAGGAAGGAGACGCGTTCTGTCTCCTAGAGATGAATCAATCCCAGAACAACAGCAAAGGACCATGAGAAGATGCTGGAGGAAACAGGTACAAAAGTATCTATATCCACAGTAAAAATTAGTCCTATTTCGACTTAACCTGAAAGGCCGCTCAGCAAGGAAGAAGCCACTGCTCCAAAACTGACATAAAAAAGCCTGCACATGGGGACAAAGATCGTACTTTATGGAGAAATGTCATCTGGTCTGATGAAACAAAAATAGAACTGCTTGGCCAAAATGACCATCATTATGTTTGGAGGAAAAAGGGGGAGGCTTGCAAGCCGAAGAACACCATCCCAACCATGAAGCACGGGGTGGCAGCATCATGTTGTGGGGGTGCTTTGCTGCAGGAGGGACTGGTGTACTTCACAAAATAGATGGCATCATGAGGTAGGAAATTATGTGGATATATTGAAGCAACATCTCAAGACATCAGTCAGGAAGTTAAAGCTTGGTCGCAAATGGGTCTTCCAAATGGACAATGACCCCAAGCATACTTCCAGTTGTAGCAAAATGGCTTATGGACAACAAAGTCAAGGTATTGGAGTGGCCATCACAAAGCCCTGACCTCAATCCCATAGAATATTTGTGGGCAGAACTGAAAAAGCGTGTGCGAGCAAGGAGGCCTACAAACCTGTCTCAGTTACACCAGCTCTGTCAGAAGGAATGGGCCAAAATTCACCAAACTGTATAATATATAAGCTAGATGATTGTGATAATACATACATTCTTAGATTTATTTATTTTTTTATTTTTTTATTTCACCTTTATTTAACCAGGTAGGCTAGTTGAGAACAAGTTCTCATTTGCAACTGCGACCTGGCCAAGATAAAGCAAAGCAGTGTGAACAGACAACACAGAGTTACACATGGAGTAAACAATTAACAAGTCAATAACACAGTAGAAAAAAGGGGAGTCTATATATACATTGTGTGCAAAAGGCATGAGAAGGTAGGCAAATAATTTCAATTATGCAGATTAACACTGGAGTGATAAATGATCAGATGGTTATGTAAAGGTAGAGATATTGGTGTGCAAAAGAGCAGAAAAATAAATAAATAAAAACAGTATGGGGATGAGGTAGGTGAAAATGGGTGGGCTATTTACCAATAGACTATGTACAGCTGCAGCGATCGGTTAGCTGCTCAGATAGCAGATGTTTGAAGTTGGTGAGGGAGATAAAAGTCTCCAACTTCAGCGATTTTTGCAATTCGTTCCAATCACAGGCAGCAGAGAACTGGAACGAAAGGCGGCCAAATGAGGTGTTGGCTTTAGGGATGATCAGTGAGATACACCTGCTGGAGCGCGTGCTACGGATGGGTGTTGCCATCGTAACCAGTGAACTGAGATAAGGCGGAGCTTTACCTAGCATGGACTTGTAGATGACCTGGAGCCAGTGGGTCTGGCGACGAATATGTAGCGAGGGCCAGCCGACTAGAGCATACAGGTCGCAGTGGTGGGTGGTATAAGGTGCTTTAGTGACAAAACGGATGGCACTGTGATAAACTGCATCCAGTTTGCTGAGTAGAGTGTTGGAAGCAATTTTGTAGATGACATCGCCGAAGTCGAGGATCGGTAGGATAGTCAGTTTTACTAGGGTAAGTTTGGCGGCGTGAGTGAAGGAGGCTTTGTTGCGGAATAGAAAGCCGACTCTTGATTTGATTTTCGATTGGAGATGTTTGATATGGGTCTGGAAGGAGAGTTTAGAGTCTAGCCAGACACCTAGGTACTTATAGATGTCCACATATTCAAGGTCGGAACCATCCAGGGTGGTGATGCTGGTCAGGCGTGCGGGTGCAGGCAGCGAACGGTTGAAAAGCATGCATTTGGTTTTACTAGCGTTTAAGAGCAGTTGGAGGCCACGGAAGGAGTGCTGTATGGCATTGAAGCTCGTTTGGAGGTTAGATAGCACAGTGTCCAAGGACGGGCCGGAAGTATATAGAATGGTGTCGTCTGCGTAGAGGTGGATCAGGGAATCGCCCGCAGCATGAGAAACATCATTGATATATACAGAGAAAAGAGTCGGCCCGAGAATTGAACCCTGTGGCACCCCCATAGAGACTGCCAGAGGACCGGACAGCATGCCCTCCGATTTGACACACTGAACTCTGTCTGCAAAGTAATTGGTGAACCAGGCAAGGCAGTCATCCGAAAAACCGAGGCTACTGAGTCTGCCAATAAGAATACGGTGATTGACAGAGTCGAAAGCCTTGGCAAGGTCTATGAAGACGGCTGCACAGTACTGTCTTTTATCGATGGCGGTTATGATATCGTTTAGTACCTTGAGCGTGGCTGAGGTACACCCGTGACCGGCTCGGAAACCAGATTGCACAGCGGAGAAGGTACGGTGGGATTCAAGATGGTCAGTGATCTGTTTGTTGACTTGGCTTTCGAAGACCTTAGATAGGCAGGGCAGGATGGATATTGGTCTGTAACAGTTTGGGTCCAGGGTGTCGCCCCCTTTGAAGAGGGGGATGACTGCGGCAGCTTTCCAATCCTTGGGGATCTCAGACGATATGAAAGAGAGGTTGAACAGGCTGGTAATAGGGGTTGCGACAATGGCGGCGGATAGTTTCAGGAATAGAGGGTCCAGATTGTCAAGCCCAGCTGATTTGTACGGGTCCAGGTTTTGCAGCTCTTTCAGAACATCTGCTATCTGGATTTGGGTAAAGGAGAACCTGGAGAGGCTTGGGCGAGTAGCTGCGGGGGGGGGGGGGGAGCTGTTGGACGAGGTTGGAGTAGCCAGGCGGAAGGCATGGCCAGCCGTTGAGAAATGCTTGTTGAAGTTTTCGATAATCATGGATTTATCGGTGGTGACCGTGTTACCTAGCCTCAGTGCAGTGGGCAGCTGGGAGGAGGTGCTCTTGTTCTCCATGGACTTCACAGTGTCCCAGAACTTTTTGGAGTTGGAGCTACAGGATGCAAACTTCTGCCTGAAGAAGTTGGCTTTAGCTTTCCTGACTGACTGTGTGTATTGGTTCCTGACTTCCCTGAACAGTTGCATATCGCGGGGACTGTTCGATGTTAGTGCAGTCCGCCACAGGATGTTTTTGTGCTGGTCGAGGGCAGTCAGGTCTGGAGTGAACCAGGGGCTATATCTGTTCTTAGTTCTGCATTTTTTGAACGGAGCATGCTTATCTAAAATGGTGAGGAAGTTACTTTTAAAGAAAGACCAGGCATCCTCAACTGACGGGATGAGGTCAATGTCCTTCCAGGATACCCGGGCCAGGTCGATTAGAAAGGCCTGCTCACAGAAGTGTTTTAGGGAGCGTTTGACAGTGATGAGGGGTGGTCGTTTGACTGCGGCTCCGTAGCGGATACAGGCAATGAGGCAGTGATCGCTGAGATCCTGGTTGAAGACAGCGGAGGTGTATTTGGAGGGCCAGTTGGTCAGGATGACGTCAATGAGGGTGCCCTTGTTTACAGAGTTAGGGTTGTACCTGGTGGGTTCCTTGATGATTTGAGTGAGATTGAGGGCATCTAGCTTAGATTGTAGGACTGCCGGGGTGTTAAGCATATCCCAGTTTAGGTCACCTAACAGAACAAACTCTGAAGCTAGATGGGGGCGATCAATTCACAAATGGTGTCCAGGGCACAGCTGGGAGCTGAGGGGGGTCGGTAGCAGGCGGCAACAGTGAGAGACTTATTTCTGGAGAGAGTAATTTTCAAAATTAGTAGTTCGAACTGTTTGGGTATGGACCTGGAAAGTATGACATTACTTTGCAGGCTATCTCTGCAATAGACTGCAACTCCTCCTCCTTTGGCAGTTCTATCTTGACGGAAGATGTTATAGTTGGGTATGGAAATCTCAGAATTTTTGGTGGCCTTCCTGAGCCAGGATTCAGACACGGCAAGGACATCAGGGTTAGCAGAGTGTGCTAGAGCAGTGAGTAAGACAAACTTAGGGAGGAGGCTTCTGATGTTGACATGCATGAAACCAAGGCTTTTTCGATCACAGAAGTCAACAAATGAGGGTGCCTGGGGACATGCAGGGCCTGGGTTTACCTCCACATCACCCGCGGAACAGAGAAGGAGTAGTATGAGGGTGCGGCTGAAGGCTATCAAAACTGGTCGCCTAGGGCGTTGGGGACAGAGAATAAGAGGAGCAGGTTTCTGGGCATGGTAGAATATATTCAGGGCATAATGCGCAAACAGGGGTATGGTGGGGTGCGGGTACAGCGGAGGTAAGCCCAGGCACTGGGTGATGATGAGAGAGGTTGTATCTCTGGACATGCTGGTTGTAATGGGTGAGGTCACCGCATGTGTGGGGGGTGGGACAAAGGAGGTAACAGGGGTATAAAGAGTGGAACTAGGGGCTCCATTGTAAACTAAAACAATGATAACTAACCTGCACAACAGTATACAAGGCATATTGACATTTGAGAGAGACATACAGCGAGGCATACAGTAATCACAGGTGTTGAATTGGGAGAGCTAGCTAAAACAGTAGGTGAGACAACAGCTAATCAGCTAGCACAACAACAGCAGGTAGAATGGCGATTGATTAGGCAGAGAGGGTCGGATTAACTACACACAGAGCCTAAGTGCGGCTGGGGCCGACAGATAAAACATAAACAAGCAGAATGGATTACCGTGATTAATGGACAGTCCAGCATGCATCAGCTATGTAGCCAAGTGATCAGTGTCCAAGGGTCAGCGGTGGATGGGGCAGGGAAGCTGGACTGGCGAGTGTTATCCAGGTTAGAAAACTAACAATGACCAAATAGCTTGTAGCCAGTTAGCTGGTTAGCTTCTGGAGGTTCTTGAGTGTGTTCTAAAAATGTAAAGATAATAGCGGTTCCGTATCACATTGGGTGAGGCAGGTTACCTGAAGGTATAAACAAATTAAAAATCGAAAAGGGATAGAAAGTAAATATGGGTTCAGTGAGTGTTTGGGACGCGGCGATTCAGACGGTTAGCAGGCCTGTGCTAACAAGCTAACAGTTAGTAGACGGTGCTTAACACGGTAGCAGTTAGCGGACCGGGCTAAACAAGCTAGCAGTTAGCAGGCCGAATTTGCAAGCAAGGAGAATAGCAAGGGCTAGAGAGTTAGCCTTTGGGGACGTCGCGATGGGGGTATCTGTTTATTCCTCTTCATGCAGTGACATCGATGGACCGGTCGTGGGTCTGGATATTGTAGCCCAGGAGCTCAAAATGTTCCGTTTGCGATGGGAATCCGGGGATGAAAAATAAAATAAAATAATAAATAGGTCCGTTATGCTCTGGTTAGAGTCGCGTTGTTCGAACTGGCGAGAGCTTTCCGAGCTAAAGGTTAGCTGATGACCGGTTAGCTGAAGACCGCTAGCAATGTTTTGCTGAAGCTGGTAGTTCGTTGGCTAGCTTCAGTTGAGGGGTTCCAGGTCCGAAGTAAATATAAATACTTTAGGAAAAATAGCTACGTTGGGTGAGGCGGGTTGCAGGAGAGTATTTAGAAGAAGTTGAGGTTCAGCAAAAAGTTTTAAAGATATGTGAAGAAAAAAACGAAAACAAACGATATATACAAGGGACACGACACGACAATACGTCCTACTGCTACGCCATCTTGGATATGGAGTACAGGGGATTGATGCATGTTGCATATAATTACCGTTAGAGTGCGTAATTGCCATGCGGTTTACATCAAATGCAACGGTGCCAAAATAATAACAACAGCAGAATATAGGCTACAGTTGCCAGCAGAGGACTTCTTTGTTACCTAAAATAAAGAAAATAGAATCAAAATTGAATGAGTAGACCTTGCCACAGTTGAGAGGCTTATGGTATTATAAAAGCCTGCAGATTACCAATATAGCGCAATGCTATTTTTTAAGACGCAGGTGTCACGCAGAGGTTAGTCAGGCGTTGGTATCAGGACATGTCAGTTAGACGTTCAATCCACAGGAGGTTGGTGGCACCCTAATTGTGGAGAACGGGCTTGGGGTAATGACTGGAGCGGAATCAGTGGAATAGTATCAAATACATCAAACACATGGTTTCCAGGTGTTTGATGCCATTCCATTTGCTCCGTTCCGACCATTATTATGAGCCATCCTCCCCTCAGCATTCTCCTGTGGTTTAATGGTAGGTGACAGTAGGTAGTTTGGCTCATTTTTGGCTCTTTTCACCCACCATATTCTAATTATTTTCACTTGCACACTGTAACTATTCACCTTCAGGTAATGGGCACTCAATCTAGTGGGCCACTGTAGGGTGTATACTTCTGTATACTTCTGGCCCTTCTTTGGACACTGTGTTAACAACCCTCCAGGCAAGCTTCAATGCCATACAACTCTCCTTCCGTGGCCTCCAATTGCTCTTAAATACAAGTAAAACTAAATGCATGCTCTTCAACCGATCGCTGCCTGCACCTGCCCGCCTGTCCAACATCACTACTCTGGACGGCTCTGACTTAGAATACGTGGACAACTACAAATACCTAGGTGTCTGGTTAGACTGTAAACTCTCCTTCCAGACCCACATCAAACATCTCCAATCCAAAGTTAAATCTAGAATTGGCTTCCTATTTCGCAACAAAGCATCCTTCACTCATGCTGCCAAACATACCTTTGTAAAACTGATCGTCCTACCAATCCTCGACTTCGGCGATGTCATTTACAAAATAGCCTCCAATACCCTACTCAACAAATTGGATGCAGTCTATCACAGTGCAATCCGTTTTGTCACCAAAGCCCCATATACTACTCACCATTGTGACCTGTTCGCTCTCGTTGGCTGGCCCTCGCTTCATACTCGTCGCCAAACCCACTGGCTCCATGTCATCTACAAGACCCTGCTAGGTAAAGTCTCCCCTTATCTCAGCTCGCTGGTCACCATAGCATCACCCACCTGTAGCACGCGCTCCAGCAGGTATATCTCTCTGGTCACCCCCAAAACCAATTATTTCTTTGGCCGCCTCTCCTTCTAGTTCTCTGCTGCCAATGACTGGAACGAACTACAAAAATATCTGATACTGGAAACACTTATCTCCCTCACTAGATTTAAGCACCAACTGTGCAGCTCACAGATTACTGCACCTGTACATAGCCCACCTATAATTTAGCCCAAACAACTACCTCGTTCCCTACTGTAATTATTTTATTTATTTATTTATTTTGCTCCTTTGCACCCCATTATTTTTATTTCTACTTTGCACGTTCTTCCACTGCAAATCTACCATTCCAGTGTTTTACTTGCTATATTGTATTTACTTTGCCTCCATGGCCTTTTTTTGCCTTTACCTCCCTTATCTCACCTCATTTGCTCACATCGTATATAGACTTGTTTATACTGTATTATTGACTGTATGTTTGTTTTACTCCATGTGTAACTCTGTGTCTGTAACTCTGTATGTGTCGAACTGCTTTGCTTTATCTTGGCCAGGTCGCAATTGTAAATGAGAACTTGTTCTCAACTTGCCTACCTGGTTAAATAAAGGTGAAATAAAAAAATAATAAAAGGGTTATAATGGCCTGCAAAATAGAGGTGTTGTTGCGAATTTGCAGGGCAGGTTGACATGGGACACACAGGCTACACAAGCACAGCCCCCAGTCTCCAGAATCCCAATATTATTTGTTTTATTGGGTCTGCTCATGTAGACTACTAACCTACAGTCATTAGAAAGATAGTTGCCATAAGGTTGGAAATACTACTGTTAGTAAAGCACCATGAATAAAGTTGTTAAAGTTGAATAAAGTTGTTATTATAAACTTCCCTTTTGTCATATAAACCTATAGGTTGGATGTAGGGTCTTAATTTGAGACAGTTTTCAACAGCAGGAAAATAATCCTGCAGCGACAGGAAATGGTAATTATTATGTGGATTAGAATTCATATTTATTTAGAGGTTGATACATCTTTCATTAGGGCAAATCAAGTCTGATATTTTAAAGTGGAAATTACACACTTTAGAAGCCTTTTTAAACCTCATGCAGGAAAATTCTCAGCAACAAAAGAGTAATCAAATTAAGAGTCTACATCTGTAGCTGTTAGACTCTCTAAGATACTGTAGGCTATGCAAGGTGTTCGCTTAAGCTAAGCAGCAGAACGTTGTAGCGAATTTGAATGTCAGTCACAAGGACTCAAATGTATGGAGCGAGATACCTGCCAAAAGTTGAACGTACGTATCGTTAGGATCGTAAGAAACTCCCTACGTAATTGTTAGGATCGTAAGAAAACCCATGCGTGAAACATGAAACGTAAACGTAGCATTTAATCTATGAATGTACAAACACCATGTTCCGATTACGGACTAACATTTTAGGCTTGAACAAATCTTGTGTTGCAATTTTGACGTACAATAACACCTTACGGAGTTTTGGTAGTTTCATCTCACCAACAAACAAAACAAAATCCCCACATGGCCTTTCAGGAGTGCCTCGTGAACAATCATAACACAATATAAACAAAATGTAAGCCAGGGAAAACAGAAAGAGGTATCCTGCACGTTTTCAAGTTAAAAGTCTCCATTTATTACTCCTCAGTTAAGTTTACATCACATTTAGGTAGCTAATGTAATGTATTTGTTTGCCAGCGCAAGTATAGGTAGTAATAACTGTATTATGCCTACAACAGTTCACTAGGTGTGTCTCTATAGCATGGGCATAATTATCTCTGGGTGACGTGGACATCCCCATGCATGCACCTTATCAAAATATGACTAATTAAACATGGCACCATCCCATTCTCTGGGCTCTGTCTGCAATCATAAACAGTAGTATCTACCAGGAATAATGAAACATATAATAGATGTTTGGTGACTCTATGAATTAGGTATGACCAATGGATTCTTTGCCACTCAAAATTGTTTTTTTTTTATAGATTATTTTCATATTTATTTCACCACTCAAAATCTTGCCAAAGCATAATCTGTAGGAGGGTTTAATATGAATTTATATGAATCGGGTCATGAACATATGAACTTTGAAATTAACAAGGGAGAGGTTAAACATAGTGTCACACCCTGATCTGTTTCACCTGTCCTTGACTCCACCCCCTCCAGGTGTCGCTCATCATCCCTGGTGTATTTATATGTGTGTTTTCTGTCTCTTTGTGCCAGTTTGTCTGGTTTGCCAAGTCATCTCTTAGCTCCTAGCCTGCCTTACGTCTTGTACTGTTCGGACTCTGACCCGGTTTATGAACTCTCACCTGTATCCGACCTGCCTTTTGCCTACCACTTGTGTTATAATAGGTATCGGAGCTCAACCATCTGCCACGTGTCTGCATATAGATCTCGCCTTGTGCCCTTATACATAGGCTAAATCTGGCATAAGCTTATTCCCACACTTTCCAATAACTCTGTTGCAGTGGTCTTGGGTAGTCTCCGTATAGGCTCCATCACGACACTGTTGCCCAGCTGAAGAGCTTGTGATCTCCGTGCAGCAACACAGTACTATGAGCCTTCGAAACAGCACCCCTCAGCCTCAGAAGATGCCCTTCTGGGGGCATGCATCAATAGAGTCATTATACTCTATTTGGGTAATAGGCAAATATTAAAGTGCAGAGCGTGCATGATGCGTGCAACTCGTCATTCCAACACATTTGAACATTTAATTCATCCTTCATTTAGTTCAGTCAGTCAGTATGTCAGTCATTTGTCTGAGTTGCAATAGGAACTCAATCAAAGAGAATAGAACAGACTTATCCATTTCTTTATTGAAATCCATGTGAGTATTCAAAATTATCTAAATTCTCAAGTTCTTTAGCCTGTCACTTTAATAATTCAATGTTAAATGTAGGCCTGTTGTGGTGGAAATTCTAACCAAGTGAGAGATGCTTCAAACAATCATACTTTAATATTGATTAATTATTGCAGTACTGGAGCTGGTCAACAATCACTCGAAGTTGATTGCTGAGAGAACCCAACGAGTAGAACAAAGCCACAGCATTTTATAGTTAAGACACATCCTCCTGAATACATGACTAACAACAGATGTGTGGAATGAGTCAAAAGGTTAGGATTTGTATGTGAGAAAGGAGTATCCCCAGCCAGATAGCATTTGCTGTGAAGACTGTTCCAATTGTATAGAAATCAGCGTTCTTCTTCTTATCCGCTATCCATACCAAAGCCATCTCCTCCCTGGTACCTCAGTACACAAACACTAATTCAATCTAGGTTCTATCACCAAGCCATCATAAATCAATTGCCAGCGCCAAGCCCCAGAGGCCCAACTCAGTCCACACAGACACAGATGACAGAGTACTCATCAAAGCTATTCGATGCATAAACAGTGTTAAAACAATCTTGGCATTTTCCACCATTATATCCAAATAAAAAATAGTCCTTCGACTTGTAGAAATTGCAATTTAGGCTATCATTTTGTGTGCTGGTATCTTGCAGAGTAATTTAGAACTCTTTGTGTTTTATAACTGTTTTTATCACAGGCCTATAAATATAGCCTCTAAATAAATGTTTAACAAAATATTTGAAGAAGCATGTGCAGTGGCTGATAGGGAAAACAGATCTGGCAAGACGAATAGGCTACAAATAGTCTTGATCATTTGGGACCCCGTGGACATTTCGCCCAGAACAGGTTATAGCCAAGATTTAATCAATATTTTGTTTTGTCTCATTTATTGATATGGATACAGAGGCTGTGCAATGGAATGTGCAATAAAAATGGCTATAGTAAGCCAACATAGAGAGTGGAATTTACTAATACAACAGTCAAAATGCCTAATATAAGTCCTACAGTCTGTGCTCCCAAATACTGGAAAAAGTGTGATTCATTAGGTTACATGATCACCACAGTAGCCACACGCAGCTATAAAAATAAACAATGCAATTGTATGGCCATTAAATAACACAACAGCATGGCATATTTAGAGAGCGGAATAGGCCAAGCCTAAGTCATAAATACTTTCTATTTTGCAGCTCAAGCGGTTATTCTAGACAACGCTCTTCTGTGCCGTTTATCATTCTCACAGAAGTCATTTGCTGAAGGCCCAAGCCTATACTCCGCTATTAACTGGTATCATGTCGTTATTGAATGCAGTTCTAAAACAAGCTCTAGACTTTTATTTTGGAAATGAAACCCGAAGATGCAAAGCAACTCTAACATCTGGGCTAGAGTTGCTTGATTGACTAGCTAACTTCGACTAGATACATTCGGTTCATGTCCTTTACTGATGCCACATTACTGACAAAAGTTTGTACATATAAAAAAAGATCTGTAACCGATTAAAGGGAGACGTCAAGTAAGAATTGAATGTGTAAATGTCAATTTATAGTTGTAACATAGGGTTTGTATGTTTACAGATCTAATTTCAAGTTTACGTTTCATGTTTCACACATGGCTTTTCTTACAATCTTAACAATTTAGGTATGTATTTTCTTACAATCCTAATGATACGTACGTTCAACCTTTTGGCAGCTATCTCACTCCATAAACATGTCTCTTTGCAGCAGACCAGGCGCCAGAATGAATCAGTTGGACGGGCCTTTGATTTCCATATTTCTGTTTATGTATGCAGGTGCTTGCATTTTCCAATTTGTTTTATATGGCTGTAATAGTAAAGCCCTTAGGCAGCTTGTGTGTTTTAAGTTTGGCTGAAACTTACAATTGCATCCATCCATTTCTCCCGATCTGCATGATAGTTTCATTTCAATAATAATATTTTCATTTCTCTAAATCATTGTCTCGTGGTTAACAATCTAAAGTGAAATTGTAAAAATCTAAAAGTTCAAATTGAACTATGGCAAGAGCACTAACCTCTGCATATGGACACATTGATACACTGTGATCAATTGGCAGATAAAGAAATGAGAGCATAGAACTCAGAGAGAGCCTCTAGGCCAATGCAGCAGTAGGCCTAAAACTTCCATCGCCAACTAATTAAAAATACGTAGGCCTAAAGCCGACAAATAAAAACAGTAGAAAATATCTTGATGAAAATGTTGGTTCTTTCAATCATATTCATCTCTCTCTCTGCCTCCCTTTCTATCTGTCTCGACTTGAGCTATTGCTAGTGTATCAAATTATCACTGGGTCCAGCCTGAAGCAGTGGCTAGCAAACTTGCAACATTGTATCAACCAGCCTATTCCCGGCCCTCAGAGTTTCCTGCACCAGTGAGCTCAGGACAGAAAGCTGTTTCTTATCAAATTTCCACTGGATATGTACAGTGCATCCGGAAAGTATTCAGACCCTTTGACTTTTCCATATTTTGTTAGGTTACAGCCTTATTATAAAATTGATTGAATATTTTTTTCTCCTCATCAATCTGCAGTCGTGGCCAAAAGTTTGTGAAAATTAATATTTGTGTAATTCTCAAAAGTCTGCTGCCTCAATTTCTTTAGATATTTTTGTCAGATGTTACTATGGAATACTGAAGTATAATTACAAGAATTTCATAAGTGTCAAAGGCTTTTATTGACAATTACATGAAGTTGATGCAAAGAGTCAATATTTTGCAGTGTTGACCCTTCTTTTTCAAGGCCTCTGCAATCTGCCCTGGCATGATGCCAATTCACTTCTGGGCCACATCCTGATTGATGGCAGCCCATTCTTGCATAATCAATGCTTGGAGTTTGTCAGAATTTGTGGGTTTTTGTTTGTTCACCCGCCTCTTCAGGATTGACCACAAGTTCTCAATGGGATTAAGGTCTGGGGAGTTTCCTGGCCATGGACCCAAAATATTGAAGTTTTGTTCCCCGAGCCACTTAGTTATCACTTTTGCCTTATGGCAAGGTGCTTCATCATGCTGGAAAAGGCATTGTTCGTCACCAAACTCTTCCTGGATGGTTGGGAGAAGTTACTCTCGGAGGATATGTTGGTACCATTCTTTATTCATGGCTGTGTTCTTAGGCAAAATTGTGAGTGAGGCCACTCCCTTAGCTGAGAAGCAACCCCACACATGAATGTGGATGCTTTATTGTTGACATGACACAGGAGTGATGATAGCGCTCACCTTGTCTTCTGCACACAAGCTTTTTTTTCAGATGCCCCAAACAATCGGAAAGGGGATTCATCAGAGAAAATTACTTTACCGTAGTCCTCAGCAGTCCAATCCCTGTACCTTTTGCAGAATATCAGTCTGTCCCTGATGTTTTTCCTGGAGAGAAGTGGCTTCTTTGCTGCCCTTCTTGACACCAGGCCATCCTCCAAAAGTCTTCGCCTCACTGTGCGTGCAGATGCACTCACACCTGCCTTCTGCAATTCCTGAGCAAGCTCTGTACTGGTGGTGCCCCGATCCCGCAGCTGAATCAACTTTAGGACATGGTCCTGGCGCTTGCTGGACTTTTTTGGGCGCCCTGAAGCCTTCTTCACAACAATTGAACTGCTCTCCTTGAAGTTATTGATGATCTGATAAATGGTTGATTTAGGTGCAATCTTACTGGCAGCAATATCCTTGCCTGTGAAGCCCTTGTTGTGCAAAGCAATGATGACGGCACGTGTTTCCTTGCAGGTAACCATGGTTGACAGAGGAAGACCAATGATTCCAAGCACCACCCTCCTTTTGATGCTTCCAGTCTGTTATTTGAACTCCATGACAGAGTGATCTCCAGCCTTGTCCTCATTAACACTCACACCTGTGTTAACGAGAGAATCACTGACATGATGTCAGCTGGTCCTTTTGTGGCAGGGCTGAAATGCAGTGGAAATGTTTTTTGGGGATTCAGTTCATTTGCATGGCAAAGAGGGACTTGGCAATTCATTGCAATTCATCTGATCCCTCTTCATAACATTCTGGAGTATATGCAAATTGCCATCATACACACTGAGGCAGCAGAAAATTAATATTTGTGTCATTCTCAAAACTTTTGGCCACGACTGTACACACAATAGCCCATAATGACAAAGCAAAAGCAAATGTATACAAATAAATAAACTAAAATCACACATTTACATAAGTATGGCACACCTGTATTTAGGGAGTTTCTCCCATTCTTTTCTGCAGATCCTCTCAAGCTCTGTCAGGTTGGATGGGGAGTGTTGCTGCACAGTTATTTTCAGGTCTCTCCAGAGATATTAGATCGGGTGCAAGTCTGGGCTCTGGCTGGGCCACCGATAGGCCATTGAGACTTGTCCCAAAGCCACTCCTGCGTTGTCTTGGCTGTGTGCTTAAGGTCATTGTCCGAAGGTGAACCTTCGCCCCAGTCTGAGGTCCTGAGTGCTTTGGAGCAGCTTTTCATCTAGGATCACTCTGTACTTTGCTCCCTTCATCTTCCACTTTATCCTAATTAGTCTCCCAGTCCCCACATTAACTTCCCCACATTATGATGCTGCAACCACCATGTTTCACCATAGAGAGGGTGCCAGGTTTCCTGAAGCTTTTCATTCAGGCCAAGGAGTTCAATCTTGGTATCTCCAGACTAGAGAATCTAGTTTATCATGGTTTGAGAGTCTTTAGAATGCCTTTTGGCAAAATCCAAGTGGGCTGTCATGTGCCTTTTACTGAGTGGCTTCCGTCTGGCCACTCTACCATAAAGGCCTGATTGGTGGAGTGCTGTAGAGATGGTTGTCCTTCTGGAAGGTTCTCCCATCCTCACAGAGGAACTCTGGAGCTCTGTCAGAGTGACCATTGGGTTCGTGGTCACCTCCCTGATCAAGGCCCTTCTCCCTCAATTGCACAGAAGGTTACAAAAAGTGCATTTACTGTTGGTGTAATTAAGCATGATCCAGGAGAATGATCCAATATCACTATGTCATGGATTTCTTTAACCCAGTTAATTGTAGAGAGCATTTTTTTAAATAAAAGTGTAATAAATTCTTGAATAGCATTTCTTACTTGGAGAAAAAAAAATAGTTGTCTTTTGTAGTTGGGAATAGTAATCTCCAGGTGTCCTGTAAATTATTTGTAGAGATTACATTTTTCAGCCTCCTTGGAGTTTCCTTGGATTTGCCTTTTTATTGCTACGTCTGTCGATTTTATCGACTGTATGACTTTGGTGCCATGCCATCGACTGTGCTGTCATGCACCAGATTGCTATAACATATGATGTGGTTAGCTGAAACCTAAAATACCTATCCAGGCTTTGTAATATCTGGCATGCATCAGAAACGTCTGAGCAGGGGAACACAACCTTTATCAAATTAGGTAATGCCCTGTAGGCGGGGTGCCATTGAGCTGATTGGAGGACACACAGGAGCAGTGATTGGTTTGTGGATAGGTCAATCATGGTAGCTTTACAGCTCCACAATAACAGACATCTTCCAACCTTTCTTTCAGGTCAGGGAGTGTACAGCACCACTGGAATGAGATATATTACTTTGTTGATCATCTGGCTCATAAATTCATAAGGTATAGTATAGTGTCACCTGGATACACCACTACATGTCCCAGAGAGCTCAATTAATATACACTGGTCAAGTCCAGTAAGGATGTAAACAGACATGTTATTGAACAAAGCATTTGGACAAAACAGCAACACACAAAGAGATTATGTCAGTCAACTGTGGAAATAACCCAACCCCCCCCCCCCCCCCCCCCATCCTTCTCTCTCGCTAGTCCTCAGCTGCGGATGTCCTTCATTGTGTTTTCTACAGAGGGACGGATCCTGATGAAACTAACAGAAGACAGGCAAGGCATAATCCCTCAAACCGTTGTGCTTATGCTTTAACTACTCACAACTAACATAGGCAGGATTTACACAATACACCACCTTTAGTGACCTACTCATTTTCTTCATTGGTCAATCTTTTTGTGGAAGGTACTGTGTGCCAATCTTTCTATTGTGGGGTACAAATGACAGTACAAATGGCCTGTATTTTTATGTGTGTGTGTGAGCAGGGAGCAGATTCGGGCAGGCCTGGAGGAGCTCCGTATGGTGCACCCTGGGGGAGACACTTTCATGCACAAAGGGTTCCAAAGGGTGAGTAGTGGACTGGAAGCCAGTAGCTGAAGGTAACTAGGCAACAGCTTGACTTCCTATTGCAAAAATTAGAACAAGATATTTTTGTGTTCCAATAACCATTCTTATCTCTCTATATGGGTAAAAGCAGAAGACAAAATGCTGTCTCAATAAAGTATTCTTCTAAAAACCCTTCTATCTGCTCTTCCAGGCCAGTGAACAAATCTACTATGCTGGAGACAGTGAGTAAATTATTCTTGTTATTTGCACTTGGAAAAAATTATTTGGGTAGCTCTCATTATGCTCCCAGTCATAAGCAGACACGGATGAAAAGCTACCAGTACAATTCAAACCTATTTATACTTGTTGAACCCTTTACTGAGAAACTATGGTGTCAGAAGTGTTAGAATTGAAGAGGTGTCCGATTGAATTATCCTATTATTTTCTTCCCCTTCAGTGACAGTACAGTCTGTCCTCTGAGAAGTCTTCTGTTCTGCTCTGTTGTCTTGTTCTAACTGTTGTCTTGTTGTCTTGTCCTGGTCCATCAGGTTTCCGTACAGCCAGCGTCATCATTGCCTTGACAGATGGCGAACTGAGGGAGAATCAGTTCGATCTGGCAGAGAGAGAGGTGAGAGAAATGCTTGTTTTAGACCTGCAGTAATAGATGATCTATTGGCAATTGTAACGTTCGTCGTCTTCCTCTGATGAGGAGTAAGAGAGGTCGGACCAATTTGCAGCGTGGTACGTGTCCACTTTGATAAGACAAACTGAACACTACAGAAATACAAAATAACAAAGTGAAACAAATGAAACAGTCCCGTGTGGTAACTAACACAGAAAATAATCACCCACAACTCAAAAGTGAAACCAGGCTACCTAAATATGGTTCTCAATCAGGGACAACGATAAACAGCTGCCTCTGATTGAGAATCATACCAGGCCAAACACAGAAATCCCAAAACATAGAAAAAGGAACATAGACAACCCACCCAACTCACGCCCTGACCATACTAAAACAAAGACATAATAAAATAACTAAGGTCAGAACGTGACAGTACCCCCCCCCCCCCCCCCAAAGGTGCGGACTCCGGCCGCAAAACCTAAACCCATAGGGGAGGGTCTGGATGGGTGTTTGTCCACGGTGGCGGCTCTGGCGCGGGACATGGACCCCACTCCACCATAGTCCTTCTCTGCCTCTTTACCCGCCTCCGTGGCCTCTTTAACGCGGCGACCCTCACCGTCGACCTCGGACTGGGGACCCAAGCCACGGGTCCCGAATGGACGGGAGATTCCGGCAGCACCGGACGGACGGGAGATTCCGGCAGCACCGGACAGGCGGGAGACTCCGGCAGCTCCGGAGTGAAGGGCGATTCTGGCAGCGCTGGCGTGACAGGCGATTCTGGCAGCTCCTGGCTGACGGACGACTCTGGCAGCTCCTGGCTGACTGGCGGCTCTAGCAGCTCCTGGCTGACTGGCGGCTCTGGCAGCTCCTGGCTGACTGGCGGCTCTGGCAGCTCCTGGCTGACTGGCGGCTCTGGCAGCTCCTGGCTGACTGGCGGCTCTGGAAGCTCCTGGCTGACTGGCGGCTCTGGCAGCTCCTGGCTGACTGGGGGCTCTGGCAGTTCCTGGCTGACTGGCGACTCTGGCAGCTCCTGGCTGACTGGCGGCTCTGGAAGCTCCTGGCTGACTGGCGGCTCTGGCAGCTCCTGGCTGACTGGCGGCTCTGGCAGCTCCTGGCTGACTGGCGGCTCTGGCAACTCCTGGCTGACTGGCAGCTCTGGCAGCTCCTGGCTGACTGGGGGCTCTGGCAGCTCCTGGCTGACTGGCGACTCTGGCAGCTCCTGGCTGACGGGCGACTCTGGCAGCTCAGGACAGACGGGCGACTCTGGCAGCTCAGGACAGACGGGAGACTCTGGCAGCTCAGGACAGACGGGAGACTCTGGCAGCTCAGGACAGACGGGTGATTCTGGCAGCTCAGGACAGACGGGAGACTCTGGCAGCTCAGGACAGATGGGAGACTCTGGCAGCTCAGGACAGACGGGCGACTCTGGCAGCTCAGGACAGACGGGCGACTCTGGCAGCTCAGGACAGACGGGCGACTCTGGCAGCTCAGGACAGACGGGAGACTCTGGCAGCTCAGGACAGACGGGAGACTCTGGCAGCTCAGGACAGATGGGCGATTCTGGCAGCTCAGGACAGACGGGAGACTCTGGCAGCTCAGGACAGACGGGCGACTCTGGCAGCTCAGGACAGACGGGAGACTCTGGCAGCTCAGGACAGACGGGAGACTCTGGCAGCTCAGGACAGACGGGAGACTCTGGCAGCTCAGGACAGACGGGAGACTCTGGCAGCTCAGGACAGATGGGCGATTCTGGCAGCTCAGGACAGACGGGAGACTCTGGCAGCTCAGGACAGACGGGAGACTCTGGCAGCTCAGGACAGACGGGCGACTCTGGCAGCTCAGGACAGACGGGAGACTCTGGCAGCTCAGGACAGACGGGCGACTCTGGCAGCTCAGGACAGACGGGAGACTCTGGCAGCTCAGGACAGACGGGCGACTCTGGCAGCTCAGGACAGACGGGCGACTCTGGCAGCTCAAGACAGACGGGAGACTCTGGCAGCTCAGGACAGACGGGAGACTCTGGCAGCTCAGGACAGACGGGAGACTCTGGCAGCTCAGGACAGACGGGAGACTCTGGCAGCTCAGGACAAACGGGAGACTCTGACAGCACTGAGCAGACGGGAGCACCTGTAGGAAGGAGACGGAGAGACAGCCTGGTGCGGGGGGGCTGCCACCGGAGGGCTGTGTGTGGAGGTGGCACCGGATAGACCGGACTGTGAAGGCGCACTGGAGCTCTCGAGCACCGAGCCTGCCCAACCTTACCTGGTTGAATGCTCCCCGTAGCCAGGCCAGTGCGGCGAGGTGGAATAGCCCGCACTGGGCTGTGCTGGTGAACCTGGGACACCATGCGTAAGGCTGGTGCCATGTACCCCGGCCCGAGGAGACGCACTGGAGACCAGATGCGCTGAGCCGGCTTCATGGCACCTGGCTCGATGCCCACTCTAGCCCGGCCGATACGAGACGCTGCTATGTATCGCACCAGGCTATGCCTGCTCACCGGGGACACCGTGCGCCTCACGGCATAACACAGTGCCTGCCCGGTCCCTCTCTCTCCACAGTAAGCACAGGGAGTTGGCGCAGGTCTCCTACCTGACTTCGCCACACTCCCCATGTGCCTCCCCAATACATTTTTGGGGCTGCCTCTCGGGCTTCCAGCCGAGCTGCCGTGCTGCCTCCTCATACCGCCGCCACTCAGCTTTCGCTGCCTCCAGCTCTTCCTTGGGGTGGCGATATTCCCCAGCTTGTGCCCAGGGTCCTTTGCCGTCCAGGATCTCCTCCCATGTCCAGGAGTCCTAAGATCGCTGCTGCTGCTGCCCGTTACCACGCTGCTTGGTCCTTTGGTGGTGGGTGATTCTGTAATGTTCGTCGTCTTCCTCTGATGAGGAGTAAGAGAGGTCGGACCAATTTGCAGCGTGGTACGTGTCCACTTTGATAAGACAAACTGAACACTACAGAAATACAAAATAACAAAGTGAAACAAATGAAACAGTCCCGTGTGGTAACTAACACAGAAAATAATCACCCACAACTCAAAAGTGAAACCAGGCTACCTAAATATGGTTCTCAATCAGGGACAACGATAAACAGCTGCCTCTGATTGAGAATCATACCAGGCCAAACACAGAAATCCCAAAACATAGAAAAAGGAACATAGACAACCCACCCAACTCACGCCCTGACCATACTAAAACAAAGACATAATAAAATAACTAAGGTCAGAACGTGACAGCAATATCTATCTATACACTCAGCGTGGGCCGAGTGGAAATAGTCAGCCACATTCCACAGGATATTCCATTCCTGGAAGAGCAGAATTTCATACTCTACTCCCTGTCATCATATGTAATTATTATTATTAGAGTTGCCATTTCCATGTATCTCTACAGCTGGTTACATCAGTTGTTTCAGCTGGTCATTTCAGCCTTTTAATTACCGGATGTTTCAATCTTGTTTATACATTGGCCGGTGGCCAGTAGTGCAGAACTTCCTAGACTTGATTAAATGTCATCAAGACCCAAGAAGTCATCATTGGCTGTGGAAGAACACTCAAAGCACTACATTTAACCATCAACAATCGATAGGGTGGACTGCTACAAAATCGCCTGCGCCATTATAGACAGCAAACGCCTGTGTCTCCAAACGTCAGTCACGACTTAAGGCTAAGTACCTGCACAAACCTGCAGTAAGTAAGCCTTGGACAAGTATGCGTTGTCCGAGTCAGGGTCTTGGCCGTATGGGCATTTTCTATCTTTCTGTAGCGTAAGGCAGCTCAATGTACATGTATACAGCCCCTGGACAGGACGCTAGTCTGCCACAGGGCCTTACCCCGAATCGATCTCCTTAATGTTGAGTGCCAATCTAACCACCAGGCCACTGAGTTGGTTGCACAATCTGAGAAGGCTAGACAGAAACCCATCTGTCTTGCAAGCCTTCCATAGATGCTTCATAAAACACATCCTCATCCTTTACGGATACACCTTTATACAGTGCATTGTATTGGTTTTCAAAGTATCTGACACCACAAATGAAGTTCTCTCTACTTCGGTCAATATAGAGTTATAAAAGAGCATTCGTGTCTATTTGCGTGTCACTAGGCCGGCCGATCGCGTCAACTGGGTGCCTCTGTCTACTGTGTGGGAGTAAAAGACTTCAATGAAACCCAGGTGAGCCACATGTTTCTGTTGTGAGCAGGGGATTTAGCAGTTGGCTAGTCTCACATTATTGTTATTCCACTGTTATTAAATAAAACTTCTTCTCCCTCCCCAGCTTTGGACAATAGCCGACAGTAAGGACCATGTTTTCCCTGTAAATGATGGGTTTGAGGCACTGCAAGGAGCCATTGATTCCGTAAGTAGGGCAACAATGTCAGGGGCTGGTAGAATGATGTAAACATCTGTTCACTATTGTAAGGTATAGTTTCAACATGGTTGAAAGTATACCAAGGCATACGTACTTTCCACAAATCTAACTCTAACATATTTACAGTTTGTGCTGTTCACCGCTGTCTCCATTATCCACATCTCTCTCTCTCTCCTAAGATCCTGAAGAGATCATGCATTGAGATACTGGCAGCAGAGCCCTCTAGTATCTGTGCAGGAGGTGAGTGGTGTATTGGAGTGGGTTTCATAATGGGCTCCAGCTGCATGACACTGCCACTTGTTTATTGATACGCTGACGACACGGATCAATCCACTATGTGTTTCTACTGTGTCTAATGACACAGCAAGGGGGAAACAGATTGACTTAAATATGTGTTTGACTCTGTGTAAATGAAAAGTGCCAGCTGAAGATAAATAGGCACGGTTAAAACGTTACATCCTCTCTAGCTCAGCCTAGCCTGCATTTGGCCTGAATATTGTCCGATTTCAGATAATCACAGATCATTATGGATAATTGCTGAGCTTTTGGCCTCAGGAAATAAGGACTTGAAAATATTATTATCAACTGTAATTCCTCTTTACCAATGTTATCAAGGTGATCAAATGCCATTGATGATTCTCCCTGTTCCCTCCCTTTCATCCTGTCTTAGAGTCCTTCCAGGTGGTAGTGAAAGGAAATGGTTTCTCACATGCCCGTGAGGTGGGGAAGGTCCTTTGTAGCTTCCGCATCAATGACACTCTCACTTTGAGTAAGTGGAAGTTACGGTACCAACAATTTCCGACCATTAACCCTAATGAATCTCATCAGCAACACCCCTGTTTTTAATGAGCAGGAAACAATCTCTTTAACTTTCACACAGGATTCTAGGTGCAGGGTAATGAGGCTTAGAAAGACATCTATTTCAGCAATGCCACAGTGAGTTGGCTGTTATTGACTGTGTCATCAGGCTGTGTGAGAAAAAGGCAAAGAGAAAGGATTTCAACCATGAAAGAGCTTAAAGGAATGAGCCTGAAAGAATACTCATTAGTTCAAGCAGGCGCCAGTTGGCCTAGCTAGCAAATAACATTCTGAGAACCATATGTTTCTTGGAGCTTGGTGAGAGCCTGGTTGTCCTATGGTTATTTTGCATACAACCTTCCACAACTTTTTGGGAATGATGCAGGATAGTGGCTTGGCGTTGGAACATTCTCACCACATTTAATAATTAAGGAATTTTGTTATTTTCTTGGTAATTCATTACTTTACCAGAATGTTTACTTGGGAGTTGAAACATAGTTACATTTCATTTCAATTTTGGTAATGTTCTAGGAACGTTATCCAACTGGTTTGACATTGGGAATGTTCTCAAATAGTTTAGAGAATGTTAAGAAACAACATTCTTCTGTTGGAATTTCAGTACTTCAGCATAACTTTTCCTACATGTTTCCTCATGGTTCAATTTAAGACGTTCTCAAATTGTTTGGAGAACGTTAAAACGTTCTATAAAAAAACAAGAAACCTTGAGTAAAGTTCAGAGAATGTTCTAAGAATGTTATTTAATATGCAGTCCATTCTCAGCATCAACAAAACTCTGTCCTCTATCTTGTTAAGTGTGTTCAGGTGTGTTGGCCGCACCCACTAATTGGCCACACCTGATCTTAATGAGTGCTTGTTTCCTATGAAATTAGGTCCATTTGAATAGACTAAAATGAACAGCTTTGTATGTCAAAAAATGGCATGCTAGCCCCATCCTGGTTCCGCAGTGGACTAATTCTATAGCTAAAGAACAGAAGATTATGGGTTTGAATCTCACTGATGCTGTGTCACAATAAAAAAAAAAACATGTTTTTGCATGATTAATATCTAAGGAAATGTATTTCTGTGTGTTCTATCTGTGCTTAGTTTTAAAAAGTTAACCCAAAATAAGGTAGCAGTATTGTTAAAAGTAATTAAACCTCCCATGAAAACTTTAAAGGAACCAGAGTAAAAAGTTCCCTGAACCTTGGGCCAATGTAGAGCAGCAGAATCCCACAAGGTGGCCTACACATGACAAAAAATGTGACTTTGGGCCAAGAAAGAACTTCTTTGCAACTGTGGTACAAACCTTTTGATGCAAGACCCTCACTGGCGGCAAATTACAACTAATGGAGTCTGCAGCAGTGCATTGACAGATCTGAGTTAGCGATGTAATGTGATTTCTTTGTTCCTTTGCATTCATCCACAACTAATATAGCACATCTGCTGTAGGCTGGGTGCCTCTGGGGATCATTGGGGATCAAGCCAGGTAAAAGGCTCTCTGAAGCTTCAAGAGCCAGGGTTTATTTCCTGTAAAAAATTCTAATTTCCAATAGATCAGGGACTTGCAATCACATCCTTTGATAAGCAATCTTAAGTATAGAGAGCAGTCCAATTCTTACACTGAAGTCTAATTTCTGCATTCTTCCCTCAGGCAGTAGGGGAAATTGGGCTATGTTTGCCTTGGCCACAAGCAAGAGCAACCTGGTCTCATATGATTCTGTATGTAAATCCGAGACACCCATTTAGTATGATACTGTATGTTACGTTTCCTATGGTATCTAGTAATTTGTGGATGTCCATCATCCAATTAGTATGATATGTTACGAATTACAATTCATATATGTGACGAATTTTCAAAAAGTACAATATGTTATGAATTTACAAAACGTTAAATAATGTTACGAATTTGCAAAATGTATGATATTTTTTTTTCTTTTGGAAAAGTTTTATTGACACATTTCCTTTAAAAACAGCTCATACATTTTTTACATCATTGATACACATAAAAACGGCAACAAAGCATAAAACACAGCATTTGAAAGTTACATTTAAATTTGTTAAAAAGCACATGTTGTTAAAACCAATGAAAACAACCATGGATAAAAGTACTTTCCTTGTAAAAACATCAAATCTGTAAAAGCCATTTAAAATGTGTACTAATGATCTAACAAAGGTAAAACATTTTTAAGACATGAAAAACCATGTTAAAAAGTCACTTTGTTAAAAGGCTGTCTTCAGTCCCTTGTACAGGAGGGGGGTGAGTCTTTATCAAGCTCACCTCATCCTGCTCTTCTGAATAGATCATCGTCCCGTCCTTCGGGGCCCAGAGGAGATCCCTCCCCTAGGCGCATCGCCCTAGGCGCCGCAGCGCTGTCAGGCCGTGGCCGCCGGGACCTAGGGTGTTGTGGGGGACCCTTCGCCTGGGGTCGAGGCCCCCTTCCTTCCGTACCACCCCAGGGCTTCCGTGGCTACCATGGCCACTGCCTGGGGGGTGGTCTCTACGTTTTTCGCTACCAGCAGGTTACGGGAGGACCACAGTGCTTCCTTCAGGCACGTGAGGGTGGGCCAGAGCTTGGTGAAGGCCTTCGATGGAATGGGCCTTCGGCCCACCCCATACAGCACGAGCTGAGGTGTTAGGTCCTCCCCTGCTGGCAGACACGAGGTGATCAGGGGGCCTGCTTCCTTCCACAGGTCCCTGGCGGCTCTGCACTCCCAGAGCATGTGCCTCACCGACTCTTCTTGGCCGCAGCCTGGTCAGGGGCACGCGGATGTCCTCGCCATGCCCCGTGAGTGCATAATGGCCCTGACCGGGAGGTTCTCGTGGGCGACCATCCAGGACAGGTCCCGATGCCGATTCAGGAGAGCAGGATGGGCCACGTTGCGCCAAACCGTTGTGGGCTCACCTATAGCGAGCCAGCGCACTGGACACACTGGTTCTCGATCCTGCACAAGAGAGAGAAGAGAGCGGTGTTTTGTTAAAACCGTGACTGTTTCTTTTTCCAGTTTAAAATGTCTTAAAAACTTCTGGAGCTGGGCGTAGTGCGGGGGTAGCAGGAAAGAGACTGGGGCTCGCAGGTCGACTGGGATCAGCCTCAGAGTCCTGAGGTAAGATCCCAGCCAGAACCGTGCGAGGGCCTGGGTCTTGTTGTTGACCGGGGAGGTGGCAAGAGTCAGATGTAACGCTGTGTAGCGGCTGCCCAGGAACAAGTAGAGGTCAGGCAAGCCTTTCCCCCCCTTGGACCTGGGCCTCTTGACCACCTCCCTCCTTAGCCTCTCCCACTTGCCTCCCCACAGGAAGTAAAAAAGCGTCCGCTCCAGGTCTAAAATGCTCCTTCGAGGGGGGATAAAAACAGAACTGATTAATAAAAGCACAGGTAAAATCACAGCTTTAATGATTAAAACCTTGCCCTCAAAAGTCAGCTGTCGTAGTCCCCAAAAACCCAGTCTCTGTCTTACCGTCCCCAGGATTCCGCTCCAGTTACCGCTCCCTCCTCCCCCCCGGTCAAACTTTACCCCCAGTACCCTTATGTCCGTCAGTTTAACTGTCAGAGGTAGTCTGGTCAAGTCTGGGTCTGCCCACGGTCCGAAGAATTGGGCCTCTGTCTTGTCTCTGTTCAGTCTCGCCCCAGAGGCTCGTCCGTACCAGTCAGTCCTGTCCAGAGTCCTGTCGACGGATAAAAGGTCGGTACATAAAATGTTGACGTCGTCCATGTAAAAGACGCACTTGGCGGTCATCCCCCCACTCCCCGGGATACCAAATGTATGATATGTTCCGAATTCTACTTTGGTTTGCTAACGTTAGCTAGCTGGCTAACATTAGCTAGGCTAGGGGTTTGGGTTAATGTTAGGAGTAAGGGGAAGGGTTAGGTAAAAGGGTTAAGGTTAGGGTTAGCTAACATGCTTAGTAGTTGCAAAGTAGCTAAAAAGTAGTAAGTAGTTTAAAAGTTACTAATTGGCTAAAATGCTAAAGTTGTCCGTGATGAGATTCGAACATGCAAACTTTGGGTTGCTAGACCCACCCAACCAACCACCCTGCTTTCATTTTCGCCTTAAGCAACCTTATGTACTGTAACCAGACCAAACGTAACATATCATACTCATTTGAGTGTCCTGGATTTACATTTACTATGTTACACCTAGTCTATGAGACCAGGCTGTCAAGAGGGGTTTAGCATGCCTACTGTTCTTACAAATCCTAATGATTTTTGGTCTGTGTGTACACACACACACACACACACACACACACACACACACACACACACACACACACACACACACACACACACACACACACACACACACACACACACACACACACACACACACACACACACACACACACACAGAGCTTTCCTTCAGCTGGTTTAATACTTAAGGCTTCTCAGATGTACAGAGGGAATGTGGATCTCCTGACATTCTGTCAGCCAGGCTAAATAAACCATACTCACGCTGAACGATTTCAGTTGATTTAAGGTCTAGAAAGACAATAACAAAGCAAGGAATTTTCACGAATAGTCTCAATGTATTTCAATTTGAACTATATTCTTTGAATCACTTTGATCTACAACTCGTTGGAATTATGCTAATCTAACTATGATTATTACGTTAATACTACAGTTTGTAAATGAACTTGCTCTAGTACACTATTTTGCTTGTTTTTGTTTTTATTTCCATGCACCTCTTGCTGAATGCATAGCTATAGGATTTCTAGTCTGGGGATTATCTATATACAGGTGACTTGTCTACTGTATACAGTATTAGGTATTCATATACACACATAATCTAAAGTGTTATCTTCTATAATCCCATAGTGAAAAGGCCATTGGTAGTGAGAGACACCTACCTTCTGTGCCCAGCTCCCATATTGGAAGAAGAAGGGACGTAAGTGACTCTTTAACTCTCACATCCCCACTGCTTTAATTGATGCATGTCAAACCCAACTCATGAAATGCAACCCATCTCTCTTGCTCTCAAGTCAATACAGTATTTTCTCAGAAAAGCAGCTATCCTTGGTCTCTGGAATGAAAAGAGGGATGTGTTGATTAGAGGAAAACAAATAAACAGTGTAGGTAATTATACCCTCCCTCACCTCTCACTTCCTCTCACCTCCACCATCCCCCCTCTCACCTCTCCCCTCCCTCTCACCTCCTCCATCCCCCTTCTCCTCCCTCTCACCTCTCCCCTCCCCTCTCTCTCACCTTCCCCTCCCTCTCACCTATCCCCTCTCTCCCTCTCACCTCCCCATCCCCTCTCTCCCTCCTTCTCAACTCCCCATCCCTCTCTCTCTCTCACTCACCTCACCTCTCCCCTCCCTCCCTCCCTCCCTCCCTCCCTCCCTCCCTCCCTCCCTCCCTCCCTCCCTCCTCTCAATATCCTCTCTCACCTCTCCCTCCTCATCTCCCCATCCCCTCTCTCTCACATCTCTCTCACCTCTCCATCTCCTTCCCTCTCACCTCCCCATCCCCTCTCTCTCACATCCTCTCACCTCCCCATCCCCTCTCACCTCCCCCATCCCCTCTCTCTCACCTCTCCCCTCACTCTCACCTCCCCATCCTCTCTTTCACCTCTCCCTCCCTCCCGCTCACCTCCCTTATCCCCTTTCACCTCCTTCAGGGAAGCTACCCTCCACGTCAGCATGAACAATGGCCTGAGTTTCATATCTAGCTCCGTCACCATCACCACAGTCAGCTGTGTAAGTACCAACCCTTCTCTACACAGGAAATCTCTCAACCATGGTTACATGGAGTATTGTGCTTCTAATAGAATGGTTTATTTTAGTACTTTACTCTTCTGTATCTATTCCTAGGAGGTGATAGAGCTTGTGTTCAAGCAGAGTAAGTACACCCGGTTCTAACCTTATTTCCTCTCCCTGCCTCCCCTAGTCTGATGGGACGTTCTTGGCCATAGCTCTGCTCATCCTGCTGCTCCTGCTGACGCTGGCTCTGCTCTGGTGGTTCTGGCCTCTCTGCTGCACAGTGGTAACATCTCTCTCATTATCAACCTCTCTCATTCAAAACAATTTCCTGTACCCAAGCAGAGACTCTGCCATGTATGCATGTGTCAATAGGATAGTCATTAACTCCTGTGGAACAGAATATTAGGATTCTGTGTCTTTTCCATCTTTGCAGATCATCCACGAGCCTCCACCTCCAGTAATGGAGGACAGCTCAGTGAGTAAAGCTTTTTTTCTTATTATTTACTGTCTCTAGGCCCGTGCCTCTGTAGAGTTGAAACGCCACTATCATACCATAAAATCAGACTCTCTGTGTGTCTCTCTGTCTCCTGTTGTCCGATCTGAAAACAGCCAGCAGCCTCTACCTCAAAGAGCTCTGAGAACCTGTAGAAGCATAATAGGGATTAGACTGAGTTATTGACTCACAGCTGACATTTTCCATTTTGACCCGACACAAGTTCCACTCAATGGTGCTGGATGCAGCCAGGACCAGACTGGGCAGATTGTCTGATCTTGTTTGTTTTTTTTAAATATGTTTTTTCTGTCCGGTAAACTGGATAGCAGCCCAGCTCTTTCGATAGAGAGGAGTTTAGTTATGCTACAAGTTTAGTTACAACTATTTTCAGGCTCTCAGACGTGGTTGGAGCTTCTAACAGGATGACTCCCTGGCCACACCACACAGGGATGCCATGCTACCTACTTCTTTGTGAGACTTGGTTGAACTTGATCAGGACATCAAGTTTAGCGTGATGCCTGCCTTACTTGTTTGGCACAATACCACTGGTATTGTTGACTTGAGCTGGCTGAAGGGAGTAGTAGGCATCTGATATCATGAACATTTTAGGGCAAAGCTACCATCTGAGGGATCTATTTTTCCCCGTGTTAGGATGAGGATGAGGACGGGTGTCCCAAGAAGAGGTGGCCCACTGTGGATGCCTCATACTACGGTGGCCGAGGTGTTGGTGGCATCAAGAGAATGGAGGTGAGAAAGACATACACTGACTGTTGTACTCGGCCTGGTGTGCCCTTCATCCAACTTCATCCAACTGCTCATTATAATACCATTCCCCTGCCACTGACTGGCTGCTGTTGCTTGTCCTTGCTCAGGTCCGGTGGGGTGACAAGGGTTCCACTGAGGAGGGGGCCAAACTGGAGAAAGCCAAGAATGCCCGTGTCAGGATGCCAGAGCAGGAGTTTGACATGCCACTAACACACACTTTCAACAATGGCATTCACAAACCAATCAGTCCCCAGAAGTGGTACTCTCCTATAAAGGTATTGTATCCAGCTAGCATATTTGGTTCCTTGGAAGTTGTGTGAAGCTATTATAGGTAATAAAATAACATTCTGAGAACATGTTTCAATAAGACTTCTAATAACACTACTAGCTTAGGTTAACTGTTTTGACACTCCTTCGCTTAGGCATTAATCATGCAAACACATTAATTTTTTTAATTGTGGCATGGCCTCAGTGAGATTCAAACCCATGATCTTCTGTTCTCTATCCATGGAATTAGTCCACTGCACCACAGGGATGGAGCTAGCAGCTCATGTTTTTTTTTACACATACAAAGCTTTTCATTTTAGTCTATTCAAACAGGCCCACTTTCAAAGGAAACAAGACTCATTAAGATCCGGTGTGCCCAATTAGTGGGCGCGGCCAACACATCTGAACAGCTTAACAAGATAGAGGTTAGTGAGAGTTTTGTTGACGCTGAGGACAGAATGTATATGTTTTAAAATAACATTCTTAGAATGTTAATGTTTTCTAGAACGTTGTTTCTTAATGTTCTTGAAACAATTTGAGAACATTACTTTAAATAGAACCATGAGGAAACCTGTAGGAAATGGGCCTTATGCGCATTCCATGATCGAACGTTCTAAACACACTTCCTATCGGTTTGGAAATTTCCGGTCAGTCTATTTGTTATCTACGGTATAACGTTACTACCACTATGTCGCATTTTTTTACTAGGTGTCTTCAGGACTTGCCTCAAATTAATATTGTACATCGAATTGTTACATCAACCTCCAAGACTCCAGCTAGCAAGATTGAAAAGGGGTTCAAGATGTCTATGTAGCTTCCTATATACAACTATGAAGGTGAGTACCAAGTCAGTGACATATATAACGTTAGCTAGTTACACTCATTAGCTAGCTAATTTAACTATTAACTGTAACTAGCTAGTTAGTAAAATGACGTGACTTTGACTGAGAATGTGTGTGTTTTCGTTAGCTTGGTTAAGTTATGCTTGCTAGCTAAAAATAATTATTAGTCATGTCTTCTACACAGTATCTAACAAATATACATTGACAGGGGAGATGACCGCGAGGGCTGCCTGCCACAGGTCCATGAGGATGAGTGAAAAGCCGCACAGCATGAGAGTAGAGAAAGGTTATAGATAGCTACTAGGGACCTTGTTAAACATCTCCTGTGAGACACTGTCATCATGGTCAAAATGTGTTGGAGACAGTGTCAACGTTTAATCTTATCAGTAGATAGATATTAAGGATGGGTCCCAATCCCAATTTAGAATTGCCCACTTAACAGGTTATTTCATAAAGATCTGTTGATGCAGTGTTTGGTAGTTTTGTTACTGAAACACAATGTATTCCTGTATAGTTAAATGAGCCCCTAGTTAAGAAGACTATGTTTATTGTTATTCATTCTCACTTCAGTCTTTCATCACACTTATCTTCACAGTGTTAAAGCACCCCGTACCAGTGATAGTGGTCCAAAGCCACTGCTCCTGTGTTGCAGGAAGTGTTCTGTGTATGCAGACCATGGAGATGAAGAGGGGGCTGGCCATGGAGCCAGTGGCTGTACAGGAGTACTGCACACTGAAGAATGTTAACTTCTTTCCATGTGGCTTCGTAGTGCACCAAGATGCTCCGTGGTTAGGATCCTCTCCAGATGGAATCATATTTGATCCCAGTGTGAGACCACACTGTCAGAGCAAAAACCAAGCCATGAGATCGAAGGAATTGTCCATAGAGCTCCTAGACAGAATTGTGTCTAGGCACAGATATGGGGAAGGGTACCAAAACACTTCTGCAGCATTGAAGGTCCCCAAGAACACACTGGCCTCCATCATTCTTAAATGGAAGAAGTTTGGAACCACCAAGACTCTTTCTAGAGCTAGCCACCTGGCCAAACTGAGCAATCGGGGGAGAAGGGCCTTGGTCAGGGAGGTGACAAAGAACCTGATGGTCACTCTGACAGAGCTCTAGAGTTCCTCTGTGGAGATGGGAGAACCTTCGAGAAGGACAACCATCTCTGCAGCACTCCACCAGGCCTTTATGGTAGTTTGGCCATACGGAAGCCACTCCTCAGTAAAAGCACATGACAGCCCTCTTGGAGTTTGCCAAAAGGCACCTAAAGACTCTCAGACCATGAGCAACAAGATTCTCTAGTCTGATGAAACCAAAATTGAACTCTTTGGCCTGAATGCCAAGCAGCACGTCTGGAGGAAACCTGACACCATCCCTATGGTGAAGCATGGTGCTGGCAGCATCATGCTGTAGGGATGTTTTTCAGCGGCATGGACTGGTATACTAGTCAGGATCGAGGCAAAGATCAACGGTGCAATGTACATGAGATCCTTGATGAAAACCTTCCAACAGGACAATGACACTAAGCACACAGCCAAGACAACGTAGGAGTGGCTTCGGGACAAGTCTCTGAATGTCCTTGAGTGGCCCAGCCAGAGCCCGGCTTAAACACAATCTAACGTCTCTGGAATGACCTACAAATAGCTCCCCATCCAACCGGACAGAGTTTGAGAGGATCTGCAGAGAGGAATGGGAGAAACTCCCCAAATACAGGTGTGCCAAGCTTGTAGCGTCATACCCAAGAAGACTAGGCTGTAATCGATGCCGAAGGTGCTTTAACAAAGTACTGCGTAAAGGGTCCGAATAGTTATGTAACTGTAATATTTTATTTATTAAATTTGAAAAAAAGTTTTTGCTTTGTCATACTGTAAGTAGATTGATGAGGAAAAAATATAATTTAATACATTTTAGAATAAAGCTGTAACAAAATGTGGAAAAAGTCAAGGGGTCTGAATACTTTATGAATGCACTCTATATACTGTATATATTAAACATAGTTTGCACTTGATAACCTATCTACCAATCAGGGTTGGGGTCAATTAGGAAAATTATGAATGAATTTGAATTGGCCACACCCCACAGGAAGCAGAATTTGAAATTAATTTCAATTAAATTAAATAGAATTCAATTCAAAGCAATTCAACTGAGAAGTGAAACCTGAGTCTCATTTCTTTGACAAATATTTTATCAAAAGGATATGCCACATACAGTACTAATTCAAAGAATACACATACCATTTGAAATATTAGTTTGATTGTAACTCAAAGACCTCATACAGTATTTTTCTTTGTCATGAGATGTTGGGGCTCTCAAGTGGCGCAGCGGTCTAAGGCACTTCATCCCAGTGCTTGAGGCATCACTACAGACACTCTGGTTTGAATCCAGGCTGGATCACAACTGGCCGTCATTGGGAGTCCCATAGGGCGGCGCACAACTGGCCCAGCGTCGTCCGGTGTAGGCCATCATTGTAAATAAGAAATGTGTTCTTAAATCACTTGCTTAGTTAAATAAAGGTTACATTTGAAAAAATAATATATACAAATATTACATTTTTCCCTTCCGTACTACAATGTCCGATCGAATGCATTCTGGGAAATGTGTTTTTTTCTGATATTTAAAAACATTAAGGGAATTATTAATCATAGACAACCCACAACACAATC
Source organism: Oncorhynchus mykiss (assembly GCF_013265735.2). Lineage (NCBI taxonomy): Eukaryota > Metazoa > Chordata > Actinopteri > Salmoniformes > Salmonidae > Oncorhynchus > Oncorhynchus mykiss. Next base: position 36,556,632 of record NC_048569.1, read on the forward strand.
TTATAATATTTCCAGACCTCTGTAATTGTTTCTAATTGTTTTAGGAGAATGAGAATGTTTCAACCTTATGCAACCTGGTATAAATATTTTCATGGTGATGTGTAGTATAAATAAGCCATTTAAATGTAATTTAATTACATTTTACTTCCTCTAATTCAAATTATGCTTCCTGTGGGGTGTGGCCAATTCAATTAAGATTTAAGAATTGAATTGGAATTAAAGAGAAATTCACAAACTCAATTCGGAATTGACTCCAACCCCTACCAAAACCCAATCTATGATCAAAACACTTCTTAATTAGTTGCAGCCTTCCTGTAGTGTCATTGTTTCCAGGAAGTTTGCTTCAAAACATCTCAGTCAGCTGGATGAGTGGTTATATGAACCAGACATGAACTGAAATGACCTCAGGAAGATGAGATCTGCAGAGCAGAGGGAAGCTGGTACTAGTCCCAACACAATACATTCTTTGCACTTTATCTCTACTTACTCTCCTCACTGACTATTATTATGTCATGGAGCATAGCTTTTGATAGTCAAACAGCACCAGACAGTCAGCTAGCCAGACACACACAGATAGTTGTTAGACTGATCTAAAGACCTGTTTACTGGCATATACAGAATAGAAACAAACCAGAGGGGAGTAAAGCATCTGACAGGCATTCAGGCAGGCAATATTATCATCATATTGTCATCTACTATGTGACATTCTTCTCTTTCATTTATTGTGCCCATCTCTGTTCAGGGCAAGCTGGATGCTCTGTGGGTGTTTCTGAGGAAAGGCTATGATAGGGTGTCTCTGATGAGACCCTATCCTGGAGACAAGGTAAGACACAAAAAACAAACGGCATAGAGAAAGACACGTCCCACACTTGCTACCAGCTGTCACTGCACTGTACGGGATGATACGAGGATATGCAGAGTCATGGAAGGCACTTTTAGCAACTTATTAAGAAAGCCAGTGTGTGACTGAGGCTTACATGTAGGTCAGAGAAGGATAGCTTCCAGGGGCTTTTCCTTCAGAGCTCTTCTAAGGGATGGTAAGGCCCACTGGCCCAGCACTTCATTATACTGTTATGTAAGAAAATTATTTTTTTAAATGAAATCAGATGAAACCGTTTAGGAGGTAGAGACCACAATATGAAATGCCTAGGCCGACTCCGTTGCAAATCCTCAACAGAAAGAACTCAAACCCCTGGAAAATTATGGGAAAGAATAAGGTCTGGAGCCAAGACCACAGTCAGAGGAGCAAAGCAGACAGAATGGAAAATAGAGAGGGGTAGGCTTCAGTACCATCTTTATTTTTTATTCTCTTTTTGCACTTTACATTTTTTTTTTGCAATGGTTCTTCCAGCAGTTTTTTCTAACTTTTTTTCTCCATCAAAACTATTCCACCAGGCAGCCGAGGAGAGGGAATTTTGATGAACTCCTTACAAACTCATCACGTTGGCAATTTTGGAAGCCAATTAAAGCTTTTAAATGCCTTCAATGCCCATTTCTTCATTAAATCATCTGCCGTGGCCCAATGCTTTTAAAACACTTCCAGCCAGGCAGTAAATAATCCACTAGAAAGGTTGCAGCTGATTGTAATAATAGCGGTGTACAGACAGAGCGGCTGTGAGGAAGGCATAACGTATCCTGGCATATACAGGCTGAAGAAGCTGAGGTGCTAATATTGCTCCAACCTGAAGGAATGTGTTTAAATCTGCTGAAGCCATTAAGGACAGATGACTAGTCACTACCCACATCCCCACCTTCCCGTAACTCAAGCCTAGCTGGGAGTTTTGTTTTTATATGGCCTCAATGACAGCTGTGGATAGTAGGATAGGGCGAACCATCCACACAATTCCCTCCCTTCCCATCTTTTATAAGCTGTTGCTACCTCATTAAATCTCCTTGGTTTTTTTGACTGAATTGAACATTTACAGCCAAACAAAAGACAAGATGGAGTCAGCATAATATTCAGAAAGGAAAACAATGAAGATGATAATGAGAGATTGGTCATACTAATTAGAATATGTTCAAAGATTCATCCACTTAGGACACATACATTAACATTGAGGAAAATACATGGTCAGTAACAGGCCTCATTAGGATATGTGTTGATGATAATGTATCCACGATAACAATCCGGACATACCCCAACCGAATGGAGAGATCCGTACCATGCTAGAGCCTGTACTGCAGCATTCAATGTCAGCAGAATGAACCCCGATGACTCCATGGTGTGTGACATGTACAAGGCAAGCATGTACGAGCTCCGCAAATCCATTAGGGATGCAAAAAGTTAATACAGACTCAAACTTCAATTGATGTTTGGACAACTCAGACTCTCAACGCATCTGGCAAGGACTACAGACCATCACGGACTACAAAGGCAAATCCAACTGTGGTACCCACCGAAGCCTCCCTCCCAGATGAGCTCAACACATTCTATGCTCGCTTCGAGGCAGACAATACCGAGCCATCCTGGAGGACTCTCGCTGCTCCGGACGACCAAGTGCTTTCGCTCTCCGAGGCTGATGTGAGGGAAAACTCTCAAGAGTGAACACTTAGATGGCATCCCTGGCTGCTTCTTCAGAGTGTGTGCTGACCAGCTGGCATACGTCTTCTCTGACATCTTCAACCTGTCCCTCTTCTAGGCTGTAGTCTCCACCTGCTTCAAGGAGACCATCATCATCCCAGTGCCAAAGAAAAACTAAGTGACATGCCCAAATGACTATCGCCCCCATCGCACTCACTACATCATGAAGTGCCTTGAGAGGCTGGTAGTGGCCCACATCAAGGCCCAGGCACCCGAATACCCGAGACACGATCCGGGACCTGAGAGGTTTCAGATCCAGAATTCTAAATAATGTCACAGGTCTGGGTCGGATCTGATATAATTGTCACAGGTCTTGGGGTAGGTGTAATTTTAACGGACTTGTTCAAAAGTTTGGGGTCACTTAGAAATATCCTTGTTTTAAAAAAAAATTAAACATATTTTTTGTCCATTAAAATAACATAAAATTGATCAGAAATACAGTGTAGACGTTGTTAATGTTGTAAATGACTATTGTAGCTGGAAACAGCATAATAAGGCACGGCCCCATGTCACAAGGATCTGTACACAATTCTTGGAAGCTGAAAATGTCTCAGTTCTTCCATGGTCTGCATACTCACCAGACATGTCACCCATTGAGCATGTTTGGGATGCTCTGGATCAACGTGTACGACAGAGGGTTTCAGTTCCCACCAATATCCAGCAACTTCACACAGCCATTGAAGTGGAGTGAGACAACATTCCACAGGTCACAATCAACAGCCTGATCAACTCTATGCGAAGGAGATATGTCGCGCTGCATGAGCCAAATGGTGGTCACACCAGATACTGACTGGTTTTCTGATCCACGGCCCTACTTATTTTTTACTTATTGTGGGACAGAAGAAGCCTTGTGAAATCATGTAAAATCCATAGATTAGGGCCGAATGAATTTATTTCAATTGACTAATTTCCTTATATGAACTGTAGCTCAGTAAAATTGTTAATTGTTGCATGTTGCATTCATATTTTTGTTCAGTGTAGTTCACTTAAATCCATTCCCCTATGACAGTGTAGAAGTAGTACCATAACCTATCCAATAGATGGCACGGTGTAGGCCTGTTCAAAGCACAAACAAATCTGGATTCTGATCTTAATATTGTGGTATCTGGATCAGAATGATCTTATCTGAGCCTTTTCTGAAAAACTTGGTCAAAATCAATCACATTGTATGGCAAAAAAAGGGGATTACAGTATCCAGGTCATTCTAAATTAAATCAAATGTTATTTGTCACATACACATGGTTAGCAGATGTTAATGCGAATGTAGCGAAATGCTTCTGCTTCTAGTTCCGACAATGCAGTAATATCCAATGAGTAATCTAACCTAACAATTTCACAACAACTACCTTGTACACACAAGTGTAAAGAAATGAATAAGAATATGTACATAAAGATATGAGTGATGGTATAGAACGGCATAGGCAAGATGCAGTAGATGGTATAGAGTACAGTATATACAGTGCCTTGCAAAAATATTCGGCCCCCTTGAACTTTGCGACCTTTTGCCACATTTCAGGCTTCAAACATAAAGATATAAAACTGTATTTGTTTGTGAAGAATCAACAACAAGTGGGACACAATCATGAAGTGGAACGACATTTATTGGATATTTCACACTTTTTTAACAAATCAAAAACTGAAAAATTGGGCGTGCAAAATTAAACACTCAACTCCCATTTCCTCTGTTACTTCTTTGAAGCTCTAAGAGTAGAAACGGAGCGCCTTGAGGATTCGACAATTGGGGCGGTCTTAACCATTTGGTTGATGAAAAATATGTTGATGTGACCTTGAGCAAGGCACTTAACCTTAATTGCTTCAGGGTCACTGGATAATAATGGATGATTCCTGGCACTGATCCCGCTTTCAAGGGGAGCGGGATATGCAAAAAACACATTTCCAGTTCACACGTGTATAATACACACTTGAAACAAATGTAAGCACCCATCTAATTATTAAGTGTGCAGTGCACTTGGCTCAAGTCAACAATCCAAACAACTACAGTAATTGCTATTGAAGTGGTCGGCCTAGTGGTTAGTTGCCTGACTACAAATTATGTCCTGTGTCTGTTGATTTGACTGTCAGGGCGTGTGAGTATGTGTGTGGAGGCAGTCAGGCCTCTCTCACTGACTCATCCTCATTGTCCACAATGTTGGTCTGGGACAGCTTGATGTTGCCAGTGCCCAACTCCCCACTGGCTGAGAACTGGACCCCGCCTTCCGCACAAGTGATCAGGACAGCATCCCCGATTTGGGACAGGTCTCTACAAATCCGTGAGAATTCGCCAGACGGCATTTTCACCACACAATTGTGCTCTTGTTCCTAAAGAGAGAACAGGATATGGTGCGAGCAAAACATTTTGCCAGCTCCTCCACTTTCACTGTACATCAATGGACATTGAAAAGATCACATCTAACTTGCACTGAACCGATTGTGAATAAGGAATAAAGATTGCTTACTGGAATACGGAGCTGTTCCACATCCGAGTCCATCAACTTAGTCTCATAGTCAGAGACTTTCTCCTGATCTAACAACACAGAGACAAGGTTATCCATTAGGACATGCCCCAGAAAATATATGACCTTCATACATGGAACAGGTCACTCAGCAGGTGTTTACAAAGAGTGTGTGTATGTGGCCAGCCTGGTCTCATAGACTAGACATAACATAGTAAATGTAAATCCGGGACAAATTATTTGTTAAGTTTGGTATGGTTACATAAGACAGTTACTTAATATCCTTTTTACTGCAGCGGGCTAAATCAGGGTTACACAGAGTGATTCTTGGTAGTCTTGAACAAATCTACTTTGAAACAAAAGTATACACCTCACACACATGGTTATGGGCTTATGTAGCATGTTAGATATAGAGTTTAAATGTATTCAATCTTGAGTTTGCATCCCAATATTACACTTTATATTCATCATAGAAGACTGAAGTATATCAAAACTGTTTGACATACTGTAGAAACCGAGTTTTCATTGTAAATAATAAATAAGTATTTATTATGAATAACATACCACCTAAGAGGCCAAAGACGGTGCTTTTTGTCATTGACTGCAGCAAAGGGCTAAGGCAAAAATGAAAGTAGAGTGGTTTGTCGGTCGGGGTGGGTGGGTAGGCATATAACACGAACATCTAGCAACCCAAATCTCATCACGTACAACTTTAGTATTTGAACTAATTAGCAACTTTTCAACTACTTACTACTTTTTAGCTACTTATAATATTAGCTAACCCTTCCCCTAACCCAGGTCCTGGGCACCCTCTCACACCCGGGTGCACGTTTTGGCTTTTGCCCTAGTAATACACAGCTGATTAAAATAACCAAGTCATCCTCAAGCTTTGATTATTTGAATCTGCTGTGTAGTGCTAGGGCAAAAAACTAAATCTGCACCCGGGGGGCCCTGGACCAAGTTTGATAACCTACCCTTCCCCTAACCCTTCACCTAACCATTACCCTTTTAGCTAACCCTTCACCTAACCATAACCCTTTAAGCTAACCCTTCCCCTAACCCTTTTAGCTAACTCTTCCCCTAACCATAACCCTTTTAGTTAACCCTTCCCCTAACCATAACCATTTTAGCTAACCCTTCCCCAACCATAACCCTTTTAGTTAACCCTTCCCCTAACCCATTAAGCTAACCCTTCCCCTAACCCTTTAAGCTAACCCTTCCCCTAACCCTTTTAGCTAACTCTTCCCCTAACCATAACCCTTTTAGCTAACCCTTCACCTAACCATAACCCTTTTAGCTAACTCTTCCCCTAACCATAACCCTTTTAGCTAACCCTTCACCTAACCATTACCCTTTTAGCTAACCCTTCCCCTAACCCTTTTAGCTAACCTTTCCCCTAACCATAACCCTTTAAGCTAACCCTTCCCCTAACCATAACCATTTTAGCTAACCCTTCCCCAACCATAACCCTTTTAGTTAACCCTTCCCCTAACCCTTTAAGCTAACCCTTCCCCTAACCCTTTTAGCTAACCCTTCCCCTAACCATAACCATTTTAGCTAACCCTTCCCCAACCATAACCCTTTTAGTTAACCCTTCCCCTAACCCTTTAAGCTAACCCTTCCCCTAACCCTTTTAGCTAACTCTTCCCCTAACCATAACCATTTGAGCTAACCCTTCACCTAACCATAACCCTTTTAGCTAACCCTTCACCTAACCATAACCCTTTTAGCTAACCATAACCCTTTTAGTTAACCCTTCCCCTAACCCTTTTAGCTAACCCTTCCCCTAACCCTTTTAGCTAACCCTTCACCTAACCATAACCCTTTTAGCTAACCCTTCCCCTAACCCTTTTAGCTAACCTTTCCCCTAACCATAACCCTTTAAGCTAACCCTTCCCCTAACCATAACCATTTTAGCTAACCCTTCCCCAACCATAACCCTTTTAGTTAACCCTTCCCCTAACCCTTTAAGCTAACCCTTCCCCTAACACTTTTAGCTAACCCTTCCCCTAACCATAACCATTTTAGCTAACCCTTCCCCAACCATAACCCTTTTAGTTAACCCTTCCCCTAACCCTTTAAGCTAACCCTTCCCCTAACCCTTTTAGCTAACTCTTCCCCTAACCATAACCATTTGAGCTAACCCTTCACCTAACCATAACCCTTTTAGCTAACCCTTCACCTAACCATAACCCTTTTAGCTAACCATAACCCTTTTAGTTAACCCTTCCCCTAACCCTTTTAGCTAACCCTTCCCCTAACCCTTTTAGCTAACCCTTCACCTAACCATAACCCTTTTAGCTAACCCTTACCCTAACCATAACCCTTTTAGCTAACCCTACCAGCTAACCCTTCCCCTAACCAAAACCATTTAACCTTACTTCTAAACTTAACCCTAACCCCTAGCCTAGTTAACATTAACCACCTAGCTAGAATTCGTAACATATCATAAGTTTAGCAGATTTGTAACATTGTATGTTTTGCTAATTCATAACATACTGTACGTTTAGCAAATTCGTAACATGTAATACCAATTGTAATTTGTAACATATCATACGAAATGGGTGATGGACGTCCACAATATATACCATACGAAACATGACATATCATACTACACTGAACAAAAATACAAACACAAGATGTAAAGTGCTGGTCCCATGTTTCATGAGCTGAAATAACATTTCCCAGAAATTGTCCATTTGTACACAAAATAATATTTATCTCAAATGTTGTGCACAAATTTGTTTACATCCCTGTTAGTGAGCCTTTCTCCTTTGCCAAAATAATCCATCCACCTGACAGGTGTGGCATATTAAGAAGCTTTATTGCTGGGGACAATAAAAGGCCACTCTAAAAATGTGCAGTTTTGTCACACAACACAATGCCACAAATGTCATGATGACTGCAGGAATGTTGACCAGAGCTGTTGCCAGACAATTGAATGTTAATTTCTCTACCATAAGCCGCCTCAAGTTGTGTTAGAGAATTTGACAGCATGTTCAACCGGCCTCACAACCACGTGTATGGCGTCGTGTGGGTGAGCGGTTTGCTGATGACTGTTGTTAACAGTGTTCCCCATGGTGGCGGTGGGGTTACAGTATGGGCAGGCTTAAGCTATGGACAACTAACACAATTGTATTTTATCGATGACTATTTGAATTCATAGAGATATAGGAATCAAATTCCTTTGATACTCTATGTTTATCAACCAATTCAATTAAAACACTCTCCCCATTTCTAAGGATTTGTAAGATACTTATTTGCATAAAATAGACAGAGACCAGTCTCAAAATCAATCACTAGCGTTTATTCTCGAGAGTACTGATCATGGTACAATTCACAACAGGTTATAAACTAAAAATGACATCATAGGTTTTAAACTGTCTCTCCTCCACTCCGAATCAATGGCAGTATAGTTCACAAGCCTTCCCACATCGTCCACCACCTGTTAAATAATTTACTACTAGCCCAATGTCTCTGCTCCCCCTGTGCAGAGATAAGATAAGACATCTTATCTCTGCACAGGGGGAGCAGAGACATTGGGCTAGTAGTAAATTAAGGAACACAGCATTCTAGCCAGTCTGACGATAACTCCATTCGTTTCTAACAAGGAACAGACAGTCCAAAAACTACACACATTACATTCAGTATTATGATTATAATAAGATTCATACATCCATACAGTAACATAGTAGTATTATGTTTAGTCATAATTCTGACTGAAATGTATACATAATTTAGTCATTATTCATAAAAATCCCTTAACATAGAGTGACGAGATCCTGAGGCCCATTGTCGTGCCATTCATCACCTCATGTTTCAGCACTATAATTCCTGGAAGCTGAAAATGTCCCAGTTCTTCCATGGCCTGCATGCTCACTTGACATGTCCCATTGAGCATGTGTGGGATGCTCTGGATCGACGTGTATGACAGGATGTATCCAGCAACTTCACACAGCCATTGAAGTGGAGTGGGACAACATTCCACAGGCCACAATCAACAGCCTGATCAACTCTATGCAAAGGAGATATGTCGCGCTGCATGAGCCAAATGGTGGTCACACCAGATACTGACTGGTTTTCTGATCCACGGCCCTACTTATTTTTTACTTATTGTGGGACAGAAGAAGCCTTGTGAAATCATGTGAAATCCATAGATAAGGGCCGAATGAATTTATTTCAATTGACTAATTTCCTTATATGAACTGTAGCTCAGTAAAATTGTTAATTGTTGCATTTATATTTTTGTTCAGTGTAGTTCACTCATATCCATTCCCCTATGACAGTGTAGAAGTAGTACCATAACCTATCCAATAGATGGCAAGGTGTAGGCCTGTTCAAAGCACAAACAAATCTGGATTCTGTGATCTTAATATTGTGGTATCTGGATCAGAATGATCTTATCTGAGCCTTTTCTGAAAAACTTGGTCAAAATCAATCACATTGTATGGCAAAAAAAGGGGATTACAGTATCCAGGTCATTCTAAATCAAATCAAATGTTATTTGTCACATACACATGGTTAGCAGATGTTAATGCGAATGTAGCGAAATGCTTCTGCTTCTAGTTCCGACAATGCAGTAATATCCAATGAGTAATCTAACCTAAGAATTTCACAACAAATACCTTGTACACACAAGTGTAAAGAAATGAATAAGAATATGTACATAAAGATATGAGTGATGGTATAGAACGGCATAGGCAAGATGCAGTAGATGGTATAGAGTACAGTATATACAGTGCCTTGCGAAAATATTCGGCCCCCTTGAACTTTGCGACCTTTTGCCACATTTCAGGCTTCAAACATAAAGATATAAAACTGTATTTTTTTGTGAAGAATCAACAACAAGTTGGACACAATCATGAAGTGGAAGGACATTTATTGGATATTTCAAACTTTTTTAACAAATCAAAAACTGAAAAATTGGGCGTGCAAAATTATTCAGCCCCGTTACTTTCAGTGCAGCAAACTCTCTCCAGAAGTTCAGTGAGGATCTCTGAATGATCCAATGTTGACCTAAATGACTAATGATGATCAATACAATCCACCTGTGTGTAATCAAGTCTCCATATAAATGCACCTGCACTGTGATAGTCTCAGAGGTCCGTTAAAAGCGCAGAGAGCATCATGAAGAACAAGGAACACACCAGGCAGGTCCGAGATACTGTTGTGAAGAAGTTTAAAGCCGGATTTGGATACAAAAAGATTTCCCAAGCTTTAAACATCCCAAGGAGCACTGTGCAAGCGATAATATTGAAATGGAAGGAGTATCAGACCACTGCAAATCTACCAAGACCTGGCTGTCCCTCTAAACTTTCAGCTCATACAAGGAGAAGACTGATCAGAGATGCAGCCAAGAGGCCCATGATCACTCTGGATGAACTGCAGAGATCTACAGCTGAGGTGGGAGACTCTGTCCATAGGACAACAATCAGTCGTATATTGCACAAATCTGGCCTTTATGGAAGAGTGGCAAGAAGAAAGCAATTTCTTAAAGATATCCATAAAAAGTGTCGTTTAAAGTTTGCCACAAGACACACCAAACATGTGGAAGAAGGTGCTCTGGTCAGATGAAACCAAAATTGAACTTTTTGGCAACAATGCAAAACGTTATGTTTGGCGTAAAAGCAACACAGCTGAACACACCATCCCCACTGTCAAACATGGTGGTGGCAGCATCATGGTTTGGGCCTGCTTTTCTTCAGCAGGGACAGGGAAGATGGTTAAAATTGATGGGAAGATGGATGGAGCCAAATACAGGACCATTCTGGAAGGAAACCTGCAAAAGACCTGAGACTGGGACGGAGATTTGTCTTCCAACAAGACAATGATCCAAAACATAAAGAAAAATCTACAATGGAATGGTTCAAAAATAAACATATCCAGGTGTTAGAATGGCCAAGTCAAAGTCCAGACCTGAATCCAATCGAGAATCTGTGGAAAGAACTGAAAACTGCTGTTCACAAATGCTCTCCATCCAACCTCACTGAGCTCGAGCTGTTTTGCAAGGAGGAATGGGAAAACATTTCAGTCTCTCGATGTGCAAAACTGATAGAGACACCCCAAGCGACTTACAGCTGTAATCGCAGCAAAAGGTGGCGCTACAAAGTATTAACTTAAGGGGGCTGAATAATTTTGCAATTAATTTGCAAATAATTTTGCATCAAAACTATATTAGTCACTGCCTTTAGAATTTTGAAAAACGCGAAATCAACATTTTAATCCTGATTCAAGGTCAGATTGGATTACTGAATCCTTATCCGGAAGTTCAAAATGTAATTTTTTCGTTTTTAAATAACAAATTCTAACATTTAATCGAATTCGATTGCTAAAATTGAAAAAAGTGTAATAAACTGGGCCCTGATGACTGCCTCTTATTGCTCTCTTCCCTGTTTTTATCCCCCTCTCCTAATTTACAGGGCAGGTGCATTAGCTTCACCAGGGTGAAATCCTACCCGGCTCCTCGTTATCCAATCTACCACCAGCCCTCAACGCCAATCTACAGTCTGCCTCACACCTACAGTCACGCTTCCTCACATGGCAACCTCTCCCACATGCCCCCCTCTCCCACCTCCACTCTTCCACCCCTGCCATCCACTCCCCCTCCGTCCTGCATCACCCCCCCTCCTTACACCCCCCATCCAAACCAAGCTCTGCCCCCAACTTCTGTAAGTCCTCCCCTACCTGCTGCTCCACCCAACCCTCCACCTGTTTTTTCTCAGGCCCCACCCTCATGCAGAGCCCCTCCCCCTTCCCGCCCTCCCCCACACCCATCTGACCAATTTCTCTGAGGAAAAAGAAAGGAAGGAAGGCCAATGCATCTGTTAAAGAACTGAGCTGCAAGGACCCTGAGGGCCCCTGAAAATGTCCCGAATACTGTGCCTTTCTCTTCTCCACCAATCCAAACCACTATCAACATATTGACAGGCAGGACAGCAAGTCCAGCTCTACTTCACTCAACGGTTCAGAGAGAAGCTGAGCAATTGATCTGTAAAACAATGTTCCATTAGATTTTCCATGTTCTCTATTCTAACTGATCAGGAAGTTGTATCATATTTTTTACTGTACAAGACTACAGTGAAGTTAATACCAACTCTTTACTGCTTTGCTTAATCAATGGAAACAGAATATTGACATCTTTAGCAGAAGGGATAAACAAAGTATTTCACAAGTTAAAAGATCAATGGCTCAGCTTTCAACTCTGTCTTTTATGTGTTATATAGGTACATCTTACATGTTGATTGATACAAACCTATGTGTATTATGGATGAATCACTGAATGAAATTTTTTATAAATCAATCAATAAGTATATTGCAAGGAATGACAAACATGTCAAACACATTAGCAATGAGGAAAACCTCTGACTGGGGAAGAACGGATGACTTTATTTGCTTGTTTACACAGAAATCATGTGAAGAGTTTAAGCCAAAGGAATGAAAAGCATGTCCTGTGGAATGTTAAATGCACAATACGTGATTTCAACAGCCAGATCCTGCTACTTGAGCTGATGGATGGAGCTTATTGATATTTTGAACCTTTTACATTGTTACAAAAAAACAGTAACAACCTTAGATATTGGGTTATGACAGTTGTACTGAGCTCATACGGTATTATTGTAATATATGTCATTAATTCAAATTATCATTGGAAATCTCCAAATCTGACAGATTATGCTTTTAAAATCAGCATGGCTGACCTACCATTGGCCAAATCAGGGACCAGCCAGAGCACACTGACCTTTTGACGTGACCTTTGGCTGTTGTTAAATGGGGAATTTTGGTTGTGTAACCATTCCTACAGCAGAACTAGGAATGAGGATCTCTGAATCCACTAGGGTCTAATTCCATTTCCAATCCAGAAAAGTGTGTATTGAATGTGCTTACTGAGTACCTCCAATTAATGTATAGAATGTACAGAATGTATCCAAAACCAGCCAGGCCTTTTTTTCAGATTGTAATAAAATATTGAATTTCAGAACAAAGATGGCCTGTTATGTCATTAACCAAAATTACATACTGCATGAGAGCAGAGTACACAGATAAAGTTCAGGAAAAGTAAGGACGCTGTAGGCTATTTCATGCAGAGTACTTAACGTCAAACAGAATGCGTCTCAGAGGAAATAGCTAGACATGAATAATGCATTGAGAAGTCTGTACTGGGTTTGAGGTGAGACTGATAAATCAGTAAATAGCCCCTGTACAATGAGCTTTATGTGTTTGTAATATAATTTTAGATGAACTCTCATGTGCTCTCCCAGTTCATCTTCCCTGGCCCAGATAGACACACAAGAGGTGCGTTCAGTACAACAAAACAGAAACGGTACTGTACTGATCGACCAGTTGAAAAACTGTGTGATTATGGTGGCTTAGAGGGATAATGTGTATGTAGTGTGCTGCACACAAGTTTTGAAATTTAAAATGGTCACATCCATACGGATCAGGCCATACCCACCAAACAGAAGCAAACATACTTCAAAGGCTGTTGAAGAATGGTGAGCACCGTTTGAAAGTGGTTTTCCTTTAACTTTCTACCTGGGCTTTGCCCCTTTCATATTTATTTTGATCCTGACAAACTCCCCAGTTCCTGCCAATGACAAGCATATCCATAACACGATGCTGCCACCACAATATTTCAAAATAGAGAGGGCTTCACGTTGTGTTTTGTTGTATTTGATTTGACCCACACTTGTAGTTTTTAATTTAGAATGGATAACAGAATGGAAAATTTGTAATGGAATTTTTAACACAGGCTCCTTCTTTTCACTTTATCATACAGGCCAGTAAATGTGGAGTGAATGCAATGTTTTTGATCCCTTAGTATTTAAGTATTGTGGTGGCAGCATCATGTTATGGGTATGCTTGTCACTGGCATATACTGAAGAGTGTGATAAAATCAAAAGAAATATGAAATGAGAACAAAGCCCAGGTAAAAAGTTAAAGGAAAGCCTTCCTCTTCTGAAAATCGAACCCTGGGATAGAGTTTTATTTTTGAGCATGGCAATTACACAAATTTGAATGCCAAAAACACACTAGAATGACTTTCCAAGGGGTGTTGAGTGTTCGTGAATGGTCCAGTCTCAGTCCTGACTTAAATCAGCTTAAAAATCAGAAACAAGGCTTGAATATGGTTGTCCAATAATGATTCCCATCCAAATTTACTGAGCTTCAGCAATTTTGACCCCCAAAAAGTGATATACAGTATGTTGTACAAGGTTGGTAGAATCTTCTTTAAAATAATTCACAGCTGTAATGGCTGCCAAAGGTGCTTACACCAAGTATTAACTCTGGGGTGTGAAGACATACGCAATTGATACATCCTCATTTTGTATTATGTTAGTCATTTAAAAAAAATAATCTATATTTTTTTCCATTAGTTTATGTAGATCGATAGGAATACAAAATGTAATTGAATCCATTTTATGATTACATTTTGAGGCAGCAACATGTGAAGACTGTGCAAGGGGTATGTAGACTTTCATTATCGACTGTACTGTATATCCTTAATACCTTTGGATATAACCACCATCTGCCAAGACCCGGTGCAGTGTTCCTGCCAGCACAGAGACGATACACCTGCTCTATAAGATTCATGCCCCAAGCTACCTATGCTTAGAACACTTCCTGGATGCTGACCAAGTCATTTGCTTGAGTTAACAGTGGCTAACTCCTTAAGGCTAAATAGAAAATGCTTATCCAAATTTTTCCCAGACATGACACGATGCAAATCTTATTAGTAACCCTAACATGTAATCCATATTGCTTTAGTCCTCAACTGGCAGCTTCATTAAATAGTACCCGCAAAACACCAATCTCAACATCAACAGTGAAGAGGCGACTCCAGGATGATGGCCTTCTAGGTAGAGTTGTAAATAAAAAGCCATATCTCAGACTGGCCAATAAAAAAGAAAAGATTAAGATGGGCAAAATAACACAGACACTGGACAGAGGAACTCTGCCTAGGCCAGTGAAGTAATCTTTCACTGTAACACAATTCCAGTGGGTCAGAAGTTTACCTACACTAAGTTGACTGTGCCTTTAAACAGCTTGGAAAATTCCAGAAAATGATGTCATGGCTTTAGAAGCTTCTGATAGGCTAATTTACATCATTTGAGTCAATTGGAGGTGTACCTGTGGATGTATTTCAAGGCCTACCCTCAAACTCAGTGCCTCTTTGTTTGACATCATGGGAAAATCAAAATATATCCGCCAGGACCTCAGAAACAAAATTGTAGACCTCCACAAGTCTGGTTCATCCTTGGGGGCAATTTCCAAACGACTGACGGTACCACGTTCATCTGTACAAAAATAGTACGCAAGTATAAAACACCATGGGACCACACAGCCGTCATACCGCTCAGGAAGGAAGCGCGTTCTGTCTCTTAGAGATGAACGTACTTTGGTGCGAAAAGTGCAATCAATCAATCCCAGAACAACAGCAAAGGACCTTGTGAATATGCTGGAGGAAACAGGTACAAAAGTATCTATATCCACAGTAAAACGAGTCCTATATCGACATAACCTGAAAGGCCGCTCAGCAAGGAAGAAGCCACAGTTCCAAAACCGCCATAAAAAAGCCAGACTACGGTTTGCAACTGCACATGGGGACAAAGATCGTACTTTGTGGAGAAATGTCCTCTGGTCTGATGAAACAAAAATAGAACCATTTGGCCATAATGACCATTGTTATGTTTGGAGGAAAAAGGGGGAGGCTTGCAAGCCGAAGAACACCATCCTAAACGTGAAGCACGAGGGTGGCAGCATCATGTTGTGGGGGTGCTTTGCTGCAGGAGAGACTGGTGCACTTCACAAAATAGGTGGTGGATCTTACCTCAATCCTATAGAACATTTGTGGGTAGAACTGAAAAAGTGTGTGCGAGCAAGGAGGCCAACAAACCTGACCCAGTTACACCAGCTCTGTCAGGAGGAATGAGACAAAATTCACCAAACTTATTGTGGGAAGCTTGTGGAAGGCTACCCGAAACATTTGACCGAAGTTAAACAATTTAAAGGCAATGCTACCAAATACTAATTGAGTGTATGTAAACTTCTGACCCACAGGGAATGTGATGAAAGAAATAAAAGCTGGAATAAATAATTCTCTCTACTATTATTTCACATTCTTAAAATAAAGTGGTGATCCTAACTGACCTAAGACACAGAATTTTTACTAGATTTAATATCAGGAATTGTGAAAAACTGAGTTTAAATGTATTTGGCTAAGGTGTATGTAAACTTCCGACTTCATCTGTACAACTGGTCTACTGCTACATGTGAGCCCCAATTGTCATTAAAATGTGTAATTCCACATATCAGTCCCAATTTATACACCTGTACTTCAGGTCCAAATTACACACGGTACCTAAAGTCTGCACCTGTGCTTGAATCCAATTAGTCAACTAAGCCTGGCCTGAGCCGGAATACTCAAACTGTAAACCAAGTCTACCCCTGCACCTCAGCTCAAGTATAAACCAGGTCTACACCTTTGACTGAGTCCCAATACTAATTTAAACCAGATCTACACCTCCATATCTCAGCCCAAATACCCATAAAAACCAGGTGTACACCTGTGGCTATGTCCCAGTACTCTGATAAACCAGGTCTATCCTTGTGAAAGAGATACTAAACACACCTACTGACATTATATATTTAAGTTATATTACACTAATTGAGTGTATGGGTCTACACATGGCCAATTCTCCCTGAAATAACACAATATGACATTTACAATTAAAATCATTGATTTAAATATGTGTTTGGCTAATGGATAATGGTAAAATCATCTACAAGATCATCTTGATCATGTATATCCATTATCTAACTCAACTTCAATCTATTGAAAAATAAATAATCTTCTATGAATTTAGAGCCACTATATTTTCCCATTGGTCACAAATGTGACCACTAAGATATTTCCATTTACCACGAGCATCAGGAATGCAATGTATCAAAAATGAAGGCACATATGTAAACTAGACCCTTTAAAAATGACAGGTACAAGGACAATATTTGAACATTTCAACAATGTATTTGTTTTTTTTAAACAGTTGAATACAGACTTCTAGTACCAAATGTTTCTGTAAAAGTACACCTTGTAGATGAATGCTTGATGTCTTGTGAACATTTTGAAAAATCATATGAAACATCTCTGAATCACACTAGACACATTCATCATATAATACTTATTTTTGATAAGTACAACTAACTTCTCTAGAGCCTGTAAAGTACAAACTTTTCCCCCCCACTATTGTGACTGATGGGATTAAAATGGGTTAAATGAGCTATTATAGAAGGACACAGAGAGACAATCCTGTCGGGAGTGACCTCATATAGGCATGCCTGTGGTAAATCACAGCGCCAACGGCAACGAGCTAAACTAGGTGGCAGAGGGGCTGGAGGCAGTAAAAGCAAAGGCCAACTATGATGCCATAGAGCCCTGGCAGAGAAGGTTAGGCACTAGACTCACACACCCAAGGGAGCGCTGAGCCTCTGTGGCCTGCCCCTGGATCAACTCCTTCTGTGTGACAGACAGGTAGATCACTCTACTACCGCTATTTCTGTTGCAATTTCCTACATGGTGAGGGTGATGCTGAGAACATCTGAAGCAATCAGAGATATAAAGACTCTTCACTTCCATAGTGTATAAGGACTACATTTGGTAAAATACCCTTCTGACCGATCAATCTGGATCCAAACAATGACCCAAACAATTGAGTCATTAGTGGTAAGAATGCCACTTGACAGTGAGTACAATCACAAATGTGTAAATAAGCATATTGTTAACATGAATGTTTAATCAGATTGGTAGACATGTAAAGCGACTGAATAATAAGAAACAAGCAGCCTACTACATCATTTCATGAAAAATCCTTCATTCTGTTTACAGCACAGTGTGGATGTTAACAAAGCATTGACCAGTGAGGGTGTTGTTGAACAGTAATCACAGGTGAGAGCATCAGACTGCTGTGCTGTCCTCAACAACCCCTTCCTATGAATGGAACTTCATAGATTAATACCAGGAATAGACACACATCCAGAGTGAGAGAGATAACAGGAGAGCATATTAAATCCGTACAGCATTCGTCCAAATGACGCACACAAAGTGAGAGAGAAAAAATACGGCAACATACGCCATCCATACAGTATTAATCGAATGTGGAACATTTGGAAAATGATCGGTCAGAGGTTCCTAATCTGAAGTGCAATGTAAGGCACAACAAGGAAGTCTTTCATTTACATCATCAATATTATGTGGCATATTATTAAATGTTTTGCCTTTGGGTGGTACATAGAGACTTTTCCTATTGCCTGTAGGGTGAAAAGGTTTGAGAATCATTGCTGTAAGTAGGTTATTAAGCATTAAAGGGAAATAGGTGTACAATATATACTGAGTGTACAAAACATTAGGAACATCTGCTCTTTCCATGACACAGGCTGACCAGGGGATTCCAGGTGAAAGCTATGATCCCTTATTGATGTCACATATTAAATCCACTTCAAATCAGTGGAGAGGAGACAGGTTAAAGAAGGATTTTTAAGCCTTGAGACAAGTGAGACATGGATTGTGTATGTGTGCCATTCAGAGGGTGAATGGGCAAAACAAAATATTTAAGTGCCTTTGAACGGGGATATGATAGTAGGGTCCAGGTGCACCGGTTTGTGTCAAGAACTGCAATGCTGCTGGGCTTTTCACACAACAGTTTCCCATATGTATCAAGAATTGTCCACCACCCAAAGGACATCCAGCCAACTTGACAACTGTGGGAAGCATTGGAGTCAACATGGGCAGGCATCAATGTTCCCTCAAAAATGTTTCATCGCTGAGCGCAAACTTCAATGTGTAAATTCTGTGCAACTTCCGGCACGCGTTTTCTGTGAACACTGACGCTGTACCCGCTTTAAAAGTTAGTTTTAACAGTGGTCAAGTAGGCTACTTGATCATAATGTAGTCCTACAAGAGTGGCCAACCATCAAAAACAATGGGGAAAATGCATCCCATAACATTTTAACATGGAAATAGCTGTTCTATCATTCAGCCTACAATAGCAGCCAATGTGTGGTGTTCACTTTGATATCAAAACAAGTGCATCTACCCATGACCGCTGATGCTGTAAACACAGTCCAGTTCAAAGGAATGGCACAGATACATATATGGCAATTGTCTATTTGCATATAGGCCCACTGCAGCTTTGATTGGTTATGCCGCACCGGTCTGTGTAGAGTATGTGCCCGAGTCATGCCTGTCAATGTAATAGAATCCTGCTCTGATGTGTTCTGCCAACAAACAAAATCTCTTGTAAAGTTAGTTTTGCATACTAGGTCTTGCATATTTTGTTTTGTTTCGAGATGTTGCATTGAAAGTTGCTAATATTGCGTTGATTCGATCACAATTCCCACAGTAAAGGGTTTGATTTCAAGGTTTTACTGCTAACCTACAAAGCATTACATGGGCTTGCTCCTGTCTATCTCTCTGATTTGGTCCTGCCGTACATACCTACACGTACGCTACGGTCACAAGACGCAGGCCTCCTAATTGTCCCTAGAATTTTTAAGCAAACAGCTGGAGGCAGGGCTTTCTCCTATAGAGCTCCATTTTTATGGAACGGTCTGCCTACCCATGTCAGAGACGCAAACTCGGTCTCAATCTTTAAGTCTCTACTGAAGACTCATCTCTTCAGTGGGTCATATGATTGAGTGTAGTCTGGCCCATGAGTGGGAGGGTGAACGGAAAGGCTCTGGAGCAACGAACCGCCCTTGCTGTCTTTGCCTGGCCGGTTCCCCTCTTTCCACTGGGATTCTCTGCTTCTAACCCTATTACAGGGGCTGAGTCACTGGCTTTACTGGGGCTCTCTCATGCCGTCCCTGGAGGGGGTGCGTCACCTGAGTGGGTTGAGTCACTGATGTGGTCATCCTGTCTGGGTTGGCGCCCCCCCCCCCCTTGGGTTGTGCCGTGGCGGAGGTCTTTGTGGGCTATACTCAGCCTTGTCTCAGGATGGTAAGTTGGTGGTTGAAGATATCCCTCTAGTGGTGTGGGGGCTGTGCTTTGGCAAAGTGGGTGGGGTTATATCCTTCCTGTTTGGCCCTGTCCGGGGGTGTCCTCGGAGTGGGCCACAGTGTCTCCTGACCCCTCCTGTCTCAGCCTCCAGTATTTATGCTGCAGTAGTTTATGTGTCGGGGGGCTAGGGTCAGTTTGTTATATCTGGAGTACTTCTCCTGTCCTATTTGGTGTCCTGTGTGAATCTAAGTGTGCGTTCTCTAATTCTCTCCTTCTCTCTTTCTCTCTCTCGGAGGACCTGAGTCCTAGGACCATGCCCCAGGACTACCTGACATGATGACTCCTTGCTGTC
This sequence comes from Oncorhynchus mykiss, assembly GCF_013265735.2. NCBI lineage: Eukaryota > Metazoa > Chordata > Actinopteri > Salmoniformes > Salmonidae > Oncorhynchus > Oncorhynchus mykiss. The sequence continues at coordinate 36,577,010 of NC_048569.1, forward strand.
CCCAGTCCACCTGGCTGTGCTGCTGCTCCAGTTTCAACTGTTCTGCCTTATTATTATTCGACCATGCTGGTCATTTATGAACATTTGAACATCTTGGCCATGTTCTGTTATAATCTCCACCCGGCACAGCCAGAAGAGGACTGGCCATCCCACATATGCTCTCTCTAATTCTCTCTTTCTTTCTCTCTCTCGGAGGACCTGAGCCCTAGGACCATGCCCCAGGAATACCTGACATGATGACTCCTTGCTGTCCCCAGTCCACCTGACTGTGCTGCTGCTCCAGTTTCAACTATTCTGCCTTATTATTATTCGACCATGTTGGTCATTTATGAACATTTGAACATCTTGACCATGTTTTGTTATAATCTCCACCCGGCACAGCCAGAAGAGGACTGGCCACCCCACATAGCCTGGTTCCTCTCTAGGTTTCTTCCTAGGTTTTGGCCTTTCTAGGGAGTTTTTCCTAGCCACCGTGCTTCTACACCTGCATTGCTTGCTGTTTGGGGTTTTAGGCTGGGTTTCTGTACAGCACTTTGAGATATCAGCTGATGTACGAAGGGCTATATAAATAAATTTGATTTGATTTGATCTTGTAGAGTCAATGCGAATTGAGGCTGTTCTGAGGACAAGGGGGAGGGGGGGGGGGGGGGGGGGGGTGCAACTCAATATTAGGAAGGTGTTCCTAATGTTTGGAATACTCAGTGTCAAGCTGCTGTCTGTTGGCCTCCATATAACATTACTATATGTTAGAGTGCATTTTGATCCATAGTAACTTACCAAGACATTCAAATAGAGCATAGAGACTCTGCTATGGTTATGGACCAAAGCTAAGTTTCCTTCACAATAAGCCTTTCCTCTTGCTGTTGACAACAGGTCTTTTTATAAAACATTTAAAGACCTGTTGACATGTGAAGAAGGAAACTGCATAAAACAACAGTTAAAAAAGTATGGAGTAATAGAGGGAGAATATACACGTTTGACAGAGGTCAAATGTCACCAGCTCATCAGGCAAATACTCAACTGATGTAATTTAGTACCATAGTATATCAAGTCGAACCATATAAACCCAATGTGATTTACACAACATTAGTATATTATTAACATGGTGTTGAAAACAATGTAAAAAATATATATATACAGTAAGTATACAAACACAAACCTTTAACAAATAAAACAAAATCCTTTGTTCTTCTTTTCCTTTTACACGGGAGATTTCTCAAATTCAGAAAGTGTAGATTGCCATTAGTACTTTTAAAGTGAAACGATCCTGGACAATCTTTATTTTCAATATAGTTTTAGCAGTTTGATGTGTCCTGGAAATCCTCATGAAATGCAAATGAAGTGCCGCAATCTACCAGTGTTTCATCTGAAGGCAAATCAGAAAGCTGAGGTAGAACGAGCGTGTAAAAAAACAAGTTGAATATGGGCAAGATGGAGCGAGTCATGATTAATACTGCAATTGCACAGAAAAACAGTCAGTCTACCTATTACATCCTCAACAGAGGGAGCCAGATTAATCTAGATTGCATACTTACAAGAGGGCTGCTGGGACTGGGTTATGCCCTCCACAGGGGGAAAGAGCAGGGCTGGCCTGGGACAGACTTCCGCTGATAACCTCCCCATTACGTGTAGGCACTAGATGGAGGCCAGCTTTGGCATTTGGTGTGGGGCCAGATTTTGAATTTGGGGAGAGGGAAGGGGGGTCCAGATATCAAGGCTTTCCCTGTTGGCATCTGGGGTGGAAGGGGGCCCTGATGAATGGATCCACTATAGCTCTGCCTCCAATGGTCCAGGAGTGCAGGGGGCCCACAGCCACCGAGCCCACAGCAGCCTGCTGCCCCACACTGGAGACCACTCGGTGGGCTGCGACAGGCTGCTGGGGCAGGGGGACCTCTGAGCACCGGGAGTACCTGGGCTGGGCCTGCCAGATGATGGGCCTAGGGGCAGCAACCGGTGTGAACAGGGCCTTCCCCTGGACACTGGGATGTAAAAGACTATGGGGATGGTGGGTGTTTGGCTGGACCTGGCAGAGGGGCTGTTTGTTGGGCTGTGGAGGGTGGGAGACAGAGACAGCAGCCCCAGCTATCTCATTCCTCTTCCCAAAGGGGGCCTGGAGAAAAGGATCAGATGGCAGAGCAGGCTTGTGGGCCAGAGGGAAAGGAGAGTTGGTAAACACATCTCTCCCTTCTTTCCCTGCAATCCTGAAAGGGGCCTGCAGGAAGATATCAGGGGAGGGGACTGTGTGCTGCTGTGTAGGAGGTGAGAGACACTGGGACTGTTTCTGGCCAGGCTTGATTGGCTGGTCAGAGGACTTAGAAAGGAACGGGCGAGAGTTTATCTCATCTGGGTACAGTGAGGGGGGAATGATGCTGCTGTGGGCAAAGGGAAGTCTCTGTCTGTGCTCCTCTTCAACAGCTGGTCCAGAGCTGTCGGTCCTGGAGGAACCTGGTAGTGTCTCACAGCTGCTAGGTTCCCTCTGCAGGTCTGTAGGGTACAGAGGACAACAGTCAGACTGACAGGCTGTTTAAATAAACCAGGATAGTCAACTAACATTCAAGTTCATTACACATTGTAATGACTAGTTTTGTTATGGTGTGCACAGAATGTGACGGAAAATGATATACAAATCTAAACATGATTTGACATACCATTCACATACACTAGTTACTTCTGTAATCGGCACTGAAAATCAAAATGTGTCAATTGAATTTCTGAATGGTAAGTCAAGCAAGACCAGACAGGAGAGCAATCTGAAGCTACCATTGCCCCTCAGAAAGTATAGTGTGAGAACAGGGGAGTGGGGCAATCCTTTTCTGAGAACTAGCAAGCTCTAACAGATAATATATTAATATTTAGAAATAAAACAAAATTGGGCGGGGAATTAACTCAGTAATACTTTAAAAGGTGTAAAACCAAATCGAAAGTGTCAATTTGATAATGGACATACAGTGCCTTCAGAAAGTATTCACACCACTTGACTTTTCACACATTTTGTTGTTACAGCCTGAATTTAAAATGGATTACATTTGGATTTTGTGTCACTGATCTACACACATTGTCTTGAGTCAATAAGTATTCGACACTTTTGTTATAGCAAGCCTAAATAAATTCAGGAGTAAAGATGATGTGCAATAATAGTGGTTAACATGATCTTTGAATGACTACTTCATCTTTGTACCCCACACATACAGTTAACTGTAAGGTCCCTCAGTTGAGTAGTGAATTTCAAGCACAGATTCAACAACAAAAGACCAGGGAGGTTTTCCAATGTCTCGCAAAGAAGGGCACCTATTGGTAGATGGGTAAAATTAAAGAAGATACTGAATATCCATTGGAGCATGGTGAAGATATTACTTACACTTTGGATGGTGTATCAATACACACAGTCACGACAAAGATACAGGCGTCCTTCCTAACTCAGTTGCCGGAGAGGAAGGAAATTACTCAGGGATTTCCCCATGAGGCCAATGGTGATTTTAAAACAGTTACAGAGTTGAATGGTTGTGAAAGGAGAAAACTAAGGATGGATGAACAACATTGTAGTTACTCCATAATACTAATCTAAATGACAGAAGACGATTAAACTTGACTATCTAGAGGAAGTAAAAGTCGTAACAAGGTAGCCTGTACAGAAGAAAAAAATATTCCAAAACATGCATCCTGTTTGACACTAAAGTAATACTGCAAAAAATGTGGCAAAGAAATAGTTTTTTTTCCTGAATACAAAGCGTTATGTTTGGGGCAAATCCAACACATCACTGAGTACCAGTCTTCATATTTTCAAATATGGTGGTGGCTACATCATGTTATTAGTATGCTTGTCATCAAAAAAGACCAGGGAAGTGTTTTTTTGAGGACAAAAACTTAGAGCTAAGCACAGGCAAAATCCTAGGGGAAAACTTGTTTCGCTCTGCTTTCCAACAGACACAGGAGCATACCAACCTGCATCACACTGCCTGCTGCTTCTGAAGCTAAGCAGGTTCGGTCCTGGTCAGTCCCTGGATGGGAGACCAGATGCTGCTGGAAGTGGTGTTCAAGGGCCAGTAGGAGGCACCCTTTCCTCTGGTCTAAAGAAATATCGCAATGCCCCAGGGCAGTGATTGGGGACATTGCCCTGTGTAGGGTGCTGTCTTTTGGCTGGGACATTAAAAGATCCCATGGCACTTATCATAGGGGTGTTAAACCCTGGCTAAATTCCCAATCTGGCCTTCATACCATCTTGGCCACCTAATCATCCCCTGTAACTAATTGACTGTGTTCTCAGTCAATTTATCAGGTGAAATAAGTTTTTTTTAAATGTACCTTTCAGCAAGACTAGAACACAAAGCCAAATATACACTTGAGTTGCTTGCCAAGATAACACTATGCCACTTAGGAACAATTACAGTTTTGCCTTGAAAATGGCTGTCTAGCAATGATCAAACCAAACGATTCTTCCACTTTGACAAGACAGATTGTGTGTAGCGCGATTACAAATCCATTTTAATCCCACTTTGTATGACAAAATATGGAAAAAGTCAAGGAGTGTGACTTGACTGTGTCCACCTCACTAATAATCACCAACATGAAAGCTTGACAGTCAGGAATCATAGAAAATATGGAGATGACTATTTTCTGCAAATTTTGATGGCAAAAAAATGACACATTTTCAGTGCGGCCCTCCAGACCTCATTGAAGACTGAATGCAGCCCCCGGGGCAAAATGAGATTGACAACACTGGGCTAGAGTATGATATTTACAACAAAACCTACTTTAAATATATTTATACAGAATGAAAATACATTTAAAAAAACAATACATGATAAACAAGAGTTATAGAATCAGATAAAAATATGAACAAGGATGGAGAAAAAAAAAACTAGTCGCAGGGAACTCCGTGACATTTGATCAAAATATGTTTTGCGAAGGAACAACATGAAAACAGATGGAAGGAAAATAATTCAATCCTCCAAAGGGTTTGTAGGGTCTGTATGCAATTTTCCATGATAATAGTTATATTGATTGTGCCTCTCTTTAGTAGTATATAAAATAAAACTAATTGGTCCACAGTAAGGAAGAGACAGAGGGGCAAGCAGGCAGGCAGGCATGCATTTCCACAGAGGCAGTCTTACCTGTGCAGACAGGGAGCAGACAGAGAGCAGTGTTAGCTTGCAGTTCCAGAAGGGGAGGGTTAATGGGGTTAACCCCATTTTAAAAGAGTTAATATGACATGAGAGCCACCATGGAAATAAGTATGTGTGTGAGTTCTTGTATAAGAGTTATCCCTATCAAAATTCTAAGTGTGTGTGTGAGTTCTTGTATAGGAGTTATCTCTATCAAAATTCTAAGTGTGTGTGTGAGTTCTTGTATAGGAGTTATCTCTATCAAAATGCTAAGTGTGTGAATGTATTCAAAGCAAGGATTAGGAATATTTTCCATCATATTTTCTCAAGAAACTATGAAATCCACTCCGAATGTCGTCTCCCAAACATGAGTAATTAAACCTCTGTGCATGTGTAAATAAGGTAAAAATAACTAGTGATTCATTTGCAGTACATGATTGAATTGATGGTACTTCAGTAGAAGCAGTTTTTTTTTTTAAAGGCAACAGCTAGTTAAAATGTGTCGCCCCTCTCCCTCTGAATCAATCTTTCTGCCAATCCATTACGTTAACCACATGATTGCCACTGTGAGGGTGTCAAATTCCCAACAACCCCCCCCCCCCCCCCCACTCAATCAATACTCCACACAACAGTACATTTACATGAATATGTTTATTCGACATCCCTTTCTTTGTAATTCTTTAGTTATCTCACAAAAATAGATTTGTGCACAGAAATCACAGCTCTGACGCAGGATTGGGTGTCATAGAAACGGACAGGGATCCAGAACAACAGCTTTTTCCACTTTTTGCAAAAACAACAGGGTAACATGAAGGTTCTCGTTTTTTTACAACAACAAATGTAACTACCTGGAGGGCAAGACCTTTACAACAGCACAGTGGTGTCTACAGGAAGAAGCAAGGATTGCATAGGTCAATAGCCACATGAGTATCTATCTATCTATCTGCAGATGGTGTGAGGAGGGGGGGCTAAGATGTGAACTTCAGCCTTCCATTGGTTGCACATGTCTACAAAAGCCTGAGAAAGATGGGACACAACATTGGATTTCAGAATACTGTCAATAAATGTTGTTGCTTGGCATGCCTTGTTTTCGAATACTGCAGTAGAGCAATTATCTGTAATTCCTTAAATGCCCAACAGCATAACAGCATAGCGAGCAGTCCTATCAGGGCGTGTATGTGGTGGTCGTGGAGTCCTGTGTAGTGCTTGCCCCTATGTCTGATACACAACCACTTCGTTATACACTTTGCAGTCATGACAACATGATATGACGAGTCATTATTTCTTTCCGTTCACCATATTCAATCAGATCACAGACTCCAGTGGTCCCACTCAAAAAGACACAGATGCCCTACTCTCAGATACAGTGGCTTGCTTCCTCTATAGGCAACAGAGTGACTCGGCGCAATTCAAGACGGCCTGTGCTTTTCAATATGACGAACACCAACACCACTGTCGATGTCACTGTTTTTGCAGCGAGTTCAAACAACAACACAACCGCATCACATCCAACAACTCAGACTAGCTAGGAGTTACATTACTCTATGTCCACACATACACACACACACCAATGACAACACTGTCTACCAACAAACCAGAACATTCAACAACACGGTCATGCTTCGATATGCATCTTTTTGATCATGTAAAATCTGTGCCGGAGAAAGCATGGAGTCGCAGCACTATTTCAGCGAAGACTGTAGTTCTGCCTTTGTACAGCGTGAGTAAGTATGGTACAGTATAAGACATGGTAAAGTTCCCTGTGTAGTGGTCCCATTGCACAACAAACTAGTTTGTTTATAATACAATCCTCCTTAGGTGAAGGCAAGTAAACAGATGCTACTTGGAGAAATCCTACCCAACCCTCAACAGATCAAAGCTAAGGTTGTCATAACTGTATGTTTTTACTGATGTCACAACGGCAACCCGGGGAGAAATATGGCGAGAAACACATTCTCAAACACAGCTGCACAAACAGGAAAAACATCATGTATTTCTTCTATAATAGTCATCTTTAGAATTATATTTATATATATATATATATATTATCCATCTTTATTTATAGACTAATATTCAGTTCATACATTCATTCTCTAACACTATTCATACTCACATTTAATATTAGTTACATATGAAATTAATTTTTCTATATATATTTTTTTTTTTATTCTCACAATGTAACGCTATGATGACAGATGAAGAACAGAGCACATTTGACCAATTACTTTTTGAGGAACCAAAACGTTAAGACCACTGGGTCCGTGGGTATTGCAGGTAAACATACATTTACAGTATGTAGGGCCGATAAATGACTATGATATAGGACCTATGTACAAGTAGGAATGCACGTTTGCAGGGAATGATTGCGTGGGCACATACAGCCTGAAATGAAAGGGATGATATGGACTGTCTGTATACATGTAGTCAGACTAAAGAGGGCAAGAAAAGAAAAACGAGCAAATAAATGCTTTCGAAAAGCATCAACGTTGTCAACGTGTAGCCGACTCCCTAGCCAAGCTCGTGTTTTCACATCTTAGCTTCTTCCTTTGGGAATGTTAACTCCACATTTCTGTTATTGTAGGCTTAAAGCCTTATGTTGGTGCAAATGTATTCGCTTTTTGAGAAGAACTGACTCGCTAATTTCCACATATAAGGAAGGCTCAACCTCTGGAACAGCTGGTGGACTGTTCCAGTCATTTTAGATCTGACATCCCATCCATCCCGCCTGCAGGCTATGATACCTCATGCTAAGTGCTAAAACACAAGCCCTGGCAACACAGCCACTGAACAGGTAGATAATTAAATTGGCAGATATACCCATGAAATAATTCTGTCTACAATATACAATAAATCAATGGTGTGATATTGGTGTTACCAAATGTGCGCAAACAAATAATAACCCAAGTGAAACATAACAGTGGAAAAAGGAGACAACACATCTACTTGTGCACCATAACAACGAGCCAACAACTACAAGAGTGGAGTTCTCTGGTTCCTTATAGGACACAATGCCGTGTGACTGGACACTGTTCCTAGACATACCAGAGACAGGAATAAAACATGGTGAAACATTCTACAGAAAGAAGAACTCTTGGATGAAGTTAGTGTGTCGTGAACGCAAAAGGTAGAAGCAGCGTGACGTTGTTTGCCATGATGACCCCAGAAGGGCAAGAGAATATAAATGCTGTGAAAGCATGAAATGAGAGGGCAGAGGGGAGAAGAAGAAAAGTGGTGGGCATGATGGGAATCAATACCAGAGGCATGATGGGAATCAATACCAGAGGCATGATGGGAATCAATACCAGGGGCACGATGGAAATCAATACCAGAGGCACGATGGGAATCAATACCAGGGGCACGATGGGAATCAATACCAGGGGCACGATGGACGATGGGAATCAATACCAGAGGCACGATGGGAATCAATACCAGAGGCACGATGGGAATCAATACCAGAGGCACGATGGGAATCAATACCAGAGGCATAGGACAAACACGAACAGGACAATGGCCCAGTGTGTTTGGAATCACAGATGGAGTTTACATGGAACAAGCGTTAGTCACGGGAACGAATAGTGGAACGGGGGTGTAACAATTAATGGTGGGGTCTACTCTCCTCTCGAGCGTCACTACTTCTACCCCCCCCCCCCTCTCTATTTAGTTTCCCGGCTCCCCAGCGCCCTCTACAGGTCGATGAGCTGGTCCACCATGAGCAGGGAGCGGGCCAGGCTGGGCAGGCTGGATTCAGAGCTGCCACTGTTACTGCGAGAGTGGCCTCCTGAAACTGGCCGGACAGAGACGAGGGGGGCAGGGGGTGGGCCAGGGCGAAGCAGGGGGGAGGAAGGACAGGGAGAGAAAGCAGGGGAAGGAATAAAGAACAGACAGAGAAGCCAGGGAAAAGAGGAAGAGAAGATGCAGTTACAGAAGACAGAGAAAGACAGGAAGTAAGCGGAATTGCTCTCCACATACAATCTATGAGCGTCGTTAGAAGAAGGAATAACTACACACAGGGAGAATGTCTACTCAGATTAATCTAAGAGGGGAAGATGAGCAGGGTTCAATTACACTACTGAGGACACTGACTGGAATCAATCCCAGAATTCATCTGACCATGGCTGAGGAACAGTAGGACATCATCATCTCAGAGTGTGGGACAAGGCCCACAAACCCATTCTCTGCCCTTCCTCCTGGCCCTGCATGAAGGCTGCCTTGAACACCACCCTGTCCTTACCTTGAGAGGAGTTTTTGGAGCCCATGACAGGGATGGGGTCAAACTCATCCTCGTTGCCCGTATCTGCACTTGGCACAGGCTCAAAGCCTGAGATCAGGAGATCAGAGGAGTCTGCAGAGGAGGAAGCCGGAGAAAGGAGGAAGGGGAGGTTAAGGTGTTTGGGAGAGGAATAAGAAATGGCTGAAATAGAGATAAAGGAGGAATAGGAGGCGGTGACGCGCAGCTACAGAGGTTCAGAGTAAGAATGCAAGTCAGTAGAGCCTGCTAGCGTAGTTGTGACTAGAGCTAGCCTCTTAACAGGGATAACCTAATCAGTTGTTCCTACGGGGCACATCACGTTTAAACGGGAGCACACTCGCCTCTCCAATTGTAGGCCTAAGTGGCACAGTTCGGGCTTGTGGGTGTGCCTTACCTGCCAGCAGCTGGGTGCAACTCGCAGATACCAGGTCAAACTCATCCAGAACAGACCCAGTGCCAGTGGAAGCGGGAGCAGAGGAGAGAGAGGAGGCTCCAGAGGGGGGAGAGATGAGAGAGCAGCCCAGCAGAGTGTCTTCCCCAAGCAGGGGGTCTGGGGGAGGGAGGGCAGAGGAGGCGAGAGTTAGACAAGATAACAGGAATTGTTAGTTAGTTTAGTAAAACATTTTAAAGAACCAAGGACAAAGTATGAATAATATTATACATGTTCCTAGTAGCACTTATTAAAGGCTCAGCGCAGTCAAAATTCTGTTTTGCCTGTGTTTTGTATCATATTGTACAACAGCTGATGAAACGAACACTGTAAAAGTGTGAGCAAATTTGATCAGTGTTATTCCGGAGGGTTGCTGGTTGTATACAATCTACATAGGACCTTCTAACCAGCAGGTTTGCACGGGCGGGAGTTTTGGCTTTCCCAAGGCGATGTCACCATGTGATAAATTGGTTAATAGACCAATAACAAAGAACCTTCTAAAACCCCTCTGCCAATAACAGCTAGTTTTCAGTTTTCCCTTCCCCACCCACGCCATTCCCAGACAGTCCTAGCAAAACTCTTGCTTGAGATTTTTGGGGGCAAAAAAAAGCTAATTTCGCCCTTGCTACTGATATAAAAATAGAATGTATGGTAATAGAGGCACTACACATCTAAGTTTCCAACCGTAAGTGAGTCATTGTACTATGCCCTGTCCAGTAATAAGCCGACACAGATGTGATGCATTTTTGCTTGCATCATCAAATCATTCAACAAAGCCCCAGGTGAGGCAATTACAGAGCCCTGCATGATATATACAGCATAGTAAACGTCCCAATTCTCAAAAAAAAAACAGGACGTCATCTCTTTTTCACAGAGTTGAAGTGGGCCTATGCTTTTTCATTTCAATTAGCCATTTTATTTCATGTCAGTTTGAATCAGAACATTGGTTGTGAATGACATGTTAGTATCTAACCAGGCTAATAATAGACAAACACTCCAAATATCAATCAACTGTGGTCATTGTACTCAATGGCTTCATTCCATCCTCTGAAAACCTTACACAATGACCCAATACCATTGTGGAGCTGGTATTATCAGTAAAAATGTCAACCTAATCCTCGGATCTAAATCATCATCTTCCACTGTTGCATTGTATTCTGGGAACATCTAGATTGTGTGTTGTCTTGCCTGTGAGACAGAAACTAACCAGGAAGCAGTGCAGAGTCTGTCTCAGACTGGGACACAGGAGCTTCCAGACCAGGGATGAGAAAGTCCAGACTCACCAGAGACTCCTCTATTGGACCCACTACTGTACACGTAGAGAGAGAGAGGGAAGAGAAGGCGAGCGGGAAGCAGAGAAAGGGAGGAGGAGAACAAGGAAGGGAGGCAGAGACAGGGAGAAAGTGAGGGATTAAGAGGACACCCACAAGAGAACAAAATAAGATAAACACAGGGCAGATAGAGGACATTGCCAATGGAGCATTCAATGGAAAACCTTGACTTTTGGAGAGCAATGTAAAAGTGGGTAAAGTTGTGAAATCTCCAGGAGAGGCTGAAAGACAAAGTACTTTTACCATTGACAGCCTCCTCCATAGTTCCACTAAAAGGATCAGCCATGGACAGGAGGTCAGGGAGCAGGAGGTGTGTATCTGGGGACTTCAGTCCCTCAATAAGCTTCTCTATAGGCCCAGAGAGAAAAGAATAGTGAGGAGGAGAAAATGGAGAGAGAGAGAGAGAGAACAGTAAGAAAAAGTGAGAGGCAGTATTACTCCATCTAGCGAGTACAGCATTACATATAGTCATGGCCAGGACAGCAAACACCATCAAATTGAGTAGTGCAAGTGAGGATGGAGAAAAGGGGTGAAGAGAGAGAGAGAGATGAGAAGAGAGTGAAGGACAAGTGATGAATAGAAAGGAAGAAATGCTATAGGGAATGTGGGAGAATGGGTGTTCAATGAGGGAAAATGATGGCACAGCTCCAGCACATCATGTGATGGAAGTATAGAAACCACAATATCGTATTTACATTTTTTTTTAAAAATCTAGGCCTATATAGATTGGCTCATGTACATTTTCTGGAACTAATCTACTCCAAAGATGCACTCCGTGGATCCTCCAAGCCTGCGTCACCCATTATTTGCAGAGAATGTACAGAACATCATTTATCGCTTATGTATAGGCCTATACAACTACTACAACTATGACCACATTCAATCCACGCATATCGTTAAGGGCCATTTCCTGGTATAGTGTAAACAGTAGCACCGCAGTTCATGGGGAGCCAATAAAGGAACATTGCTGATTAATTCATATTTACATTTGAGTAATTTAGGAGACGCTCTAATCCAGAGTGATTTACAGTAGTGAGGGCATAGTTTTTAAAAACGTTTTTCGTACTGGTCACCAGTGGGAATCAAACCCCCAACCCTGGTGTGACATGTTTGGGGCGCCAGGTAGCCTAGTGGTTAGGGCGTTGGGTCAGTAACCAAAAGGTTGCTGGATTGAGACCCCGAGCTGACAAGATAAAAATCTGTCGTTCTGCCCCTGAACAAGGCATTTAACCCACTGTTCCTAGGCCGTTATTGTAAATAAGAATTTGTTCTTCACCGACTTGCCTAGTTAAATAAAGGTTAAATAAAAAATGTGCCATGCACCACCAACTGGGTCACACGAGTGGCCACTAGTGTCCCCTAGCTCCAAATATGAGATGTAATGATATGACAATCTATTCCAGTCAGTAGTGATTGAGAGCCCCCATGGAGATCATCTACCATGGTATTTACTGTACATTATCAACATTGAGGTTGTTTTAATCAATAGAAGCTCTAAAAAAAACTGGAAAAGTTTTCAATTGTTAAAGTAAGCTATTGACTTTTTCATTAGCTTTGAAGGGTTTTGTAAATCGATTATGTTGATAAATAAATGCAACAAAAATAGTAGAAAATGTTTTTTTTTATCGTACCAGTGGCTTAAACAAAAAAGAGATAAAGAAATGAGAAAATTGATAAAATAGTTTGGGGATAAATTCATTGATTACAGATGGATAAGACAAAGGTGATAACAGAATGACATATTAGGACAAAGAAGCAAGAGACAGAGCTAAAGAGAGGAAATAATCTCTCCCTACAGGAGAGCAAGAGGTTCTTCTAGGGCAAAGAAACAGTTTGCTTGAGGAACCGCTCACATTCAAGAAATGTTTTTATATAAGCTTTCTTTCCACCACATTCCATCAGGCCAGTTAAAATGCATTTAGAATTAGTACTCTCAAAGCAAAAGAGATGTTTGTTCACACAGCCACAAAACCCGAAATGTTACTTTCACACCAGATGAATAAAACGGTCACACAGAGAGCGCTAGCTAGTAGCTACATCCACTAGCTGGGGTTAACCCTAAAGACCACTCTGCACACCGGGTTCTCACAGCACAATACAACCCACACCTGTCTCTCCACTATGTACTTACAGCTGAGCCAGTGGACTGTCACGGACCAAGGTACAGAAAACAAGTCCACTACAGCCCCTTAAACTGGGGGTGAGAGAGAGCACTGTACATCAGTGCTAGCAACGTGACTAGCAGTACTTTGGCTTCCTTAGACCAAAATGCCACGTTACAATTTGAAGTGCTGCAATATTTGGGGCTTTATTTTAGGCTGAATCAAGAAAAGAGGAGGCTTTGAAAGGTTTTTGAGAACCACTAAGTAGAACAGTCCAGGGTTGCCATGACCACTAATTGTGTGTGGATACCAAGGGTGCCTTCGTAAATTAACTCTGGGCCGTTTGTAAATTCAGAGCCTTTTGCTCTCGGAGCGTTCAGGGTGCATACTGGAGACACTGGCCTGAGGAGTAGGGTTGATCAGAGCGTTCTGACCTCACAACAGCAGTCAAGCACCGAAGCTAACTAGCGAACATTGGCTAGATTGCTAGCTACTTTTAGACACACAGAGAGAGATCACTCTAACCATTTTACCCACCATAGCAGAGCTGGTTAGACTGTTTTCATGTAATTATTATTATATATTTTTTTAAATGTAAGTCAGTTAAGAACAAGTCAGTAAAGAACAAATTCTTATTTCCAATGACGGCCTACCGGGGAATAGTGGGTTAACTGCCTTGTTCAGGGACAGAACGACAGATTTTTACCTTGTCAGCTCGGGGATTCGACCTTGCAAACTTTCAATTACTGGCCCAACGCTCTAACCACTAGGCTACCTGCCGCCCCTAGAGGGTTATTCCCTGTAACGGTGTTACTGGCAACAATTTAATAAAGTTTTAAGTCAATGTTTACTGGCACCTGTCCTAACAGACACGTTGTTCGTAAATTCATTAACTATTCTGTGCTCTAGCACTCTCAAACCAGAGAGCTCTGAACTTAAAGTAGATTCCCAGATTGAATTTACGAACGCACCCTAATTCTGGTCTTAACGTTGACAATAGATTGCCAGCATCACAGTATGTCATGTTGATACACGAGTTAAGTGATTTGGAGTATAGAAAAGGACACTTCCTTACCTGGAGTGTCTGAGAGTGCTAGGATGCTGAACGGGACCGGAACAGTCAAAGACTCTCCTGTATCCAGGCCAAGGAGGTCTTCAGATTGCTCTACTTGTACAGTAAGTAGCAAGGCGGGAGAAAACAGACACACTAATGAACACTTCAGAGGTACACAAAATACGGCATGTCCATCTCCGTCTGATTAGAAGAAGATATGAAGGAGCATGGAGAGCTCAAGGCAAAGAGACAGTGTTTTCTTGGAATGTTATTCAGTGAAGAATGTCCCATTAAATGGCTAGCTAGGGATTTGAGCATACAGAGTTAATGAAATCTTTCAGATTGAACGCTAAGACATTTCTGAGGGCCACTGATGAGGTCACAGAGAGGACCATTCACTCAGCAGGAATATAGAAGCACTTATCAACTTCTACTGTCCTCCAATAGCTGCTGAATTTTCTCTTCACTTCAGTTTGCTCCTCATTTCATGCACCTTGTTTGGAGAGTTGGGTAGCAACAGAGTTCTCTTCCCTTATGGCCATAGAATGACATAGAACAGTGTTTTATAGGATTTCTATGGGTATGTCACCGTAGCTGTTTAATGGAGGATAGAGGACGTGATTGCGATAGGAAGAGAGGAGCTATGGGAATATCTGAGAGATATACAGTAGGGAGATATGAGTGATGGAGATGAGAAGGGTCTCACCAGCAGGTTGGTGGGCTGTTTCCCCAGGGGAGGAGACCTCCAGCAGGCCAGGTATCAGGTCCTCTATGGGGGCCGTCTCCACCTCTGCAGACACGTCTAACAACGAAAAAGACAAAGTACTGCAGCTTTATCTGGTTGGAAATACTATTACAGCAGAGGATATATTACAAATTAGGTATAATAATGTACTTTTATCTCCCATCTCTTAGAATTATGAACACATTATTTCACACACGCGCGCACAGCCTTACCATCAGCCTGTTCGTCAACCAAGTCTTTGTTAATCAGATGCTCCGCACTGAGATTGGAGAAGTCATCATCACCAAAAGGGTTCCAGGCGGGCTGACTGAGGGAGCCGATGGGAGGGCCAGGGGCAGAGGCAGGGGAAGGGGAAAAGGCAGCAAAGTTGCCATCCTGGGCTGGTTCACACATACTCTGCTGAAGGGACTGGGTAGAATTGGGTGGAATTGTACCAACAGATCTGGAAAAACACAAAAAAGTGCGGAACAGGTCATCTTGTTGTTACACATTCAAAAATAAATATATTTAATTAAGGCTGATATTTCAGGTGATGATGTAATTTCTCCATATCTTACATTAACTGGTTGAGGCCATCTTCTGCTGTGGCCTCTTGCAGTGGCTGGGTGGAGTCACTTCCAGGTAGCCCACCGACCGAATTCTGGGTAAAGTCACACGGGGTGTGCTCTGCAGCCTTTGGAGAGTGGGGCGGAGTCTTGGACAGAGCAGGAAGAGAAGTCTGGAGTGACAGAGAGAGAGAGGAAGAAACAGATCATCTAAATAACACAAATAGGGGGAAGAAGAGGATACTCATTTTAAAGAACTAAACCCAATAACACTCACTAATGAATAACTGTCAATGCCAAATACATACAACACAAAATAAAATGAGGCGAACAAAGTAAAATAATAACAATTAAAGTGAAAATAATGGACTGGCAAAAAGGTAAAACAGAAGTCTATCACACCAAAATGAGGATAATTCAAACATTTGCAAGGATCGCAATGGATTTCGCAGGGGGTTTTAAGGAACTAAGAGAACAACACTCAAATGAGCAAAACCGAAAAGACAGGAAAACGATGAAGGCTGATGGCATTGCCATGACGATGGATGGCTGGGTGAAACAACGGATGGCCTGATGTCACTTTCAAGCAAGCTTGGAGTGTGTGTGACAGCTCAGGGAGCAGACTCGTTGCAGGCTGCAGGTATGTTACCGTCTCTGTCTCAGCTGTGTTCTGACTGGTTTTAGCAGGGATGGACTGGGCCTGGACAGGTGGCTGCTGGGCCACTGGTTGTAGAGGAACTGGTTGTAGAGGAACTGGTTGCTGCTGAGCTGTAGGCTGCTGTGCAGCCGGAGGTTGGACTGGAGTGGGCTGAGCGGTTGGCTGCTGCTGGGTCTGGCTCTGGCCGGCCTGCTTACGACGTGCTGGGGCTTTGGGTGGGGCTGGGCTAGATGGGACCTGGACCTTCTGGGGGGTGGGACTGGCCAGTGAGGGAGGCACGGCCTGTAGTGGGGCGCTCGGGGCCTCTGTCTTGGCCTGCACAGGTGGGACTCCTCCCCCTGCTGTGGTGACTGCTGCCGCGATTGGCTGCTGCTGCAGTTGCCCTGGCTACCACACAAAGACGGACGACAGCACACAGCGTCAACAAACCATGACAATGAAGACAAAGCTGCTTTACACACAGACAACACAGCGTGCCACTAAGAATACATGTGGCTGTTATCGTGGGTTCAGAACGATACATATAATACCGGAGAACTGCCTTCCCTACCTAAAAACTAAGGACACCATACGCCATTGCTTGTGTCTTTGTTCTAAAATCGGAGACTGTAAAACATGTCATCTCATGAAAATGTAAAGGGGAGCCATTGTGTGGTACCGTCTTTGGTCCATTTTCCTCTTTAATGCTCACTTCTTCTCTGTTTGGTCAACAGTTTCCTGCACTTGACTCTCCTTTCCTAAGCTTGTTCCATGACACAGTCTATACAAAGGGCGAACAATAACCCAACCCTGAGCAGCAACTCGCCTTACAGATGGTATAAGTGTCCTGAATTCACTAAGCAACAAAATCCTACACATTTTCTAAATTTCTTTGAAATACATTTTTCCTGACCCATTAGAGTGTAAAGAGGAACATTTTCATTCAAAAAGTTTTTTAGCAATTATATTAACACATTTGTGTAAAAAAAATAAAAATATTAAACTCTGTGGTTTGTACTGTAATTCTTTAAAAACTTCCAGATCCTCAGAGCACTATGGAGGAAACTCACGTCATCCACCACCAACATGGAAGCACCCACCTGGTGATGGCAGTTATTTTGTACCAGAAAGCTTACAACTATCACAATGCAAATTAGAAATCTTCAGTATCTGTGGTTTCTTCTCAGAGCAGGAATGCTGATTTGAGATCAGTTTTTCCTTTTAAATAACAATAAATAAGATTACGTCATGGACAGGGGGGGACCTGATCCTAGATAAGCACCCATTCTGAAACATTGTATCCCTGAGAACAGTCAACATCCACTTTCTGCCAACACTGCTAAGAGTGGGATCGACCAGACCCAACACTGCTTGACTTCAGAGACAAGCCAGCAGTGGGATGCAGGGTGGTATGGCTGTGGGCTTGGGTGGCTGCCTGACTTTACCTGCTTCTGCTGAGCACCAGCTTGGGGCTTTCCACCCAGCTGAAGTGTAGCCTGACTAGGAGGGTTCTGTGAACGGCCGGTCACTGGCTGAGGCGGAGCTGTGATCTGTGCCTTCTGTGATTGGAGGGCTGCCGCTTGCTGGGCAAGGTTCAAGTTGACTCC
This sequence comes from Oncorhynchus mykiss, assembly GCF_013265735.2. Classification (NCBI taxonomy): domain Eukaryota; kingdom Metazoa; phylum Chordata; class Actinopteri; order Salmoniformes; family Salmonidae; genus Oncorhynchus; species Oncorhynchus mykiss. Next base: position 36,594,812 of record NC_048569.1, read on the forward strand.
TGCAAGGAGTACAGAATCTGGTTACTATACAAGCGATGAAACAATTAAAATATATTTTTCATGCTATATACATACATAAAATGTCGTGGTCACATTACATTAAAGGACAGAAATATAAAATGTATTTCCATTGGTTTATTTAATGGTACACAGACAAGATAACAGTTAGACTAGACTAAACACCCACCCATCCCCACAGGACCCCGTTTACTGCAGATATTATAGCAGTCATCTTATTTGTTCAATAACAGTAGTCCACAGCTCAACATTTGTCTCTTTAGCACCAAGCACACGGGACAGAGAAAGTGCCACGTAAGCAATTTCCAAAGCACCCCCATTGATACCATGGCAGAGAGGGAGGCTCTTGCCAATGTAACGCAACCATCTTTTTGGCTGCCATATACGCTTCCCGCAAACCATAAGGTTCATGGAAGAGGATGTCACCGAGAAGAAGTGTAATTGGTGAACGTGATTTTTTTTTTCTCGCAACAATGACAGTTCATGTCCTATAGGATTTATAGGGAATTAGCTTAGCCTATGGCCCATCTGCATAATGCTGCTGCCATGGTAATGTGGTCTAATAGATACGGAAATTAATTGGCTGCTAAGTGTTATTTTGTTTGTTAACCGCATTACCTCCCTGTTGAGTAATACAGTAACATAATTAGACAATGAAGGTGCCACAAGCAGTGAGTGGCTTGGCTCTGCTTGGTTAAATAATAGATGTAAGGTAATTTCCCCATCAAAATGCAAACAAGTACACAACTCTCCAGTGTCCTGTCGATCACTGGCGGAAAAGCAGCACAAAAACAAAGTGACGTCATTCTGCTCAAGAGCAGTCAGTCTGGTTAGAGGCGGGAAAAATAATCAGAGCACGGCAACTCTCTGGCAAGACCTCATTAGATGAGACTGTTGAGAGAGACTAAACAGACCAGCCAAGTGTTCTCTACATTGGTTTCTAATGAGAGCCCAATCATTTTTTTGTAAATTTAACTTGGATCTAATTTGAGAAATAATTCGACCAAATTTGGCAGAATGTTCTGAGCAGTTTGAGCCTTAAGAGAATATTTTTGATTTATCAAAACTGGGGAGAAAACAAGTATGTTTCAGGTCAGTTCAGGTTCAGCTCTGTGAGCTACCTAGCTTCTTCTGGTACATGCCCACTTATGCAGACATTTATTTATCGTGGCTAATACTCAATGTCCTCCATCTACTTAAATTCTGTCCAACTTAGCATGCTACCATTAGGGTAGAGCAGGGTTCTGAGCAAAAACAAACAGGATTGTTTTGGTAATAGAAACATCAACATGAAGATATTTGTAAATATGTATGCATTAATATACAGTATTATAGGTCCCTAGTTGTATTGTTTGTATAAGTAGTTATATCTGTAGTTTTTATTTGTTTTAGGCCTAGTAGTTGTATAACTTGATGCTGTTTATGGAACATTTACATTATTATTTTATTGTTATTATACAGTAGCTGCCATATTATTCTTGTTACCAAGTATCTTCATTTGGACACTATTGAAAACAAGATGGTGCATCTAAAGAGATTTCTTCCTGCAAAATGTAAAATACATAGAGGTACACGTGATCGTATGCTGATGTAAGGAAGGTTTTAAATTATTATGTTTTAGTCAAATAATGTATCCGTTTGGGCTTCTTGCGGTCAATTTGCAGTCTACAAATGATTAGTAAGTAAGTTCCGGCCTGGGGTAGAGAATCTACCTCAGTCGCTTCTGTGTACGTATTGAGTACCTAACATGCCTCCAAATAAACCAATGTTAGCCTAGTTGCAGTACAACAGCAGAGTGGCCGGTTGGTACATACCCAGAGGAAGGGCAGGGAGATTGGCCCGTTTGCGAGGGGTGAGGGCAGCCGGTTGAATTGGTAGGATGCCAGTGCTGGGCTGGGCATGGCCAGCTTTGGGCCTCTGCCGTGGCGTGATGGAGGTCTCAGTGGTAGGGACAGGATCTGTCAACCTGGGGGACAAAGGTAAGAGTTGGTGGTCAACTTGTCAATGGTACGAAATTACCTTATGAATGATGTCAAAACAGAACAGAGAACACACAACTGACAAAAAATAAGGATACTAGCCTCAAGTCTGGCGTGTATAACCAGAAGATTACTCAGGCAGCCCCCCTGTATGACAAACACCAGCACACAGACTTACCTGGCCTTACTCTGTGTCTGGCTCTGGCTCTTCTTCGCTGCAGCTGCCTCACTGGCTTTGATTGGCTCAGGAAGTTGAGCAGGAATTGGAGAGTTCTATATGGGGGTAGATTAGAGATGAAAGTATTGTACATTTATATTTAGGAGGGAATGGAACCACATGACAACAGATGACAAGCACATTCAATAGCATCAGGGCATGGACTGAATAGAACATTGGTAGGTCTGGCTCTGAGCCCATTAGAGACCAATCCACAGACTATTCCCCAAACGGAGAGAGAGACAGACATACAGACTAGAAAAGGTCACCCCCCTACAGATGTCACCCTGACCACAGAGCAGAGAGAGACTGACCTTCACATTCTGAACAGGGCAGTCCCGACGAGCCAATTTAAAAGCAAAGTAGGACACCTGGTAGATGTCAGGCCTTTTGTCAGGGTCGGGCTCCAGCATGTACCCTGACAAACACCAACAGAGTGAGGAGGAGAGGTGGAAATGTGAGAGAAAAAGTGAGCCCATTTGAACCACACCAGAAGAGAGAAAAGCGACACACTGCCTAACCCACAACCTATAGATTAAGCATGGTTAGATAAGGAGGTAACATGTAGCACAGGGCTCATAAAATACGTAATGGCGTTGTAGAATCTACACTAATTTCCATAGCAGATACAGTGAGTGGTGGAATACTGACGGATGAGGCAGTGCAGGTTGTAGGAGTAGCGGGAATTGTCAGGAATGGTGAAGCTGGCATCACAGATGGCCACCTGACTCTCCCCGAAGGGTAGAGTGAAGTAGCACAGCTTATACAGCAAACAGCCCATCGCCTGGAGAGAACACACACACAATAATAAAGTTACATACCATTTCGAGCCAACACCCAAATGCCTCGAGAAGCCTGAAGGGAAAAGGATTCTCCACACAAATATGGCTCTTCTAACTTCCTACTGTACTAACTAAACCAATTAGCTTGACGTTTTCATTTAGTTTCATGAGCATTCTGTAACAGATACGCTACAACGTGGACTGTAAAAAAAGCCCCATACAAATCAGAAGCTGGCACTGATACCATGACTAAAGCCTAGATCTAAAACACAACGTCCACTCACCCATATGTCAGCTTTAGTAGTGATAATCTTGCTATTGTAGAGGTTTACCATCTCAGGAGCACGATATGACAGAGTGGTGTACCTGAGAGAGAATAGGAAAAGGCCACAAAAAGGAGGATAAAGAACACCATGATGTTGAACTAACACAGGGCTAACCTCTGCCGAGGCTCGGCTGAAAAGGCCTATATTCCTCTGAACTGTATTCTTCTACAGCTGTAAAAAAAAAAAAAAAAAAAAAAAAAAAAGCTAAATTCAAAGGAAATAAAATGGCAGCATATTGTATGCATTAAGCTACGCAAGTTCACAAACTTTTTTATTTCATCATCGACTATTGGCACTCCTTCAATCTGTGGGTTCTGGAACTTATTGGTAGCGCTGCCAAAGTCACACAGCACATAGTGGCCTTTATCATGTAACAGGATGTTCTCCACCTGCAGAGATACAAAAGAGAAGCAAAGCCAGAGAAGGATAAAATATGAGTCACATAATGTGAATTGGATGAAAGTGTCTGCTGAACGGTATACAGTGCATTTGGAAAGTATTCAGACCCCTTGACTTTTCCACATTTTATTACGATACAGTCTTATTCTAAAATTGATTAAGATTGTTTTTTTCCCCTCATCAATATACACACACAATACCCCATACATTTTTGCAAATGTATGAAATAAAACATTTAAAAAATATCACATATACATAAGTATTCAGAAGAAGTTTGGAACCACCAAGACTCTTCCTAGAGCTGGCCGCCCGACCAAATTGAGCAATCGAGGGAGAAGGGCCTTGGTCAGGGAGGTGACCAAGAACCCGGTGGTCACACTGACAGAGCTCTAGAATTCCTCTGTGGAGATGGGAGAATCTTCCAGAAAGACAACCATCTCTGTAGCACTCCACCAATCAGGCCTTTATGGTAGAGTGGTTAGACGGAAGCTGTTCCTCAGTAAAGAGGCAGATGACAGCATGCTTGGAGTTTGCCAAAATGCAAACAAGATTCTCTGGTCTGATGAAACCAAGATTGAACTCTGGCCTGAATGCCAAGCATCACGTCTGGAGGACACCTGGCACCATCCCTAAAGTGAAGCATGGTGGTGGCAGCATCACGCTGTGGGGATGTTTATCAGAGGCAGGGACTGGGAGACTAATAAGGATTGAGGAAAAGATGAACGGAGCAAAGTACAGAGAGATCCTTGATGAAAACCTGCTCCAGAACCTGCTCCAGAACGCTCAGGACTTCAGACTGGGGTGAATTTACACCTTCCAACAGGACAACGACCCTAAGCACAGAGGCAACACAACACAGGAGTGGCTTCAGGACAAGTCTCTGAATGTCCTTGAGTGGCCCAGCCAGAGCCCGGACTTGAACCCGATCAAACATCTCTGGAGAAACCTTAAAATAGCTGTGCAGCAACGTTCCCCATCCAACCTGACAGAGATTGAGATGATCTGCAGAGAATAATGGGAGAAACTCCCCAAATACAGGTGTGCCAAGCTTGTAGCGTCATACCCAAGAAGACTCGATGCTGTAATCGCTGCCAAAGGTGCTTCAACAAAGTACTGCGTAAAGGGTCTGAATTATGTAAATGTGATATTTCCATTTGTATTTTTTTTTTTATAAATGATCAAACATTTCTAAAAACCTGTTTTTGCTTTGTCATTATTGGGTATTGTGTGTAGATTGATGGAAAAAACTAACAATTTAATCAATTTTAGAATAAGGCTGTAACCTAACAAAATGTAAAAGAAAATCAAGGGGTCTGAATACTTTCCCGAAGACACTGTGTGTGTGTGTGTGTGTGTGTGTGTGTGTGTGTGAGATATATATAATTTATATGAAAGGAAGACTTAGCCAAGAACGAGATGAGACAGAGGGAGTGGGAGCAGAGTAAGGAGGTGAGAGAAAACACAGGAGAAGGATTCTATTCCTCCGCACCTTGAGGTCCCTGTGGATGATGGGTGTCTTGCCCTGGTGCAGTCGAGACACGGCGTCACATGTGTCACAGAAGATCTGCAGCACCTCTGCCTCTGTGAAGCCTGTCTGCAGACGTTGGTTCATCAGGTTCACCACCTGGCCCCCTGCAGAGATACATTGCTCATTACTGAACACACACACAAGGTATGGAGCTAGCAAGGTTCCTCAGTACACCCATCTCGCACTCAGACACTCAGTCTCTTGATCATGTAAAACAGTGGTGCTCAAACTTTTTCAGCTGGGACGCCATTTTTTTCACCAGAATTTCTGGGGACCCCATTTTCTTTCCAAAAGAGTTTCTCGTGACCAAACCTCATCCCAAATCTAAATGACAGGCATAAAATCAGTAAATTTATATTTTCACATCAACAAATAACCTTCAATTGATTACATTTTCAAGAACCCCTCCCCCATTACTGAATAATCTTCTTCTAAAACTTGTGTGTATTGTCCTACAAAATAACATGTATTCTTAATGTTTTTTGGGGGTGACCCCACGTCAGTTCCCCCGCCCGCACTAGTGGTCACGACCCCAACTTTGAATACCACTGATTGAAAATGCCCACTTCGCAATAGGAGCCTTTATAAAAAATTAGGAACACCTTACTAATATTGAGTTGCACCCCCTTTGCCTTCAGAACAGCCTCAATTCAACAGGGCATGGACTCTACAAGGTGTCAAAAGCATTCTACAGGAATGCTGGCCTATGTTGACTCAAATGCTTCCCACAGTTGTGTCAAGTTGGCTTGATATTCTTTGGGTGGTAGACTATTATTGATACACACAGGAAACAGTTGAACGTGAAAAATCCAGCACGTTGCAGTTCTTGACACACTCAAACCAGTACGCCTGGCACCTACTACCATACCCCGTTCAAAGGCACTTCAATCTTTTGTCTTGCCCATTCTCCCTCTGAATGGCACATATATACAATTGATGTCTCAATTGTCTCAAGGCTTAAAAATCATTCTTTAACATGTCTCCTCCCCTTAGTCTACACTGATTGAAGTCAATTTAACAAGTGACATCAATAAGGGATCATAGCTTTCACCTGGTCAGTCTGTGCCATGGAACGAGCAGGAGTTCCTAATGTTTTCTACACTTTTTGTACATCTACTATGCCTATAACATACAATCACATCATGGAAAAAAACCTGGTGCAGCGCAGAACTCAAATGATATGCAAAGACAAGTACAACAACAAAGTCCCCACACCAGTGGTAGGCCCAGATCACGTGTCAAACTCATTCCATGGAGAGTCGAGTGTCTGAGTTTTCGCTCCTCTCTTGTACTTGATTGAGGAATTAAGGCCACTAATTAGTAAAGAACTCCCCTCACCTGGTTGTCTAGGTCTTAATTGAAATGGGGAAAAAAAATAAACAAGCAGACACTAGGTTCTCCATGGAATGAGTTTGACACCCGTGGCCTAGATGGAAGTTAGACTAATAGTTAGACAGAGAGCGCCCTCATGTGGAGTGACAGTTGTCTGTCTTTATTATTGTCTTTCAACTACACTTGATTGAACACAGACCCTTCAGTAAGCACTCACCTTTACAGTAGTCCATGAGGATGAGCACTTCCCACACATCTCCTCCTCCACAAGTGGTGATACTAGAGTCCAGATAGCCAACGATGTTCTTATGGCCGACCAGGTCCTTCTGCAAGAGCACATGCACAACCAGATTACATTAACAGACAAAGTGAACATTATCATGCCATTTAAGTTCAAGTTCAACATGAATGTCCCCAGAAGGGAAATATAACTGATAAACAATGTAGTGCAGAGTTCACGGGCCTTCCCGTGTTTTCATGTAAGCAGAAGAGAATAATAAACAGAGTAGCTCCCCTCCAAGCATGCCGTGGGAGTGGGGTAATCTCACAGCTACTCACCATGATCTGGATCTCTCGCTTGCACACCTGCAGGTCGTGCTCATTGTTGACATACATCCTCTTGAGGGCACAGCGGAGTCCTTGGCTGGTTCGTACCAGGAACACGATGGCAAAACCACCTGTAAGAAAGAGAGAGAGTGATTGAGACCGAATTAAGGTTCAGTGTTTGGAGGCAAGCAACCATTGGAAGTCTGAAGTGTTGGCAACACCACTCTGTGCTAGGGCTGGCACAATTACAGAAAATAAACTGTCTTAATCATTTTTTAAATCATTTATTTATTTTAAATAACAGCTGATTAAAGACAGTACAGCTGAGCATTGGTGCGGTTGAGTCTGTTTGTGTGGTAACAAAAATGGACTCGATACAACATGAAACTTTGTTGCTCCTTGCTGAAATAAGCAGGGTGTTGTAGCAAACAAGTCTTCGGTTGCCTAGGCAACACCCCCCTCCCTGCAGCAACAGCAAACATAGAAATAGAATGAATTGAACAGGCATGGAATCTCTAGCCCTGGCAATATGACTGTTAAACTCAATGGCTGCCTGGTATAGAATGTTCATTCAGATTATGTTAACTGATGTGGCTCATGCAATGGAATGTATTTTTTGTAATGTCAGTTGAGTTCAACATCAACAAATCACAGCACATATTGATGGGTACACTTCCTGCTTTTACTTCCTGCTTTGCTCCTGTGGGTACACTCACAATGGCCGCCAGTCCACCCATATCCCAACATTGATTTGAATGGTCATGTCACTTGAGTAAGCTCTGGTGGTAGAGCATTCCATGACGTCATGGCTCTGTTTTGGTTTGGGTACCGTGAGGAAACCCATAGTGGCGTGTCTGGTGGGGTATTTATGTCTGTTTGATGTGTATGCAAACAGATTATACAAGTGGTTAGGCATTTAAACACATATTTTTCTTAAAAAGACTAGACGAGAAGTAGTCAATTTCTCCTCAACCATGAAAGACTATTGTGCATATTGTTGATGTTAGTTCTGTGTGTACAGTTAAGGGCAAGACATGCTGCTTTGTTTTGAGCCAGCTGCAGCTTTTCTAGGTCTTTCTTTGCTGCACCTGACCATATTACCAGACAGTAATCAAGATGGGACAAGACCAGAGCCTGAACAACTAGTACAGTTGATCTGTGTAAAAAAAAAAAATACAGAACACATTTTTAGAACAGACATACCTCTCCCCATCTTCACAACAACTTGGTCAATATGACTTGACCATGATAACTGACCATCCCAATGTTGCTGATGACACGCATGTCGATTAAGGCAGCCTCCCGCACCCCTCTGAATCAGAGGGGTTAGGTTAAATGCGGAAGACACATTTCATTTGAATGCATTCAGTTGTACAATTGACTAGGTATCACCGTTTCCCTTTACTCCTAGGAGTTCACCTTCTTCACCTGCTTTTAAATTATATCAAACTAGAGTGTTCATATTTTCCAGTGATGAAGACATGTCTCATGGTATGGTGGGGTATGCAAAATGGGTCAACATTCCTGAATGTTTTGGCTTTCAGGTCCAAAAAGTTACTTTCTGACCACTTCTACCAATATTTATGGAAAATTCTGTTCAAATCCAAAGGGGTGTGGTCAAAATGTGATTGCAATCAAATGGAACGACCCAGTAGTGCTAGTGATGGCAGTAGTAATGGTGGTAGTTGTAGTAATGGGGTTTTCATAGGCTCTGCTTTAGTTATAGTGACCTATTTTTGGGTGGTTTGTAGGTGTGGAGTTATTACAGCGGATTATAGTGGGTTAGCATAGTAGGCTAGATTGAGTAGTACAGCCTCATAATCCATATAATGTGTCTTTAAACTCTCTAAATGTTTCCGTTCGAACATTCTGAAAGTTTTGTGGCAGTGATTTCAGTGTAGTATGTTGAAGCCTGTATTCCACCATTGAAATTAATGAGGATACAAGAGTGAAAGGTTGAGAATGTGACTGCTGAAGCAAGTCACACAAAATCTTAAATAAATACTCTTATAAAATGGTGATTCGTGTCCCATTACAAAACAATATGATAAGAAGACAATGCAAGATATTTGAGTAAAGAAATTGAATAGGCCTAACCATTCAGTAAAATGTAGCATCCATAATATAGTGTGCGTAGCACATATAATTACATAAAGAAACCCTGGAGTAGCATCCATAACAGCATCATTAGTCATCATTTGCCAACTGCCTTAGTGGCATCATGTTTAATTCCTGACTTTCAGTGCAACTCAAGCCTCCATGATGGCATTGCCCCAGGGAAACTGAAGGCCTGTCTAGCCTAATGGTCTTAGCATGGAATCCACTGTCTTTAGCTAATGTTGATAACCTATCTAGGCTATATGTTATACCATACTGGTGTTCAATTTCAGTGTGTTGAAACTGCAGTGTACTGAGATCTATACAGTGTTGCAGTGCAAGTTGCTGAAATAAGACTGGGGCAGGGATAGGCTACTTCAACAATGTGCAAGACACTAACTCTCTCTCTCTATTCAGCATGTTTTAGACTCGATTCCTGAACAGTGTACACCGCAAAGCAGCGCTTCAGAAGGATGGACAGAATAGGCAGAAATCATGAGATGCAATTTGCCTTCGAAACCAACAAAAGCGTTGAATGTGAAAAAGTGATAGGTCCATTATTGTCATGATGAACCGAGGTTGTTAGAGCAAAATTGCAGTCTTTAAGAAGAAGGTTGTGCAAAGTAAACTACTTTTGCAAGATGTCAGGGCTACATCATTACCTTACCAGTGAAAACAATCCACACAAATGACTCTACTGAGCAGGATAATGCAGGCACTGCAATTTCCCAGCATGCAGCACTCACATCTCTCTACACACTCACATTAACATGCACATAGCCACATACTCACCTGGGGATATAGAGTAGCAGGTTAAGAAAATCAGGTGTATACCTTTCATTCAAGTGTATGATACAAAATGGTACGGTTGTATGGTACCAGGGGTTGGGATAAATTTGAGAATTGAGATGTGCAATTATTGTAATGTATATTGTGCAATTATTGTAATGTATATTGTGTTTATTTAGGCTAGGCATTTGGCATTTTTAAAGGCTATTTCATTTTTCTATTCTTGAATTATTTCATTTCAAGAACTGATTACATTTACATAAACTTTAACAAGATGGCTGCTTAAGGTGAAAAATATACTGTTTTGAGAGGTGATTTTACCATTTGCACAGGGAGTCAGGGATTAGCCTAATATTACGTCACTTCCTCACATCAAGGCATTATCTGCAGGTTCTTTGGACTTCACTACCAAGTACCCAAGTGATATCCAAACGATCAGCAACTTGATCTGTATGGTCTTGGGTTGTCAAAAGGACACAGATACCAGGTTTAATGTCCCCAATGGACTTTAGTTTAAGAGTAGGCCTACAGATACATCCACACCCCAGACATCTCTGTGCTCTTCAGTACCTGAAAATGAGCCTCTTCTCATGTCCATGGTCACACATTTTAATAAACCATACAACACCCAAAACAGACTGTCCCTGAGTACATTTAATCAGCGCCTCATATGTAAGGGGATTTCCTGCCAACAGATTTACCAAATTAAGCTGCTGCTCAAACAACGAAAGAGCTGTCAGTCAGGCGACAGATAAATCACTATCAGGCAGCAGCCCTTACACTTGATCATCAAAACAGGAAAACTATAAACAGCATGACACCTTTGAATTGCTTATCCACCTACATTGAAATGGTAATTGGGCTGGGTGTGTCCGATATTCAAATGTCAGGAATAGGATTACATCATGGCATTGAGTGAAAAATTGACAAACGTGTGTGTCTGCCAATGACATAGCCTACTGTAATGTAGCCATATCATTCTGAAACCTAGGCCTGCCTCTGGCTTAAGCACTACTGAATGCCATCATGCGTGTAGCAGCTACCTGACTGGTAATGACTGATCAATGTTCAAACATTGTGGCAGTTTGCGGTCTGACTGAAATGTCACATTTCATGTTCTCAGTCAGCATGGGCATCTAAACATTTCCAAAAGACAAGCCTCAATTCCTCCATCTCACTCACCTTCGGCCACTGTTTCTTCAATAGTGACTTGGTGCCGCCCTATGGTACATGAACGTCCAATTAAATTGCCACCTACATGGCTGGATCCACTGCTACCTCCTCCAGAACCAGGTCCTGAACTGACCAACTCCCGACGAGATGAATCAAAGAACTTCCTCATGATAACTATCAGTCAGATGATGAGGAAATATTATCCTCACTTCAATCAAAACGACGCAGAATGCTCAAATGACGACGCAGAAAGCTCAAATGTCCTTATTTCCAGCGATGTCAGTTTCCCAAATTAACTTTGTTTTCTGGACAAGGCCTAAGGTTTGTCTGACAAAACCAGTCTTGTTGTTTGCAGATGCCAAAAACAGCAGTGATTTCTTCACCAGCAGCTAACGTTAGCTGTCAATTATGAGCTATGACCGAATAACCAGTCTCCCATTTGATGACAGACTAATATAGCTATAGAGATAAGATAGACGCTAATATAATTCCGCTAAACCTTGTGCAGTATTCGACTTGCTCATCTTGGAGGAGGACATTTCTCCATCAGTGCAGCTATTCAGGGGGTTGTGGGTCCCTCCATCTCCGCGGTTATCTTAACGTTATGACATTTCATGTAGCTAAGGTTATCCTGTAAAAATTATGTCCGTTGTAATATATCCCCGGTAAAACGTGCCAATATTACACGATCCTTCCATATTCAATGTCGTTCAGCAAATAATGATTATTTCCAAGTATGCTACAATTCATCATCTAGCCAGCTAGGCTACCAATTAGCCAACGTCAGCTAGCTTACTGCCACGAACCGCTACCTAGCTATTTCGCAACAGGAAATGCCTATCAAAATGACAGGAAATGGTAATTAAAATAAAATGTACCAATTGTAGCTACTTTCGATCTCAGTTTGGTTTGATAGCTCCCTTAGAAAATATAGATAAGATATAGCTAGCTAGTAAGTTAGTATATGTTAGATGTACGCAAGATTTACACGCTTCGGCTACTTCGACCACACCAACATATCAGCAGCTGCCTGCTACAGCCCTTAGCCTACAGCTTTACTGCAGTGGAGTCATGGGATCTGTAGTCATGAGGTCTGTAGTGAGGGGGGCACACTGGTGGCATTGACTGGCGGGGGCGCGGGTGAGCAGCCACAAGGGAGCATCTCTCAAATGAATTAATTGAATTAACTTTTTTCATTAGTATACTAGAATATGAGAATGGGATAACAGGCTATTTTCCTCTTGAAGCATAATAATACAATCAATACGTTTGTAGTGGAGAGAGAGAGAACAAACAATATGGTACACGAATCACAATTATCTGCAATCACAATTAAGAATTGTAAAAAAATCATAATAATAATTAAAAGAGAGAGAGAGTGTGTGTGTTCTTCACTGTAAAATATAATGTAGCCTGCCCTAGTGTAACCACAAAGGGGTGGGACCGAAAACTCTTTATGCCATCCACTGTGTTGCGTTTTAACGGCCGACGTTCGCAGAAGAGAGCTTCCTTTCGGTCTTCCTCATTTGAAAAGATAGGTCGTTTTTACTGTCTATAGGGTAAGTAAACATTTTTATGTAATTTTATAGGTTGAGGTTAAACGAGAAATATAGGCTCGATGTGTATTGTGTTGTTTTTAGCTAGAAGCTTTAGAATACCTACTATCTGACACATTCAAGGGTGTGTCTCGAACAGAAAATGAACTTCAAAAGTTATTATTCCGTTATTATTCAGCAGACAGACAGACATACATCGCCTCCTGCAAACTATATACTTATTGAATTGGGCCATAAGTTACAATCACAAGCGGGGCAACTTGGAAACTAACAATTAACTATAAGAACTGTGTTGCGTAACAATGTCTCCATATTTACCAAAGGTTTGTAGAGTCTGCGCAGTTGTTACTTTGAAAACTGCATTTCATTGATTGCATTTACTTCAGTGGGCTAATGTAGGTTACTTATATAGGCCTATTGATGTAAAAAGTGATTCAGTAAGGTGTGACTTTAGATCTAGTAATGTTTTGATATGGCAGTGTGACAGAGGCAGGGGTCAAAAGGGTTCTTCTTGTGCCAGGTATTTCCACCCCAAACTGAGCAGATGTAGACAGGACATTTCTGAATGAGTTGTCATCCTTGGCTAATGAAGAGGCACAATATGGACAACACCCCTGGACTAAAAGGAACACTAAAAGGGACAACACCCCGGACTATAAAGATGCTGCCTCCTATTAATATAATCATTAACGACATAAACTATATTGAGTGACACCATGAAGTAAATAAGCTCTGACCAGAGATGTATTTTGTCTGATTTGGATTTTGGGGGAAGTGTTGTCGGCTAATTGTTTCTGTTGGTAGAGTTGATTTTTTTTTTTAGAGTTGGAAAAAAAGCGTGTGTGTGTGTGTGTGTGTGTGTGTGTGTGTGGTAATGAAACATTAATGAGGGTAATGAGTATTTAACCCAGTCTTTCCTACTGTGAAAGCCCACCACATTGTTATTCTCTACAGAGCTGGTTTAGGTAATGTAGCAACAGGCCCATTTGCTTTTGATCAACTGACCAAAGTGGGAATTGACAAATGTATGTAGATGGTCTATGTTTCGTCAGCCCATCTGTATCTGTTACTCAGGGGTCAGAGGTATTGTATGGATAATGGTAATATAATGCGCATCTCAGGAAAAATGCTGCATGTGCGTTTATTAACCATCCTGGGAAATAATATAACGTTTTTTCTTTCGATAGCTTTTCCCATCTCTCTTGCTCACGTTTGGAAACTCAATCTCACTGGCATAATGGCAGCGGTAAGTCTCAGCTCCCAAACGTGTCTACTGTAGTGTGAGTGAACTAAATGATTGTAGTGCTCAACATTTTCATACATTTGCATGATCAGATTTACATTTGTTTGCTTTCGTTGCTTAGTATTGGAAAGGATTTACTTATCAACAGTATGTTCATTGTAGCTTGCATAAAACATGTATGATGTACTCTACCAATGAAATTGTCCAATTCAATTTGTACTGCTGTAATCCTACTGACAGCACAGACGAGAGCTTTTTGAAAGTAGCAGCCACAGTATACTACTGAGGCAGTCTGACATATAGGCTACACCTACACTGGACATAATAAATGCGCGTTGCTGTTACTGAACAAACACACACAGATCTGTTGATGTGTATGTTTGTGCATGTGTGTACCTATAGCCCAGGGGTACTCAACTTTTCTGTTATTACACACACCTGGTGTCCCAGGTCAAAATCATTCACTGATCGGAGGTGAACAATGAAAAAATGCAGTGGAACTTACTTCAAGGTCCAGAGTTGAGTTTGAGGGCGATAGCCTACGACTCAAAGTACAATATCCAAATAGTGTTGGATAGTGACTGGATAAATGCCAGCTGCTGAATTCATAGGGAGTTATATGTATGCCATTTTAATATTTGCCACTGCAGATTGGCAACCGTGGAACTGTGACTGAAGCCGCTGGCTTCAAGGTAGAGGAGGATGTAAACAGACTGAGAGGAGCCATGAAGGGGGCTGGTGAGTGATCCCAACATTCTAAGCGATGACTAGCTGTTTGTTTCTATGAACAATTCAGACATTCCGAAAACAATTTTGGATGAGTATGGTAGGATCCCCTTTCTACTGATAAATAGGTCTTAATTCTAAAAGAGTTGTATGTCTTTCCTTTCAATGAAAGCTTCAAAAAGACCTTCCTGTTGAACAGTATGCTACCAGTACTTTCACGTCAGTTGTAATTATTCTAGAACTCTCTACAGGCCCTCTACACAGGACTGTAGTTACTTTCCATTTCTAAGACCTCATTCATTCCTCTGTGTGGCCTGGGAGTAATTTCTTTCCTTCTCCAGTATACTTGACTCATCTTTTTTTCTTTTTTTCCCCTCCATTTTCATAATTATTTTTGCCTTTCTCCTGTTCTAGTCAAAAGTTACTGTAGGATTGCATAATCTTTGCACCTGTGTTATATTTTGTGTCTATACTTTATACATGTCTATGCTGTAGGGATACAACGCAGAAAATACAATGAGCATTGTAAGAAAACAAGTTACACGCCGTTAAACACAAGCCTACAAGATAGTATACAGCCTGTGCAATTTGTTTCTGAATGGGCGAATCTTAGCTCCACATTCGGGAATGCTGATGCTGTTAGCTAGACGTAATAGGTTTCACCTGATTCTAGTGTGAGATGCATTAGAAACAGATGGCACATACACTGAGAACCAACTGTGCCTGTGGGACCAGGGTTTTTCCAGGGTGAGAGAGAAGCTTTGGAAGCCAGAAGTGTGTCTGTTCAACATCCAGGTTGAAATCTGTCTGAGTTCTTTGTAACTGTGTGATATCGGAGATATTTCGGATATTTCAATGGTGATTGATGCTGTTTTATCAACAGCAAGTTATTTTACCTAATGGATCAGTATAATGTGAAGGTTAATGTAACCCTGTGATGGTTTCTTATAGGCACGGACGAGGCAGCTGTCATTGAGGTCCTGGCACGTCGTAGCATTGCTCAGAGGCAACGCATCAAGGAGGTTTACAAGCAGACCGTGGGGAAGGTAAGTGTTCTCCTGACTTATGCCTGTCTTATTACATTTCTCATATCACCGTTTGAATTATCAGACTATTCTCAAAACCTTTCAAAATCTAAACACCACCAGCTCCAGTAATTGGGGGGGGGGGGGTGTATTTAATAGTTCATAGTGACAGGAGAGTGCAGGGGTTGTGTAAATGGTTATATTTATCATGTGATCAGTCATGGATGGATATACTACAAAGCAGGATCATGGAGTTAGCCAGCTAACTGGCCTAAATATTCTGAAATAACTTCTAATTTTTTTTTTAAGATAAGCTTGAAATGGGCATTCTCTAATTGACTCAACAACCAAAAACACATGTCTAGGTTTTGCTTTCTTAATGAAGTGGAAAATCAACAAATATTTCTGGCTACTTTTTTTAATTTTAGCTGGCTAACTTATTGATGTGTTATAGTATACCCTTCTGGTGTGTGGCTTTGTGTGTGTGTGTGTGTTTTTATGGGTGTGGTGGTGTCTGGTGTTATTGGTAACATTGTGCAGACAGTTGGTGCCTCAGGTTGATCATTAACTCTTACACAAAGATGGTTATGTGTTTCAGAGAATAGAGAGAAGCTTGTCTACATGAGGGTTGAGGTTAACCTGATTTTAATTGAAGACCAATGTCAGTCAGGACACAGGAGACTATAGAATGACAGGCCCCATGTTAAACGACAACTAAATTCAACATTTAAAACTAAAAGGGAAGTCTGATCAATGTCTACTCTATTGACACTGTTAGATAGGAGCTGGCACAGTCTGGCATACAATAAATCATTGATAAAGTTATCTAAAAGGTCCCATGAATGAGGAAGCTTGCCACAGGGAAGGACAAAGATTGCTGGTGGAATCCTCCTGGTCAGAAACAGTGAGTCATACAGTGCACGGGGACGCCCACAGGCAGGCTCATGAAGAAGCTAAATGTGTCTACTACAAACCTTCTGTGTACAGCTCTTTCGCAGCCACGCCCTTCTGGAAGCAGACTCGTATCTGGAATGTCTGAAGCATTTAGTCTGACAGATTAAACATTTTGAAAGCCTTGTTTATCACCTCTGAGATACGAGTGTAATGAGAGAAGTAGTGTATGCTTACTTGAGCACTAGGCAGGAGATTGTGTCAGTCAGGGCCCATTTTAAATGTCTGTGTCTCTGTCCCTGTAGGACCTGACCGATGATCTGCAGGGAGAGCTGACGGGGAACTTTGAGAACGTGGTGCTGGGCCTCCTGATGACCGCTCCTGTGTATGATGCCTACGAGCTGAGGAACGCTATGAAGGTCAGAGGTTATTACTGCTAGAGACACCATCACAATGGGGATTGATGTAATGCTTTCAATACTGTAACGCTTTTCAATAGCTATTGACATTGTATTGGGCTATTCACCTCATCCACAACCCATAAATGTGTTGCATCACACTACTCTTTGAGGTACTTACATAGCTCTCCACATCTCTATTTTACTGAATGCTAGGGTGCTGGAACAGAGGAGGCTGCTCTCATTGATATCCTTGCCTCAAGGACGAACGCTGAAATTAGAGCCATCGCAGCGGTGTACATCAAAGGTAGCAGCTACACAGTACACAGCCTTTCTGTGCCATGTATTGAGTCTCCACCTGTAGAAGAGGTATCGCATACGGTGTATGGTACAAGTCAATACTTTAGTATTGATCACTGTATATGAAGAGGAAATCTGATCTAGGATATCAGTGTCTCGCCCTCTTGAGAGTGTACGGGCAAACAATGAATCACACAACATGAACACAATGCATGATATGAATGATTTATTAGTGTCTACTATAGAGCAATATTCAACTTTTGTTGCCGGCCATAGCGTTTGACAGGGTGTTCACAAACCGTTTCAAGTGTTGTGTGTTATAATTGCAGAGTCAGATCACTGGGTCTAAGGTCATTCTTAACTCCTACTTTTTGCTTAATCGTGTGTGATGGCAGATTATGAAAAGAACCTGGAGGAAGATATCGATGGTGATACTTCCGGAATGTTCCAGAGGGTTCTGGTCTCTTTGCTCACGGTGAGAATAGACCGTGACAATATTGAACTCTCTGAATACACACCTGGTTGACCTTCCTATTCCAACAATCAAAGGAAAGCCAACCGAACTACAGTACATGAATTGTTGTAAAGGAAATAGTCACTCCCCCTTCACTTCATCACTTGGGTACAATTTAACACATAATGGATGTTTGTAGTTTTTAGAGGCCTCTTATGGCCAGGTAATGGTCATGTCATTGTCTGACTCTTTGCTAACATGGCCTCTGTATCTGTCCTGTGACTGACAGGCGGGGCGAGATGAGAGCAACACTGTGGATGAGGCCCAGGCTGTGAAGGATGCTAAGGTGAGAATATGGACCCAGAGAGGAGGTGACCTGGCTCTGTCTATCTCGCATAGTAGCACATGCTGGGGTATCAGGATCACCCCACGGTTAGGAAGATGAACAGTAAGATCAACTTTAGACATAGTTTTTTAAAACCTAATCTCACATCAAATATGTCCCAAAACAGTCAGTATTGGGAGATTTTCTGTTTGGGTTTGTGAAGTACTTTTGCCGTGGGTTCTCAGGATATCTACGAGGCTGGGGAGGCTCGTTGGGGAACAGATGAAGTCAAGTTCCTCACTGTGCTCTGTGTGAGGAACAGAAATCACCTACTCCAAGGTACTGTCCCCACAAAAATATTTCAGTGTATATTCATTTAGCAGCGGTACACCAACGGTGTACACCACCGTCGCCCCAATATTTTATAATAATAAAATAAGAGATATTTTTACATTTCTGTTGAGACTCACGTTTAAGATGAGAGTAACAAGTTACACATCACCAGAAGTGACCTTCTCACAGTGTACTTGTTTGCTGTTTGTTTATTACGCTTTACACTTCTCTTCAGTTAAGATACTTACTTCCACACTGACTTTGGCACAAAATGTAATGCACAAACACTGTTCTGCTGACCTGTTCTGGTTATTTCAGGAACCAACATTATGTCATGTGCTTCTTACTCACTACAACAGTATGATTGATTCCATATCTCTCTCTCTCACCTCATTGTCTCAGTGTTTAAGGAGTATCAGAAGATCTCCGGGAGGGACATCGAGGACAGCATTAAGAGGGAGATGTCTGGCTCTCTGGAGAATGTCTTTCTGGCAATAGGTCAGCCGGATCCAATTTGTTTCAGTGCCTCTTGTAATAATGTACCGAAGACTGATAAGACAGAGTCCAATCAGTTCTGATGAAAATAAGCAAAAGTTAAGCTTGTTGAGCTATCATGCCTGATGTATCGATCTGATTTATTTTTTTTTGCAGTGAAATGCCTTAAAAACAAGCCAGCATTCTTTGCAGAGCGGTTATATAAATCCATGAAGGTAAAGATTTTGAAATTGAGACTTTTTTTTTAACACACATCCCATGGAGGTGTGTTATATCTGTTTACACTTGTGGGTTATCAGACTGAATTCATCAGAATGTTGACCGCTCCTTCCCTCCTGTCTTTTCAGGGTCTGGGAACTACAGACAGCGTACTGATTAGAATCATGGTGGCCCGGGCCGAGATTGACATGTTGGACATCAAGACCGAGTTCTTGAAAGCGTACGGCAAGACTCTCCATTCCTTCATCAAGGTAAGACCCTGGTCACGAGAGATGAAGTAATGGTTTGTCTCAGTAAAAGTTAGATTTGTGCCCATTTCTTTCTGTTATTTTGATGTAATCTGAGTGTTTCTGTATTGTTTAGGGAGACACATCTGGAGATTACCGCAAAATCCTGCTGGAGCTATGTGGAGAGTAGGACGTTGAACATCTAGGACATCGTTCAGCGATGACTTCACTCTGCAACAACACCATTGGTGCCTCTACTATCTTCTGTTTCCTTTGCTTAAAGGTCTCTCAATATCCTCTGCTCTTCTGTAGCCAGAGCATTTTAGACTGACCATGATGCCTTTTTTCACAGTTTGTAAAACTGATTAAACCAAAGACAGGTGACATTTTACACCTGCTTGCATTCTCTTTATTGATCCCCTGTTGCCGCATCTCAGGAAGCATAAAATATGGACCTTTTGAACCTCTGCCTCCCAACCCCCATCTCAGCAGAAAGCCATCTTCATCTCTTACTGTTTGAAGTCCATTTAATGAATTAGTTTGGATGGCTTGTTCGTTGAGTCAGCTCTGAGTCATTTGATTCAATTACCTTAATTGGATGTTAGTCTGATTTGGAAGGCAAAGTATGTCATCATCATTGTGCCTAGACCCTGTCCTCACATTTCAAGGCTGCGCTGAGACTTTCACTCAGGTAATCCCAACCATAAATGATCCGCATTCTCATTCTACCGCAGGCCCGCAACAGGTGACCCTCATTCAAATTTATTTTTTATATAGCCCTTCGTACATCAGCTGATATCTCAAAGTGCTGTACAGAAACCCAGCCTAAAACCCCAAACAGCAAGCAATGCAGGTGTAGAAGCATGGTGGCTAGGAAAAACTCCCTAGAAAGGCCAAAACCTAGGAAGAAACCTAGAGAGGAGCCAGGCTATGTGGGGTGGCCAGTCCTCTTCTGGCTGTGCTGGGTGGAGATTATAACAGAACATGGCCAAGATGTTCAAATGTTCATAAATGACCAGCATGGTCGAATAATAATAAGGCAGAACAGTTGAAACTCATTGACTTGTTTTAATCCACTTTTAATCCACAATCCACTTTAATCCACTTGTTTTAATCCATCCAATCTTGTATCTGTAACAATTCAAACTAGCCCTGTGGAATTTTCAGATAAGGGGTTACCAACTGAGCAAAGTAGGCCTATGCTTGTATTCGAGACTCCGTCTGATCTGAAATCCCTCAGCTGCGGCATGCCAGAAGTTTCAACTTCAAGTTCAAGTTTCTTGCTTCTTAAGCCAACATGGACATTCTGGTAATATCTGAAACGTAATAAGACTATGCCGAATGTGTATCTGGCTGGTTATGTTTTTTTTTTAGATCTGACAGTTGGTGGATGTGTTGCCATATGTACAAAGGACAACTTAAATGTTTAAATGCCAGCTTCTGATAGGCTGAAAGAGATTTAGCTAAATGCAGATATAACTCAGTTGATAAATTAACCAACCCGCCCCAACTTTAAACACCCTGAAAAATCTACTCTTTTAGATATTATTTTGACAAATGCCCCAAATGGAACTTTTGGTAATTAGTGGCCATTGTCTCATTGCCTGCATAAGAGATGCAAAGCTACCAATATCTCACTCTTGTATTATTACAAAGATAAGTTATAGGCAACAATTATTTTCTGATCTGGGATTGTATGAATGGAAGGTTGTGTCAGATATCTCAGACTTGGATCGGCCCTACATTTTTTTACTTCTTTGCTCAACTCTATTACAGATAAGCCTGATCCGTTCAAGAAACTAAGGGGAAGGGATAGAGCTAATGCCTGGTTCATTAACCATCAGAGACATTTCAGAAGATACATTTAGCTTGGGTTAAGGCTAGGCTGACTGATTCTACGTCTGACTGGCAGTCCTTCAGACGCTTAAGAAATAGATGTCTATCCCTGGTTAGAAAATTAAAATCGACATAATTACTGAACTGTGTTTCTACTAATGGTGGGAATCCAAGGTAGTCAAATCTCTGAAACAAAACTCCAATCCCTCATTACCCCAGCAGGTTATGACAGCCTCTGGTCCCATAACAGGGACCAGAGGATGGACATTTGTGGTGATTTATTTTAATAACCACTTTGCCTCAGCAGGCCATCTAGCTTCTACAAACTTTGATTCCAGCCGAGGGAGTCCATTACTCACCGCGAGCCAGGTTACATTCCCAGATATGCATTCCTCATTTTCATTTCAACCATTTGATGTCTATGATGTACTAAGTGCCTTATTGAAGATTGATGTGGGCTGACTCACTTCAAAATGGATTTGTCACATTACACATGTTTATTTATTTTACTAGGCAAGTCAGTTAAGAACAAATTCTTATTTTCAATGACAGCCTAGGAACAGTGTTCAGGGGCAGAACGACAGATTTGTACCTAGTCAGCTCGGGGGTTTGAACTTGCAACCTTCTGGTTCCTAGTCCAACGCTCTAACCACTACGCTACCCTGCCACCCCAGGGTAGGCAGGGTTTAGAAGATTATTGTGGGTGTGGTGAAATGCTTGATCCTTCTTTGCTGCAGCTTTCTGTCCCACTTATTGCAGAATCATTAACCTATATTTTTAACTTGACAGTTGTTTCCGGGGTTATCCCTAAGATCTGGAAAACAGCACAAGTCCTCCCCCTACACAAAGACGGAGATCCTTCTGACTTGGATAACAACTGTCCAATTTCCAAACTATCTTGCATTGCCAAAATGTTCGTCTCTGGCCAACTCTCAACTTAGAACTTTTTAAACTTCTCATTCTGTTTTTAATGCGCACCAATCTGGTTTTAGACCGGGTCATAGCACTGTTTCAGCAGCTACACGTGTCTTAGATGATGTGCTATAGTTTAGACTATAAAAATCATTGTGCTGCCTTATTTATTGACCCGTCGAAGGCATTTGACACGGTTGGCCATTTATTACTTGTTCAAAGGTTGTCTGAATTGCAATTGGTTCAAGAACTATCTAACTGACAGAACACAATGTGTGCTTACTGACGGTATCAAATCTAGTTTCCTCAATATTGCAAAAGGTGTGCAGCAGGGGTCAAATTTGGGCCCTGTTCTCTT
Source organism: Oncorhynchus mykiss (assembly GCF_013265735.2). Lineage (NCBI taxonomy): Eukaryota > Metazoa > Chordata > Actinopteri > Salmoniformes > Salmonidae > Oncorhynchus > Oncorhynchus mykiss. The sequence goes on from NC_048569.1 coordinate 36,617,296, forward strand.
CACAAGTTAGGTAAATAATATTGGTCTGTTAAAACCTGTAACATTCATCTCTACGTGGATAATGCAGTTATTTACTCCTGTGCCTCCTCAGTACACCAGGTCATTCATGATTCATGGTTCAGCATGGTAAATACAAGTTAAATAATCAAATAAACATTTCACAGAGTTGTGAGATTCAAACCTTGAAATGTTAAATCCTTTATAGGGAATAAATATGTGGTAGTACCTTTTAATACCATGGGGAGGAGCCCTTACCATCTTCTGGAATGGTAAACTCAGAAACAAGTTATGAGTTCTGATAAAGAGCAGCTTCATTTAGTGCAATGTTAGGTGGCTGGAAACATGATTTATAGTTTTTGGTAGGTCTAAACTAAAGATTTTTCCATAAGCTTTACAGTTAGTGGGTGACTTCAGTTGGAACAGGAACTTCGTCAGTACACACATTCTATGAGCATATTTCCATGGGAATGTACTGTTTTGTTTGGGTTGTATTGCATCAAACTTGGTTTCTAGTGCTCTGTGTCAGGTTTGTATATATCAGGTTCCAGGTTCAGGCCGTTATACAAGCTATTATAGTGAAACTGAGCAGAACACTTCACTTTAGCACACCAACAGACAAGATCCTGGTGAAATGGAGCCAGCACAGCACACTTCAAACAGGGTTTCATGTCTGCAGTTGGATGAGTCCGTGTTTTTGAGAGAAAAAAAAGCACTGGTAATTACACCATGTCGTGTCTCCACTTCACACAACATGGCGTGATACTGTATGTCCATCTTTATACCAGGTGATGGATACCCAGGTTGGCGTTCAGTGCCAGGTTCCATGTCGGGGTACAATTACCACTAAGACAAACATGGCACAGAAACAGAAGCCCTGTTGTTTGAATACTGTACACTGTTAGAAAGAAAGGTGCTATCTAGAACCCAAAAGGGTTTCTACGTGGAACCAAAAATCATTTCTTCCTGGAACCAAAAACTGTTCTCCTATGAGGACAGCCAAAGAACCCTTCAGGAACCCTTTTTTTCTAAGAGTGTAGTTAAAACATTGTGGTAGATTGTTGCTTTAAACACTAAGAAAGGGAGAGCTGACACATTATTGATTTTAATTCCTTTACAGAGGAGACTCTCAGCATGAAGCCGCAAAGAACTGATGTGACCGAATACCCATACCAGCGTACTGCATACTTAAATGACATACTATGTACTCATTGTGATATACTATTTAGCACGTATCATTTAGTCAAAACTGTGCAGTATGCATGGCCGCAACGCAGTAGCAGATCCTGACTGGCTGAGTAGGTAGGCCGGGGCCGAGTGCAGGGGGATTTTCCAAATTCAACAGACATGCATCGCATTAACCAGCCTAATATTAGCTCATTTCTAATTCAATTAATTTCTCTAAACTCTGAATAGGAATGGAGTGATAGGCCTACTCAGGCTGGTTATAGGCAGATGATCACATTTGACCTATACCGTAGGCCATATAACCCATCTAGTCCATCGAGCCATTTAAAAGGGATTTACTAGAAACCGATCATTTGGTTCCATTAAAACATATTTATTAGCGCTGTAACATACAGTACCAGTCAAAAGTTAGGACACACCTACTCAATCAAGGGTTTTTCTTTATTTTTAGTATTTTATACATTGTAGAATAATAGTGAAGACATCAAAGCTATGAAATAACACATATGGAATCATGTAGTAACCAAACAAGTGATAAATCAAAATATATTTGAGATTCTTCAAAGTAGACACCCTTTGCCTTGATGACAGCTTTGCACACTCCTGGCATTCTCTCAACCAGTTTCATGAGGTGGAATGCATGTCAATTAACAGGTGTGCCTTGTTAAAAGTACATTTGTGGAATTTCTTTCCTTCTTAATGCATTTGAGCCAATTTGTTGTGTTTTGTCAAGGTAGAGGTGGTATACAGAAGATAGCCCTATTTGGTAAAAGACCAAGTCCATATTATGGCAAGAACAGCTCAAATAAGCAAAGAGAAATGACAGTCCATCATTACTTTAAGACATGACGGTTAGTCAATGCGGAAAATTTCAAGATCTTTGAAAGTTCATTCAAGTGCAGTCGCAAAAAACATCAAGCTCAATGATGAAACTGGCTCTCATGAGGACCGCCACAGGAAACGAAGACCCAGAGTTACCTCTGCTGCAGAGGATAAATTCATTAGAGTTACCAGCCTCAGAAGTTGCAGCCCAAATAAACTCAGGCAATGGACAGTAGACCAGTGGAAATCTGTCCTTTGGTCTGACGAGTCCAAACTTTGAGATGCACGTGTCTTTATGAGACACAGAATAGGTGAACGGATGATCTCTGCATGTGTGGTTCCCACCGTGAAGCATGGAAGAGGAGGTGTGATGGTGTGGGGGGGCTTTGCTGGTGACACTGTCAGTGTTTATTTAGAATTCAAGGCACTGTCGATGGCTACCACAGCATTTTGCAGGAATATGCCATCCCATCTGGTTTGCGCTTAGTGGGACTATCATTTGTTTTTCAACAGGTCAATGATCTAACACACCTCCACACTGTGTAAGGGCTATTTGACCAAGAATGAGAGTGATGGAGTGCTGCATCAGATGACCTGGCCTCCACAATCACCTGACCTCAAACTAATTGAGATGGTTTGGGATGAGTTGAACCGCAGAGCGAAGGAAAAGCAGCCAACAAGTGCTCAAGATATGTGAGAACTCCTTCAAGACTGTTGGAAAAGCATTCCAGGTGAAGCTGGTTGAGAGAATGGCAAGAGTGTGCAAAGCTGGCAAAGGGTAGCTACTTTGAAGAATCTAAGATCTAAAAAATATTTTGATTTGTTTAAGACCTTTTTGGTTACTACATGATTCCATGTGTGTTTTATCATAGTTTTGATGTATACGCTGTTATTCTACAAATGTAGAAAATAGTTTTTTTTAAACCTGGAATGAGTAGGTGTGTCCAAACGTTAAATTGGTACTGTATGTAAATGAGATATTTCAACAACCAAAAATTCACTGTCATTATGGGGTGTTGTGTGTCGATGGGCGAGGAAAAAAAACATCTGTTAATCAATTTTGAATGCCAGCTGTAACACAAACACACTTGGAATAAGTTGAAGGGTATGAAAACTTTCTCCATATTTTGCTTATGGTTTATAATTGTGTAGACAAGTAGAAATGCTAATTATTTGCACTTGGCTTGGCAAGAGGAACTAAAGTAAATTGGCAACTATTCTGAGCACACAGAACCTGTGACAAAATATTTGCCTGTGTTTAAGAATGCAATAACCAGGGTAATTTTTGGAAAAATCTAATTACTGCTATCCAATAAAAACTTGAGAGGAACAAATAAATACATTTTAGGAAAAGAGTATTAACTGTGAATTTAGGAAAACACTATTAACTGTATTAACTACTAATCTTAGTTAAAGTTATTTCTTTAGGACAGGGTCAGACAGACCTTTTCCACATATCTTTCATTCTATGCATGACCTCCATGGAGACAGAGAATGGCCCAGTCAAAATGAAATCTGCTAATTATGTGCAAATGGAACGCTCCATCTAAGGTGATGACCTGCCACAGGAAGACATATGGCACACAAGGTTGTATGCATTATTTTTACCAGCCAGAGGGAGTAAATCAGTGATGGGCATTCCGAGTCTTTCCAGTGAGTCGTATCATTTGGCTCCGTTCAGCAAAAGAGATGTTAATTTGGCTCCCAAGCGGGCTCCCAATCAGCTCTTTGTTCAGTAGTACTTAAAAATTGCAAATCTCTAATGTAAAGTCTACAAAGTTGCCTGCCATTATGTCAGATCGTGACGTGTGAGTTAATACACGTTTTACCTGACCCAATTATTAGATGGCTTGCAAAAAAAATAGAAAATAACACACTGTAAAAATGTGTGTGGCCCATAAAAAGTATCTCTCCTCACTATCTATTGTTCCTGGAGTGAGGAATCACAATCGTCAGAGAATGTTTTTAGAACTTAAGCAGTAGTAACAGTATGTCAATCAGAGTCAAATGAACAGCTCTTTCACAAATGAGATTCGGTTCTCAATGTTCAACAAAAACAGATGTTCAAAAAGAGCCGTTTGTTCTGAAAAGACCCATCAGAGTGAATGACAGCAGCAGAATTCAACTCTTCTCCTTTCACAGAGGTTTTCCATCAAATAGGAAATGATCTGAGCGCGTGACTCGGAAATAATCACCTTTCACATCATCTGATTTACAATTTCAATATTTCCAATCTCTCATGACTCCATTCGCACCTCTAATGTTCACATGGATATATCAACCCGCTGTCGCATTGGGGGAAGTAATATTCTCCTTCCACCAAGATCATGTTCTCAATCAGAGTGAATTGAAGTGAATTGGCTGGGCTGGATAAAAGCATTTATTCTTAACCCTCTGCTTCTGATGACTGCAAAGCAGTGGTTCTGCTGGTAGTGTCATTATTTGCACATTGCTGGTTGCTCAGAGGGAAGGAAAGTTCTGTATACTCACAATCGGTATCTGAGCTCTGCTCTTGTCCATAAGGTGGAACTGATAACCCAAGAGAGAGATCCCTCTAAGTGCTGCCAGATGTTTCACAATTGAGGTGACAATTGATATGTCATAAGAACTTCCACATGATGTGAGGTGACTAAGCACAGCAACATGAAATAAGGATTAGGGGGTGAGTGCTGGAGATACAGGAGAGGAATGAGCAAGCAGGCCTAATATAATGAGCTCTGTGATCAATAATGCTTCTCCAGTGATTTTTCAGCCAGGTCTGAAGGTGAAACATTTCAACATGTTCTATTATATCAAACTGAGAGTCTTGAAATAGGAGATGACATTAGATCATACATGGTTTGGTCATTAGTTGGGCATGTTCCTATACAGTCTATTTCTTTCAATCAATTTCAGATGCTCTTGAGTTGGCCTGCTTCTTGACAACGTAATTGAACAAAAAGCATTGACCAACATGCAAGAATTTCAAAGATTTTACTGAGTTACAGTTTATTTAAGGAAATCAGTCAATTGAGATAAATTCATAAGGCCCTAATCTGTGGATTTCACATGACTGGGAATACAGATATGCATCTGTTGGTCACAAATACCTTTAAAAAAGCTAGTGGCGTGGATCAGAAAACCAGTCCGTATCTGGTGTGACCATTTGCCTCATGCAGTGTAACACATCTCCTTCGCATTGTGTTGATCAGTCTGTTGATTGTAGCCTGTGGAATGTTGTCCAGCTACTCTTTATTGGCTGTGCAAAGTTGCTGGATATTGGTGGGAACTGGAACATGCTGTTGTACATGTTAATCCAGAGCATCCCAAACAGGCTCAATGGGTGACATGTCTGGTGAGTACGCAGGCCATGGAAGAACTGGGACATTTTCAGCTTCCGGGAATTGTGTACAGATCCTTGCGACATGGGGCCGTGCATTATCATGCTGAAACATGAGGTGATGGAGGCAGATGAATGGCACGACAATGGGCCTCAGGATCTCATCACGGTATCGATGTGCGTTCAAATTGCCATCAATAAAACGCAATTGTGTTCGTTCTCCATAGCTTATGCCTGCCCATACCGTAACCCCACCGCCACCCTGGGACACTCTGTTCTCAACATTGACATCAGTGAACCGCTCGCCGAAAACTGCAGATTTTAGAATGGCCTTTTATTGTCCCCAGCTGGGAACATGGACAAATTGTGCCATCCTCTCAGACAGACAAAGCTGATTTGTAATTATGTAATAGAACACATTAGAAGACAGGGATGAGTTGGAGTAGTAAAAGTGGAGAGCTATGACCCTGTTGCAATGTCTGAAATCCCACTGTGCTGTAGCTCTCCATTCTATTTTCAGTCATGGAAAAAATGACAATGTAAGTAAAATGCCATGTATATTTCAGGTTAGGATTGTTTTCCCCATGGTCAGAGTAGTGAACTGTAGTTGATGAAATAGCAGCATGACGGCTGAGGTACACTGTTCTCTCGCCAGAGACACATTGACATTGGAACAAGACGTGTCCTTTGACACGCTGCACCCAAAGGAATCACAAAGGGTCTTTGTTGGACAAAGTAACACAGGGAGCTTTGCAAAGAACATATAATCCTATTTTTGTATGCAGTCCCTGTACTTATAGTCACTTTGGATGAAAGTGCCTACTAAGGGCATTAATCATTATTACATTATTTTGAGTGGCATGTGTAAAGGACGCCACGCTGCTTGCTTAGCGAGTACCACCTCCTCACGATTCAGCCCATACCTGGCATGAATTCGGGACCTCTGCCTTGCTAGCACGTGACCACTCTCCTGAAGCGTCTTACCAGTCGGAGCCAAGCTAAAAGCTACCTATTTGCTGGCGCAAGTGGGGACACTTCAGGCTGATGAGTACGTTTTACACATCCCCATGTGCTAAACAGTATGTAGCTAGAGTTATGTGTACTGGGCATGAGGTTGAATTGCACTGGGAGCATTGCACTCCCAGTTTTAGTACATTTAGTTTGGGCCGAATATGTTCTTTGCAAAGCTCCCTGTGTAAATTGTATTTTAATGTTTAATTAAGGACTCTTGGAAGATTAGTCCAAATGAAGACTAAAAGAGATCATAATAAAATAAAATAAAATATACTGAGCAATGCCGACTTTGACACGCAGAATCCTTGAATCTCCCCTTTGCTCAAAAGCAACAGCATGCAACTCTGCCTCTTATGTGACTACCCTCAAAACTAAACAAGTACTCCCACGTCCCTGCTGCCATTTAGTCAAACCGACCTTCCCTCTCTGAATGCAAAGCCTCTCTCAACAGGGAAACAAGTTCTTCTCTCTGAATGAGCATCATTAGTGATGGAGTGTAAAGTGTTTCTTAATGGTGAGTGGTAAGAGGATGAAGTCACATGGAGATTTTAAAGGTGAATAAAAGAGAAGAGCAGTCACAGATAAAGTAAATCTGGTCTAATACAAGTTTCACCTCCAGCACAGAAGCAGAGAAAATCACTTATACAATAATCACACCGCACCTTCTGTCCTGTAAACACCAGCCCGAGAGGCTTGCAGGAAGTCACAACATCAGCTGCTACAGAATCGCATAGTGTCACAGATACATTATTAGTGTGCCTGTCAGTCAGGCGTCAAGCTTTAATGATAACATTCAACAGCGGACATTTGACACTGGCAGCTATACAGGTCAAAGTTAGAACATCAGTACGTACAGTAGGTAAAACAGATCACTATAGACTAGCAAACTACTTACTTCAACATAAATGGTTAACTCCTGTTTCCCTTCCCCTTATACAGTGGGGAGAACAAGTATTTGATACACTACCAATGTTGCAGGTTTTCCTACTTACAAAGCATGTAGAGGTCTGTAATTTTTATCATAGGTACACTTCAACCGCGAGAGACGGAATCTAAAACAAAAATCCATAAAATCACATTGTATGATTTTTAAGTAATTAATTTGCATTTTATTGCATGACATAAGTATTTGATACATCAGAAAAGCAGAACTTAATATTTGGTACAGAAACCTTTGTTTGCAATTACAGAGATCATACGTTTCCTGTAGTTCTTGACCAGATTTGCACACACTGCAGCAGGGATTTTGGCCCACTCCTCCATTCAGACCTGCTCCAGATCCTTCAGGTTTCGGGGCTGTCGCTGGGCAATACGGACTTTCAGCTCCCTCCAAAGATTTTCTATTGGGTTCAGGTCTGGAGAATGGCTAGGACACTCCAGGACCGTGAGATGCTTCTTACTGAGCCACTCCTTAGTTGCCCTGGCTGTGTGTTACAGGTTGTGTGTTTCATGCTGGAAGACCCAGCCACGACCCATCTTCAATGCTCTTACTGAGGGAAGGAGGTTATTGGCCAGGATCTTGCGATACATGGCCCCTTCCATCCTCCCCTCAATACGGTGCAGTCGCCCTGTCCCCTGTGCAGAAAAGCATCCCCAAAGAATGATGTTTCCACCTCCATGCTTCACGGTTGGGATGGTGTTCTTGGGGTTGTACTCATCCTTCTTCTTTCTCCAAACAGGGCGAGTGGAGTTTAGACCAAAAAGCTCTATTTTTTTCTCATCAGACCACATGACCTTCTCCCATTCCTCCTCTGGATTATCCAGATGGTCATTGGCAAACTTCAGATGGGCCTGGACATGCGCTGGCTTGAGCAGGGGGACCTTGCATGCGCTGCAGCATTTTAATCCATGATGGCGTAGTGTGTTACTAATGGTTTTCTTTGAGACTGTGGTCCCAGCTCTATTCAGGTCATTGACCAGGTCCTGCCATGTAGTTCTGGGCTGATCCCTCACCTTCCTTATGATCATTGATGCCCCACGAGGTGAGATCTTGCATGGAGCCCCAGACCGAGGGTGATTGACCGTCATCTTGAACTTCTTGCATTTTCTAATATTTGCGCCAACAGTTGTTGCCTTCTCACCAAGCTGCTTGCCTATTGTCCTGTAGCCCATCTACAATTTTATCCCTGATGTCCTTACACAGCTCTCTGGTCTTGGCCATTGTGGAGAGGTTGGAGTCTGTTTGATTGAGTGGGTGGACAGGTATCTTTTATACAGGTAACTAGTTCAAACAGGTGCAGTTAATACAGGCAATGAGTGGAGAACAGGAGGGCTTCTTAAAGAAAAACTAACAGGTCTGTGAGAGCCGGAATTCTTACTGGTTGGTAGGTGATCAAATACTTATGGCATGCAATAAAATGCAAATTAATTACTTAAAAATCATACAACATGATTTTCTGGATTTTCTGGATTCCGTCTCTCACAGTTGAAGTGTACCTATGATAAAAATTACATGCTTTGTAAGTAGGAAAACCTGCAAAATCGGCAGTGTATCAAATACTTGTTCTCCCCACTGTATATCAATCAATATTGAAAGTAAATCAAATACTGGAAAATAATTAATCAATACATTTTTCCTTTACACATGGTCTAAATGGACTCAAAATGTGCAGCTTCACACCGAGACAAAACACACATACACATCCACCCACACGTTCACACACATATACAGTTGAAGTCGGATGTTTACATACACCTTAGCCAAATACATTTAAACTCAGTTTTTCACAATTCCTGACATTTAATCCTAATAAAAATTCCCTTGTCTTAGGTCAGTTAGGATCACCACTTTATTTTAAGAATGTGAAATATCAGAATAAAATTAGAGAAAATTATTTATTTCAGCTTTTATGTCTTTCATCACATTCCCAGTGGGTCAGAAGTTGATATACACTCAATTAGTATTTGGTAGCATTGCCTTTAAATTGTTTAACTTGGGTCAAATGTTTTGGGTAGCCTTCCACAAGCTTTAGAATTTTGGCCCATTCTTCCTGACAGAGCTGGTGTAACTCAGGTTTATAGGCCTCCTTGCTCGCACACACTTTTTCAGTTCTGCCCACAAATATTCTATGGGATTGAGGTCAGGGCTTTGTGAAGGCCATTCCAATACCTTGACTTTGTTGTCCTTAAGCCATTTTGCTGCAACTTTGGAAGTATGCTTGGAATCATTGTCCTTATGGAAGACCCATTTCCGACCAAGCTTTAACTTCTTGACTGATGTCTTGAGATGTTGCTTCAATATATCCACATAATTGTCCTGCCTCATGATGCCATCTATTTTGTGAAGTGCACCAGTCTCTCCTGCAGCAAAGCACCCCCACAACATGATGCTGTCACACCCGTGCTTCACGGTTGGAATGGTGTTCTTCAGCTTGCAAGCCTTCCACCTTTTCCTCCAAACATAACGATGGTCATTATGGCCAAACAGTTCTATTTTTGTTTCATCAGACCAGAGGACATTTCTCCAAAAATTACAATCTTTGTCACCATGTGCAGTTGCAAAAAGGCAGTCTGGCTTTTCTATGCCGGTTTTGGAGCAGTGGCTTCTTCCTTGCTGAGCGGCCTTTCAGGTTATGTCGATATAGGACTTGTTTTACTGTGGATATAGATACTTTTGTACCTGTTCCCTCCAGCATCTTCACAAGGTCCTTTGCTGTTGTTCTGGGATTGATTTGCACTTTTCGCACCAAAGTATGTTCATCTCTAGGAGACAGAACACGTCTCCTTCCTGAGGGGTATCACGGCTGTGAGGTCCAATGGTGTTTATACTTGCATACTATTGTTTGTACAGATGAACGTGGTATCTTCAGACATTTGGAAATTGCTCCCAAGGATGAACCAGACTTGTGGAGGTCTACAATTTATTTTCTGAGGTCTTGCCTGATTTCTTTTGATTTTCCCATGATGTCAAGCAAAGAGTTACTGAGGTTGAAGGTAGGCCTTGAAGTACATCCACATGTATACCTCCAATTGACTCAAGTGATGTCAATTAGCCTGTAAGAAGCTTCTAAAGCCATGATATAATTTTCTGGAATTTTCCGAGCTGTTTAAAGGCACAGAAAACGTAGTGTATGTACACTTCTGACCCACTGGAATTGTGATACAGTGAATTATAAGTGAAATAATCTGTCTGTAAACAATTGTTGGAAAAATTACTTGTGTTATGCACAAAGTAGATGTCCTAACCGACTTGCCAAAACTATAGTTTGTTCACAAGAAATTTGTGGAGTGGTTGAAAAACGAGTTTTAATGACTCCAACCTGAGTGTATGTAAACATCCAACTTCAACTGTACATACACGTTTCATACAGTCATTAATCTCCATTAGAAAGAGTAACCTGGTAGCACTTTAATAATTGGCTGAGAGTTGCACGGGTGGGGAAACTTCACAAACACATATGGAGCTGAATTGAATCACCTGGTTTCCCAAATTACGCAAGATGTTAGTTCTGTGTTAACCAATATTAGACTGCTCTAAGGAGTGACTGCAATCCACATAGGTAGAACATTCATCAAGATGTTAGTTCTGTGTTAACCAATATTAGACTGCTCTAAGGAGTGACTGCAATCCACATAGGTAGAACATTCATCAAGATGTTAGTTCTGTGTTAACCAATATTAGACTGCTCTAAGGAGTGACTGCAATCCACATAGGTAGAACATTCATTGCCAGGAAACGCTTATGTTAGCACTTTCGGACTAAAAACTCAATTTTACTCAGCATAGTGTCTGAAGTTACACATCACACTATTACAACAGTGATTGTTTTTGGAATAAAATGATCAATATGTTTTATTAAAGGTGCAATATGCAAAAATTGCTCTGACTTTGCCTGGTCGCCAAAAATTCAAATATTTTGCATAATTTCAAAACAATCAATGAAGACAATCATTGTACCATCTGTACTAATCCGCTGTGAAATATCTTTTCAATAATCCAAAATGTTGTATTTTCAGCTGTTTGAAGCTGGTGTACAAAACCAAAAGTAAAAGCAAAAACTACATTTAAGATTGGGATGCATAGAAATAGTATACATAGAACATATCTTCCACTTCTTAGACTTGCTTACAATGAGAATGACAGGTCTATAAATCACATCAATGAGAATGACAGATCTATAACTCACATTTCTATGTGAATTTGGTCGGTCGCCCAATAAGCTACACATTGCAATTTTCTTAAACATCCTTGGTATTGTGTGCTTGTTGTGTAGACCTTTCCACTCCTACCCATACATGGCTTGAAGAATGCAGATTTGTTTCCTGATAAGTGTAACATGCTATAAATTACATCAGATCTCAGCCTCTGCGTTTCACAGAGCTGTCTCATTTACACTATACAAGTGGCACTTGCCTAGAAACACTAGCCTCACCCTCATGTGGGTGCTAACAAGCTAGCAAGCAAGCTAGGCAGTGCTACATATCCCACAGTGTTCAGCTCCCTCACCCAACACACTACAGCCTTTCTGAACTTGAGCACTGCATGTGACAAGAAGTTGCCCCCGTCCCTCCCACTAATTGGGCAACTTATGCAATTTTTTTTGTTGTCTGAGTGAGAGAAATGCTGTAAAGTAAAAGGACTCAATGTATTTTGAAAGATGAGACGTTAAAGATTATAATAAATAATGCTTTAATGTCATACAAGCCAAACACCCGTGAGACCAAATGTGCACTTCACATTTCCATATCATAAAACTCATGTCATATAGAGTTTATGTTTAAGATCACTATGCTGGAATGTCTACCAATGGCATGTCCCTATTTTTATGAGAAATTACATTGGTCATCCAAAACATTTATAAAATGTCTATAAAGTATAAATATCCCACACTTTAGATGAGGCCACACAAAAATACTTAACTAACGATTAGTAAATGGTTTATAAGGACGTATATTAAACATCATATGAATGATCTTATGAATGATTATTAAATACTTTAAAAGTTGTTTATAAATGTGTGAATAACTAGGTTACCAACATTTATAAATGTGGAAGTAAGGATTAATAAATGATTAATAAACTATTCGTTTTGCAAATGTCAAGAAATAAGCTGCATGGATGTCAGACAAAATGTCAGACTCTCAAGTTCATTAGGGACTGTTACATGCTTAACACCCCGGCCATCCTACAATCTAAGCTTGATGCCCTCAAACACAAATTATCAATGAACCTACCAGGTACAACCCCAAATCCGTAAACACGGGAATCCTCATAGATATCATCCTAACCAACCTGCCCTCCAAATAAACCTCTGCTGTCTTCAACCAGGATCTCAGCGATCACTGGCTCATTGCCTGCATCCGCAATCGGTCTGAAGTCAAACAACCACCCCTCATCCCTGTCAAGCGCTCCCTAAAACACTTCAGCGAGCAGGCCTTTCTAATCGACCTGGCCCAGGTATCCTGGAAGGATATTGACCTCATTCCATCAGTAGAGGATGCCTGGTTGATCTTCAAAAGTGCTTTCCTCACCATCTTAAATAAGCATGCCCATTCAAAAAATTAAGAACCAGGAACGGATATAGTCCTTGGTTCACTCCAGACCTGACTGCCCACAAAAACATCCTGTGGCGTACTGCATTAGCATTGAATAGCCCTCGTGATATGCAACTTTTCAGGGAAGTTAGGAACCAATATATACAGGCAGTTAGGAATGCAAAGGCTAGCTTTTTCAAACATAAATTTGTATCCTGTTGCACAAACTCCAAAAAGTTCTGGGACACTGTAAAGTCCATGGGGAATAAGATAACCTCCTCTTAGCTGCCCACTGCAGTGAGGCTAGGAAACACTGTCACCACTAATAAATCCACGATAATTGAGAATTTCAATAAGCATTTTTCTACGGCTGGCCATGCTTTCTACCTGGCTACACGTACCCCGGTCAACAGCCCTGCACTCCCCAAAGCAACTTGCCCAAGACTCCCCCATTTCTCCTTCACCAAAATCCAGATAGCTGAAGTTCTGAAAGAGCTGCAAAATCTGGATCCCTACAAATCAGCCAGGCTAGACAATCTGGACCCTCTCTTTCTAAAATTATCTGCCAAAATTGTTGCACCCCCTATTACAAGCCTGTTCAACCTCTCTTTTGTATCATCTGAGATCCCCATAGATTGGAAAGCTGCTGCGGTCATCCCCCTCTTCAAAGGGGGTGACACTCTAGACCCAAACTGTTACAAACCTATATCTATCCTACCCTGCCTTTCTAAGGTCTTCGAAAGCCAAACAGATCACCGACCATTTCGAATCTCACAGTACCTTCTCCGCTATGCAATCTCAGGGTGCATCTCAGCCACGCTCAATGTCCTAAACGATATCATAACCGCCATCGATAAGAGACAATACTGTGCAGCTGTATTCATTGACCTGGCCAAGGCTTTCGACTCTGTCAATCACTGCATTCCTATCGGCAGACTCAACAACCTTGGTTTCTCAAATGACTGCCTCGCCTGGTTCACCAACTACTTCTCAGACAGAGTTCAGTGTGTCAAATCGGAGGTCCTGTTGTCCGGAACTCTGGCAGTCTCTACGGGGGTGCCACAGGGTTCAATTCTCGGGTTGACTCTTTTCTCAGTATACTGCAATGATGTTGCTCTTGCTGCTGGTGATTCTCTGATCCACCTCTACGCAGACGACACCATTCTGTATACTTCTGGCCCTTCTTTGGACACTGTGTTAACTAACCTCCAGACGAGCTTCAATGCCATACAACTCTCCTTCCGTGGCCTCCAACTGCTCTTAAATTCTAGTAAAACTAAATGCATGCCCTTCCACCGATCGCTGCCCACACCTGCCCGCCCGTCCAACATCACTACTCTGGACTGTTCTGACTTAGAATATGTGGACAACTACAAATACCTAGATGTCTGGTTAGACTGTAAACTCTCCAATTCAAAATTAAATCTAGAATTGGCTTCCTATTTCGCAACAAAGCATCCCTCACTCATGCTGTCAAACATACCCTCGTAAAACGGACTATCTTACAGATCCTTGACTTCGGCGATGTCATTTACCAAATAGCCTCCGACACTCTACTCAGCATATTGGATGCAGTCTATCACAGTCCCATCCGTTCTGTCACCAAAGCCCCATATATGACCTACCACTGCGACCTGTATGCTCTCGTTGGCTGGCCCTCGCTTCATATTTGTTGCCAAACCCACTGGCTCCAGGTCATCTATAAGTCTTTGCTAGGTAAAGCCCAGCCTTATCTCAGCTCACTGGTCACCATAGCAGCACCCACCTGTAGCACGCGCTCCAGCAGATATATTTCACAAAGCCAATTCTTCCTTTGACCGCCTTTCCTTCCAGTTCTCTGCTGCCAATAACTGGAACGAACTGCAAAAATCACTGAAGCTGGAGACTCATATCTCCCTCACTAACTTTAAGCACCAGCTTAATGCACCCCGGTATCTCTACTGTATCACTTATCTTCTGCATATCTATCACATATCTATCACTCCAATGTGTAATTGCTATATTGTAATTATTTCACCACTATGGCCTATTTATTGCCTTACCTCCCTTATCCTACCTCATTTGCACACACTGTATATACACTTTTCTATTGTATTATTGACTGTATGTTTGTTTATTCCATGTGTAACTCTGTGTTGTTGTATGTGGCGCAATGCTTTGCTTTATCTTGCCCAGGTCGCAGTTGTAAATGAGAACTTGTTCTCAACTAGCCTGCCTGGTTAAATAAAGGTGAAATAAATAAATAAATAAAGTCAATCCATGCACATGAAAGTGTAATAAGAAGATTTTAACTGGGCTTCTTTGGAGCTTCGATGACACAAACAAAGGCTAGTATTGAATGAAAACACTGAATCAGTGTGTGCTCACACTCACTAAAGTCTTATTGCAGAGATGATTCCACTGATGAGAGCAACAAATCAGATGTTAGAATTCTCACTATCTCTTCTATATCACCAGGGCAAAACGTGGATAAGCTTAATAAGTCTGGGGCTGTTTGTGATTTTAAAAAGAAAATAGAAAATGTTTTACGGTAGTCGTGTCCTATTATAACAGATAATTAATATGACTAGACTGAAACTGTATAACAACTTGAAACTTTAAATGAGAACTCTTAGAGCCAAGAATGGTAACTTGACAAGCAACAGATAGACTATAATGGACACCATATCATTTGCAAAGGTTAAGAAAATTGCTTGCCCATTTCCTTGACAGATTAGTGACATTGGGGCAGAAGAGACGAATGGAGTTAAAAACAGAGTTGTGACGTAGGCAGGCAGTTTGAGGCGATCTAGAATAGAACAGAGTAAGATGCTCTGTGAATCGTGACTGATGGAGATATGGAGAGAGGAAAATACCGAGATCGACACCCTTGACAACAGCAACAGGCATTGTTGGACAAGCTGTCAGCTCTCTGCCGTTCTTGGCTCCTCGCAGATAATCAAGCAGTCACACAGCTGTCTTTACCTGTCTGCATATTCAGTGTACAGTACCATAAAAAGACTCCAGATTACTTCGAGCCCAGTGTGTGATTATGGTAATAGAAACAGTGTGATTAGTGCTGACAAGATAAGATTATATTTAACCCACCAATCAAAAGTGTGGGATTTACTTTGCTTTTCTCATCATGGGATTCTTAGCAGTTTTGCATGCTAATGTTATTCCATAGTAATTGCATGCATTATAACTGGGCTCTTTTTCTCTTATATTTGATCATTCTCCACCTACGAACTCAGAAGAAAATTCATACCTCAACAATAGCCAGAGGCAGAAGAGGCAGACAGCAGATAATTAGTTCTGAGACAACAAAATAACGACACTGACTGCATTTAAGATGAAAAATGAATGAAAAGATATATCCAAAATTGAAAGATTAAAACACCTGAGGGGTTTGTCATCTCATTCTGTTGCTGCTGCTGTGGATAGTTTTCCTCAATAATGACTTATAGCATTTGTGTGACTGTCCTTGTCTATAAGTGTATCAGTGTTTTGTTAGTTGTCATGTTTTGTGTTCTTTCTGGACCACAGTAAGCATAGCTGCTGCTTCTGCAAAAGCTAATGGGGATCCAAGTAAACAAATACCATTTAGAAAATAAATCTAGATTTGATTGCCTGTCAAAACCAATGAGGTATATAGACGGGTTAGCTGACAACATCATGAAAATGATGCGCGCCCATCGATAGGGGAGGAAACCATGCTTTGTTATGATTCTGAACGTCCAGATAGCTAGCAGCAATAAGCTGCCATGTGGGGAATTGTAGGTGGCTCGTTTCAGTTTTAGCTTGTTCTTGATACCATGTCTTGTTTTGAGGTGTTTGACTGATTTCATATCATACTAATATGACTAAAATTGTCTTGATATTTAACCAACAACTGTAAAAATGTATTTCAGAGACAATAAGTGCTCAGTGTGCAAATGTGTTTATGTTTTCAATAAACATTTGGAGACTAAATATATGTTGTCAAAAAATGGAGCCAATCCTGCCTGTTTGCTCCATAGTTGTGGACATTTTGGTTTTGTTGTTAAACAACCAACCTGTCTATCAACCCTAGATTGGTAATGCTATTTAATGGCCAGGTTTTGTTGCCAATGATCTGCCATATTGGAACTCCCCAGAAGAAGCAGTCCTCCATAGGAATGAATGGAATTCTACAGTATTTCAATTAAATGTTTCAATGACACATTTACATGTATTTAAATCTTTTGTTGTTGTAGTGGGGACAGTGACATTATAACTTTCCAAAAATTATACTTTAACGAAAACATGTATTTTATATTTTAATATTTTAAATTGTTTATGTTTAGCTCACATAATATTATGCAGAAGTATGCATTAAGGTTTTTGTAATAGAATAAATGTAGCAAAAACAAATATAGACATGAATAAATGCATTTCTATTGCTTCTAAATAAATAAAAATAACGGTGGGGGAGTGCCAAGATGGAGGCCCGGTGGCTTCAAAACAGCTCCCCTTGTCTGTATTCTAGTTTATATATAAATCATTTGTCAAAACAATGACAGCTCTTATAACTACAATTGTTCCACTGTTCAACACATTCATTTCATGTGTATTATCATTTGTCTTGGAGGATAAATAAACACTACCCAGAATGACTGCAGACCTGTCATCTAATGCTGCCAGTGGAGGTAACAGTGCTGACATAGGCAGCAGCCTCTACCAATGCAGGTAGCAGAGCTGTCATCTACAGCAGCTTCTGCTGCTGAAGGTGGCAGACAAGCCTTTTTGAAGATACATTATGGTGTCAGTGTCAAGGCAGAAGTTGAAATGGAATTGTCTCTATTGGAATCATTTCATTGACCTTGCACTTTTCTATTTTTAGCTCATTCCTCCTCCTAAGATGTCTCAACCTCAGTAAATGTCAAAGGCAGTTTGCTGGAACCTGTCATTGGCAAAAACCTTTAAAGAGCAACAGCCCCTAAAAAACTACTTATCATTTAGAAAACAGCCTACAATATGTGGCATTGATCATTTTGGTCATAAAGTCAGTCTTGTGGTCATGACAGCATCAGCACATTCATTTTAATGCTCTGCCCACAGCTGGCAAAACAGAAGTAATCATCGATTCAGAGTGCAGCTTCATATGACCCCATCATAATGCCTGAAGTAAATGTGGGTTGACTTTGGATATCCATATGGGGCTGGTTAGGGATCATGGGTAAATTACACAATGTACATATGTTAAAATTCCAATAGCTACAAATTTCAAACCAACTGTAAATTGTAGAAACCATGTACAAATATTGAAAGCTTTTAATGAGAAAACTTAAAGGTGTGCAACACGAAAATATTGTCTCATTTACATTTTGTAATTTATTGACAGTCCCTAGCTGGCTTCGGTGATAGACTATCCAAAGTCATACCAACTTTGCCACAGTTGTACGCCAGCCGGCTGAAGCGAATTGGCTAAAGATTTTGTTTAACTCTTCCCACCTTTGAACACACATACGAGACACCCACATCAAACCTTACCCCAAAACCAACTCACGTTTGAATTCAGTCATGGTCGCTAGAATTTCTTAATGAACTAAATCTAAAACTTAATGATTCAAAATCACTGGAGTACAGGAGGTGTACTGCTGGATCTGGTGGTGTGTTGCAAAACGGGTAGAATTGTAGGAATTTAGCTGTGTTCCCCAAAAACAGACCTTGCTTGGGGGCCCTGCAAAACTGCTGTACTCCACTGATAAAAATACAACGTTTTCAGGAATATGAAAATATTCTTTGCAATAACAACATTCAATTGTAAGTCAACTCTCCATAACAAAATAAAATACAATTTTATTTGTCACATGCACCGAATACAAGCCCCAACAATGCAGAGTTAAAAAGTACGAACAATTTGCAAAACAAATGTCAGGAAATAGTAACAAAATAAGATACTTTATACAAGGAGTACCTGTACCGAGTCAATGTGCAGGGGTACGAGGTACTGTAGTTGAAGTAATTGAGATAATTTATATATTGTTTTATTTAACCTTTATTTAACTGTGCAAGTCAGTTAAGAACAAATTCTTATTTACAATGACGGCCTACTCCGGCCAAAACCAGACAACGCTGGGCCAATTGTGCACCGCCCTACAGGACTCCCAATCACAGCCGGATGTGATACAGCCTGGATTCAAACCAGGTACTATAGTGACGCCTCTTGCACTAAGATGCAGTGCCTTAGACCGCTGCGCCACTCAAGAGCATGTAGGTAGGAGTAAAAGTGACTAGGCAATCAGGATAGATAATAAACAGAGTAGCAGCAGCGCATGTGTAAAAAAGTGTGAAGAATAGAGTTTGAAAATGTGTCAATGTGTGAGTGTGTGTTTTGTGTGTGTGAGCGTATGTAGTGTGTGAGTGTGTGTGTGTGTTAGAATGTCAGTGTAGTATTTGTGAGTGTGTGGGTAGAGTCCAGTGAGTCCAACCGTTCTGCTACAGTCCCTTCGATGTGAATGGGGGCATGCTCGGCCTTCCGTTTCCTATAGTCCACGATCAGCTCCTTTGTCTTCCTGACATTGAGGGAGAGGTTGTTGTCCTGGAACCACGCTGGCAGATATCTTGGCGGGTACCCAGGGGTAATGCCATGCATGAAGCAGTATGCAGCATTTTCCTAATGGAAATGTCAGCCTGGGTAAGAGGAGAAGAGGTGTGGGGAAATGGGGGCACAGTGTGCCAGCAAGCGGACAATGCCTCTGTCTCTCAATTGATAAACACTGGTCACACAGACAGCTAAATGAACAGGCACACTTGAAACCCCAATGACAATGTAAAAATAGAGTATGAATCTCAACAAGGAGATGGCAGCTGGAAAACTACATCTCACACAACATAAAATGCATGCAGGGGCATATCAACAGCAGGTACAGTCAAGTGAGACCTCTCTTTTTTAATAATTCCATTTTCAAGTTACCTTGTTATATAATATGAAAACCTATGCAGGGAGGATATTCTGCTACTGGACATGGTAAGAGATGTTTTGGGTGATAAGATGTTGATGTGTTGAAGTAATTCATGCATTTACAAATTGAGCACCTGGTTACAGGGGGTGGACAGCGTTCATCCCAATGTTCAGGCTGCTCTCGTTATCTCATCCTCTGGTTCATGGTACAAAGAGGAGTCAGGACCCATCAGCGTTTTCTCAGAACAGAACAATTGGAGCAGCTTTCTTTCTTTCTTTTTCAGAGCTATGCACACAACTGTATTCTTGGAAACCTTGAAAAATGTTTATGTTTGTGAGCTGGGTTGCTTTGGCGATGTGACACTCAAGCTCTACTGTGATTTTTTTTTGAATACTGACATTTCGCAGAATATTCCATGGCGAACACGTTTTCTACACATTGTGTTAAATGTCAAATACGTATAAAGAAAAGAGCCAGTTATTTTAGTCTTGTTCCATTTCCCCAGGCCCCCCTCAACTGCACCTGCACCTGCTACGGTTAGTAAAAGCTTTCTTTAAGCTCGTCATTATTTGACTCTTTGTTACTGATGCATCCGGTAGAAATACTGGGAGTGGTGTTATTATTACACCACAGAAATTGAATTTTTATGTGATGGGTTACACACCGTCGATGAATAACGTTCCCCCATATGGTTCTGAGACATGGGTATTAATGGACAGAATGGGCTGTGAGAAAACCATCAGCACTTCACTGAGTTTAACCTCGGCACAATAATCCCTTCAAGGTAGAGAGATTCATGTGCAGGTAGAAACCCTGTGGCGAACTCACCCCTGAGTGATCAATTGATTCAAAGGAGAACTTTTCCCTGTGTGACATTTAGTGACTGTTCATGGCTTGGTAACAACCAATAGTTCGGCAGCACACAAATAGGTACCCATGGAAACATGAAATACGTGTTATCAGATGATAAGGGAGGACCGATGAAATGGAAACAGCATTACCTACAATGTTGGTAATACTGACCGGCTTCTTCATTATACCGAAAGGTATAAAATAAGGTCAAACCCGCCCAAGCCTAACCCAGCAAATGAAATAGGAATTGTAAGTGTTTTGTTTCCTGTTCTGTTCCATTGTCCTCTGCTGTGTTTGAAAGAGGTATTAATGCTCTCCACCTGCTCTTCAGACATGATGTGGTTTGGAGAGGTCTGAATAGACACAGACACAGATAACTAGACATCTTTGGAAGAAAGAGACAAATAAAACACTGAAATAACAACACCCTTGAGTGCACTGAGTAAACAGGTAGGCTGTTCTCAGTGAAGAGACGATTATTCATAAATATGTCTGCAGCTCACAGAGATCCTCTCCAGCCAAAGGGTCATCATATTTGGTTGCTAAGAATTTTCCTACATGTAGATTAATTACAATCCATATATATATATATATATATATATATATATTTTTTTTTTTTACAATTTCCTGTTGCTGCATTATTATTTTCCTGCTGTAGTAAACTGGCTCAAATTAAGATCCTAAATCTGCCCCAAAACAGTAATCCCATGCAGGCAATTTGTCTTAATTTCACAGATCAGTAGAGCAGACCAGGGCAGACTTAAAGCTAGAATCCTTAGTTTCTACATCAATTTTTGGACGTATAAATGTATGATATACTGTATACCCGCTGATTCTTGAAGAATATAACTTAGAAATGCCTAATGTGCTTAGTTCAACTGTTGTACCCCACCAGAACACAAAATATAGATTGTTTTACTCCAATGTTTGTAAACAAAGTAAATGTAAACAACCACTAAAAACCTTGTTAGAACTATCATTTTGATATCATGAATGGTCAGTCCTTGCATCCATAGCTCTGTGAATGAATTTGAGAGTGGTAACATTTCTCCAGGCTCCTACCTCAGCTTTTTTTTTTACCAAAACAGAGGTGTGGTGTCTGCTTTGTTACTGTTTCAATTAAGGACTCTAGCTTTAAAACAGGTGAATGGAGTTCAACCTCTATCCTGTTGTAAAGTCTTACCAATCTATCTAGATTATATTGTACTTCATGGAAAACATGGGAGGCATGTTCCCAATAATTCATGAATATACCAGTGCAGTACATTTCCTTGGAACCTCTATGAGCCCTAAACCTCATCCCATCCCTGGAGTGACAATACAGTAGGTGAGCCAGGATTAGATTGCCATAGAATAGTTGATAAAAATACACCTTTATTCATGTGACTTACTATTGAGGCACATTGTGTGTGCCATTATTCAAGTAACAGCTTGTAATTGCCAGGAGCATTCTCCAACCAACTGAACAATTTGGACAATAACTATGTCACCCTGCACATGGATGACTGACACAGGGGACCACGTGGTGTCTGTAAGTAATGGACTTGAAGAGATCAATCTTGACCAATCAATTGGTTTTCTTCAAAACACATCCTGCAAGCTCAGTAACCAAGTGAATTACCAGGATACCCATTTTTTCTGGCTATTATTTTATAGCCTATGGGCAGCCCATTACAGGTAGGCCTACTAAAATGATAATAAAATGTACAATAGAGTCTGACATTGGAGAAAATAAAATCTCCACCCGACTGGGAGATAACCGCCCGTCTCTCTCTCTCTCTCTCTGTCTTGCTCTCTCTTTCCATATCAGCATCAGTGGCTCTGCAACTGTGTACTCACCACTGTTCAGGAAGGATATGAATGTGTCGAGAGCGCACTTGACAGAGGTTCTCAGTCTTTCAAGGAGTTCCCTTCTCCTTTTGCTCATCAGCACTTGAGGTACGATGCCTTTGATCAAATATATTTGTTTCCTTCATTTTTTAAAAATAATTATGACTTTCATTTTTTACCTCATAAGCAAGGTAGCCTAAGAGTTGTAGGATAAGTTCATTTGTGATGTACTATTATTAATTGCTATCATTCTTATCTTTACTATAAAAAGTGTTTGATCAAGTATTTATTTGGCTAAAATAATTTGTTGTTGATATTAATCAGGATATTACTGTGGTTATCATTATGTTCTGTAGTAAGTTGTTGTTGTAGTTATAATAGAAGTGGTAGTAAAATAAGTATAGCAAGAGTACACTAGTATTTTATTAGAACAAGATTCCACATTGAATTAATGTCTAAACCTTTATTTCATTCACCCTGCAGTTGTCCTTTTAGCAAATGTGAAAAAAAATGCCTGGAAACAATTACTCTGAATTGAATAAAAATGACTAGCAGGCAAGAAGATAATAAAATACAATAGTTCTCATTAACCCATACGTTATTGGAGCCCAAGAGGCCATTGGCATAAAGATATTGAGTTTTAAAATAATTGCATATTATTGAGTGTCAGCCAGGTAGCCACTAGAATTATTATTTTTTAAATAGAATGCGTTCATCTCACATTGCATCCATCTTTATCTCGATATAGTTGTATCTGTTAGCTTAGACAGTGTGTGTAATGTGGGTGTAATGCTTAGATGAATAATAGTCTAGATTCTCTACTTTGTCTCCAATCAGACCCACGATCCCCTGCGGCCCCTCATGATAAGTTCTATTGTTTTTGTGGCCACCACCCCCATCAAAGTTGCCCATCACTGCATCATATCATGTGAAATGTATGTATTAATCATTATAACACTCATTATTAACCAGAAGTATTTGTACATCAAATTGAGGGTTATGTAGGCATGTCAGCAATCTGAACTGTTTTATTTCATCAAAGCCAAAATTGTCAAGAACATATTTTTAAATAGCTTCTTAGCATAGAGCAATTTCTCAAGCAAGAATTTTTGCTAGGAATGTCTGGGAGTGGTCTGAGTGGGGAGGAGGAAACTGAAAACTAGCTGTTATTGGCAGAGATGTGGAACTCTCTTTCTTATTGGTCTATTAACCAATTTACTACCTGGGGATGTCAGATGAGGTAGTCATCTGGAATGCATTTCAATTAACTAGCTTTAATTAACTTAATTAGGTGGGACTGATAGGGCTGGTACAGTATACAGAAGGTAGCACATTTGGTAAAAGACCAAGTCCATATTATGGCAAGAAGAGCTCAAATAAGAAAAGAGAAACAACAGTCCATCATTACTTTAAGACATGAAGGTCAGTCAAACCGGTAAATTTCAAGAACTTTGAAGGTTTGTTCAAGTGGAGTCGGAAAAACCATCACGCGCTATGATGAAACTTGCTCTCATGAGGAACGCCACAGGAAAGGAAGACCCAAAGTTACCTCAGCTGCAGAGGATAAATTCATTAGAGTTTACCAGCCTCAGAAATTGCAGCCCAAATAAATGCATCAAGTAACTGACACATCTCAACATCAACTGTTCAGAGGAGACTGTGTGAATCAGGCCTTCGTGGTCAAATTTCTGCAAAGAAACCACAACTAAAGGACACCAATAAGAAGAAGAGAATTGCTTGGGCTAAGAAAAATGACCGGTGGAAATCTGTCCTTTGGTCTGATGAGTCCAAATTAGAGATTATTGGTTCCAACCGCAGTGTCTTTGTGAGACGCAGAGTAGGTGAAAGGATTATCTCCGCATGTGTGGTTCCCACCGTGAAGCATGGAGGAGGAGGTGTGATGGTGCTTTTCCGGTGACTGACAATGTCAGTGATTTATTTAGAATTCAATGCATACTTAACAGCATGGCTACCACAGCATTCCTCAGCAGTACATCCCATCTGGTTTGGGCTTAGTGGGACTATCATTTGTTTTTCAACAGAACTGGACGTGCTACCTGTCCCAGACCTGCTGTTTTCAACTCTCTAGAGACAGCAGGAGCGGTAGAGATACTCTCAATTATGGGCTATGAAAAGAAGCCAACTGACATTTACTCCTGAGGTGCTAACCTGTTGGACCCTCGACAACTACTGTGATTATTATTATTTGACCATGCGGGTCATTTATGAACATTTGAACATCTTGGCCATGTTCTGTTATAATCTCCACCCGGCACAGCCAGAAGAGGACTGGCAGCCCCTCATAGCCTGGCTCCTCTCTAGGTTTCTTCCTAGGTTTTGGCATTTCTATGGAGTTTTTCCTAGCCACCGTGCTTCTACACCTGCATTGCTTGCTGTTTGGGGTTTTAGGCTGGGTTTCTGTACAGCACTTTGAGATATCAGCTGATGTAAGAAGGGCTATATAAATACATTTTATTTTATTTTGATTTGAGAACAATGACCCAACTCACCTCCAGGCTGTGTAAGGGCTATTTGACCAAGAAGAAGAGTGATGGAGTGGTGCATCAGATGACCTGGCCTCCACAATCACCCCACCTCAACCCAATTGACATGGTTTGAGATGAGTTGGACCGCAGAGTGAAGGAAAAGCAGCCAATAAGTGCTCAGCATATGTGGGAACTCCTTCAAGACTGTTGGGAAAGCATTCCAGGTGAAGCTGGTTGAGAGAAGGCCAAGAGTTTGCAAAGCTGTCATCAAGGAAAAGGGCGGCTACTTTCATAGTTTTGTCTATACTATTATTTTACAATATGGAAAATAGTAAAAATAAAGAAAAACCCTTGATTGAGTAGGTGTGTCCAAACTTTTGACTGGCACTGTGTATACAACACAGGTAATCCCGTTTTTTGACTGCAATGGGCCTTTAATTGGCCATGCATGCACTTATCCTATAAGATATTTTTGTAGAAAATTCTTTACGTTTCACAAGAGCTTCCCCTCCCCAAAACTCGTTTCCCAAAAGCATTTGGAATACTGTGCAGCTGAGTCTATCTGAAGGGTTGGGAACATTTTCTCAATCACTCCAAAGCTAATTCACTTTAATAGACATACTGTAGCAAGCCCCACACTACAGGCATGTTCTGATTGATTAAAGTAATGTAGATAGTCATGGATCTTTTTTGGATTATTTGATTGATTAGGATCCCCATTAGCCGACGCCAATGGCGACAGCTAGTCTTACTGGGGTCCGACACATCACGAAAAATACAAAAAAGTACTTTACAATTTACATACAGTACATTTAAAAATATGAACATGTAGTTTTGTGTGTGCATCTATCAGTTACACATACATGTTAGTACATACACACAACAAGTAGGTCACATGGGGAGAGACGTTGTGAGGTGTTGCTTTATTTGTTTTTTTTAAACAATCAAAGCAAAGGTTTGCTGTTCACTTGGGCTATATAAGATGAAGGGAGTTCCATGCACTCATGGCTCTGTATAGTACTGTACGTTTCCTTCAATTTGTTCTGGACCTGGGGACTATCATACTCGTAACCAATCATCGAAGGGAAAAAGTCATGTAAAAGCAAAAGTTAAAGTCTGTTTGACTTTGTTGATGAATATATACTGTACATTAATGTATGATCTACTGTGTATCATTCACATGTTTGAATGCCGTTCATTTCCAGTTGTGATGAATATACCGGTAGTTAAAATACATTTTTGCTTATTGTTTGTCACTAAAACTTTCCCAACCTCTGTGCTCTGACTCTTTCAGGGTAAGGTGCTAAGAGGCTGCTACCCAGGGCTCCCTATTGCTGTGCGGTTAATCAGATACAGTATGGACGGCAGTGGCAGTGGCTGGACTGGAGGTCTGCTGCCCTCTGTTAGCGAGAAGACAACAGAGGAGCACTCGGTCTTTGAGATGGCTGTTCAGAATGACTCGGCCAACCACAGCTCCCTGTTTGCAGACGTGGCTCTGCTGCAGAGCTTCAAGCTGCTCATCATCCCCTGCTACTCCCTGGTGGTGGTGGTGGGTGTGTTGGGGAACTACCTGTTGCTCTACGTCATCTGCCGCACTCGCAAGATGCACAATGTCACCAACTTCTTCATAGGGAACCTGGCCTTCTCAGACATGCTGATGTGTGTGACCTGTGTACCCTTAACCCTGGCCTATGCATTCAACCCTCGTGGCTGGGTGTTTGGGAGGTTCATGTGCTACCTGGTGTTCCTGATCCAGCCGGTTACCGTCTATGTGTCTGTCTTCACCCTCACCGCCATCGCTGTTGACAGGTGAGTGTACCCACTTTGACTCGAGAGAACGAAAAGCCCATGGGTTTTCAAAGGGCAGTTTCAAATGAAGTGAAACACATGAACTGTGAAAATAAAAATAAATTAAACACCACATCTGGAATAATGACGTTGTAATTGTTGATCTATATCTATGATTTTTTTTTCTTCAATTCATTCAAATGAATACTGCTGTGCACTTTCCCTGCCAGGTACTACGCCACTGTGCATCCTCTGAAGAAGCGTACCTCTGTGTCCACCTGTGCTTACGTCCTGTCAGGGATCTGGCTGCTGTCCTGTGGCCTGGTGGCTCCGGCCGTGGCCCACACGTACCACGTGGAGTTCAGAGAGGAGGGCCTCACTATCTGTGAGGAGTTCTGGCTGGGACAGGAGAAGGAGAGGCTAGCCTACGCCTACAGCACCCTGCTGGTTACCTATGTCCTGCCACTCTCCGCTGTCTGCACCTCCTATCTCTGCATCTCTTTCAAGCTGAGGAACTGCGTGGCGCCGGGACATCGGTCCCGAGACCAGGCAGAGGCACAGCGAGCCCGAAAGCGAAAGATCTTCCGTCTGGTGGCATTAGTGGTGGCGGCCTTCGGGGTGTGCTGGCTGCCCATCCATGTGTTCAACGTGCTGCGTGATATCGATATCCGCCTAATCAACAAGCGCCACTTCCTGCTCATTCAGCTGCTGTGCCACCTGTGTGCCATGAGCTCCTCCTGCTGTAACCCCTTCTTGTATGCCTGGCTGCACGACCGCTTTCGTGCTGAGCTGCGCAAGATGTTCACCTGCCACCACCGCATCGGCATCCCCACCAACCACTGTGCTATGGCCAGTGTGGTCCTCTGACTGTGCAGGGACAAGGAGATAGAAGAGACACAAGACCTGTGATACCTGTGTAAGCATGTTGTAGGTCCAATTTCCTGATAATGTTCATGTTTGTTGGTGACCTAATGTAGACATAACAAGAGATCATCATGAACAATACAGGAAATCTTGGAATTACAGCTGATTATAGAGATATGAGGTGGTTTCCTCATTGTTCATAGGTAAATCAATTGAACACAAATTCGGTGATTGACGAAATAATCATTAAATTAGCAGATTGAACAACAATAAGAAGAAGGTGAAATTCAAGAGACAAAAAGAGCAAGAGACGAGGGACGAGAGATGAGAGACGAGAGAGAGGGAGAGAGGGAGGGAAAGAGGGAGAGAGGGAGAGAGGAAGAGAGAGAGAGAGAGAGAGAGAGAGAGAGAGAGAGAGGGAGGGAGAGAGAGAGGGAGAGAGGGAGAGAGAGAGGGAGAGCGAGAGAGAGAGAGAGAGAGAGAGAGGGAGAGAGGAAGAGAGGAAGAGAGAGAGAGAGAGAGAGAGAGAGAGAGAGAGAGGGAGGGAGAGAGAGAGAGAGGGAGAGAGGGAGAGAGGGAGAGAGAGAGGGAGAGAGAGAGAGAGAGAGGGAGAGAGAGAGAGAGAGAGAGAGAGAGAGAGAGAGAGAGAGAGAGAGAGAGAGAGAGAGAGAGAGAGATTAATGTCCATGAGAGATTAATGTTTAACACTAGGAGAAAACAGTAGCACTGTAAGAGGTTTTGTAAATAATACCATTAGTTAAGTAATCATCACAGTAGTTGCTACAGGAAGACATCTTCCATTCATCCAGATGGACAGCTGTCTGCTGAAGTTAGAGCGCAGCACTCAGTGGACAGACTATACAATGTCAACTCAACTCAGTGTCCAGTATGCTTCTGTCTGTTGTGTTAATAGTCAACTGCAGGTTTGGTCCCTAGTCTAGATGTAACATAGTAAATGTAAATCTGTAAAGACCCAAATTAGTATGATATGATACGTTTGGTATGGTTACAAACAGAAAGTAGGGTGGTTGGTCGGGGTGGATGGGTTCTAAAGCGAACGTCTACTAACCCAAGGTTGCGTGTTCGAATCTTATCACGGACAACTTTAGATAATTAGCAACTGTGCAACTACTTACTACTATTTAGCTACTTTGTAACTACTTAGCATTTTACCTTCCCCTAATCATAACCTTAACCCTTTAACCTAACTCCTAACCCTCACCCTAACCTTAACCCTTTAACCTAACTCCTAACACTCACCCTAACCTTAACACCTAACCCCCAGCAAATGTTAGCCACCTAGCTAATGTTAGCTACAACAAATTGGAATTCGTAACATATCATACATTTTGCAAATTCAGAACATATTGTACGAATTGCAATTCATAACATATTATACGATTTGCAATTCCTAACCTATTGTACAAATGCAATTCGTAATGCATCATACGAATTGTAATTCGGAATATATCATACAAAATGGATAATGGACATCCACAAACTAATACATACCATACCCAGAAGTCAAATATCATACTTGGATTTACATTTACTATGTTACGTCTAACTGAGTCCAGGTTGGACTGCACATCCCTGGAGCACTGCTGAATGATGCGATTACAGATCTCGCTGTCTGCACCCTGTGAATAAACATGCTTAATAAAACAGTAGGTGAGCTTTTTTCCCCTATGGTTAAATTCTTCATTTTATTGCAGTCTTCTCAGTCTCTTACATATCTTTGTTTGTGGGGAATGTACCACGCCTCTGAAAATAGTCATTCAGAATTAGGTGTTAGTTAGGCATTTGCTAAGATCATGCTTGCCACTGCATGATTGCATTATTGACTGATTATTATAACTCCAGAAAGTTTCACTCAGGTGTTGATTCTCATTGGGTTTTTTTTTAGACAAACCACAAGACTACCCACTTTCAATACATTTAAGCAAAATGGTGGTTTGCTGAAGTTGTTATGTATCCCTTTGTAATAAATGGCCTTCTGTGGTTTGTGTCATGCTATATAAAATGCCTGTCCTTATTAAGTGAT
Organism: Oncorhynchus mykiss; assembly: GCF_013265735.2. Lineage (NCBI taxonomy): Eukaryota > Metazoa > Chordata > Actinopteri > Salmoniformes > Salmonidae > Oncorhynchus > Oncorhynchus mykiss. The sequence goes on from NC_048569.1 coordinate 36,646,878, forward strand.
TGCATGCAATTATGTGTAAAATTCTCAATAAACGAACACTGACAATTGGCCAATTTGTTTTCTTGAATTCCCTTTGGAAGTGCTAATAAGCTTAAAAGGGTAGTGCAGTCAAAAATGTGATTTTTGTGTAATTGCCTGGAATTTCTGCCTGTTCAGGTGGGATGGAGATTTTGAACCCAGATCTGATCAGATTATTCTGACCAATGACACATACATTTATATTTTAGTCATTTAGCAGATGCTCTAATCCAGAGTGATTTACAGTTAGTGCATTCATCTTAAGATAGCTAGGTTGGACAACCACATATCTCAGTCATAGTAAGTATATTTTTCCTAAATAAAGTAGTTATCAACAAAGTCAGGGATAGTAGGGGGAAAAGTCAAGTACATGTGTTAGTTCAAGAAAGGCACGTTTTTTTGTGGGTGGGGAGGGGGTGCTGTGGGATTATTTATGATACGCTTTGAAGAAGCAAGGTAAGGAGGGCCAGATCCTCTTACTGCTCCGTAGGTAAGTACCATGGTCTTGTAGTGGATGCGAGCTTCAACTGGAAGCCAGTGAGGTGTGCAGAGAAGCGGGGTGACATAGGAGAACCTGGGAAGGTTGAACACTAGGCAGGCTGAGCTTGCTGAGCTTGAGGTAGTAGGCCAAAATCTAAGCTGAGATATCTGCCAGGCAAGCAGAGATATGTGTCAGAAAGATAGAAGGAGAAAAGTAGCTGAGTGTCATCCGCATTGCAATGACAGGAGAGACCATGTAAGGATATGACGTAGCTGAGTGACTTGGTGTATAGAGAGAAGAGGGGAGGGCCTAAAACCGAGCCAGTAGTGAGAGTACGTGGTGCAGACACATATTCTCTCCACGTAGGTAGGATGCAATCCAAGAGCATGCAGAGCCTGAGACACCCAGCCCTGAGAGGGTGGAGAGGAGGATCTGAGCGTTCACGGTGTCGAAGGCAGCAGATAGATCTAGGAGGAGGAGAACAGAGGAGAGAGAGTCCGCTTTGGCAGTGCAGAGAGCCTCCGTGACACAGAGAAGAGCAGTCTTGGTTGAGTGACAGGTCTTGAAGCCTGACTGGTTAAGGTCAAGAAGATCATTCTGAGAGCGATAGCGAAACAGTTGGTCAGACCAGAGAATCTTGAGTCTTTAAATTGTCTTTTGTCAAACTCCAAGCGGGCTGTCGTGTGCCTTTTACTGAGGAGTGGCTTCCGTCTGGCCAATCTACCATAAAGGCCTGATTGGTGGAGTGCTGCAGAGATGGTTGTCCTTCTGGAAAGTTCTCCCATCTCCACAGAAGAACTCTGGTGCTGACCTGACCAAGGCAGGTCCCCCGATTGCTCAGTTTGGCTGTGAGGCCAGCTCAAGGAATAGTCTTGGTGGATCCAAAAATATTCCATATTTCCCCAGATTTGTGCCTCGACACAATCCTGTCTAGGCGCTCAACGGGCAATTCCTTTGACATCATGGCTTGGTTTTTGCGCTGACATGCTGTGGGACCTTATATAGACAGATGTGTGCCTTTCCAAGTCATGTACAATCAATTGAATTTATCACAGGTGGACTCCAAACAAGTTGTAGAAACATCTCAAGGATGATCAATGGAAACAGGATGCACCTGAGCTCAATTTCGAGTCTCATAGCAAAGGGTCTGAATTTTTACATTGGGACAGACACAGTGGCGGTTTTAGCATGGTCACGTCCTGACCATAGAAAACCTGTATTTTCTATGGTAGAGATTAAATGCACTATAAAGGTGACAAATTATCCCCATAAACTGTTAGGGCCTACATTAAGCTGTCCCAACAGCAGACCTTTCAATTCAGCACCATTCACCAAGTGAATCCTTACCACCACTACACCTGGCTATCATTGGAGCCTTGTCTGGCAGCAAAACAGTTCATTCAGCCTCATTTACTGCCTTTAAAAAATGTATAGCTGATAGGGCTGACTTTCTTAAACAAATGTGGTTTCTACTGATAATTGAGATGTACAAACTATGGCATAAGGGAACGACGTGTGGATAAGAGGCAATCCATAATTTCGATTAAGACAATGATAATGAGCGAGCTAGGATGGATGTGGTCAATATAACTATTTGTTCAACACTTTTGAAATGTACAGCGATAGAATTCAGAACATGGGCCATTCTTACAGTATTCTCCCTGTACACCAAGTCAGAACTGTAGGATAAATAAAGGGGGCATATACTGCAAGCAGACAATGAAAGGTCTTACAATATTTGATGATTACATCAATGATTTCTCTGAAACAGGCTACAGGCATCATGTGCACCACCAATTCAGAACAGTAGGCTAAGGAACTAAATTATTAGGGTGAGGCACATGGGCTACTAACAGCTTACTACACAACATACACTTAGTATTACTTTATTAACTACAGTATACACATCTCCCTGGCATATTACATAAATTATGCAGCAGCATACAATACATTTTTGGACTCAACTTGGACTCAACTGGTACTCACTTCAATAGGAATGTGGCGCTCAGTCGTTCTTGTGGGCACATGTTGTCGTCAAACTTTCTCATCAAAGTCTGGCATTCTCTGGATTTGTGGTGCTTTCAAGACAACTGGGAACTCTGAAAAAAACAAGATTGAATCATGACGTCAGTGATCTTCATGTTACCCCTCTAAAAAAAGGCCCAAGTTCCCGATATGGAAATCTGAGTTGGATGACAGTTCAAAACATATTTTCCCAGTCAGAGCTAGTTTTTGTTCGAGTTCCCAGTTGTCTTGAACTCACTGAAGTCTGAGATTTCCCAGTTCCGAGTTTCCAGTTGTTTTGAATGGGGCATAAGCAGGGGCGAAGCCAGAGGGGTGTCCGGTGGGCACTGGACACCCCTGACATCTGATTGGTCACCCTGGGTGCCACCTCAAAATTGAATTCCCTACTGGCAGTTTGATGCTGATTGACATCTCATTTCACCGGTTGTTGAAAAAAGCATTTATTTTGACGTTAGGTGGCGCATTTTTCAAATCGAGGACGAGGAAGAGAGAATATTAATGTTGGTTGCGAGATACAGAAGAATACGAATAAGAATAACATACAGAAGAAGAAGAGAGAATATTTCCACAGCTCCACAAGCTCTTTTCGGATTGGCGAAAGCATCATATTTGAAGTAAGTTTTAAGGTTTAGCATCGGGTTTAGGTTTCCTGAACAACTTTTATGAAAGTTGAGTCGCTGTGTAAGTTAACGTTAGACCTTTGGCTCCATTAACAAAGACAGTTAATCAGAGAAGAGGGAGCCTAACATTATGTTCACATCTGTGCTAGTAATACACGCATATACAGTGCAGTGTCGTAAGTTACAGTATATGAATGGTTAACTAATGTGGGGTAATTAGTAGGCTACATCTGTCAGGCAAGTTAACATTCAGCAATTTGAAATCCATTAACTCCGTTAGATTTTTGTACTTGAACTCAAAACGAGCAATTGTTATTATTATCAATATGTTAACGTTACTCAAAAGATTACCACAATTTGCAGATAGGCTGTTTGCTATCGTAAAGGTGTACGAAATTATAGTTAGCTAAGTTACTTACTGCAGAGCAGAGCTAGCCATGATCTAACAGTAATTTAGGCTGGTAGTTGATTTTAAGGTACAGTTATGATAATGGGGATTTGTGATTAAGATTGAGATTGGCCTAAAATGTGGGTAATTGGATGCTTAGACTGTCTTATTTTTGCATAGGGTAAATTAAACATGAAAAGAAATGGAGAGATATCAGACTTCTTTTTAAATAAGCACAAACAGGCAGATCAGGTGCAAACAGACCCCAGCCCTTACATCACCACCGAATCCCAGAGCAGCTCCCTACCTGAGGCTAGTCAGAGTCAGGCTAATCAGTCAGTGTGGTCAAACTTCACAAGGACCCAGTCTACCACCACCACGTCAGAGCATCTACCAGGCAGTCAGTCACATGCCCAGTTCAGAATTTAAGTTTAGCTTAATCTTGTAATAGATGATTTTGTCAGATTAAGCCTCACTTTAAAATGTTGGTTGTTGATTCATTTGTTTTCTTGTTTTGATGGCTGTGGCATTTTTATTGTGATTATACACAAATTATTCTTGTGTTATTTTAATGTAATAGATGTATCAAGGAATGACACAGAGACCTGACTCTGAGCTAGACAGTGAGCCAGAGCTGCCAGGAGATGTCATCGAGTCCCTCCCAACTGCGTCAAGCACCAGATATGCTGTTCCAAAAGGACCCAATGGTAGGCCAAGCCTATACTATTATATTATACTACACATTATAGTTAGCAGCTGTTAGTATATAATCTTGTGGATCCCTTAATTATACATTTCCATAGAGATATGACACATTATTTAACGTGTATTTCAGACATTTCAAGATCCAGAGAAGTGGGTCTGGTACAGCCGTGTTTGAAAACATTTCCCAGAACTCAGCATGGCACTAGGAAAAGAGCTCCTGTTATTAGGACATTTAATGGCTTGAATATTCTGTAAGTCAAGATTCGACTTAATGTTTCACTTGTAGGCATTTTTTCTCTGCCCAATACACCTGAATCGGCCTTCACATCCCAGTCATGATTTTTTAACTGGAAAAAGGCGCTGTTTAAAGATTCTGGGTTTAAGCTCCATTCAAAGGCAGAGCATCATATCAATACTATGTATGCTTGGAATCAGCATAAATGGACTATTGACAGCAACTCATCAATGTTAGATGTCATCAATGAGGACCGTAAAAAAAAAAAAAGGAAAACTGCACTTATATTAAAACAATTTCAGATGTGCTTCTATTAACTGCCACTCAAAATATAGCGCAGAGAGGTAATCGAGTCTGATGTTGCTCACAAATAAACTTTGATTTGATGTTTATCCTTTAAAGCTTGGAAAAGACACCCTTAAACCACGACTTGGACAACACACCGTCTCCACTGTATAGCAGGCTAGTGATTGCTTTGCAAAGCTTGTAGTTAGCCACTGATTCCTTCCAAACCACTCATTGTTGAATTTGCGATTTCCAACTTGTTGTGTAATGTTTATGTCCAATGACCTATGAGCACTGATACATTTATCTATAATTTCTCGTCATAAGGATTGAAAAGGATTTGCCAGTAGATTGTCGACTTGATTCATGAAGACGTAGATTTTGCAGTGATGTAGTGTCCCCATGAGTGACAGAACACTGAGCCAATCACGACGCAACTAGAGAACATTACCAACAACTGCGCTCTGTATTTTCCACTGGCTGCCCCACCACCACAGAAAGCACTGAACTAGGCTGAAACACCTGCATTTTGGAGCTGCCTTACTCAAGAAAATAAAAAGAGAACATGTTTGTATGCAGCTTTATTAACTCAATTAATATGATTTTTTTTCATTTTATGTTTGCAAACTGATAGGTGACACGTATTATTGCCAAAATAACTTGCAAAACAGGCACAAAAAAACAATAAAGGTATTATATACAGTGTATACAGTACCTGTCAAAAGTTTGCACACATCTACTCATTCAAGGTTTTTTTTATTATTATTTTTTTTACTATTTTCTACATAGTAGAATAATATTGAAGACATTAAAACTATGAAATAACACATATGGAATAGTATGTGCTCCACAAACTATAGTTTTGGAAAGTAGGTTAGGACATCTACTTTGTGGATGACACAACTAGTTTTTCCAACAAATGTTTACAGACAGATTATTTCACTTATTGTTCCAGGAAATTATGTCATGGCTTTAGAAGCTTCTGATAGGCTAATTGACATCATTTGAGTCAATTGGAGGTGTACCTGTCAATGTATTTCAAGGCCTACCTTCAATCTCTGCCTCTGCTTGACATCATGGAAAAATCAAAAGAAATCAGTCAAGAACTCAGAAAAACATTTTTGACCTCCACAAGTCTGATTCATCCTTGGGAGCAATTTCCAAATGCCTGAATGTACCACGTTCATCTGTACAAACAATAGTACGCAAGTATAAACACCATTGGACCACGCAGCCGTCATACCGCTCTGTCTCCTAGAGATTAACATACTGTGGTGCGAAAAGTGCCAATCAATCCCAGAACAATACCAAAGGACCTTGTGAAGATGCTGGAGGAAACAGGTACAAAAGTATCTATATCCACAGTAAAACAAGTCCTATATCGACATAACCTGAAAGGTCGCTCAGCAAGGAAGAAGCCACTGCTCCAAAATCACCATAAATAAAGCCAGACTACAGTTTGCAACTGCACATGGGGACAAAGATCATACTTTTTGGAGAAATGTCCTCTGGTCTGATGAAACAAAAATAGAACTGTTTGGCCATAATGACCATCGTTATGTTTGTAGGAAAAAATGGGAGGCTTGCAAGCCGAAGAATACCATCCCAACCGTGAAGCACAGGAGTGGCAGCATCATGTTGTGGGGGTGCTTTCCTGCAGGAGGGACTGGTGCACTTCACAAAATAGATGGCATCATGAGGAGGGACAATTATGTGGATATATTGAAGCAACATCTCAGGACATCAGTCAGGAAGTTAAAGCTTGGTCGCAAATGGGTCTTCCAAATGGACAATGACCCCAAGCATACTTCCAAAGTTGTGGCAAAATGGCTTAAGGACAACAAAGTCAAGGTATTGGAGTGACCATCACAAAGCCCTCACCTCAATCCTATAGACGATTTGTGGGCAGAACTGAAAAAGCGTGTGCGAGCAAGGAGGCCTTACAAACCTGACTCAGTTACACCCGCTCTGTCAGGAGGAATGGGCCAGAATTCACCCAACTTATTGTGGGAAGCTTGTGGAAGGCTACCCGAAACATTTGACCCAAGTTAAACAATTTAAAGGCAACGCTACCAAATACTAATTGAGTGTATGTAAACTTCTGACCCACTGGGAAGGTGATGAAAGAAATAAAAGCTGAAATAAATAGTTATCTCTTCTATTTTTCTGACATTTCACATTCTTAAAATAGAGTGGTGATCCTAACTGACCTAAAACAGGGAATTTTTACTTGGATTAAATGTCAGGAATTGTGAAGAACTGAGTTTAAATGTATTTGGCTAAGGTGTATGCAAACTTCCGACTTCAACTGCATTTCTATCAAATCAGAACTGGAATGTTTACCAAAAGTATACTAGACATTTATAGAATAAATCATATACCTAGTTTGTTTCTGTGACAAACAGTGAATTAGTTATTGATTTATCCCACTTTAAATGGCTTCTTATAGATGTTAAGTAGTTCTATAAACCAAAACTCAAATCTTTCCTCAAAACAAAGGTTGTAATAGTATGCTAGACATTTATAGAATAAATCATATCTAGTTTTATGATTCAAACAGTGAATTCATTATTGATTTTTACATTTTAAAATGGCTTTTAGCGAATGTCAAACGTCCAAACGTGTGAATATAAAACCAACTTTACCTCGGTCGTCTACGTGGTCAGGCTTCTCACGTAATGTTACACCTTCGTTATCGTTCAGGGGACGCGCCGCTGTAACAGACAAGCTGTCTTTCCAGAGAGTGCGCTGATGCTGTAACGAGTAAGTTGGTTGTCTCTTCTTTCTTCAGTCGCGTGCTGCATTCTGTTGTTATGTGAATGATTGGCTGAGCCTTGGATACAGCCAGTATTGCTCCAAACGCGCATCACTCACTCACAGCCAGTAAGGATCCAAACCCCCCTCCTTTCCCAAACTTTTCTCGTCAAATCTACACAAATCACGTAGGTCATCTATTTTGGATTCAAAACAGCAAATTTCAACAAAAAGGTGACTGGTTTGCCTCCCTGTGATAAGTGTGTGAATTGGACCATTTTCCTGTCCTGCTAAGCATTCAAAATGTTATGAGTACTTTTGGGTGTCATGGAAAATTAAGTAAAAAGTACATTATTTTCTTTAGGAATGTAGTAAAGTAAAAGTTGTCGAAAATATAAATAGTAAAGTACAGATACCCCAAAAAACTACTTAAGTACTGCTTTAAAGTATTTAGACTTATAAGTACTTTACACCACTGATCATTTCCTGTTTCTATCAGCCCGGTCGTGACTTTTTTCCCATGCGTCAAGAAATTCATTCGCATGAAATGTTTGGATTAGGTATGGGCAACTTTGATGGGGGTGGGGGCAACAAAACATCTGAACTCATCATGAGGGGCTGCAGTGGCTAGCGGGTCTCCATACCCACATAGTCAGAACCGGCCCTAGCCTTTTGGGGCCCCTATATTCTACGTTGGTTCAACGCCATTTAATTGAAATTACGTGGAAATTGATTTAACCAGTGTGTGCCCAGTGGGATATGAATGGACTGACAAGAGGAGTACATGGAGAGGCAAGACTACAGGTAGACAATAACTAGAATGCACTAATCCAAGTTTAAAAAAATATGTATACTTTATTGTGACAAGTACACAGTGACTGTCCACAAATCCCACCTGTGGTTGCTATGGTAACAGTCCTCTCACCACAACATCAGTAAAAAAAAACAGAACGTGGCTTCAGAAAGTTAAACCCTAGATGACTAATGCCGAACTTATGTAAAAAGGAATATAAATATTTTAGGCTGACAGCTGTAAACAACAGTGCTGACTGTTTGAAAAAACTATTTTAGGCTACAGGCTGTGACAACATTGACACTAATTAGGCGAATGTGCTCCAAAATCACTGACAGCCGGCCTGAGATGATGAACTGAGTTTAGGCCACTGTAATTAGTCAAATAGATAATTTGCAAAGAACCAAAGCTAAGGAGTCTATTGGGCCACTTCAAGTACTGTATATGGGCTTGTTTTCCAGTTTGAAGTATAGATCATTTAGTAACATATTTGGATGCACACACACCTTCAATGCAATAAAATTGATCAGCCAAAGAAGAATCTTTCAAATAAACTAACACATTAAGGATACAATCACCATTAAAATTAATATAGTCCTAAACACTGTTGGTGAGTGTTTTGAAATAAGTAGATTTAATGAGTTGCCTTATGACCTGAAGGGTACAAGAGATTATTCAATATTCATACAAAATAAATAGCCAAATCGTTGTATTATAATGCATTACAGATCAGACAGCGCAGTATAGCTAAGTCACCTGGTTACAATGTGATCCCTTCCTGTCATAACTCATCATCAGAGGAAGCTAATGCCTCTTTAGCCTCAACATAGTCTCTGATCTCCTGAGGAGTACGGATGTAACTGTCAATCTCACTGTCTGAGATCTCCTCATCACCAGTCACCTCCACCACCGGGACCTGCACCCTCCTTATCTTAGCATACCTCACAGAAGGGGGTTCAAACAAACTCCTCTTACCAGAGTTTGGTACTGAGGGCTGGCTGTGCTGAGAGTCTGTGCCAGGCCCCGTATGTGGCAACCCCTCCATTATAACAGTGTATGTCAGGTCAACATCTCCTTGTTGCTGGACGCTCCCGGTGTCTGGCTCCCCCACAAAGGGTTCTTTAGGGGTCTTCCCTGGGGTCTGGGATGAAGCTGCACCCTCCAGGCAGGGCGTGTTGGTGTGGGATCCAGGTAGGGAGTCCTCTAAACTTGGTGGGAGTACTGATTCAGAGGCCAGGGCTTCCTCATGACTGCTCAGGGCCCTCCTCAGTAGGGTGAGTCTATGGTTCAGGATGTCATCCACCATCTGGATCACAGTCTGGGGTGTCACCTCATCCCCACTCAGCCAGGGCAGCTCCTGGCCCAGCTTACAGAGCACCTCCTTCAGCTCGGTCACCCGCTTCGGAGCTATGGAGGACTTGGTCACCTTGGCCATCTGGCAAAACCTGGCCAGTGTGTATTTGAGCCGGGTCTGTGTGGGTTTCAGGGACTGCCAAGCCAGGAAGATGGAGGCCGTGAGGATGGGGATGGGCTGGCGGCCAGTCACTAGCCAGGCATCTGCAGCCAGCTCCAACAGGACAGCAGCTCGCTTTGTCAAATCCTTGGAGGACTCCGACAACTCTTCATGGACATGTTGAGGACTTAGTTTGTATCTGACAGAGAAAGGAGAGAAAAGACAGTTTCTCAATAAACATCAAATGTCTACCTAATAACAACATGTGCTATGTCAGGCAATTTATTTATCATCAGGCAATCAAGGCTAATGTTTATAGTTGAGGTGATTGACTTACGCCTGACAGTGTGTCTCCAGTAGGTTAATGATACTGGCGGGGGGAGCCTCTATCTTCAGAGTCTTCACCATCTCCTGGTAGACCACGCCTATCAGCCTGGGGTTCGCCTCCAGGAGACAACAAATGGTTCCCATGGCGATGGGCCAGCTGTGCTGCCTGCAGGTCGCCAGCACGCAGCATCCTGCCAGAACCTCTTTCTTCTGCAGACTAACCCTGATGAAGTTAGGGTGCTCATAGGCCTGCTTAAAATGGGTCTCTGCAGTCTCCTCCATGAGGAAAGTGAGTCTGAGAATACGACAGAGAGCACGCACCCGGTGTATGCCTGTTTGGAGGAAGTGATACATTATTGCCAGCCAAACATGATTAAAATACACAGCATTTTGTGATATCCAACCCTCACATTGTGTCAGAAACAGGTAGTCAGTAGTTCTACAGGGAAACGGTGCAGTTCCTACCATTGATTAGATTCCGGCATGGCTTCTTGTCCACTTCTGTGCTATTACTGTATCTTACATCTACAGGACCAAAACAAGCAGACAAGGAAATACAAACAAAGTGTTCAATTAAATCAGTCACAATATAGACAGCAGGCATGTGGAATAGCCTTAGAGAAGAATGCATGACCTACACTCAGTAGGAAAGCACATTCTTAGCTGCATAAATATTTGTGCTAAGATGGTGACAGATAAACCTGTAAGTTAGATAACTAACGTTAGCTACCTGTGCCCTGTGTCTCTTCACTTCGGGTAGTGGTGAGTAGACCTTCGGATACCACAGCGCCACAATCTGCACATACAAGTTGTGGCTGTGAATAATGTTCGTCGTCCACTATGTCGAGCGAGCCACACTCCGGACACTTCAGACCGACAGTAGCCATCTTCAGGTTGATGTATGTTGGTTAAAGTTAGCTAGCAAATCATAAACTTGTGAGTCAATACCATTCATGTGCTGTGAACGACCAATGAACGTTTCGAGTTCTTAATGTGAGCTCAGCCTTTATAGTCCGTGTAGGAACAAGGCACCCTTACTTTCGTTCCGCTATTGAAAACTACTGCAACGTTCTATTGGAACAGCGCATTTTATCCATACATTACGTTCATCGTGTGTAATCGATGCGTCAAGCTTTATTTAAAGGTTTATCACAAGATATTAATACACACTTTACAGATGAGAGAGCGATAGAAAGTGTGCGAGAGACAAAGATAGAAAGTGGTGTGTGTGTGTGTTTGTCAACCTGAGGCGAAATAAATCACATGATTTTTTGAAAATGAGTCTTTATTTTATCATTGTAAAATAGGCTTTACATGGATCAAATATAAACGTTCCGACGTTCACCTAATATCTCGTGGACAGATGTAATTGAGCGTTTGACGCAATTACGCGGGATACATTAGATTTTAGTTCTGGGTGTCCCGAGATGAACTTTCACCCAACTATACAGTAATAATTTGTATGACCAAAGGCAGACCAACATACAGTAGCAAGATGTGTCAGAGTATCTACCTATGGCCAGTGGTAGCTGGTTTAAGAAAAGTCTCTGAATTTCAATAGCTTTCTTCACAAGGAAATGCCACTTTGAACAGTGTCTATAGGTTACACCCATGCAATTTGTTTCCAGAGGTGCACCTGTCAGTGAGATTGCCTTTTGATTAATGCACTCTAGATTCATTGCAGTCCACACTTCCCAGTAAACCTTGCTTATCTGTAGACTAAATTGTAATAATTATCAATCCATGTTTATCTCTTAAGACCAGCAACTTATCAGTTATTTCCTCCTCAAAGTGATTCAACATGAAGTTGACAATAGGAAAAGGACATCTCAATATGTACAACATTTATACGAGTTATACAGTATCAGGGAATAATATATATGTACCTCATAGACAAGCAATACAAACACTTTACCAACAGGTATTACTCATTATGTGATTATAATTCATTGTAATACTTGTCATAAGCATGTATGACACCTTATTATGCCGGTCTGTCTGCTTTACATAAAGTGTTACCAAATATGCAAACTCCACTGTTCTGTTGGAGCGTTCATTATTTATTATTCAATTCATTCTTCAGTGTCATTGCGCTGGATATAACCTTCATATGATACTCATCGCAAGAAAATCAAAACATTAATACTAAGAAAAATCAAACTGTCAAAAACGTAAGGCAACTTCCCACAGGCCTATTTAAACTTGTGCTTTGTTGTTCTTATACGGTCTTTACACACCATAAAGTTAAGAAATCCTTCAATCAAAATGTAATGAGCAATCAAATAGTCAACAATCAAAATGTAATGAACAAAAGTGCACCTGTTCAGTAGAAACAGAAAGCCAGTGCTTGGTATGGTATACTGTACATGGGTGTCAGGTGAATTCAGACTGAAATATTCAACCAGCCCAATACATGTGCATTGAGGAAGATAAACATTTTAGTAAAGCCCTGCTCTGAATGATTAGGAACACTCATTTGAGTGAGTTCATGGTCATCAGGATACTGGGTTGCTCCTCGATGATGCGCACCAGCAGGTTGTCAATGTACTGCTCCAGCTCCTTAATCTTATCGTCCCTTTTGGAGAGCTGCTCCTGCTGCTTTAGCACCAGGGAGATCAGCTCTTCCTGGGTCAGCTGGGAGTAGGGACCTTTGACCCCTGTGTCTTTGACCTAGAAGGAAAGGGAGGCAATGGAGGTGGTACAATCATTCAGTGCCATTTATATTTTTCCATAGACTTCTCTAAGGATAATATATGCCATGAATTATCTATAATGTCTGGCGGCAGGTAGCCTAGTGGTTAAGAGCGTTGGACCAGTAACTAAAAAGTCACTGGTTTGAATCCCCAAGCCGGCAAGGTGAAAAATCTTCCATTCTACCCCTGAGGAAGGCAGTTAACCCCCAACAACAACTGCTCCCTGGGCACTGATGATGTCTGTCAAAGGAACCAAAAAGGGTTCTTCAAAGGGTTCTCCTATGGGGACAGCCGAAGAAGCCTTTTAGGTTCTAGATAGCATCTTTTTTCTTAGACACAATGGGGTCTGATTATTCAGTACACATACAGAGGGGTGTAGTGCCCTTCCTTTAGGTGCGGAAATGCATGTTTTTTTAAATGACGACTTTGATTGAGAAATGACTAACAGATGCATTCTAGAATATAGAATAACGCATCCTCCAATTGCAACGTCTGCCTATGCCCACACATATTGTCTCAATAAATTATTCTAATTTTTTTTGTTGTTGCCCTTTTTCTCCCCAATTGGTAGTTACGGTATTGTCCCATCGCTGCAACTCCTGCACAGACTCGGGAGAGGCGAAGGTCAAGAGCCGTGTGTTCCGAAACAACCCAGCCAAGCCGCACTGCTTCTTGACACAATGCCCGCTTAACCCGGAAGCCAGCCGCACTAATGTGTCAGGGGAAACACCGTACACCTGGTGACCATGTCAGCGTGCCCAGCCCGCCACAGGAGTCGGTGCGATGGGACAAGAACATCTCTGCCGGCCAAACCATCCCCTAACCCGGACAACGCTAGGCCAAATTGTACACCGCCCCATGGGTCTCCCGGTCACAGCCGGCTTTGACAGAGCCTGGACTTGAAACAGGATTTCGAATGGCACAGCTAGCATAGACTGGCTATACATCCTGCCAAGTTGCGTGCTCAGTTGAGTTTTGGCCGCATGAGGGAAAAAAAAGAGTGACTTCAGCCAGAACCCTAAAAGTCAAAAAATGACAGGTGTTTTTGGTGTAACAGTAATATAGGCCTACTACTACGCTGTTATATTCAGGTCTGTTATGTAAATACTAATTAAATCATTAGGCCTATGTGATCTTGCAAGACATAGGCTACACTCAGACAGGGCAAGTTCATTAAATGCGTTATACATGAGCCCAAGTCCATAAACTTTTTTGAGGACAGACGTCTTAGCAGCCTGGTCTCGGACTAGATGTACCATAGTAAATGTAAATCCGGGACACTGAAATTCGTATATGTTACAATTGGTACGGTTACATAAGACAGGTTGCTTAAGGCAAAAATGAAAGTAAGGTGGTTGGTCGAGTGTATAACGCGAACATCTAACATTGTTCAAATCTCATCATGGACAACTTTAGCATTTAAGCTAATTAGTAACTTTGCAACTACTTTTTAGCTACTTTGCAACTACTTAGCATGTTAGCTTCCCCTTCCCCTAACCTTGCAAAGTAGTTGTAAAGTTATGTGAGAAAGCTGTTCATTGACTCAGCATACAACAACACCCTTGTTCCCTCCAAGCTTAGGACCCTGGGACTGAACAACTCCCTCTGCAACTGGATCCTGGACATCCTGAAGAGCCAACCCCAGCTGGTGAGGGTCGGCAACATCACCTCCGCCATGCTCACCCTCAACACGGGGGCCCCACAGGGGTGTGCGCTTAGTCCCCTCCTGTACTCCCCGTTCACCCATGACTGCGTGGACCCACACAACTTCAACACCATCATCAAGTTTGCTGACGACATGACAATGTGGTGCTGGGAAAACAGCCTGTCCCTCAACGTCAGTAAGACCAAGGAGCTGATCGTGGACTACAGGAAACGGGCCAGCCCCATACACATCGACGGGGCTGTAGGGGAGCGGGCCAGGAGCTACAAGTTCCTCGGTGTCTAAATCACTAAGGAAATTAAATAGTTCACTCACACACGTAAAGTTGTGAAGGTGTGACAGCGCCTCTTCCCCCTCAGGAGGTTGAAAAGGTTTGGCATGGGCCCTCAAATCCTCAAAAGGTTCTACAGCTGCACCATTGAGAGCATCTGGACTTTTTAAAATATGTTTGTTATTTAACCTTTATTGTACTAGGCATTTAACTGGCTGCATCATTGCTTGGTATGGCAACAGCACCACCCTTGGTCGCATGGTGCTTCAGAGGTTGTTGCCGACAACCCAGTACATCACTGGGGCCAAGCCCTCTGCCATCGAGGACCTCTATATCAGGTGGTGTAAAATACCAGCCACCCATAGACTGTTTTCTCTGCTTTCGCACAGAAAGCGGTACCGGTGCATCAAGTCTGACACCAAAAGGCTCCTGAACAGTTTATATCCCCAAGCCATAAGACTGCTAAATAGCTAACAGAGTGGCTACACAGACTGAGTTGACCCTTGTATTTCTGTTGTTGTCTCTATGCACACTGAAACTACAAGACACACATAACATGCAGTCACATTTATACTGACTCAATACACATACATACAACCATATGGTTGTACCGCTACTCTATTTATCATATATCCTGATGCCTAATCACCTTACCCCTATACATATCTACAGTTGAAGTCGTAAGTTTGGAGGCAAACCTGACCCAGTTACACCAGCTCTGTCAGGAGGAAGGGGCCAGAATTCACCTTATTCAACTTATTGTGGGAAGCTTGTGGAAGGCTACCTGACACATTTGACCCAAGTTAAACAATGTAAAGGCAATGCTACCAAATACTAATTGAGTGTATGTAAACTTCTGACCCACTGGGAATGTGATGAAAGAAATAAAAGCTGAAATAAATCCCTCTACTATTATTCTGACATTTCACATTCTTAAAATAAAGTGGTGATCCTAACTGACCTAAGACAGGCAATTTTTATGAGGATTAAATGTCAGGAATTGTGGAAAAACTGAGTTTAAATGTATTTGGCTAAGGTGTATGTAAACTTCCGACTTCAACTGTACATCTTTTGTCTTACCCATTCCCCCTCTGAATGGCACACGTACACATGCCATGTCTGAATTGTCTCACTGAGGTCACGTGGTTTTGGGATTGAGCCCCTGTGTGAGACGAATCAGGAGGAAGTGGTACTTGCTAAGGAAGCGGCGTGACGTCCTTTACACTGGCTAACATAATGTAATATCCTACATAGAGAATCAGTTCAACATCTAGTTTTTAGTTTACATTTGGCTGAGTTGTCAACTGACATGAAATCATTAAAAATACAAATCACCATGTCATTGGCCATAATGTATTGTTCCAGCCCAGGCGCAAAAAAACAATGAAAACTACAAAAGTGGGCATTTCTGTCTGATTCATACTGGCTGAGGGCATTGTCTGAATGACATCACAATTAAACAACTAGCAGAGAAAAATTACATCTGCATTAATTACTTAGTAGCTAAGTGCTCTTTGATGACATAATATACTGTTACTATACTGTTCCTTTTGCTTTATGTTAAACTCCATAATAATAATATAATAATTAATATAGTACCAGCTATGATTTCCTTTGCACAATTTTTTAAAGTATTGCAAATACAACCTAGTCACAAGTTAGTGGTCAGATGACCGAAGCATACACTGTATGCAGAAAAGTACTTCATACCTACAGCAATATATGGTGGTGGATCTATGATGTTATGGGACTATTTTGCTTCTACTGGTCCTGGGGCTCTTGTTAAGGTCAACGGCATCATGAACTTTACACAGTACTAGGACATTTTAGCCAAAAAACTTGGCCACAAGTATATCTTCCAGCAAGACAACCTCAAGCACTGATCAAAATCGACAAAGAAATGGTTAATTGGCTATACAATCAACATTTTTCAATGGCCATCTCAGTCTCCGGACTTGGAACCCATTGAAAACCTGTGGTTTGAATTGAAGAGGGCAGTCGAAGCACAGACAAAGGATATCAAGGATCTGGGAAGATTCTGTATTGAGGAATGGTCTAAGATCCCGCCCAACGTGTTCTCCAATCTCATATTTTTTTTTTGAAAAAGCCTCATTATCCTCGCAAGGGGAGGGTGCCAAAGTATTGAAAATAGGTGACAATTATTTTGTTAAACAAAATCTTTCTCTGAGCAAGCTTATTAGTATAAAATACAGATCAGTATTTGTATTATTTATTTTATCTTTATCAAGGGTGCCAATAATTATGGACCTGACAATATATTCCTTTAAAGTACCTTTATCTTCTCTTGAAGGCCACCGAGGATCCCTGTAGATTTGCCAGCCTGTCCCTCATGGATGTTGGAAGCTGGCTGGTTTTCCAAGGAACTCAAGGGCTTTACTGGGTGTGGCCTGAATCGAGATAGACAGAGAGAGTAAGAGACACTCAAACTTTTCTGAAAAGTATTGTTATTAGAGGATGCAGCATGTGGATGTGGGGGATATCCGAATAAATGCCTTTTCTCAAAAAGCAGGTCTGATTATTAAATGTCTCATAGCACAGAAGAAGAAAAAAGAGTTGAAGCTTGCTGCCAACAGTGGGAAACGATTTGTTTGATCAGTTAGACAAGAAATCCGAGCAGGGTTCGTCTTCACAATTGACTCATTCCCACCATATATGACACAATGACAAGAGTATCTATTCTTTCTCTCTTAGATAAGGTTAGACTGCAGAGGATCCACAGTGTACGCAGTCTGAGTAATGGCATTTTACAGGCTCCACTGAGCTTTGTCAGATTCTACAGGAAGAATAATATGACAAAAAGCAATGAAAGCTACAAAGGCTGGCATTTCTATAGACGTGATTCATACTGGCTGAGGGCATTGTGTGAATGACATCACAATTAAACAACTAGCAGAAAATAAATTAAATCTGCAGTAATTAGTAGCTAAGTGCTCTTTGATGACATAATATACTGCTAATTGCTCTGGGGAGCTATGTTCCTTTTGCTTTATGTTAAACTCCATAATAATTATAGTATAGTCATTTTTAAAAGAGTACCAGCTATGATTTCCTTTGCACAATTTTTGAAAGTATTGCAAATACAACCTAGTCATAAGTTAGTGATTTAATTCAGGAAAGTGCAGCTAAACATTTGATAAGAGAGTAGAAGAGTTTTATAAAGGGTCACATTCATGAAGTGTTCTGGAACAGTGCATTTTACAATCGACTGGGGAGGTTTAGTAATTCTAACCACAGTACATTCTACAGGAGAGGTTTGGTGGACAGCACATAGCTGCTACATGCTACAGGAAAAGGCTGAGATCTCTCTCTCACCTGCGTGTGCTTGAGGCAGACCTGTCCCCTCTCCCTCCTGCCTCCTCTCCACTGTACTGCTCTGTAATGGAGGGCAGAGCTCCAGCATGAAGCAGGGTCTTCTGGCCAGGGACAGAGCTTGTTGTCTGGGGAGAACAGTCTCTCCTGCCCCCTGATCCCTTCAGGGGCTCGGGGTGGGGTATGGAGGAGGGGGCAGGTGAGGGGAAACATGGGGGCTGGGCAAGTGTAACACATGGTAGTGCCACACCCACCCCGCCATTCTGCTTTTTTACCCAGTTACCTGAGGAAAGCTTACTCGAAGTGGGAGCCCCTGGGCTTTGTAGTTTTCCAGAACTCTGTTTACCAGCTCCCTCCTCTCTAAAGGTGGATGTTATCTTCACTGGAGGCAAGGGAGCACGGGCCCGCTTCGCTGATGTGCTTTTGGTGGGACAGGAGACATCCTCGGCTGGCAGAACATCTGGCGTTGGAAGCTCAGTTGTGTCCCCAACCACACGCTTCTGAAACGGACCTAGATCTGCATCTGTGGAGGTACAACTCTGTTGATTGTGAGAGTGCGGGCTCCCCTGGCGCTCACCAGTTAGACTCTGTTCTACACCACATCCAGAGGACTTCTCCATTCTGCAGTCTTCTGCAAAGGGATTATTTGGACCAAACTCAACCGAAGAGTCATGTTCCTCAGTATTTGATTGCTCATCTAACACATCAACTGTTGGCATTGTCTTCCCTGGAAGGTGCTGGGGCCTGGAGGGTGCTGGACCTTTATTGTGTTTCACAACCACCAACCCCCCAGTGGCTGATGGCATGGGTTCCTCTGCTTGGTTCCCATGGTGGGTAGAGCTCTGGCCTCCACTGATGTGCTCTGTTGTAGCTGCGGAGGAAGATCTCAGTGGCGTGATCATCTGTACCACACGTTGAGAAACTTTGGACATGGAGGCACCCACTCTGTCCTTATGTCCCTGATTCACACTGGTCATACTCTGTGTCTGGCTTGGAGCCTGGTTTGGTCTGTCAGGAGGCAGTGGAGCAGGACGCTTGTCCCTCCTGACACCGGAATCATCCTGACTAACACTCTCATTTAAGTGCAGGTCATGTTCGCTTCCCACCAATGACGTGGCAGAGTGGCGTCTTGGAGGAGGCTGCGGTTTTGTTGGCGGTTTTTGGGTGAGGGTAGGAGTGGCAGAACCAGGGTTGGACTTACTGGGCCAGTTGTCCTTATGAGCCCATCGCTGGTTGTCTGGAGGCAGTGGAGCAGGGCCCTTATCCTGTCTGACACTGGAATGGTCCTTACCACTAACACTCCCCTGGTCATCCCCACTTCCCACCAATGCCGTGGAAGATTGACATCTGAGGGGAGGGGGCGGTTTTGTTGGCTTTGTTTTAGCAAGGGTAGGTGTGGCACAATGAGATTTACTAGACCAGTTGTCCTTACGAGCCCAGGGCTGGTTGATGGCAGCCACAGGGGCAGGGTCTTTCTTCTCCATCAGATTAGTAGACGGGTCAATAGCGTCTCTATTTTCCCTTGCGCCTCTGGGGGAGTCCATAGAACTCTCCAGTTCAGGAGACGAGGACGATAAGAAGGGGTTGGAAGATATAGCAGGCTTTGAAGGGTTCCCCCATGAAGAGGGTCTGGAAGAGCAGGGTTAGGAAGGGGAGGGTGCAGTGAGATTTTTTGTTGTTGTTGCTGATGACAAGGTCTAACTACCAAACATTGAAAATGGAAAAACCTTCAAAACTTTTTGAAGTACATAGAATTTGTTTCTAAAGCTAAATGATGAAATGCTATGAAAGTCTTGCTGGAATCCAAACACACACACATTCCAGTTAGCAGAGAGGTAGTCAATGTAAACTACAAACTACAGAGGTGTTATATAACAAAGTTGTTATTAGTTGCTCATAACTCACCAGACAAGAACATGGGAGAAAGGGTGGGATTTCATTTTATTATGAGAGGGACATGAAGGTTAGTTATAATGTTTAGGTTAGTAACACAAACACACTAAGGCACGGAAAGGTTTTACCTGTAGATTTAAAATAACCAAACATGAATGAAACAATACACCAAAAGGAGAAATAAAAAATATAAATCATTTTTCTAGCCTCTGAACCGTGAACTGTTCACATGACCAAACAGCCTTGCTTGAATACACCGAGTCAAATCATCCTGTTGGTTTGTTTCATCCTCATCAGCATACATACTCTCATGAGTCATTCAACATCAACGCCCTAGTTAAAAACTTGAGCAATCACCTAATGCTTTGTGTCTCACTGTAACGCTTTTAATATGGCATCTGTAGAAACTGTATAGCAAGGTGTGATTCATGGGAGGAGCAGCCAATCCTAGCTGAGCCAAAGGTTTCCAACGCGAACACGCACAACCACATTTTCCACTGCACTGCAATTTTCATGACGGTGTCATAGCACTTCAGGGGATTGTGCTTTAATGAGATGCACATGTGAGAGTAGTGTCATACACCGCAGGCCAACAGATACCAGGGCATCTCGCTTGACACCAAACGGCCATGACTCCAACACACGGAGATGAACTTAATATTCTCTACAGAGCGTCACCCTGTACCAAAGTATTTGATAAGGAAACAGGTGTTCTGATCAAATCTCAATTTTGTACCAAAGCAGTAAGGATCCAATAAAACCAACCCAATTCCATCCAGCCGAGTCTCTGCAATCCGCCACACCGTGCCATGTCCATACATTGGACTTGTTGCCTCCCTTGATTAACTGGTGGTATAAAAGTCTCAGACAAGTTGGTAGGTTTTCCACATAAATCTGACTTGTGCCACCCAGAGGAAAGAGAATGTTAGCATTATTGATATTATTTTGTTAGAAGATGAAATGGGATATCTGAATCAGAGAATCTGAGGATTTGAGAGAGGGAAAGTTAGTGTGTGTGGATGAAAGGAGAGATCTCAGGGGGTTCCAGAAGACACTTGGGTATTTTCCCCCTGCTGCTTTTGGAGACTAAATAAATAGTGCATCCATAATTTATGGCACCCAAGGGCTAATGGAATTCTGGCAAAGGGAACTGAGACAGTGTGTGTATGTGACTGACCTTGGCTTGACTGCTGATACTTTATTTATCCGGCAGCTGATGGGTCCAGTAGTGGTCATAGGGTTCTCCTCAAACAGATTATTTGAAGAGCTGTCATCAAATGAACTGGTGGGAGAGACTTCCTCAAAAGGATTATTGCACACGGTGACCTTTGACTCGCTATACTGCTCCATCTGCTTCTCAACTTCCTCCAACGGTGCCCTCGCCTCCTCACGCCTTTGCTCTTCCTCCATCTGTGCATTTCTCCTTTTCTCTTCCTGTCTCAACTCCTCTGTTTTCATATTTTCTTCCTCTACCCTAAATATTTCTTTCTGCTCCTTATCACTCCTCTCCTGTTCATTGCCCCTTTCTTCTTCAAGCCTCATTGTTTCTGCTTCCTCCTTCCTCAGCCTCTCCTCCTCTAATCTCCTTATCCTCTCTTCCTCCTCCCTGATCTTCCTCTGCTCTTCATCCTTCCTCAACATCTCCTCCTCTAATATCCTTATCCTCTCTTCCTCCTTCCTGATCTTCCTCTGCTCTTCATCCTTCCTCAACATCTCCTCCTCTAATATCCTTATCCTCTCTTCCTCCTCCCTGATCTTCCTCTGCTCTACATCCTTCCTCAACATCTCCTCCTCTAATATCCTTATCCTCTCTTCCTCCTTCCTGATCTTCCTCTGCTCTTCATCCTTCCGCAACATCTCCTCCTCTAATATCCTTATCCTCTCTTCTTCCTTCCTGATCTTCCTCTCCTCTTCCTCCTTTCTCAGCCTATCCTCCTCTTCCCTCTTAATTCTTTCCTCCTCTGTCCTCTTTATCCCCATTTCCGCTCTCAGCCTATCTTCCTCCTTGGCCTTCCTCACTCTTTCTTCCTCCTCCCTCACTCTTCTCTCCTCCTCTCTCAGCCTATCCTGCGCTCTCTTCACTCTTACTTCTTCCTCCCGCATCTCCTCTTCCATCCTTAGTCTTTCTTCCTCCTCCCTCATCTTCCTCTGCCGTTCCTCCCTTCTTTGCATATCTTCCTCTTGTTCTCTCCTAATCCTTTCTTCCTCCTCCTTAATCCGCTCCTCTTTCTCCCTCTTCAATCTTTCCTCCTCCTCCCTCATTTTCCTCTCGTCCTCCTTCCTCAGTCTATCCTCCCTCTTCATTCTTTCATGCTCTTCTCGCCTCATCCTTTCCTCTTCTTCCCACCTCTCTTGTTCCTCCTGTAACCTAATCATTTCCTGTTCTTTCTTCTTTACCCTCTCCTCTCCCTCCTCCTTCAGTCTCCTCTTCCTCTCTTCCATCATTCTACTTTCCTCCTCAACCCTAATCTTTTCCTCCTCCTCCATCCTCTTTCTGTTTTCCTGCTCCTCCTTCCTTGTTTTCTCTTCCTCCTCAAACCTAAGTCTTTCTACCTCCTTCCCAATCCTCCTTTTCTCTTGTTCCTCCTTCCTCATCCTCTCTTCCTCTAACTTCTTTCTCTCCTGCTCTTCCTTTCTCTTCATCTCGTCCATCTTAACTCTTTCTTCCTCCTCCTCCTCCTCCTCCTCCTCCTCCTCTTCTGCCCTGCTGCTCTCCCCCTCTGCCCAGGGTGAGGGCTGCTTCAGGGCCGTGAGAGAGTCCATGGAGGTGCTGGAGCTCTTACGGCCCTGGGCCCTGCGTAGGTCTTCCATGGAACCATGGCCTGAGCTGGCAAGGCTGAAGGTGGAGCCGGTGCGCGCGCTCCGGGGATGGGGATGTTCTGTGTACAAGTGACTGCCGTTGATGCACAGGTTACTCTGCTCTGCAAGCGGGGCATGGATCTTAGAGCGCCCTAGAGACAGGGAGCCCTGAGAGGCCTTACTGTCGGAACTGCCTGTGCGCTTATGGGTCAGAAACTTGAATTTATTTTTACCTGTGGATGAGAAAGAAGGGGGGGGGGGGGGTTGATTTGTAAACACAGTGTAACAAGTTTTCTAATAGATTGCTATATTTAAAATGGAAGGCCAGTCTGTGATGATGCTCACCTTCAGAGGAGTCCTCATTGAGGCCTGAGGAGGGGCTGCCACTCAGTGAGGAGTCCTTCTCCGGCAGAGGGCCCAGGACAGACATGGATTGAGACAGTCCGTGACGCTGCAGATTAGACTTGGGGGAAAACAGAGACTTCAGCTTGTTTTTCTTCTTTTTCTCTTCTTTGTCTGCACCTCCTTCCCCTTCCCCCTCTCCCTCGCTGTCCGTCAGAACCTGGGTGAAGGACGGCACCACGGCAGACGCTGAGTCCGACAGACCCTCCTTCTTCTTGCCTCGAACCTTGTCCTTGAACTTGCCCAGGCGGGAGCGCGGCTTGTCTGTAGCAGAGAGGTCGAACATGCTGGCGGTCAGGTTGTTCTTCATAAACTGGATGTCCACCAGCACCTCTCCCCTGTCTTTGTCTGGCTTGCCTGCCTTATCCAACAGCTTATGCCATCTGTTGAGAGAAAGTCTATTGTTTATCAAATAGTTTCATTGAATTGGTATGAAACACATGCTGTTCTTATCGGAGAGATGGCTCAAGAACAAGGTCTATGAATGTGAGGCAGTGAAAGAAAGAACCAAGGTAATGTTTTATTTGTTTAGATGTCTACTGAGCTCCTCCAATAACTTGTAAGGGCACTCAGAAATAACTAGAAATGTGTAGGCATTCACCACTCTTTTCAGATAACGCACACTTAGCAGACTGATCTGTCTGAACAACCACAGCATGCATAAGCAGAGGAAGGCTGATGATCAAATAAGTGTCATGTGTTCAGCAGTCCCTGGGCCTCACCTCCAGTTCTAAAAATATATAGTGTCTACATGTTGTTAGCTATCACAAATAAAGAAAGCTGTCACCCATAGCATGGCTTTATTCAAGGCTGTATTTTCCCCCTTATTTGTTGACCTCTAATCCTATTGGTTCCAAGGGTTTTATCATAGCCAAGAGAATAATTCCAGTAAGTTGAGGCTGCTGCTATTTTTCCTTTCAAATGTTAAGAGTCCTTCCATGGAAACAGTGATTATTTTTTGGAGAGGCCCAAGGGTGGAGGAGCCAGGGGAAATGACCGATGATGCGGTAAGTGATCTTGAGAGTCAGTGGGCATTATGATTCATACTAAATGGTCACCATAGAAAGAAAGACAATTTCATCCTTGCCGTCCTACTAAGTTGCAGCACACTTCTGTTGTATGTTAAGACTGAACACCATGCCTTAAAAATGTACTGTATAGGCTACTACAGGCCAGCAGTGGAAATGGGTGGGGGACCAGGTTCCGGGAGTGAAATCATTTTGCAATGTGAATTTCTAAACTGAATTAATGGACTTTACATTGGAGGGTTCTATGAGTGATCATAGCTACAGGCTATGCAGGTAAAATATAGTTGGAGTCTGTTAAGATTACACTCAATTTAGGTTCATATTTAATGAATCACTTACAAAATCCCCAGGCACTTTTTTTTTAATGAATGCAGTATATTAAATATAATCAGAATATCACAAAACAAGTTCCTCTACACCTAGTCTGTTTCACTTGTGTAGAAGATGCCTTCTGGGAAAAAGAAGGTCAGAGTACAAAAGAAAGGCTCACATCGTAAGGACTGCATCAAGTAATTTCTTGTCGTCCATGCTGATTGGTTCAATGACCCTCAAGAAATCACTGTTGTATGTATTCAGTTATAAAGAAGGTACTGTTCCTACATCTGTATGTTTCAGCTGTTCATATAATGGAATAACAGTCAAAACAACCATTCATTTATAGTTTAGAACTAAGCAATGCAGAGCTGAGTCAGCATTAAAAGTCTGTCAAGCAAAACCCATGAGGCCCGAGGTCGCCTGTTCCGCAACAACCCAGCTGAAGTCTGGAAGGAAGTGAGTGAGGAGGGGGGCAGGAAGAGTCAACCAGGGGTCTCAGACCTGTGAGGTGTGTGTGGCCATGAGTGCCCTCTTGGAGGTTACAAAAACAAAATGAACACAATGCTGTGACTGCAGCTTCTTATCTTCGGTGAAGCACTCAATGTGAAACAGAAAAGCAATAAAAAACAGACTGACTGCTCATAGAATGACAAATATGATGAATAACTGTATGGGGGGAGAGAGAGCATCTCCTCACTATTACTGCAGCTTTGTTGTTGAGAAGACAGCATGGTGAAGCGTAGGGCAAGGTAGGTAGGGGTGGCAGCTTTCATTGTTGTCCAATGTTATTATTCATTCAGAGAAAAATAGAGCAATACATTTGGGAATTGTACAACAACGTAAAACAAATCCAACTCTGTCACATGCACCGAATACAACACCTTACCGTGAAATGCTTTCTTACAAGCTCTTAACCAACAATGCAGTTCAAGAAATAGAGTTAAGAAAATATTTAGTAAATAAACTAAAAAATAATAAAATAACATTAACAAGGTTATATGCAGGGAGTACCGGTGCCGAGCCAACGTGCGGGGGTACAGGTTAGTCAAGGTAATTTGTACATGTAGGTGGGGGTAAAGTGACTATGCATACATAATAAATAGCAGCAGTGTAAAAACAAATAGAGGGGGGGGGGGGGGGGGGGGGGGGTCAATGTAAATAGTCTGGGAGGCGATTTGATGAACTGTTCAGCAGTTTTATGGCTTGGGGGTAGAAGCTGTTAAGGAGCTTTTGGTCCTAGACTTGGCGCTAGGATTACCACTTCACGTGCGGTAGCAGAGGGAACAGTCTATGACTTGGGCTTTCCCAAGTTCTGGGCTTTCCTCTGACATCGCCTAGTATATAGGTCCTGGATGGTAGGAGGCTTGGCCCCAGTGATGTACTGGGCCGTACACACTACCCTTTGTACCGCCTTATGTCAGAGGCCGAGCAGTTGCCATACCAGGCGGTGATGCAACCGGTGAGGATGCTCTCAAAGGTGCAGCTGTTTAACTTTTTGAGGATCTGGGGACCCATGCCAAATCTTTTCAGTCTTCTGAGGGGAAAAGGTGTTGTCGTGCCCTCTTCAAGATTGTCTTGGTGTGATTGGACCATGAAAGTTAATTGGTGATGTGGACACCAAGGAACTTAAAACTCTCGACACTCTCGGCACACCTTTTCCTGTAGTCCACGATCATATCCTTTGTCTTTCTCACATTGAGGGAGAGGTTGTTGTCCTGCCACCACACTGCCAGGTCACTGATCTCCTCCATATAGTCTCATTGTTGTCGGTAATCAGGTCTACCACTGTTGTGTCGTCTGCAAACTTAACGATGGTGTTGGAGTCGTGTATGGCCACGCAGTCGTGGGTGAACAGGGAGTACAGGAGGGGACTAAGCACGCACCCCTGAGGGGCCCCAATGTTGAGGATCAGCGTGGAAGACGTGTTGTTTCCTAACCTTACCACCTGGGGGCGCCCTGTCAGGAAGTCCAGGGTCCAGTTGCAGAGAGAGGTGTTTAGTTCCAGGGTCTTTAGCTTAGTGATGACCTTCGTGGGCACTATGGTGTTGAACGCTGAGCTGTAGTCAATTAACAGATTTCTCACATAGGTGTTCCTTTTGTCCAGATGGGAAAGGGCAGTGTGGGGTGCGATTGAGATTGTGTCATCTGTGGATCTGTTGGGGTGGTATGTGAATTGGAATTGGGTATAGGGTTTCCGGGATGATGCTGTTGATGTGAGCTATGACCAGCCTTTCAAAGCACTTCATGGCTACCAACATGAGTACTATGGGGCGGTAATCATTTAGGCAGGTTACCTTCGCTTCCTTGGGCACAGGGACTATGGTGGTCTTTTTGAAACATGTAGGTATTACAGACTCGGTCATGGAGAGGTTGAAAATGTAATTGTAAACACTTGCCAGTTGGTCCGCGCATGCTTTGAATACATGTCCTGGTAATCCGTCTGGCCCCGCAGCTTTGGAAATGTTGATCTGTTTAAAGGTCTTGCTCACATCGGCAACTGAGAGCGTTATCACACAGTCGTCTGGAACAGCTGGTGCTCTCATGCATGCTTCAATGTTGCTTGCCTCGAAGCGAGCATAAAAAGGCATTTAGCTTGTCGAGGCACACGTCACCAGGCAGCTCGCGGCTGGGTCTCCCTTTGTAGTCCATAATAGTGTTCAAGCCCTGCCACATCCGACGAGCGTCAGAGCCGGTGTAGGTAGGACTCAATCTTAATCCTGTATTGATGCTTTGCCTGTTTGATGGGTCGCCTGAGTTCGTAGCGGGATTTCTTATAAGCGTCCAGATTAGTGTCCCGCTACTTGAAAGCGGCAGCTTTAGCATTTAGCTCGATGCGGATGTGGCCTGTAATCCATGGCTTCTGGTTGGGATATGTACTGTGGGGACGATGTCTTCGAAGCACATGTTGATGAAGCCGATGACTGAGGTGGTATACTCCTCAATGCCAATGGATGAATCAAATGAAGGGCGAGGGAGAGCCTTGTATGCGTTTGTGTGTGTAGAGTAAAGGTGGTCTAGAGTTGTTTTTCCCTCTGTGACATGCTGGTAGAAATGAAGTAAAACAGATTTGTTTGCCTGCACTAAAGTCCCTGGCCACTAGGAGCACCGCTTCTGGATGAGCATGATCTTGTTTGCTTATGGCCTTATACAGCTTGAGTGCGGTCTTAGTGCCAACATCGGTTTGTGGTGATAGACGGGCTACGAATAATATAGATGAGAAATCTCTTGATAGACAGAGTACTTTATGATAAACTGTAGATCACACTACCTCAGGCAAGCAATACCTTGAGACGTCTTTAAAATGTAGACATTGCGCACCAGCTGTTATTGACAAATAGACACACACACCCCTGCCCCTTGTCGTACCAGATGTAGTTTCTCTGTTCTGCAGATGCATGAAAAATCCCGCCAGTTCTATATTATCCGTGTCGCCGTTCAGCCACGACTTGGTGAAACATAAGATATTACAGTTTTTAATGTCCCGTTGGTAGGATAGTCTTGATCGTATATCATTAATTTTGTTTTCCAATGATTACATGTTGGCCAATAGAACAGATGGTAGTGGAGGTTTAGTCACTCGACTACAAAAGGCAGCCCGACCTCCGCAACCTTTTTCTCTGTCTTTTCACACAAAGACAGGGATTTGGGCCCATTCCCGACAAAGCAGTATATCCTTTGCGTCGGACTAGTTAAGTTTAAAAAATCTTTGTCCAGTTCGAGGTAAGTAATCGCTGTTCTGATGTCCAGATGTACAGATGTACAAAATAACTTTTTAAAAAAGGTCAATGTGGTCTGGCTTGTTCAACCTGTCCCTCCATTCCATTGAGTCAATTACTGTGAAATGTACATAGAGACATTCCATAATTATTGTAGATTACTGTGTGTGTAAACACGTTTTCTGTTTAGTTAACGCATCTCCCTTTGAGGGAGGCCATTGCATCTAAAAATACTGATCCAGTCTTGAATATTAGTCAGGTTCACACACCCTCCTTCCATGTTACGGAGTGAATGACAACACCCCAAAGACTCATCCTTTCCTTCTACACCTCCCTGCTAGTGTTTGGAATACTGAGCAAGCACGTCAGGGACATTCGTGCCCGCTTGTGGAATCTACTTAGGGGCCACATAGCAGTCACAGCTGTTATACTGTATGCAGTAGCTGAGTAGTTATGTAAACAAACATTTTAAACCAACTCTCTGGCCTTACAGCTGCACTATTACAAGCTGCATTGCCAAAGCAGTAAGGAATGGACACTTAAAGTAAGCCCACTTATTATTTCATCCCAATATAGCTCTGTAATTCAATTGATGTTTGACAACAAAGGACAGTTCATTCTTCTCTCTGTGGTGAAAATGTCAAGTTGTTTTAAAAGTTTCTCAGTGAACAGGACACGCCCAGACAATCCTTGTAGTTGTTCACAGATGCCTGTGTGGACGTCACATCACACCTCTCAACAGACCCTTGTGAACAACACCCTGCTAGGGAAGGGCCGGGCATTGGAGAAAGGGGGATACCTAGTCAGTTGTACAACTGAATGCATTCAACGAGAAGAAGAGGAGAAGTAACTTAAAGTCAGTAAAAAGGAAGTTACAACAGTTACAGTAAACTGTAGTGGCGTTAGCTGGGTGGAGGGCGCTGACTAAGAACAGAATAGAACAGTCAATGAAAGGGTCATTTAGTTTGAAAAGGCCCGGCGTCAGAGTATCATCTCAACGCAGCAGTCTCGCATCCCAGTGTGAAGTACACAACGTGCAGTACTACTGCTGCTCACAGGCATGATAGACTAATGGAAAGAGATGGAACACTGTGTGAGTCAGCATTTAGGCTATTATTATTCTAATGGCTCTTTCAGCACATACTCTTCCTGTGTAACCCTGAATGCCTGATAAAACAATGCCTTCCTTGACACAAACCGTTCTTATCACAATGTGCAGCTGAGTCTCTTCCCCTCATACACATGCACACACACATTCACTGAGAGAGAGACATAACTGAAAGCCAGCCTTTTATTCAAAATATGGCCCCTATAATAAGGTTTGCAGATTAAATCGGTGTTTGGTGCAGTCAGTCTTATAAAGTATCTGTTTATGAACAGCTTTGTCCTTGACAGAGTTATGCCACAGAGGAGGTACCTTCATTGTGATAAAAAGAGCGGAAGACAAATATGCACCGAAAAATGTGCTGCCATGTCACTTTTCCATATCCTCATGGAAATCATGCATTAGTAATTAGTACGGTTACATGCACACAAGAATATGACCATTAGGAATAAATCAGGTTAATATAGTAGTTCAATTTAAATGTTTACATGCTTTGAAAGAATAATTATTTCCCTAATAATCCTGTTTACATGGACACATCTGAAATCAGGTTACCTGATGGGACTTTGGGAAATGCAGAAAATCACCAATCAAAATAAACATTCTATTACTGCAACCATGTTACTTTTGTGATGCCTATTTGATTCTGAGTTGGGACGTATAACGTTTGTAAGTGAAAACTATTTCTAAGACGCATACTTTCAGTTTTACCAAACTCACGAAAGAGGGACGCTTGCACATGCACAGATCAAATACACCAAGGTGTTTACTAATAATTCCAAAGATTGCCCCAAATCCTGGTTGTTCAATCGGCGTATACTGACTGTGATTATGACTTTAGGCTGATTAAGAGAAGCAGAGTAAGGTGTTTACATGACAAATGCCATGCTCAGCCTACTGCCATAATCAGTTTAATATTGAATTATTAGTGTGCATGTAAACGTACTAAATGTTATATTAATACACTATGCAAAATGAGGCATTACTATTCAACAGTTTATGGTCCCCATTGTACATGTACCCTACTTGTACATGTGTCAGATCAGTAACACACACAGACAGGATTTGAGGCTGATTTCTCAGGTCCATGTTCCCCCTTCACTAAATTGATGGGGAAGCAGGTATATACAGTACCAGTCAAAAGTGTGGACACAAACTCTTTCAAGGGTTTTTCCTTTATTTTTACTATTTTCTACATTGTAGAATAATAGTGAAGATATCAAAACTATTAAATAACACATGTAGTAAGCATAACAAGTGTTAAATCAAAATATATTTTATATTCTTCAAAGTGGCCACCCTTTGCCTTGATGACAGCTTTGCACACTCTTGGCATTCTCTCAACCAGCTTCACATGGAATGCTTTTCCAACAGTCTTGAAGGAGTTCCAACATATGCTGAGCGCTTGTTGGCTACTTTTCCTTCACTCCGCGGTCCAACTCATCCCAAGCCATCTCAATTGGGTTGAGGTCGGGTGATTGTGGAGGCCAGGTCATCTGATGCAGCACTCCATCACTCTCCTTCTTGGTCAAATAGCCCTTACACAGCCCGGAGGTGTGTTGGGGCAATGTCCTGTTGAAAAACAGTTGATAGTCCCACTAAGTGCAAACCAGATGGGATGGTGTATCCCTGCAGAATGCTGGTTAAGTGTGCCTTGAATTCTAAATAAATCACTGACAGTGTCACCAGAAAAGCAACCTCACACCTCCTCCATGTTTCACGGTGGGAACCACACATGCGAAAATCATCCGTTCACCTACTCCGCATCTCAAAGTCACAGCGGTTGGAACCATAATTCTCTAATTTGCACTCATCAGACCAAAGGACAAATTGCCATTGGTCTAATGTCCATTGCTCGTGTTTCCTGGCCCAAGAAAGTATCTTCTTCTTATTGGTGTCCTTTAGTAGGTTTTTTTCTGTTGCAGCAATTTGACCATGAAGGATTGATTCACACAGTCTCCTCTGAACAGTTGATGTTGAGATGTGTCTGTTACTTGAAGCATTTTTTTGGGCTGCAATTTCTGAGGCTGGTAACTCTAATGAACTTATCCTCTGCAGCAGAGGTAACTCTGGGTCTTCCTTTCCTGTGGCGGTCCTCATGAGAGCCAGTATTATAATAGCGCTTGATGGTTTTTGCGACTGCAGTTGAAAAAACTACCTCATGAAGCTGGTTGAGTGAATGCCATGTGTGCAAAGCTGTCATCGAGGCAAACGGGGGCTACTTTGAAGAATCTCAAATATATTTTGATTTGTTTAACACTTTTTTGGCTACTACGTAACTCCATGTCTTATTTCATTATTTTGATGTCTTCATCGTTATTCTACAATGTAGAAAATAGTCCAAATAAAGATTAACCCTGGAATAAGTAGGTGTGTCAACTTCTGACTGGTACTGTACAAACACAGTTTAGAGTTAAGAGTAAGAAATCATTACCAGAGGGATATTTGTGCTGTGTCAATGTCTAGATACCGTGCCAATGTTTGAAACTGCTCTTTAAATAAAACATGTTATTTTTCAAAAGACAATCCACTAGTCCTTTAGAAAATGAAAAAAAAAATGTCTGAATGAATCTGAATGAACTGCATCTGTTTCAGAGAGAGGTAGAAGCTGTCTGCAGCTGGCAGGGGCTAGTGAGAACTGGAAGGAAGGCGGTGTAAACAGTAACACTGAGTTATCTGCTTTAAGTCAAACATTACATGGTCTGTTTGGGAGCTGGTAAAGCCACGGTCAAGTCCCAACCACCAGAGAGGGGGAGCACATAATAGGTTTGTTTTTCAAGTTAAACACTCTGGAATGTGAGGCTAAGTCTGGATTTGGCCGCCGCAGAAATCAGATACACCATCGTCAACCTTGAGAAAGCAGTAGAACACAATAAGAAAACTCCCTGAACACGGCTCACTGGTTTTAAGACATTTTCTGAAGAACTCAAAACGAAGGTTGATAGGACTATATACAATGCATAAGGTGTATGAATAATTTTTTATGAGTTACCATGGACATCCTTTGACCAGACATCGAAAAACAGGTTGAGAGGCTATGAAGATGGCATATAAAAGTAGCTCTGGGAAGAATTCAGGTCTGAGAAGAAAATTACAAAAATTCTGCTGAAGTTTGGCATTTTAGCTAAAGGTCAGAGATAACAACAACGTCACATGAACCTATCACTGTCACACAGAGGGGAAAAAAACTATCCGCCGTGGAGATCCTCAGTCCTGTCTCCAGACTGTCTCCTACTCAGATAAAGCATGTAGCATGAAACCAATTATCATCATGGAGAATGGACTTTACATAGGGCATGAGAAGTCTGATCCTATATAAGGAGATGGCAAATCCTGATGGATCTTTGCATAGGTCATCAGAAAGATGCAAAAACCAAACTAGATTTACTCTAAAAGTCTAACCAAGAAGCACTCTCCTTACACATCACAAGACACAGCAATATCCACTTTCAAGAGTGTCCACTTACCAGACTTAAGTGTGTGCGTGCAGTGCACATCACCTGGTGCTGTGTATAGCAGCGAAATAAGACATGGTCACATGTTGAGTGTGGACTGAAATACCTAGAGACAGCTTAGTGAGATGTAAAATTTCTCAAGAAGTTATGAAATAAATAAGCCTGCAGCCTAATTAATAACCGGCATAGATCGGTTCGGCTTGCTCCTGGTAGAACTCCACTAGGCAAAGCGAATGTCTGTGCTCGCATACTCTGAAGAGCTTCGGTTGAAAAACGGTTTAAAAAAAAGCGCCAATATTATTGTTGTCCCTCTTCAGCCATCGTAGTAATAACATAACCGAGAACACTTCCTCAAAATAGTCTGGATTAGTCAGAGATAATATTCATTACAGATTTATTGATTTGACGTTTTTGCAGGGGAGGTCTTAGTCGTGCAATTTTACATCTAACGAAGATGTTCGCTGCAGTATTTCTCAAGGGACAAAATCTGCATGAAAACTAGTCGTCCCTTGTTCTGAAATGACAACAAACACTTAATTTAAGAATCCAGTCCACAGTTCCCACTCCTGCTAGTGTATATTGTTGACCAATCAATGACGAAGGGGCGTAGATTTTAGCTATATAACTTTGACTTGCCTCTAAAAAAAATTGGGAAATGTGGAACACCAAAATGTCACCAAATCATAACACATGCACAAACTGTTTCAACTGGGAATCATGCAACCGGCTTAACAAGAATGTTACTTAATTTAGGATGAAAAACAGTAAAGACTATTGCATGTTTCCCAGTTGAAACAGTTCCCGCATATATTATGATGAAATTTTGTGATGTTCTTGTTTGGTTTGGGTTTTCGGCAGGGGTTTTTTTTTTCAGCTGTTCGCTCTTACAAAACTATTATTCAATTAAGTGTTTGTCATTCAACGAGAGAACTAGAAAACTTGCTCACACACAGTAATATACAACAATGTCATTTCTCTATGTACATTTCACGGGAATTGACTCAATGATATAGAGCAGGGCTCTCCAACCCTGTTCTTAGCAGCACATTTATCTGTGCATATTTTTCCTTCAGCTCTTTTTATCACAATGAAGGTACATGGAGTACCTCTTCTGTGGCATAACTATGTCAAGGACAAGGCTGTTCATAAACAGATACTTTATAAGACTGACTGCACCAAACACCGATTTAATCTGCAAACCTTATTATAGGGGTCATATTTTGAATAAAAGGCTGGCTTCCAGTTATGTCTCTCTCTCAGTGAATGTGTGTGTGCATGTGTATGAGGGGGAGAGACTCAGCTGCACATTGTGATAAGAACAGTTTGTGTCAAGGAAGGCCTTGTTTTATCAGCCATTCAGGGTTACACAGGAAGAGTATATGCTGAAAGAGAACAATAGCCTAAATGCTGACTCGCACAGTGTTCCATCTCTTTCCATTAGTCTATCATGCCTGTGAGCAGCAGTAGTACTGCACGTTGTGTACTTCACACTGGCATGCGAGACTGCTGCGTTGAGATGATACTCTGACGCCGGGCCTTTTCATACTAAATTACCCTTTCATTTACTGTTCTATTCTGTTCTTAGTCAACTCCCTCCAGTTTACTTCCTTTTCACTGATGTTCAGTAAAGTTACTTCTCCTCTTGTTCTTCTCCAATGCCCGGCCCTTCCCTAGCAGGGTGTTGTTCACAAGGGTCTGTTGAGAGTAGAGGTCGACCGATTAATCGGAATGGCCGATTAATTAGGGCCGATTTCAAGTATTCATAACAATCGGAAATCAGTATTTTTGGGCGCCGATTTGACGATAAAAAAAAAATATATATATATATATATATATATATATATATATATATATATATATATATATATATATATATATATAAAATATATAAATATATTATTTTTAAATACCTTTATTTAACTAGGCAAGTCAGTTAAGAACACATTCTTATTTTCAATGACGGCCTAGGAACGGTGGGTTAACTGCCTTGTTTAGGGGCAGAACGACAGATTTTCACCTTGTCAGCTCGGGGCACCAATCTTGCAACCTTACAGTTAATTAGTCCAACGCAATAACGACCTGCCTCTCTCTCGTTGCACTCCACAAGGAGACTGACTGCCTGTTACGCGAATGCAGTAAGCCAAGGTAAGTTGCTAGCTAGCATTAAACTTATCTTACAAAAAACAATCAATCCTAATCACTAGTTAACTACACATGGTTGATGATATTACTAGATATTATCTAGCATGTCCTGCGTTGCATATAATCTGACTGAGCATACAAGTATCTAAGTATCTGACTGAGCGGTGGTAGGCAGAAGCAGGCGCGTAAACATTAATTCAAACAGCACTTTCGGGCGTTTTGCCAGCAGCTCTTCGTTGTGCGTCAAGCATTGCGCTGTTTATGACTTCAAGCCTATCAATTCCCGAGATGAGGCTGGTGTAACCGAAGTGAAATGGATAGCTAGTTAACGCGCGCTAATAGTGTTTCAAACGTCACTTGCTCTGAGCCTTCTAGTAGTTGTTCTCCTTGCTCTGCATGGGTAACGCTACTTCGATGGTGGCTGTTGTGTTGCTGGTTCGAGCGACGGAAGCTATACTGTTACACTGGCAATACTAAAGTGCCTATAAGAACATCCAATAGTCAAAGGTATATGAAATACAAAGGGTATAGAGAAATAGTCCTATAATAACTACAACCTAAAACTTCTTACCTGGGAATATTGAAGACTCATGTTAAAAGGAACCACCAGCTTTCATATGTTCTCATGTTCTGAGCAAGGAACTGAAACGTTAGCTTTCTTACATAGCACATATTGCACTTTTACTTTCTTCTCCAACAATTTGTTTTAGCATAATTGTTTTATTTAAACCAAATTGAACATGTTTCATTATTTACTTGAGGCTAAATTGATTTTATATTATATTATATTAAGTTAAAATAAGTGTTCATTCAGTATTGTTGTAATTGTCATTATTACAAATAAAATATATATATATATATATATATATAAAAATCGTCCGATTAATCAGTATCGACTTTTTTGGTCCTCCAATAATTGGTATCGGCGTTGAAAAATCATAATCGGTCGACCTCTAGTTGAGAGGTGTGACATGATGTCCACACCGGCACCAATCAGTGAACAACTACAAGGATTGTCTGGGTGTGTCCTGTTCACTGAGAAACTTTCAAAACAACTTGACATTTTCACCACAGAGAAGAATGAACTGTCCTTTGTTGTCTAACGTCAATTGAATTACAGAGCTATATTGGGATGAAATAATAAGTGGGCTTACTTTAAGTGTCCATTCCTTACTGCTTTGGCAATGCAGCTTGTAATAGTGCAGCCTTAAGGCCAGAGAGTTGGTTTAAAATGATTACATAACTACGCAGCTACTGCGTACAGTATAACAGCTGTGACTGCTATGTGGCCCCTAAGTAGATTCCACAAGCGGGCACGAATGTCCCTGACGTGCTTGCTCAGTATTCCAAACACTAGCAGGGAGGTGTAGAAGGAAAGGATGAGTCTTTGGGGTGTTGTCAGTCACTCCGTAACATGGAAGGAGGGTGTGTGAACCTGACTAATATTCAAGACTGGATCAGTATTCTTTTTAGACGCAATGGCCTCCCTCAAAGGGAGATGCGTTAACTAAACAGAAAACGTGTTAACACACACAGTAATCTACATCAATTATGGAATGTCTCTATGTACATTTCACAGTAATTGACTCAACCCTAATCTAGTTCACCTGATTCTAATAATTTGTTGATGTTAAGCTGAATCAGGTTAATTACAACTGGGGTTGGAGCAAAAACCTACAGGAGGGTAGCTCTCCAGGAACAGGGTCGGAGAGCCCTGGACTAGAGGGACATGTTGAACAAGCCTGACCGCATTGTTTTACATTTTTGTATGATTCCCAAATGTATTGCTCTATTTTTCTGTGAATGAATAATAACATTGGACAACAAAGAAAGCTGCCACCCCTACCTACCTTGCCCTACGCTTCACCATGCTGTCTTCTCAACAACAAAGCTGCAGTAATAGTGAGGAGATGCTCTCTCTCCCCCCATACAGTTATTCATCATATTTGTCATTCTATGAGCAGTCAGTCTGTTTTTTATTGCTTTTCTGTTTCACATTGAGTGCTTCACCGAAGATAAGAAGCTGCAGTCACAGCATTGTGTTCATTTTGTTTTTGTAACCTCCAAGAGGGCACTCATGGCCACACACACCTCACAGGTCTGAGACCCCTGGTTGACTCTTCCTGACCCCCTCCTCATTTCCTTCCAGACTTCAGCTGGGTGTTTTATTCCAGGACAGAGTGTCACAGAACAGGCGACCGCAAGGCTCAGCTTTTGTTTGACCGAGGCTTTTACTGTTGACTCAAATCCTCATTGTTCAGTTCAAAACTATACATTAGGGATTGTTTTGACTGTTATTATAATATATGAACACCTGAGACTTACTGATGTACATAACATGACCTTCTTTATAACATAAATGAATACAGTCAAAATACAGTATACAGTCAAACAAACCCCCCTTTTAGGGCTTCAGTACTGCAAACCAATGGTTCGGAGATATTCAACCTTAACAGATATTCATAAAGGGAGAGAACACTGCTATGAACTGATGACTGAGGAGACAGGCAATTTGTGAGGTATTGGTAATGGGGTGTTGTGCTGCTCGCATGCCACACTGTTATGAGCTAAATCAGTAGGCTGTCAAAACAAACAGAGTCACTCAATGGGAGGTGAAGGCAGGCAAGAGGAGTGAACTAAAAAGCAACAGGGCAACAATCAATATTATTCCATAGACTCTAACAACTGGTTGTAGCACTCTACTGAGTGAATTGTCAGGGTAAAACCATGTGGGATAACACTTTAGGCCTTATAGCCTGCGCTTATACTGTATTGTTGTAATTAATACATAACATTGTTGTTGCATGTTGAGTTGGGTGATTATTACACAAGTGGAATATGGGAGCAGTCCCTGTTCTTCTTGTATAATTACAACCCCTATTGAAGGCCAATGGAGTTGTGACATTGTGGTGCTCCAATGTGCTATCACAACTACAGAGAATATCCGCTTAAAAAGGAATTGTGTTATTAACGGCAAACACTTACTTGAGCAATGTAGAAATAGAAAGCTGTGATTATTACTGTACAGAGACGTGAACACTCACTCAGTCTTATTGCGGGATTTAACCTCGCT
The DNA here is from genome assembly GCF_013265735.2 of Oncorhynchus mykiss. Classification (NCBI taxonomy): domain Eukaryota; kingdom Metazoa; phylum Chordata; class Actinopteri; order Salmoniformes; family Salmonidae; genus Oncorhynchus; species Oncorhynchus mykiss. Next base: position 36,684,847 of record NC_048569.1, read on the forward strand.
GAGCTCCAACAGGTTGATGACTGCGTGCCCGAGCAACTTGTCCGATCCCACGAGAGCCCGGTGCATTACGTGGACATGCAACGTACACTTCTCTGTGTTACCGTTGTGGAAGAGCGGCAGCTCGAACGTGGCCTCCTCTTTCCACACGGGTGCCACACTCTTTTCTGCCACCGATGTAGCGAATTTATCCTTGGCCACTTGCATGATGGCGTATGAGTCGTTGGTGCCATTTTTTCCCTTTATCCTCAGGCTTCTTGCCTGAAGCACAGTTACCTGTACGCTGGTGGGATACCACTGTTGGCTCTGGTCCGATAGAGACATGGCTGAGACCTGCGGAGGTTTGGACGAGTGGGCCTCTGAATAACGTCTAGAAACGTTTTGGTGTGCTACATAGAAGTAGATAAGTTAGTGTAGCGCGACAGAGAAAAACTTTTACCTATGGACGGTTGAGGAAACAGCTGAGTGGGCGTGGTATGTTGAAATACTCTTGCGAGACAGGTTATTTGCTGAGCCAAGACACACCCACAAATGAATGACAAAGCTTGACTTTCGACCGGGGGCCTGTTGCACAAAAGTAGAATTAAGACATCCGGGATAAATGACTCAGCTGAGCTCAATGAAGCCAAAACATGTGCGTCCAGGCTTAATTGGTTGCACAAAGACCAAGCCAGGATGAGCATACACGGATTCATTAAGCCAGGTGAAACCAATCCTGGATAGGTGCGCGCTCACGGCTCACTCAAATAGACCCCGCCACAGATCACAGATTAACTGATTTACCATGGCAACTAGAGCCGCGTACTTTTCCCCGTCGGAAGCACAAATCCTCATGGAGGCATACGAGGAGGTAAAAGATATAATTAAGAAGAAAGGCAACACCGCCACAGTGATAAAGCAAAGAGAAAAAGCGTGGCAAAGTATTGCAGACCGCCTGAATGCGTAAGTAGTGCACAATTACACACTCACCGCTCCGCTGAAACATCACAATTACAATTCAAATATTTAATTCACATCTCCAAAAATGCAGTTGTACTGTAATTATGAAACGGTTAATTTTTTTTTATTGAAATGCACTGCAGATATGAGTGAAATTGTGTAAAGTAACTCCATCACACTGTATAAAGCTATGATAAAATTTTTGATATTTTTACTGAAAACAAGACAAAAATACCAAGTAATTTTTTGCAGTGTGACTCCATTAAGTGTGTGTGTGTGTGTGTGTGTGTGTGTGTGTAGATTAAACATGAACGGGCCAAAACGGACATGGCAGCAGGTCAAAATCAAATACAAGAACATTCTGCAGAATGGTATGGTCCCTGACTAATATTTAACAAAGCACAAGCATATATTGTACCCAGAAGGTGCCTGCTCACACATTGTCTGTACTGTTTTAGCAGTGAAAAAGAATACCCACAGACAAGGCACGGGTGGTGGGTCACCAAAGGCTGACCTTACCCCAGCAGAGGACATGGCCTTGGAGCTAAATAAAGGCAGGCCCGTCTTAGAGGGGATCCCTGGGGGGAAAGAGACGAGCATAGGTTCCTCCCAAGATGCCACCCGCTTCATTCAAGGTATGTCCTTCCATCTCTACATGGGATACAACCACATTCATATTGAATCAATTTGGACTGTCTGACTTTGGTTTACCTATTGCCTTGCAGTGTCTGGCAGCACTGTGTTCCTGTTAGAGCCACCAGCACAAGCACCAGACGATGCTGATCCAGTGAGTACTCCATCAAAGGCATACTGTAGGCCTGGCATGTCTTGTCTACTAGCTTCAATATGAATCCGATTAAATGTGATAGGGTGAAGGCCCCAGTGCAGCAGCAACAGCACATGATGGAGACGATGATGAGGAGGAGACCATCTCTCTGGATTCCAGAAGGCATGAGGTATCATGTTAAGACTGTGAAAGTACTATTTACTCTACAATGGTGAGGAGTCCTCATCAAAATCAAAAAATCTAATTTCTTTTACAGGACCCAGATGCTATACAGTGGGAAAACCAGCCTGGCAACATAGTGCGTATTAATAAAAGGACACCACATCCTGCCAAATTCCAGCTGCGCTAATTGTATTGTGTTCACAGAGCTCACAAGCTATCAGAAAGTTGTATGGCAACCACCTCCGGTGCCAAATAGAACTGGCAGACATAGACATTCAGTACAAGAAGAAAAAGATGGAAAATCTTGCACTGGAGTTCGAAATAAAAAAGAGGACAATTAGGAAACTGGACCTTGAAATAAAAAAACTTGAGAGGGAGGTGAGATATGCCTTCAATGTACACTGTATGCTAACTGTAACACAAATGTATTAATCATTATTTTTCTTTCCTCCCCCAGCTCCAAGAAGATGACACAGCTCAAAATAAAAATTAGGTATATTCTCGTAAAGTCAAGTGAGCCATGACATATGAGCTCTTATTGTGAGCACACAGGACGGTGGCATCTTTCTAAGGTTTTTTTTATTTTCCCAGCAATCAGTACAACCAAGTCATCGTTATAAGGCATCGCCCTCTTTTGCCCACCCCCCCCCAGCACCAGGTGTGGCCACTAGCCTATATGAAGGCCCAAAATTGTGTGTTCCTTTCTGCTCTGACAATGGCATGCCCATTCGTGCGAGATGTGGTGGATGAAGAAGCACTTGTGCTGAGGAGAGCCTTCAGGTGAGAAAGGGTCTTCAGGGACCGGTTGGACCCACTGGCCTTCCCTGATGACCATCTATATGAAAGATACAGGTTTTCTGCAGATGGCATCAGGTATCTATGCAGACTACTGGGTCCCAGGATTAAGCACCGCACTGCACGGAGCCATGCACTGAGTGTGGAGCAAATGGTTTGTGTGGCCTTGTGCTTTTTTGCTAGTGGAGCCTTCCTGTACTCAGTGGGGGATGCAGAACAGCTGAACAAGGCCACAATTTGCCGCACAATAAGGAGTGTGTGTCTGGCTATCAAAGCATTAGCAGATGTCTTCATCTCCTTCCCTGGCCACAGAAGACTCTGTGACATCAAAGAGGAGTTCTATAGGATTGCAGGTAAGAGGATCTACAAATTACAGGACAACTGTTAACACATAGTAGGATACTCATTACTTTGTGTGACAGGTTTCCCCAATGTCATTGGTGCAGTGGACTGCACACACATAAGGATAAAAGCCCCCTCAGGTGCCCATGAGGCCGATTTTGTGAATAGGAAATCCTTTCACAGCATTAATGTTCAGGTGAACATAACTTTTTGATATTGTCCATTGACGAACACTCTGCATTGCCAGTGATGTGCATTGATTGGTGTAATATTCCTCATCTTATGATTTCAGATGGTCTGCAATGCTGACTGTGTGATCAGCAATGTTGTGGCAAAATGGCCTGGCTCAGTCCATGACTCCAGAATCTTTCGGGCCTCTGAAATCTATCAGTGCCTATCACAAGGTAAGCCACACAACCCCTATTTATAACCATCATGGCTGTGTCAAGAATATCACTGTGTTTATGAGGTAGTAATGATGAGATTTTGTGTTGACAGGTGAATTCTCTGGTGTGTTGCTGGGAGACAGGGGGTATGGCTGCCAGCCTTTTCTCCTGACACCTTTCACAGACCCCCAGGAAGCACAGCAGGCCTACAACCATGCCCATGCCAGGACCAGGGCCAGAGTTGAAATGACCTTTGGCCTCCTGAAGGCACGCTTTCACTGCCTTCACAAATTAAGGGTCAGCCCTGTTAGGGCATGTGATATTACTGTGGCTTGTGCTGTCCTCCACAATGTGGCCTGCCTGAGGAAGGAGAGGGCCCCCAGAGTGCCACCAGCCATGGACTGGGACAATCCGGCAATCTTCCCTGATGACGACAGTGGTCGGCTGCTGAGGGACCAATATGTGTTGAATTATTTTAGTTAGTATGTGTGCTTTCAATTTTGGTTAAATATGTCCTGCGGTGGCAGAGGAATTTGGGTTTTTTTGGGTTCGTTTTTTGACGAATTTGGCCTCTTATGATGTTTGTGCGGTATACTGTGTGTAATACAAGGCTGCAGGGAGGCTACTGCATCCATTCATTTGTCTGTTCAGTTGATGTGTATGGATTTGTCCTGCATTTATTTTAGTGTGCAGACATGCAGGGTGTGTTATACACATTCAAAGGTCTGTATATGTATCATTTTGTATAATATGCTTAGATTCTGTGCTTTCCATCTTGTAGAGTCACTGTGACTTCAGTTTTGAAAGGAGCTGATGGTTTACCTGCTTTGTTTTGTCCTTATTCAATAAAGGAACATAATGTTACACATTGTGTTTTTATATTCATATGGAATGTGTATTTGTTTATATGACAGAGTACTAGGGCCACACTGAAGAAAAAGGATAAAGTCATAAATTTATGAGGCTGGTTCTTTCTGCAGAAAAGCTACATATTGTTTTTACAGTTTTGATACTTATGACAATGTGATACTTAATATTCTGGCACATCAGCATGTCTTTGTTTATGAAACCATACTGAAGTACAATTTCACGAAATGCCCCACATCTGTCATTTTAACAACTGTCCTCCTTTAAAACAACTGGTTACAATATTATGACTTGTGTTTTTTTTCCCCTCTGTGGCCCTAATATTCTAGCATTTTATATATAGCCTTATAGTCTATGGGAAACTGTAAATTATCTAATGATAGCAACATCATCTAAAAATCATTTTTTATCCAAAATCATTGAAATTAATGATCACAAACGTTTAAATAACAGTGGGTCTAGTTATATGTGATAACAATGTATAGTGAGCAGTGAAATAACTATTGGTTTCCATTTGTGGTGACTGCTGATTGACATTAGGGATGAGATTAAATAGATCCTGGAATTTAGCCTGGTCTGGAGCAGGCTAGCTCCACAGAATAAATCTCCATGGTAATTTATACCATAACATATCCTCCTGCCCCCTATCCATCTTTAGTGCAACCGGATTACGGATCAATTGAGCCAGGATCACCAAGATATCCTGGCTTAATCCCTTATCCTAGTTTTGTGCAACAGGCCCCGGATGCCTGAAAAAATACCCACATCATTAGGAAACATTATCCAATAGAAGTATATATGCTAAACAAAAATATAAACGCAACATGTAAAGTGTTGGTCCCATGTTTCATGAGCTGACATAAAATATCCCAGAAATATTCCATACACACAAAAAGCTTATTTTTCTCAAATTGTGTGCACACATTTGTTTACATCCCTGTTAGTGAGCATTTCTCATCAGCTAAGATAATCCATCCACCTGACAGGATTGGCATATTAAGAAGCTGACATGGTCATTACACAGGTGCACTTTGTGCTGAGGACAATAAAGGGCCACTCAAATGTGCCATTTTGTCACTCAACACAATGCCACAGGATGCAATTGGCATGCTGAATGCAGGAATGTCCCCCAGAGAATTTGTCAGTATGTCCAACCGGCCTCACAACCGCAGACCACGTGTAATCACGCCAGGCCAGGACCTCCACACCCGGCTTCTTCACCTGGAGTATCGTTCGAAAGGGGGGAGGGGTGTTGAGGAGTAATCCTGTATGTAATAAAGCCATTTTGTGGGGAAAAACTCATTCTGATTGACTGGGCCTGGCTCCCCAGTGGGCATATGCCCTCCCAGGCCCACCCATGGCTGCACCCCTGCCCAGTTATGTGAAATCCATAGATGAAGGACGAATTAATTTATTTCAATTGACTGATTTCCTTATATGAACTGTAACTCTGTAAAAATCTTTGAAATTGTTACATGTTGCATTAAAAATTTTGTTCAGGCACTACAATTTTTTACATTAATCTCTATTTCCCATTGAATGCGGAAATTGGTTTTATCATAGTAGGAAATGATAGAGGTAGGTCTACATTTGGATTTATTTCGTTTAAAAATATACAGTACCAGTCAAAACTTTGGACACACCTACTCATTCAAGGGTTTTTCTTTATTTTTACTATTTTCTACATTGTAAAATAATAGTGAAGACATCAAAACTATGAAATAACACACATGGAATCACACATGGAATCATGTAGTAAGCATAACAAGTGTTAAACCAATAAAAATATATTTTATATTTCATATTCTTCAAAGTGGCCACCCTTTGCCTTGATAACAGCTTTGCACACTCTTGGCATTCTCTCAACCAGCTTCACATGGAATGCTTTTCCAACAGTCTTGAAGGAGTTCCAATATATGCTGAGCACTTGTTGGCTGCTTTTCCTTCACTCTGCGGTCCAACTCATCCAAAACCATCTCAATTGGATTGAGGTCATGTGATTGTGGAGGCCAGGTCATCTGATGCAGCACTCCATCACTCTCCTTAGTCAGATAGCCCTTACACAGCCTGGATGTGTGTTTTGGGTCAGGGTCCTGTTGAAAAACAAATGATGGTCCCACTAAGTGCAAACCAGATGTGATGGCGTATCGCTGCAGAATGCTATGGTAGCCATGCTGGTTAAGTGTGCCTTGAATTCTAAATAAATCACCAACAGTGTCACCAGCAAAACACCCCCACACCAACACACCTCCTCCATCCTTCATGGTGGGAACCACACATGCAGAGATCATCCGTTCACCTACTTTGGGTCTCACAAAGACACAGCGGTTGGAACCAAAAATCTCAAATTTGGAGTCATCATACCAAAGGACAGATTTCCCCCAGTCTAATGTCCATTGCTCATGTTTTTTGGCCCATTTACATCTCTTCTTCTTATTGGTGTCCTTTAGTAGTGGTTTCTTTGCAGCAATTTGACCATGAAGGCCTGATTCACGCAGTCTACTCTGAACAGTTGAAGTTGAGATGTGACGGTTATTTGAACTCTGTGAAGCATTTATTTGGCCTTCAATCTGAGGTACAGTTAACTCTAATGAATTTATCCTCTGCAGCAGAGGTAACTCTGGGTCTTCCTTTCCTGTGACGGTCCTCATGAGAGCCAGTTTCATCATAGCGCTTGATGTTTTTTGCGACTGCATTTGAAATTTTCCGCATTAACTAACCTTCATGTCTTAAAGTAATGATGGACTGTCGTTTCTATTTTCTTATTTGAGCTGTTCTTGCCATAATATGGACTTGGTCTTTTACCAAATAAGGCTATCTTCTGTATACCACCCCTGCCTTATCACAACACAACTGATTGGTTCAGATTGGTTCAGGAAATAAATTCCACAAATAAACTTTTAACAAGTCACACATGTTAGTTGAAATGCAATCCAGGTGACTACCTCATAAAGCTGGTTGAGAGAATGCCAATTGTGCAAAGCTGTCATCAAGGCAAAGGGTGGCTCCTTTGAAGAATCTCAAATCTAAAAAATATTTTTTGAACACTTTTTTTGGTTACTACATGATTCCATGTGTTTTTTCATAGTTTTGATGTCTTCACTATTATTCTAAAATGTAGAAAAGAGTAAAAATAAAGAAAGGCCTTCAATGATTTTGTGTGTCCAAACCTTTGGCTGGTACTGTATATTATTTTTGAAAGAATTCCTGTCAAGACTTTTCTCGGTGTGCAGACATTTCCCTGAATCCTCTTTACAAGTTTTGTTGTGACATTTATGCTGCAATATGGAGAAATATAATATTATGCATGCACATATTTTACCAGGTACACTGATGAAAACACTATATTTTGTCCATGTCTTCGCTTAATGCAAAACTAGACAGTATAGGCCTACACATGTGAGACTTCGTAGCTACTACCAACCTGTCCATGATAGCTGACCAACCTGTGTCAGTCAAGTCATCATGGCTTTAATGAGAGATCCAGGCTCACCAGGACAGGTCTATTGAAGCAGGAGCCTGCAGAAAATGGGCATGTTCCCCTCCCCAGGTGTTGCTGACGTCTGCTAGATCTTGCAACGCCTAGATAGGTATTATACGTATCAGCAAACTACATCTTATGTTATAGAAATCTGTCAGTCGATGACATGGTCGATGACGTGGTACGCAATCATTGGTTGATGCATGCAACATCTGAGCCGGGGAAGGAGGAAAAATGAATGAATCTCTGCACAGACAGCATCATCTCCTCCAATGTACCTTACCCATCTTTATTTACATCAAAGTAATTGTCATTCCAGTAGAATTGACTCTGAGCAGAATTCAAATGAACCAAATTCTCTCTCTCTCTCTCTCTCTCTCTCTCTTTCTCTCTCTGTCTCTGTACCAGAGAATATTAATTTTGTCTGTTGGAAAATGACTGAATTGCCAAAACACCCTATCATGGTTTTAGTTCTAAAGCTATACAAGAAAAAACTATTCTCAGTGTTATCCTGGAAACCCAGTAGCCAGTTATGATTGAATGCTTGAGGCATTCAGTATTGAAAGAAGTGGTTTATAATAATTTTTGCATCTGGCCCCTGCTGAATGTTGAATGTCCATCTTCCACATATGCCTTCGGGGCTTTCTTATATCTCTCATGCAAATGTCTCATCTCCTATTCAAAAGTGATCACTTAATTTTTTTACATAATAACAGCGTGATTTGGATTCAGATCATTCTATTTAAACTCATCAATTTAATATAACAGCTCAATATCTAAATTCAATTAAAATCATGGTTACACATAGTTCAATTATGTAGTTTTATTGTAATAAAATCGCACACACTTTGGGCAAACTAACACAGGCAGCCAACGTGTAAAGGTTGCCCCCTACTGCTTCATTCTGTAGCCAGAGGACTCCAGGGCCCTGTTTCAGAAAGCAGGTTTAACAAACTCTGAGTTTAAACCTGAACTCTGTGTTGACTAACTCTGAGCTGTCAAACTTATTCAACATTTTATATAATATGTATGTGTGTGTGTGTGTGTGTGTGTGTGTGTGTGTGTGTGTGTGTGTGTGTGTGTTTAATATTTATGCAGGTGCAACCCAACAGGCACAAACCATACTTGGCAGCAACTGAAGATTAAATATAAAAATATACTTCAAACAGGTAAGGTATAATTTCATTACAAGCAATTGTGATGTTGTTAAGCCTACACTACATAATTAAACAGCATTCAGTGGCTACATTCAACATGTGATATATTTTTAAGTAGTGACATTTTTCAACAAAAAAAATGTTCAGCCATCCCAACACTGCCAGTATTTAATATTGTTTATTTGAAAGTAACACCTAAATGCCTTTATACATACAAGTCTTCAAATGTTGTGCTTACTGGATATGTTAAAATTTGACCTCCGTTATAGCCAATATAAAAACGTCTGCGGGCTGATAAACGGGTAGGGGTCCACCACCACACAGAGGCTGAGGAGATGACCCTCAGTCAAAACAGTGGGTGACCTATTACTGAAGGTATCATTGGAAGAAGCTCATCTGACCCAACCACCCCCCAGGACACAATGGCCTATATAAGAGGTTAGTTATTCAAATTAATTATATACTGTATGTACATTCATCCTTTTGCCAGTGTTGCCTCAGTGATGCCCACCCATCCATCTTAGACACAACTTAGTACGTTGATTTTCTTGTAGCGGTGCAATTCTTTGCAATTGACTGCTGTTACTTTTTCAGATTTGTAGTTGTCCTTCACACATCAATCTATTTTAAGGTGACTCAGAGTTATATATTTGAGAAATTGTGATGTGGCCTGCACACTGTTGTAAAAACCAAATTCAAATTAGGTGGGGCACTTTTCTGGGTAAAGTTTTCATTTGTCTAATCTTCATCTTCTACCAGTTACTGACGGTGTATTCTGTCTGGTGGAGCCTTCTGCCATAACATACCTCCATGCAGTTGTAAGTACTCTTAATACTCCACAGATTTCTCATAATGGTTTAGAGTAGAACATCAAAATGGTTCATTTTCATTACAGGAGGATAATGAAGACCCCTTGTCAGCTGCCACAGAGAGAAGATGCAGAGAAGTCTATTGAGGTTTACAACTTAAAAATAACCATCTAACAGTTAAAAGTGTTGTATCATAATAAAACATTCACCTTTTTCTCTAACAGAGCAATGATGGAAATTACAATGAGGAAGAGGGTCCCTCCACCTCCACAGTACAACTTACCTCAGTAAGATGTTGTTCAGCATTGGTCCATGACTTACAATAGAACTAAGTAGACCTGGCACTGTGAAATTGAATGTCATTTTTTTGTGTTCCTATAGCTCCCTGTGAAGCAGCTGTACAAAGTGTACTTAGAGAACCAAATTGAAAAATGTCATTTAGAAATGTACCACAAGGCTGCAGATGCTAAATATAAACAGAGAAATGCAACTGCTGGAACATCAGTTATAGGGGGTGAGGTGTCCACAGGTAGAACACCAGTTAAAGGTGGTGAGGTGTCCACAGGTAGAACACCAGTTAAAGGGGGTGAGGTGTCCACATGTAGAACATCAGTTAAAGGTGGGTGAGGTGCCCACAGGTAGAACATCAGTTAAAGGTGGGTGAGGTGTCCACAGGTAGAACACCAGTTAAAGGTGGTGAGGTGTCCACAGGTAGAACATCAGTTAAAGGTGGTGAGGTGTCCACAGGTAGAACATCAGTTAAAGGTGGTGAGGTGTCCACAGGTAGAACACCAGTTAAAGGTGGGTGAGGTGTCCACAGGTAGAACATCAGTTAAAGGTGGGTGAGGTGCCCACAGGTAGAACATCAGTTAAAGGTGGGTGAGGTGTCCACAGGTAGAACATCAGTTAAAGGTGGTGAGGTGTCCACAGGTAGAACACCAGTTAAAGGTGGTGAGGTGTCCACAGGTAGAACACCAGTTAAAGGGGGTGAGGTGCCCACAGGTAGAACATCAGTTAAAGGTGGGTGAGGTGCCCACAGGTAGAACATCAGTTAAAGGTGGGTGAGGTGCCCACAGGTAGAACACCAGTTAAAGGTGAGTGAGGTGCCCACAGGTAGAACATCAGTTAAAGGTGGGTGAGGTGCCCACAGGTAGAACACCAGTTAAAGGTGAGTGAGGTGCCCACAGGTAGAACACCAGTTAAAGGTGAGTGAGGTGCCCACAGGTAGAACATCAGTTAAAGGTGGGTGAGGTGCCCACAGGTAGAACACCAGTTAAAGGTGAGTGAGGTGCCCACAGGTAGAACATCAGTTAAAGGTGTCCACAGGTAGAACACCAGTTAAAGGTGGTGAGGTGCCCACAGGTAGAACATCAGTTAAAGGTGGGTGAGGTGCCCACAGGTAGAACATCAGTTAAAGGTGGGTGAGGTGTCCACAGGTAGAACATCAGTTAAAGGTGGGTGAGGTGTCCACAGGTAGAACATCAGTTAAAGGTGGTGAGGTGTCCACAGGTAGAACACCAGTTAAAGGTGGTGAGGTGTCCACAGGTAGAACACCAGTTAAAGGGGGTGAGGTGCCCACAGGTAGAACATCAGTTAAAGGTGGGTGAGGTGCCCACAGGTAGAACATCAGTTAAAGGTGGGTGAGGTGCCCACAGGTAGAACACCAGTTAAAGGTGAGTGAGGTGCCCACAGGTAGAACATCAGTTAAAGGTGGGTGAGGTGCCCACAGGTAGAACACCAGTTAAAGGTGAGTGAGGTGCTCACAGGTAGAACACCAGTTAAAGGTGAGTGAGGTGCCCACAGATAGAACATCAGTTAAAGGTGGGTGAGGTGCCCACAGGTAGAACACCAGTTAAAGGTGAGTGAGGTGCCCACAGGTAGAACATCAGTTAAAGGTGTCCACAGGTAGAACATCAGTTAAAGGTGGGTGAGGTGCCCACAGGTAGAATATCAGTTAAAGGTGGTGAGGTGTCCACAGGTAGAACATCAGTTAAAGGTGGGTGAGGTGCCCACAGGTAGAACATCAGTTAAAGGTGGTGAGGTGTCCACAGGTAGAACATCAGTTAAAGGTGTCACAGGTAGAACATCAGTTAAAGGTGGGTGAGGTGCCCACAGGTGGATTTTACTTGTCTGAACAACACAAAAAATACAAACTACTGTACTTGCAGGAAATAAGGAAGACTTCATAAAAATAAAGGCATATTGTCTTTATTTGACACTGGGGAGGTGATGGATCAATCAGAAATAATGGTAGCATATTGTGTCTCTGACTGCTCTTCCATCTCATGCGTCAGCGGGGTGGTTAGGATCATTATCAGGATCGTTCACTGGTTGTGTAGGACATTGATTTCCTCTAATTGTGGCAATGTTGTGGAGAATCACACATGCCACAATGTCACATGCCCTTCTAGGATGACTCTGAGCCTACGAAGGCACTGGAACCGGGCCTTGAGCATCCCAATGGTCATCTCTACCCTGGCTCGTGTCCTGCAGTGAGCCAAGTTATGACATTGCTGAGGGCCGGACATAGGATCAGGGTAAGGGGTCAGCAAATAGGGGTGTGTTTGGAAAGACTTCCTATTCACATATGCAGCCAATCACACCTGGAAACCACAAACTATATCAACTTAACTGGTTAGAGCTTCAAGTCTCAAAGCTTCATACTAAATGAACGAATTATTGCTTTGATTGATACCTGCACTTTTGTGAAATTCTTCTGAGTCTTGTGGGTCTGTGACTTGAACACCACAAGAGTACAGTAAACGTTTCAGTGCAAGAGTCACATTTCTGACAGACAGCCAGACAGACGGTTGCCTTGGATATATGCTCAGCGTCACCGACGTTATATAGAAAACTCCCGTTGGAAGAAAAAAAAACAAGTGCAACACAAATAATTTGTTTCCGAACTGAGAGTATGTCCACGATGTGTCAAATGAACGATATAAGGGCTGAGAATAGTGTTCAGATGAATGAAACGGAAACGCTCAAACATCATGGAATGATTAAACATCCAAGCGGGGTCTGATCACCCTCTCCCGACAGATTTCTGTGGAGTATTTGTGCTTCAATATCAACTGTCTCTTCCAGAAAAGGACATGCCATGTCTGACACCACCTTCACTATACAGGCTTCAGCTAAAGAGGAGGAGAAACTCCGGGTAAATTGAAGAAAACCTGCCCGTGAGCAGGTTAGCTTCCTTCAAGGAGTATGTTGCCATAGTAACTGACTCGAAGTTTAAACTGAACTGGCTTTGTGAAACCGAAATCCCAGATTTTCCTTCAACTCTGAGTCAACTGAGTTTTCACTACACCTGCTTTCTGGAACAGGGCCCTGATATCTCAAGAGGTGATAAGTACAATGTTTGTCTTTATCTGTTGTCTAGTACTGTCTTTTTGCTAGATGGGGCCTTCTACTTTAAGTGCTGCCTGTCTTCCCAGTAGCCTACTTGGTGTGTGAACTGCTGACTGCTCATACCTTGCAGATGATTGTTGACACATCAACCAGGATTAAGGGTGGTTTCTCCTCTCCTAGGCAATTAGTACAGGGAAGCGTGCTCTATACCTCTGCAAGGCAATTAACAATTAGTATTAGTACTTCAGTCTTCTATTTTCTCATCGCCAGCTGTAAGCAGCGGTCTCGTCGCAAAACTAAGACCGTTGCCGAAACAAAGACAGTTCTGCAGAATTATTCAAGGATGGAAAAAGAGTATCTTACTTTTTTCCAGATTTCATTTTGCTATTTTGTAGCTTTGGCAACTAAGTGTGTTTTCTAAACCTGTTCGCTCCTCCTGTAAACTTTACAGACGCTCCCTACCCCTTGGCTGAAACCCTTCTAATTTAGTGTACCCTGCGCGCACAACCCATGTGGAATTCCTGGTCTCTGGCAGCATTTGGAACTGCTGATCTGTGGGCAAGAACGCAGCGTTCATCTCAGCCTATTCTGCTCTTCAGTCCTATCTACCAACATAGACAGGGCTCTAACTCCTCTAGCTCCACAATGAAATAGGGTGCAGGCCTGTTAGCCAGCCTGCCAGCATAGTGGAGTCTGCCACTAGCACAGTCAGTGTAGTCAGCTCAGCTATCACCATTGAGACCGTGTCTGTGCCTCGACCTAGGTTGGGCAAAACTAAACATGGCGGTGTTCGCCTTAGCAATCTCACTAGGATAAAGACCACCTCCATTCCTGTCATTATTGAAAGAGATCAGGATACCTCACATCTCAAAATAGGGCTACTTAATGTTAGATCCCTTACTTCAAAGGCAATTATAGTCAATGAACTAATCACTGATCATAATCTTGATGTGATTGGCCTGACTGAAACATGGCTTAAGCCTGATGAATTTACTGTGTTAAATGAGGCCTCACCTCCTGGCTACACTAGTGACCATATCCCCCATGCATCCCGCAAAGGCGGAGGTGTTGCTAACATTTACGATAGCAAATTTCAATTTACAAAAAAAAAAATGACGTTTTCGTCTTTTGAGCTTCTAGTCATGAAATCTATGCAGCCTACTCAATCACTTTTTATAGCTACTGTTTACAGGCCTCCTGGGCCATATACAGCGTTCCTCACTGAGTTCCCTGAATTCCTATCGGACCTTGTAGTCATAGCGGATAATATTCTAATCTTTGGTGACTTTAATATTCACATGGAAAAGTCCACAGACCCACTCCAAAAGGCTTTCGGAGCCATCATCGACTCAGTGGGTTTTGTCCAACATGTCTCTGGACCCACTCACTGTCACAGTCATACGCTGGACCTAGTTTTGTCCCATGGAATAAATGTTGTGGATCTTAATGTTTTTCCTCATAATCCTGGACTATCGGACCACCATTTTATTACGTTTGCAATTGCAACAAATAATCTGCTCAGACCCCAACCAAGGATCATCAAAAGTCGTACTATACATTCACAGACAGCACAAAGATTCCTTGATGTCCTTCCAGATTCCCTCTGTCTACCCAAGGACGCCAGAGGACAAAAATCAGTTAACCACCTAACTGAGGAACTCAATTTAACCTTGCGCAATACCCTAGATGCAGTTGCACCCCTAAAAACAAAAAACATTTCTCATAAGAAACGAGCTCCCTGGTACACAGAAAATACCCGAGCTCTGAAGCAAGCTTCCAGAAAATTGGAACGGAAATGGCGCCACACCAAACTGGAAGTCTTCCGACAAGCTTGGAAAGACAGTACTGTGCAGTACCGAAGAGCCCTTACTGCTGCTCGATCATCCTATTTTTCTAACTTAATTGAGGAAAATAAGAACAATCCGAAATTCCTTTTTGATACTGTCGCAAAGCGAACTAAAAAGCAGCATTCCCCAAGAGAGGATGACTTTCACTTTAGCAGTGATAAATTCATGAACTTCTTTGAGGAAAAGATTATGATTATTAGAAAACAAATTTCGGACTCCTCCTTAAATCTGCGTATTCCTTCAAAGCTCAGTTGTCCTGAGTCTGCACAACTCTGCCAGGACCTAGGATCAAGAGAGACGCTCAAGTGTTTTAGTACTATATCTCTTGACACAATGATGAAAATAATCATGGCCTCTAAACCTTCAAGCTGCATACTGGACCCTATTCCAACTAAACTACTGAAAGAGCTGCTTCCTGTGCTTGGCCCTTTTATGTTGAACATAATCCATCGGATGATCCACCGGATGTGTACCAAACTCACTAAAAGTGGCAGTAATAAAGCCTCTCTTGAAAAAGCCAAACCTTGACCCAGAAAATATAAAAAACTATCGGCCTATATCGAATCTTCCATTCCTCTCAAAATTTTTAGAAAAGGCTGTTGCGCAACAACTCACTGCCTTCCTGAAGACAAACAATGTATACGAAATGCTTCAGTCTGGTTTTAGACCCCATCATAGCACTGAGACGGCACTTGTGAAGGTGGTAAATGACATTTTAATGGCATCGGACCGAGGCTCTGCATCTGTCCTCGTGCTCCTAGACCTTAGTGCTGCTTTTGATACCATCGATCACCACATTCTTTTGGAGAGATTGGAAACCCAAATTGGTCTACATGGACAAGTTCTGGCCTGGTTTAGATCTTATCTGTCGGAAAGATATCAGTTTGTCTCTGTGAATGGTTTGTCCTCTGACAAATCAACTGTAAATTTCGGTGTTCCTCAAGGTTCCGTTTTAGGACCACTATTGTTTTCACTATATATTTTACCTCTTGGGGATGTTATTCGAAAACATAATGTTAACTTTCACTGCTATGCGGATGACACACAGCTGTACATTTCAATGAAACATGGTGAAGCCCCAAAATTGCCCTTGCTAGAAGAATGTGTTTCAGACATAAGGAAGTGGATGGCTGCAAACTTTCTACTTTTAAACTCGGACAAAACAGAGATGCTTGTTCTAGGTCCCAAGAAACAAAGAGATCTTCTGTTGAATCTGACAATTAATCTTAATGGTTGTACAGTCGTCTCAAATAAAACTGTGAAGGACCTCGGCGTTACTCTGGACCCTGATCTCTCTTTTGAAGAACATTTTTTTTTTTTTTTTTTTTTTTTACCTTTATTTAACCAGGCAAGTCAGTTAAGAACAAATTCTTATTTTCAATGACGGCCTGGGAACAGTGGGTTAACTGCCTGTTCAGGGGCAGAACGACAGATTTGTACCTTGTCAGCTCGGGGGTTTGAACTCACAACCTTCCGGTTACTAGTCCAACGCTCTAACCACTAGGCTACCCTGCCGCCCCAAGACCATTTCAAGGACAGCCTTTTTCCATCTACGTATCATTGCAAAAATCAGAAACTTTCTGTCCAAAAATGATGCAGAAAAATGAATCCATGCTTTTGTCACTTCTAGGTTAGACTACTGCAATGCTCTACTTTCCGGCTACCCGGATAAAGCACTAAATAAACTTCAGTTAGAACCAAAAAATTTGATCATATTACTCCAGTGCTAGCCTCTCTACACTGGCTTCCTGTCAAAGCAAGGGCTGATTTCAAGGTTTTACTGCTAACCTACAAAGCATTACATGGGCTTGCTCCTACCTATCTCTCTGATTTGGTCCTGCCGTACATACCTACACGTACGCTAAGGTCACAAGACGCAGGCCTCCTAATTGTCCCTAGAATTTCTAAGCAAACAGCTGGAGGCAGGGCTTTCTCCTATAGAGCTCCATTTTTATGGAACGGTCTGCCCATGTCAGAGACGCAAACTCGGTCTCAACCTTTAAGTCTCTACTGAAGACTCATCTCTTCAGTGGGTCATATGATTGAGTGTAGTCTGGCCCAGGAGTGGGAGGGTGAACGGAAAGGCTCTGGATCAACGAACCGCCCTTGCTGTCTCTGCCTGGCCGGTTCCCCTCTTTCCACTGGGATTCTCTGCCTCTAACCCTATTACAGGGGCTGAGTCACTGGCTTACTGGGGCTCTCTCATGCCGTCCCTGGAGGGGGTGCGTCATCCTGTCTGGGTTGCCCCCCCCCCCCCCCCCCTTGGGTTGTGCCGTGGCGGAGGTCTTTGTGGGCTATACTCAGCCTTGTCTCAGGATGGTAAGTTGGTGGTTGAAGATATCCCTCTAGTGGTGTGGGGGCTGTGCTTTGGCAAAGTGGGTGGGGTTATATCCTTCCTGTTTGGCCCTGTCCGGGGGTGTCCTCAGATGGGGCCACAGTGTCTCCTGACCCCTCCTGTCTCAGCCTCCAGTATTTATGCTGCAGTAGTTTATGTGTCGGGGGGCTAGGGTCAGTTTGTTATATCTGGAGTACTTCTCCTGTCCTATTCGGTGTCCTGTGTGAATCTAAGTGTGCGTTCTCTAATTCTCTCTTTCTCTCTTTCTCTCTCTCGGAAGACCTGAGCCCTAGGACCATGCCCCAGGACTACCTGACATGATGACTCCTTGCTGTCACCAGTCCACCTGGCCGTGCTGCTGCTCCAGTTTCTTTCAACTGTTCTGCCCTATTATTATTCGACCATGCTGGTCATTTATGAACATTTGAACATCTTGGCCATGTTCTGTTATAATCTCCACCCGGCACAGCCAGAAGAGGACTGGCCATCCCACATATGCTCTCTCTAATTCTCTCTTTCTTTCTCTCTCTCGGAGGACCTGAGCCCTAGGACCATGCCCCAGGAATACCTGACATGATGACTCCTTGCTGTCCCCAGTCCACCTGACTGTGCTGCTGCTCCAGTTTCAACTGTTCTGCCTTATTATTATTCGACCATGCTGGTCATTTATGAACATTTGAACATCTTGACCATGTTCTGTTATAATCTCCACCCGGCACAGCCAGAAGAGGACTGGCCACCCCACATAGCCTGGTTCCTCTCTAGGTTTCTTCCTAGGTTTTGGCCTTTCTAGGGAGTTTTTCCTAGCCACCGTGCTTCTACACCTGCATTGCTTGCTGTTTGGGGTTTTAGGCTGGGTTTCTGTACAGCACTTTGAGATATCAGCTGATGTACGAAGGGCTATATAAATAGATTTGATTTGATTTGACTTTTTGGCCCTGACGGAGACATGGATCACCCCAGATAACACTGCTACTCCAGCTGCTCTCTCTTCATCTGAATGTTTTCTCTCATCATCCAAGAGCATCTGGTTGTCACGGTGGTGGCACAGGTCTACTCAGTGGAGCTTCTCTTTTCTCCCTCTCTCACTTGTCCTTTTCCTCATTTGAATTCCATGCAGTCACTGTCACTTGTCCACTCAAACTTAACATTATTGTCATCTACACCCCCCAGGTGTCCTTAGAGTTCCTCAATGAGCTTGACACTTTGATAAGCTAATTTCCTGACGATCGCTCACCTCTCTTTGTACTTGGCGACTTCAACCTCCTGACATCTGCCTTCGATTCATTTCTTTCCAACTCTCTTTCCTCCTTGCCTCCACTGGCTTCCAGTTGAAGCTCGCATCCACTACAAGACCATGGCACTTGTCTATGGAGCAGCAAGAGGAACTGCCCCTCCATACCTTCAGGCTATGCTCAAACCCTACACCCCAACCCGAGCACTGTGTTTTGCCACCTCTGGTATGTTGGCCGTCCATCCTCTATGGGTCAGCCCCCTCTAAGTCCAGCCCAAGCTGTTCTCTGTCCATACACCACAATGGTGGAACCAACTTTCCCCTGAAGCTAAGACAGCAGAGTCTCTGCCCATCTTCTGAAAACATCTGAAACCCTACCTCTTCAAAGAGTATCTCAAATAATTCCCACATTCCCACAGTACAGGCCGCACCTCCCGAAATCATTCACACTACAATTAACTATCTGTTCTTACAGAACCTCCTTCGCGTGTCAAAAGAAAAAGGAAGCATTCACTTCAGTCCTGTTTCTTCGATGTTTGACCTATAAATTGTCTCACTTCTACAGTCTTTCTCCAGCACCTCCTCTTCTAGGCGGAAGGTGTTACGACTGCTGAGGGGCTGTGGGTGTCTCTCTCTCTCCTGCCCTGGATTGTCTGGTAGACATCAGAATCCACAAGAGGATACCTCTGCCTGGGGACATCACAACTGTGACAAATGGGAGGGAGCGGTGAATAATAATGCAATTATGATACTCGTTATACACTATATACAGAGGAGTTACCTTTAGGTAATGAAAATGCATACAGTAATTGGAAGCGTCACCTCTCCCTGCGTGGGACACTTTAAAGAGTATCCACATGGGGGCAGCAAATGACTTTAATCACAATCTGTTGGCTACGATCATCGATTTACTGTCCTGAATCAGTCACCTCATTGTTGTTGGGGATATGATCAGTCTTCCTGTCCACAGGAATCATGGAAAATATGTTAGGCACGGAAATCAAGGTAACTTTCTGTACTGGCGCTGTGATGCAATATTTTAGTTTTCTGTAGTTCTCATTACTCCTTTGACTGGCAGCAATCTAGAGACATTAAATCATTAAAAAAATATACTTGAATGCTTTTTAAACTGCCTATAGCTGCTTCAATCTGTATAGAGTATAGTCATACAATTCATATTAGAAATGCAGCACATAACAAAAATCTGTTCAATAAATCTCTTTACAGTAAAAGAACCAACCAGGTTATGACAGACTAACTCCTGAAGAAAAGGCACCCTTCTGGTCAGTCCAAAGACTGTTTCAGGTCTGTCATGAAGGGACCGAGAGAAACAAAGTGAACAGAACCCAGTCATCTGTTTACAATATGCTAATGAAGTGAATATATAACTCTTTCTCAGCATACCTGTCTATGAGGAATGTGAGCTGAGGTCTGAATTTCTGGCTGTTTTTCTGAGCCGGCACATGCAGCATCCCTGCAGGACTCTCCATTTATCTCCACTATGATATCACCCACTCACAAGTTAGCCAGCTCAGCTTCACTTAACCCATTCACCTGTAGATATAGAGACGGTGTGAGAAAATGCACTGACATTTTAGTAAATGTAGAATGTTGTATCTGTTCATTTGTGTTGTGTGTGTGTGTGTGGCAGGACAGTCTCTGTTTGCAGCTACCTTGGTGAGAGGCGGAGGCACCATGGAGGTCCAGTCAGGGTTACCATCATGTCATCAGGGTAAGAGGTCGAGGAAACAGAGCAAGCTGAGTAAATCTGACAAGTGAGTGTAATATAACGCACATATAGCAAAGAGCGTGGTTAAGGCAGTTGAGCGTCTATGCACTTGTGAGATATGGAGCCTCCACCCAAGAACAGCCTCCACCCAAAAGATTGTATCTCTGTCAGTAAGTCGACTTACTGGTATACACTTAAACAATAAGGCACGAGGAGGTGTGGTTAATTAATGGCCAATATACCATGGCGGTGGGCTTTTCTTATACACAATGCAATGCAGAGTGCCTGGATACAGCCCTTAGCTGTGGTATATTGGCCATACACCACAACCCCCAGAGGTTGCTATTATAAACTGGTTCAACGTAATTAGAGCAGTAAAAAAATGTTTGACATACCCATGGTATATGGTCTGATATACCACGGCTGTCAGCCAACCAGGACTCAGAGCTTGAACCATCCAGTTTATAATAGAGTAACATATAACAGAGTTAAAGCCTAATGTCTGTGGAATTGAACCCACCGATGACATTACTTTTACAATGTCTGCCTAATAAACTATTGTTAATATTGAACTGCCTCCCTCCCGTTCCACATGAATTACAAATGCTTATGCTTCTTGTTTATAGCCAAATACTCAAAGACAAAACTCATGTAGCCTAAACAACATTAGATATGTCATAGCCTAGAATAGCCCATCATTATTTATTTGATAAATATGAATAGATGGTGCATTAAATCCAACAAAATATTAATCTCACCTGCCTTGTCATTTAGTGCCCAGACAGTAAAGCTTGGAGACAGCGAAAGACGATTAGAGAACCACGACCTGTATCCAGATCCAAGCCCTGAGACTGCCCACAAGGGCTGCTTCACCCGGCCCTTGTGAGTCTCGAACAAACTTTCTGTCGGCCAAAGTATTGTAAGTGGATAAAATGAATAAACCCAGCAAAAATGGAAAAGTCCACTCACTGTCAACTGCGTTTATTTTCAGCAAACTTAACGTGTAAATATTTGTATGAACATAACAAGATTCAACAACTGAGACAAACTGAACAAGTTCCACAGACATGTGACTAACAGAAATGGAATAATGTGTCACTGAACAAAGGGGGGGTCAAAATAAAAAGTAACAGTCAGTATCTGGTGTGACCACCAGCTGCATTAAGTACTGCAGTGCATCTCCTCCTCATGGACTGCACCAGATGTGCCAGTTCTTGCTGTGAGATGTTACCCCACTTTTCCACCAAAGCACCTACAAGTTCCTGGACACTTCTGGGTGGAATGGCCCTAGCCCTCCATCCAACAGGTCCCAGGCGTACTCAATGGGATTGAGATCCAGGTTCTTCACTGGCCATGGCAGAACACTGGCAATCTCAACGCTCCCTCATGTGGTACCCTTCCTGCAGGCTCATCCTGACATGACCTACTGCATGTTGCACACCGAAGTTGCACAAGATCTCTGCTGTAGCCTGGTATAGAAACTGTGTTTGTAGTACCAGAAATATTGATATGCTTTCATTTTGAGAATAAACTATTTTTTTCTTCAGTTGGCTACATAGTTGTCTGACTGTAATTTCCCTAGGCCTATTTATTTAAAGTTATCAAATAAAAGAGAAACGGTCTTCATTTTGGGTGCATTTATTTACATTTGGATTTGGATTCATTGACAAATAAAACATCTACAGTGAGACGTTCTTCATCAAGTATTCATGCCTACATGTAGTATACATGCCTACATTATAACATAAGTCACAGTGAAAAATAGACAGTTGATATAAAAAAGAACATAAGGGAAATGTTTGCAATATTATGAACTAATATAATGCTGATTAGATTATCTTTGCTTTTCTCCCTCCTTTCCCCATCGGTTGGTCAACTTTTTATCCCCCTGTCCTCGTCGCTGTATCTGATTGACTGGCGACACAGCGGGCAGTTTCCAAACTCGGCCGTGACCCGCAGGGCGCAGCGAAGGCACAGGCAGCGGTGGGCGCAGGGAAGGACCACAGAAGCTCTAGCAGATAGACAGACCACGCAATCGCCAGCGATGTCCCGATCTACAGTGCAGAATAAATAGAAAGCAAGTAACTTTACGGTCACCAACAAAAGAGGCTGCCAAGAAAACTATATTGTAAATAGACCACAGTTCCTTTAGGTCAACAGAAATCCATATCCAAACATTGAAATAAAACTGTACAACTGCACAAGTGGCGACCCATCATTCAGGGTAGGTGGGGCACCTATTTAGCTAAAACAATGTTTTTTTGTTTTTGCATGTTATTTTGACGTTAATACCTGACACATCCGTTTGCAAACAATAAAAATAAAGATTATTAAGTTAATGAAGCGGCACACAAACATGGTCTATTTTTTGCTTTCTTAAGGCAGCTCCAATTTGCAGGTGTTTCAGCCTAGCTCAGTGCTTTATATGTTGGTGAGGCAGCCAGCGGAAAATATGTAATGGTAATGTTCTCTTGTTGCGCCGTGATTGGTTCAGTGTTCTGTCACTCATGGTGACACTACATCACCTCCAAATCTATGGGGAGAGCTCGAAAATTCAAGCCTCTTAGGTGCTGCAATAGGCTGCATTCAAACACTTAAAAGACACACCCTATCCCCTCAGCCCTCAAATTAAGTGGACTCTTCTGATGACGTATCATGATGTCTGATGAGTATACACTTGCAGGGCAAGGGGCGAGGGAGGAAGGAATGATTTTTAAAATGGACCACCTTGCATGGAAATTCGTCACTCGTTCATCGTGCGATGATTGTGCTTTCAGCCACTGTAGCCTGTGGGTGCTTAATATGCGCTACAGTCAATTATGATTGCATGTTTACTTATATTAACTATATCATTATTAATATACGCCTACTGTATGATAGCAAATTAATTAGCTAACTAACGTTAGCCTGCCTAGCTGGAACTTCTGAAGGAAAATGTTTTATTTCTACAATTTCCAAAAGCTAACCAAACAAAAACATCATTACTTTTACGAGATGTGTTTGTGCCGTCATGTGCGTTAGTAGCACAATTTCTAACCTTTTTACATTTGTTTTTATTACACTTGTATGTTGACTTATCCATATTAACGTTGAGGTTTTAAGTTTTGGCTGACTTTTCATAGCGGATGTACAATCATTGCGAATTGAATTATGGGACATTTCAGGCCCCAACGTGAACATAATTGTACAGTCGCAAACTCGATCAAAAATGAGGGCTGAGGGGCTTACTTTGCGAACTTCCCTTGTTTGGCTAATAGTTTGGACCGACGTCCAAGATGGTGACGGGGATTCCCCCAAGGGCAAAAGGTGAGGGTAAGTGGACAAGGGCGTGTCTTTTATGAGTTTGAAATGCAGCCATAGAGTTACATTAGAAGTGCCCATCCAAGAAGGATCAAGGTCATTGGCCAAGGTAAAATTACGTCAAATCCCGTTATATCTACCGTAGCTTTGAATGGACTGATCATGCCAACATCATATTTTCAAAATCTTAGCTAGCAGTCATCATGAATCAAGTCGATAATCTACTGGAAAATCCTTTTCAATCTTTGATTGAAGAAAAATTATGAAGAAAAATCAGATAAAAACATATCGGTGCTCATCGGCCATTCGACATAAACATTACACAACAAGTTGGAAATTCAACAATGAGTGGTTTGGGAGGAATCTGTGGCTAACGGCAAGAATTGCAAAGCAATCACTAGCCTGCTGTTCAGTGGAGTGGATATGTGGTCCAAGTCTGGGTTTAAGGGTCTCTTTTCCAATTTTAAAATGATAAACATTCAACATTGGCCATGCTGTCAATCCATTATGACTTCTGCTGCATTCAAAACAACTGGAAACTCGGAAATCTCAGACTTTAGTGAGTTCAAGACAACTGGGAACTCTGGAAAAAAATTAGCTCAGACCGGGAAAATAACGGTCATTCAACTCGGAATTTTATATTGAGAACTCTGACCTCTTTCTAGAGCTCCAACCTGAAGATCACACGTCATGACCTTGATTTTTAACCCCAGAGTTCCCAGTTGTCTTGAAAGCACCATAAATCCAGAGAATGCTAGACTTTGATGACAAAATCTGCCCACAAAGGATTGTTGCGCCACCTTCCTGTTCAAGTGAGCACAGCACAACAACGTGAGTTCAACAATGGCTTGTATGCTGCTGCTTAAATTATGTAATATGCCAGTCAGATGTGTATACTGTAGCTAAGAAAGTAATACTAAGTGTATGGTGTGTAGTAAGCTGTTGGTAGCCCATGTGCCTCACCCTAATAATTTGGTCCCTTTTCCCCTCATAACTTAGCCTACTGTTCTGACTTGGTGGTGCACATGTAGCCTATAGCCTGTTTTAGAGAAATGTAATCATTGATATTGTAAGAGCTTTCATTGTCTGCTTATATGCACCCTTTATTTATCCTACAGTTCTGACTTGGTGTACAGGGAGAACACTGTAAGAACGACCCATGTTCTAAATTTTGTCACTGTACATTACAAAAGTGCTGAACAAAATAGTTATATTAAATCCATCCTAGCTCAATCATTAATATCTTAATCAAAATTACGGATTGCCTCTTATCTGCTCATCGTCCCCTTATGCCAAAGTTTGTACATCTCAATTGTCAGTAGAAACCACATTTGTTTTAGCAAGTCAGCCATATCAGCTATGTTTTTTTTTAAAGGCTGTAAATGACGCCGAATGAACTGTTTCGCTGCCAGACAAGGCTCCACTGATAGGCAGCTGTAGCAGTGGAAAGGAGTTGGGACAGCTTTATGTAGACCCTAACAGTGTGTGGGCACCATTTGTCACCGTTATAGTGCAATGAATCTATTGTTTAGGCTTGTATAGTGGCTTTGCCGGCAGGCATCTACATATTTTATTTTTTATTTTGAGTTTGCCCCACCAAGATATAAATTGCATTCGGTATTGAGACCCCTTGACTTTTCCCACATTTTGTTACGTTACAACCTTATTCTAAAATTGATTAATGTGTTTCCTCATCAATCTACACTCCATAATGACAAATCGAAAAAACTGGTCTTAATTTTTTAAATAATTTATACAAAATAAAAAACGTACCTTATTTTCTTAAATATTCAGACCCTTTTCTATGAGACTTGAAATTGAGCTTAGGTGCATCCTGTTTTCATTGATAATCCTTTTTTTCTACAATTTGACTGGAGTCCACCTTTGGTAAATTCAATTGATTGGACATGATTTGGAAAGGCACACACCTGTCTATATATGGTCCCACAGTTGAAATTGCATGTAAGAGCAAAAACCAAGCCATGACGTCGAAGAAATTGTCCCTAGAACTTTGAAACAGGATTGTGTCGAGGCACAGGTCTGGGGAAGGGTAACAAAAACTGTCTGCAGCATTTAAGTCCTCAAGAACACAGTGGCCTCTATCATTCTTAAATGGAAGAAGTTTGGAACCACCAAGACTCTTCCTAGAGCTGACTCCACCAAGACTCTTCCTAAGAGCTGGCACGCCGGCCAAACTGAGCAATCGGGAGTGAAGGGCCTTGGTCAGGCAGGTGACCAAGAACCCGATGGTTACTCTGACAGAGCTCCAGATGGAAGCCACTCCTAAAAGGCACATGACAGCCCGCTTGGAGTTGGCCAAAAGACACCTAAAAAGTGTCAAGGAAACAAGATCCCCTGGTCTGATGAAACCAAGATTGAACTCTTTGGCCTGAATGCCAAGTGTCACATCTTGAGGAAACCTGGCTCCATCCTTACGGTGAAGCATGGTGGTGGCAGCATCATGCTGTGGAGATGTTTTTAAGCGGCAGGGACGAGGAGACTATTCAGGATCAAGGGAAAGATGAACGGAGCAAGGTACAGAGAGATCCTTGACGAAAACCTTTTCCGGAGGGCTCAGGACCTCAGACTTGGGCGAAGGTTCACCTTCCAACAGAACAACGACCTTAAGCACACAGCCAAGACAATGCAAGAGTGGCTTCCGGACAAGTCTCTGAATGTCCTAGAGTGGTCCAGGCAGAGCCTTGAACCCAATAAAACATCTCTAGAGAGACCTGAATATAGCTGTGCAGTGACACTCCCCATCGAACCTGACAGAGCATGAGAGGATCTGCAGAGAAGAATGGGAGAAATTCCCCAAATACAGGTGTGCCAAGCTTGTAGCGTCATACCCAAGAAGACTCTAGGCTGTAATTCACTGCCAAAGGTGCTTCAACAAAGTACTGAGTAAAGGGTCTGAATACTTATGTAAAATGTGATTTCAGTTATGATTTTTAATACATTTGCAAAAAAATCAAAAAATCTGTTTTTGCTTTGTCATTACGGGGTATTGTGTGTAAATAGATGAGGGAAAAACTATTTAATACATTTTAGAATAAGGCTGTCACATAACAAAATGTGTAAAAACTCAAGGGGTCTGAATACTTTTCGAATGCACTGTATATGCTAAAATCGTCACTGCAACTGTATCAACTTTGTAAATATCTACACTCGCCAACCTGAATGCCCTAGCCTTTGGGGGGCCCTAAGTGAGATTTGTTTGGGAAGCCCCCTCTTGGAGGTGGATAGAAAAATGTACATTTTAAAATGAATTTCCTGCAATTCTACACATTTTTCAATGGGGAGAAGAGAAAATGTTGCAGTTTTAAAGCAAGCTTTCTACAATTCTACACATGTTGCCATTGGGTGGAGAAAAGCTTAGCAATTTGATAACAAATATAATTTTGCCATGGGGCAGAGAGAACAAGTATGCAGTTTTATAGCTAATTTCCTGCAATTCTAGACATTTTGTCAAGACTTAGGCCATATTAATGATATCTGAGTGCGAGTGACTAACAAAATCAATGGGGGAGTTCAGGGCCATTGGGCACATGGTACTCGGCCATGGTTACTACAAACTTAGATAGCTGGCTAGACTAACTTACCAATCTAAAAACTGTTAGCTGACATGGCTAATTGAGTGACTGTCAATGACTGACATAAGAAAAAGACTACTGATGCACAACCAAATTTCGAAATTGCACCTTGTGTATTCTGCAATTCTAATTCTCAACAATAAGTTGAGTCACCAACTGAGTTCCTAAATATATATATTTATATATATTTATTTATTAATTAATTAATGTATTTATTTTGGTCACCCCCTACTGGCTAAGACAGTTTATGTCGCTTATGCCTGGAGCCGGCACTGTCTGGCTTTAATAATGCAGTTAGTTACACACCTATAGAGTGGTCTATCTGTGTGGTAGGGATAGGGTCAGCAGAGAGCCTGTAGTCCTGAGGGGTGCGACAGGGATGATCCTCGTTCACACACATGCAGCTGTCCCTATGAGACACAGAGGGAGGAGGAGGGACAGGACAGGACCTCCGGATCCGCAACTTCAATAAGTCTTTCTTTTCTGATCCTGAAAAAGGAAGGAAGAACATAAAGCACTGATCAGTCGGAGTTAATGTGATACTATCTATAAAATAAAAGATTGTACAAGCTACTTTATCAACCAAGAAATTCACCATGTGCCTCACCCAATAGGAGCACAGCTCTGGTCTGTCCGTAGACATCTATCATGGCCCACAGGGGGCGTGTCACATCCACCCCCTTCAGTAGCTTGTACCTCAAACCATTTGGCCCCTCGTAAACCAGCATTCCTCGAGGGGTCACCCAGAAGCGGAGCTCTGCCCCTGGCATGATGAGGCTGGAGGGCACGATGGATGCCCAGTACCCGTAGGTGGTGGTGAGGTCAGGGATAGCCATAGCAGGAGGGAAGAGGGGCCCAGAGGAGGAGGGGGGTATGATGGTGAAGCCCAGCCGCAGAGCTCCATGCCAGTGTTGGTCACAACATTCCACCCGCAGATGTATCTTCTCCTGGACCCTGATTGGACGACTGCTGAAAGTCAGACCATTCTGGAAGGTCTCTCTGTCCCTCTCCACACGTCTACCTCCCAGACTCAGACACACATCGGTTCCCAAGGCCCCTTTGTGGAAGGACAGGGGCCCCAGACAGTGACGCCCACATATATTGGGTGGATACATCTCTAAAGGGGAGGGAGGAAAATTGTTAGCAAAACATTATGAAACACAATTAAACAATCAGCTGACAATATTTACCAGGCAAGTCTACCTTCCTTTAAAACCTAAAGCTAACACACATTTGAAACTTTCTCGCAGATGGCTGACAAGTCAAAACATGTGGGAAGATGAAGTTTATGGATTTAATCTGCTTAGTACCTTAAAAATGTTTCATGTGTTGTACAGAATATTCATGAACTTTATTATTATATCATGGTGTTGACTACACTTAAGCAGAAATGTCCGTTCGTTTATGGTTTCATTATTTGCTAAATATGGGGAAATCTTTCAATATGAACATCAAATCAAAGTTATTTGTCACGTGCGCCGAATACATACTTACAGTGAAAGGCTTACTTACAGCCTCCAACCAACAGTGCAATTTTTAAGTAAAAAAAAAACGATATTACAGTTGAAGTCAGAAGTTTACATACACTTAGGTTCGAGTCAATAAAACACATTTTTCAACCACTCCACAAATTTCTTGTTAACAAACTATAGTTTTGGCAAGTCGGTTATGACTTCTACTTTGTGCATGACACAAGTCAATTTTTCCACTAATTGTTTACAGACAGATTATTTCACTTCAAACTCACTGTATCACAATTCCAGTGGGTCAGAAATTTACCTACACTAAGTTGACTGTGCCTTTAAACAGCTTGGAAAATTCCAGAAAATGATGTCATGGCGTTAGAAGGTTCTGATAGGCTAATTGGCATAATTTGAGTCAATTGGAGGAGTACCTGTAGAAATATTTCAAGGCCTACCGTCAAACTCAGTGCCTCTGCTTGACATCATGGGAAAATCAAAAGAAATCAGCCAAGACCTCAGAAAAAAAATTGTAGACCTCCACAAGTCTGGTTCATCATTGGGAGCAATTTCCATATGCCTGAAGGTACCATGTTCATCTGTACAAACAATAGTACACAAGTATAAACACCATGGGACCACGCAGCCGTCATACCGCTCAGGAAGGAGACGCGTTCTGTCTCCTAGAGATAAATGTATTTTGGATTGAAAAGTGCAAATCAATCCCAGAATATCATTAAATGACCTTGTGAAGATGCTGGAGGAAACAGGTACAAAAGTATCTATATCCACAGTAAAACGAGTCCTATATCGACATAACCTGAAAGGCCGCTCAGCAAGGAAGAAGCCACTGCTCCAAAACCGCCATAAAAAAAGCCAGACTACGGTTTGCAATTTCACATGGGGACAAATATCGTACTTTTTGGAGAAATGTCCTCTGGTCTGATGAAACAAAAAAAAACTGTTTGGCCATAATGACCATCGTTATGTTTGGAGGAAAAAGGGGGACGCTTGCAAGCTGAAGAACACCATCCCAACCGTGAAGCACGGGGGTGGTAGCATCATGTTGTGGATGTGCTTTGCTGCAGGAGGGACTGGTGCACTTCACAAAATAGATGGCATCATGAGGTAGGAAAATGATGTGGATATATTGAAGCAACATCTCAAGACATCAGTTAAAGCTTGGTCGCAAATGGGTCTTCCAAATGGACAATGACCCCAAGCATACTTCCAAAGTTGTGGCAAAATGGCTTAAGGACAACAAACTCAAGATATTGGAGTGGCCATCACAAAGTCCTGACCTCAATCCTATAGAAAATGTGTGGGTAGAACTGAAAATGCGTGTGCGAGCAAGGAGGTCTACACACCTGACTCAGTTACACCAGCTCTGTCAGGAGGAATGGGACAAAATTCACCAAACCAAATTTAAAGGCAATGCTACCAAATACTAATTGAGTGTATGTAAACTTCTGACCCACTGGGAATGTGATGAAAGAAATCAAATCTGAAATAAATCATTATCTCTGCTATTTTCTGACATTTCACAATCTACAAATAACGTTGAGATCCTAAATGACCTAAAACAGGGAATTTGTACTATGATTAAATGCCAGGAATCGTGAAAAATTGAGTTTAAATGTATTTGGCTAAGGTGTATGTAAACTTCCGAAATAAAAACTAAAAAACACAGTGAAAAATAACAGTAGAGAGGCTATATACAGTAGCGAGGCTAAATACAGTAGCGAGGCTACATACAGACACCGGTTAGTCGAGCTAATTGAGGTAGTATGTACATGTAGGTATAGAGTAGCAGCAGTGTAAAAGAGGGGTTGGGGGGGCACACAATGCAAATAGTCCGGGTAGCCATTTGATTACCTGTTCAGGTGTCTTATGGCTTGCGGGTAAAAAATGTCCTTTTGGTCCTAGACTTGGCACTCCGTACCCCTTGCCATGCGGTAGTAGAGAGAACAGTTTATGACTGCACATTAGCCCCAGTGATGTCCTGGGCCGTACGCACTACCCTCATGTTATGGATCTTTCAGTTTCATTATATGTCAATATGTCTCGTGCTAAACCCTTCTATTTTTTCCATAGTCCAAAAGTCATATGAATGAGTACATTATTAACATTATTATAAGCAAGACATTTCTCTGAAACATCCTCCTTGTACCTAGCTTTACATGATTAACAAGATCACGTGGGAAGCACGTTTTCTATACTGAAACTGATGTTAAACTCTATACATAGCATATTATGACTCCACAAACATTCCACTGTATGTGATTGTATGGTTTCATTTCTCAGCGGCTTTCATTAAATCATTTGTTAGATACTTGCTAATAATTGGTCCCTAATTATTAAATTAGCAAATTTAAAAATAGATGTTCATTTCATTACTTGCACCATCTACACACAAACAACAATGGAAATCTTTCCAGTTATTAACCTAATCTCACAGGTTACCATTTAATATTAAAGTTGCCATTTTTTTGTTAGTTTTTACCTGGTTATTTCAAGACCTTTGAAATAGTTTGAATGATTCACCGCAGTTGTTTTGATGCTTTGTTCACATCCTGGTTGTGAAGTATGCATTTATCAAATCTGTACAATGGATTGTTTTTAATTGTTGTATATATTTATTTAGAAACCCCCAGCTGTTTACTCAATTACGGGAAATAGTCTACATTCTCCTCTCGGTCAAGGTCCCTTTTTATGGGTTAGAATAAATAGACTCGGGTCTCCCGAGTAGAGATTATGGGTTCGAGTCCAAGCTCTGTCGCAGCCGACCGGGAGACCCATGGGGCGGCGCACAATTGGCCCAGCGTCGTCTGGGTTAGGGGAGGGTTGGACCAGCAGGAATGTCCCAACGCGCACTAGTGACTTCTGTAGCGGGCAGGGCGCAGTGTACGCTGACATGGTCGCCAGGTGTACAGTGCCTTGCGAAAGTATTCGGCCCCCTTGAACTTTGAGACCTTTTGCCACATTTCAGGCTTCAAACATAAAGATATAAAACTGTATTTTTTTGTGAAGAATGAAGTGGAACGACATTTATTGGATATTTCAAACTTTTTTAACAAATCAAAAACGGAAAAATTGGGCGTGCAAAATTATTCAGCCCCTTTACTTTCAGTGCAGCAAACTCTCTCCAGAAGTTCAGTGAGGATCTCTGAATGATCCAATGTTGACCTAAATGACTAATGATG
Organism: Oncorhynchus mykiss; assembly: GCF_013265735.2. Classification (NCBI taxonomy): domain Eukaryota; kingdom Metazoa; phylum Chordata; class Actinopteri; order Salmoniformes; family Salmonidae; genus Oncorhynchus; species Oncorhynchus mykiss. Next base: position 36,716,621 of record NC_048569.1, read on the forward strand.
ATAAATACAATCCACCTGTGTGTAATCAAGTCTCCGTATAAATGCACCTGCACTGTGATAGTCTCAGAGGTCCGTTAAAAGCGCAGAGAGCATCATGAAGAACAAGGAACACACCAGGCAGGTCCGAGATACTGTTGTGAAGAAGTTTAAAGCCGGATTTGGATACAAAAAGATTTCCCAAGCTTTAAACATCCCAAGGAGCACTGTGCAAGCGATAATATTGAAATGGAAGGAGTATCAGACCACTGCAAATCTACCAAGACCTGGCCGTCCCTCTAAACTTTCAGCTCATACAAGGAGAAGACTGATCAGAGATGCAGCCAAGAGGCCCATGATCACTCTGGATGAACTGCAGAGATCTACAGCTGAGGTGGGAGACTCTGTCCATAGGACAACAATCAGTCGTATATTGCACAAATCTGGCCTTTATGGAAGAGTGGCAAGAAGAAAGCCATTTCTTAAAGATATCCATAAAAAGTGTAGTTTAAAGTTTGCCACAAGCCACCTGGGAGACACACCAAATATGTGGAAGAAGGTGCTCTGGTCAGATGAAACCAAAATTGAACTTTTTGGCAACAATGCAAAACGTTATGTTTGGCGTAAAAGCAACACAGCTGAACACACCATTCCCACTGTCAAACATGGTGGTGGCAGCATCATGGTTTGGGCCTGCTTTTCTTCAGCAGGGACAGGGAAGATGGTTAAAATTGATGGGAAGATGGATGGAGCCAAATACAGGACCATTCTGGAAGAAAACCTGATGGAGTCTGGAAAAGACCTGTGACTGGGACGGAGATTTGTCTTCCAACAAGACAATGATCCAAAACATAAAGCAAAATCTACAATGGAATGGTTCAATAATAAACATATCCAGGTGTTAGAATGGCCAAGTCAAAGTCCAGACCTGAATCCAATCGAGAATCTGTGGAAAGAACTGAAAACTGCTGTTCACAAATGCTCTCCATCCAACCTCACTGAGCTCGAGCTGTTTTGCAAGGAGGAATGGGAAAAAATTTCAGTCTCTCGATGTGCAAAACTGATAGAGACATACCCCAAGCGACTTACAGCTGTAATCGCAGCAAAAGGTGGCGCTACAAATTATTAACTTAAGGGGGCTGAATAATTTTGCACGCCCAATTTTTCAGTTTTTGATTTGTTAAAAAAGTTTGAAATATCCAATAAATGTCGTTCCACTTCATGATTGTGTCCCACTTGTTGTTGATTCTTCACAAAAAAATACAGTTTTATATCTTTATGTTTGAAGCCTGAAATGTGGCAAAAGGTCGCAAAGTTCAAGGGGGCCGAATACATTCGCAAGGCACTGTATGGTGTTTCCTCCGACACATTGGTGCGGCTGGTTTCCAGTACGGCTTGATTGGGTTTCGGAGGACGCATGGCTCTCGACCTTCGCCTCTCCCATGTCCATTACAGGAGTTGCAGCGATGAGACAAGACTGTAACTACCAATTGGATACCACGAAATTGGGGAGAAAAAGGGTTAAAAATACAATAATAATAAATAAATAACTCATTCAGAAATTATACTTAACTATACTTATGTATATTTTTCACTTTTACTTGAGTCATTTTCTATTAAGGTATATTTACTTTTACTCAAGTATGAGATTTGGGTACTTTTTCCACCACTGATAAAAACACAACGCTACAGAGCGCCAGTATCAGATAATCAGTTTAACTCTCTAGAAAGCATGCATATCAATTAACTACATACTTTTTGTGCAAAATGTTGCTAAATAGTATTTTAAATTTTGAATGTCTAATTATATCTACATTTCTAATTAATTTAATTTATGTACACGTATTATATCTGTCTAGACAGATATTGATGAATACATCGGAATGTGAATAATATTCATATTGTATTCTTACCAGTGCTCATACCAATCTCCATCCTCTTCAGGTTTGCCAGTCTTGAAGTTGGCTTCTTCCCGTGGAGTCTTCACACTGGACTGATACAGTAGCAAGGCAGCAGTGATGTTGGCTCTTCTTAGCGTGGCGTGTATAGTTTTGTTTTGAGACAGCACAACCTCTTCAGTTAAAGGTTGGGGGAGTGGCATAAAAACACAGCCTCCCCTACCCACTCTTCCACATATCACGTTGTCTTTGCTTAGCAAAATGACTTGGCAATATTTATACTTTAACTGTTTTATTTCATGTCTGCAATAAAGTAGAGGTGATGCCGGATCTGACAATTAATCTTGATGGTTGTACAGTCGTCTCAAATAAAACTGAAAGGACTGTGGCTTTACTCTGGACCCTGATCTCTCTTTTGACAAACACGACAAACATTTCAATTACAGCTTTTTTTCCATCTAAATAACATTGCAAAAATCAGAAACTTTGTCCAAAAATTATGCAGATAAATCCATCCATGCTTTGTCACTTCTAGGTTAGACTACTGCAATGCTCTACTTTCCGTCTACCTGGATAAAGCACTATATAAACTTCAGGTAGTGCTAAACACGGTTACTAGAATCTTGACTAGAACCAAAAAAATTATTCATATTACTCCAGTGTTAGCCTCTCTACACTGGCTTCTTGTTAAGGCTAGGGTTGATTTCAAGGTTTTACTGCTAACCTACAAAGCATTATATGGGCTTGCTCCTACCTCTCTCCCCAGTTTGGTCCTGCCATACATACAGTTGAAGTCAGAAGTTTACATACACCTTAGCCAAATACATTAAAACTCAGTTCTTCACAATTCCTGACATTTAATCCTAGTAAAAATTCCCTGCCTTAGGTTAGCTAGGATCACCACTTTATTTTAAGAATGTGAAATGTCAGAATAATAGTAGAGAGAACTATTTATTTCAGCTTTTATTTCTTTCATCACATTCCCAGTGGGTCAAAAGTTTGCATACAATCAATTAGTATTTGGTAGCATTGCCTTTAAATTGTTTAACTTGGGTCAAATGGTTTGGGTGGCCTTCCACAAGCTTCCCACAATAAGTTGGGTCAATTTTGTCCCATTCCTCCTGACAGAGCTGGTGTAACTGAGTCAGGTTTGTAGGCCTCCTTGCTCGCACACGCATTTTCAGTTCTGCCCACACATTTTCTATAGGCTTCAGGTCAGTGCTTTGTGATGGCCACTCCAATACCCTGACTTTGTTGTCTTTAAGCCATTTTGCCACAACTTTGGAAGTATGCTTGGGGTCATTGTCGATTTGGAAGACCCATTTGCGAACAAGCTTTAATTTCCTGACTGATGTCTTGAGATGTTGCTTCAATATAGCCACATCATTTTCCTACCTCATGATGCCATCTATTTTGTGAAGTGCACCACTCCCTCCTGCAGCAAAGCACCCCCACAACATGATGCTGCCACCCCCGTGCTTCACGGTTGGGATGGTGTTCTTCAGCTTGCAAGCCTCCCCCTTTTTCCTCCAAACATAACAATGGTCATTATGGTCAAACAGTTCTATTTTTGTTTTATCAGACCAGAGAACATTTCTCCAAAAAGTACAACCTTTGTCCCCATGTGCAGTTGCAAACCGTAGTGGCTTTTCTACAGCAGTTTAGGAGCAGTGACTTCTTCCTCGCTGAGCGGTCTTTCAGGTTACGTCGATATAGGACTCGTTTTACTCTGGATATAGATACTTTTGTACCTGTTTCCTCCAGCATCTTCACAAGGTCCTGTTGTTCTGGGATTGATTTGCACTTTTCGCACCAAAGTCCTTTCCTGAGCGGTATGACGGCGGCTGCGTGGTCCCATGGTGTTTAAATTTGCGTACTATTGTTTGTATTGATGAACGTGGTACCTTAAGGCATTTGGAAATTGCTCCCAATGATGAACCAGACTTGTGGAGGTCTCCATTTTTTTCTGATGTATTGGCTGATTTCTTTTGATTGTCCCATGATGTCAAGCATAGAGGCACTGAGTTTGAAGGTAGTCCTTGAAATACATCCACATGTACACCTCCAATTGAAGAAAATTATGTCAATTATCCTATCAGAAACTTCTAAAGCCATGACATCATTTTCAGGAATTTTCCAAACTGTTTAAAGGCACAGTCAACTTAGTATATGTAAACTTCTGACCCACTGGAATTGTGATTATTTCACTTATAATTCAAGAATGAATTGTGTCATGCACAAAGTAGATGTCCTAACCGACTTGCCAAAACTATAGTTTGTTAACTAGAAATTTGAGGAGGAGTTGACTCCAACCTACAGTGGGGAGAACAAGTATTTGACACACTGCCGATTTTGCAGGTTTTCCTACTTACAAAGCATACAGAGGTCTATAATTTTTTATCATAGGTACACTTCAACTGTGAGAGACGGAATATAAAACAAAAATCCTGAAAATCATATTGTATGATTTTTAAGAAATTAATTTGCATTTTATTGCATGACATAAGTATTTGATACATCAGAAAAGCAGAACTTAATATTTGGTACAGAAACCTTTGTTTGCAATTACAGAGATCATACGTTTCCTGTAGTTCTTGACCAGGTTTGCACACACTGCAGCAGGGATTTTGGCCCACTCCTCTATACAGACCTTCTCCAGATCCTTCAGGTTTCGGGGCTGTCGCTGGGGAATACGGACTTTCAGCTCCCTCCAAAGATTTTCTACTGGGTTCAGGTCTGGAGACTGGCTAGGCCACTCCAGGACCTTGAAATGCTTGTTACGGAGCCACTCCTTAGTTGCCCTGGCTGTGTGTTTTGGGTTGTTGTCATGCTGGAAGACCCAGCCACGACCCATCTTCACTGCTCTTACTGAGGGAAGGAGGTTGTTGGCCAAGATCTCGCGATACATGGCCCCATCCATCCTCCCCTCAATACGGTGCAGTCGTTATGTCCCCTTTGCAGAAAAGCATCCCCAAAGAATGATGTTTCCACCTCCATGCTTCACGTTTGGGATGGTGTTCTTGGGGTTGTACTCATCCTTCTTCTTTCTCCAAACACGGCGAGTGGAGTTTAGACCAAAAAGCTCTATTTTTGTCTCATCAGACCACACGACCTTCTCCCATTCCCCCTCTGGATCATCCAGATAGTCATTGGAAAACTTCAGACGGGCCTAGACATGCGCTGGTTTGAGCGGGGGGACCTTGCGTGCGCTGCAGCATTTTAATCCATGATGGCGTAGTGTGTTACTAATGGTTGTCTTTGAGACTGTGGTCCTAGCTCTATTCAGGTCATTGACCAGGTCCTGCCATGTAGTTCTGGGCTGATCCCTCACCTTCCTCATGATCATTGATGCCCCACGAGGTGAGATCTTGCATGGAGCCCCAGACCGAAGGTGATTGACCGTCATCTTGAACTTCTTCCATTTTCTAATATTTGCGCCAACAATTGTTGCCTTCTCACCAAGCTGCTTGTCTATTGTCCTGTAGCCCATCCCAGCCTTGTGCAGGTCTACAATTTAATCCCTGATGTCCTTACACAGCTCTCTGGTCTTGGCCATTATGGAGAGGTTGGAGTCTGTTTGAGTGTGTGAACAGGTGTCTTTTAAATATGTAACGAGTTCAAACAGGTGCACTTAATACAGGTAATGAGTGGAGAACAGGAGGGCTTCTTAAAGAAAAACTAACAGGTCTGTGAGAGCCGGAATTCTTACTGGTTGGTAGGTGATCAAATACTTATGTCATGCAATAAAATGCTAATTAAGTACTTACAAATCATACAATGTGATTTTCTGGATTTTTAGATTCCGTCTCTCACAGTTGAAGTGTACCTATGATAAAAAATTACAGACCTCTACATGCTTTGTAAGTAGGAAAACCTGCAAAATCGGCAGTGTATCAAATACTTGTTCTCCCCACTGACTTTACTTGTATTAAAACTGTGGATGGAAACGTGGTAACTGGATAAGAAAGAGAGTTACATACAGACATCAATGACAACCCTTTGAAAAGGAAGGGAAACAACAACTTATTGATCAACTGAGAGATGACATGGGTTCAAGATGAATCCTAACAATCCAGGGTTTGGTTGCCCAGTGGCTGTCTGGCCCACTTTTCTCTGGACCACATGAGTCCCTTCATGCACTGGTTTACAGCACAGGCCACCCTCTACAAGCTCAGGTAAGACCAGCACAACATTGAACCTCAAAGTTCAAACATGATATTGAGGCATCAGGTCTGGTGCCCTACTCTCTGAATTGGCCAGCTTTGGAGCCATCCTGTCCCATCATTGACTGCAGGACTGTGCGTAGTCAGCATGCATCCTATCAGTAAAATTAAATTAAAAAACAAGAAAATTGTGCATCTGGCTTACTTGATATAAGGAATTTTTAATGATTTACTTTTACTTCTGATACTTAAGTATATTTAAAAGCAAATACTTTTTTATTTTTACTCAAGTAGGGTTTTACTGGGTGATTTTCACTTGAGTCATTTTCTATTAAGGTATTTTACTTTTACTCAAGAATGAAAATGGGGTACTTTTTCCACCACTGCTAAGCTGGCTCGCACACTGGACACGAGTTAATAATAAATTACATACATCCCTTTCAGTTTCAATTTTACACCCACAGTCTTACAGCATGACTATCTTAACCAATCAACAAGAGGCAATAGAGCCATAAAACATCAGAGGACTTTAGTGATATGAAATCACACGTGCCGATTTCCTGTAAATTGAGACGGCTACAGTTCAAGTAAATCTGTTTGCTTCATGGCCCAACATCATTTAGTCCTTCACACTTACACTCATTTTATCCTGATAAATGGTTCCAGAAATGGGTTTGTTGCATGACAAAGACAAAATGTTGTTTAAGTAGTGGTCAGTCCAGCTGTTGATACAAACTACAGTGCACACTAAAACTTCTCTTCTCCCATCAGGTATGGTTCCAGAACCGCCGGACTAAGTGGAGATGGAAGCAGTGTGTCCCAGTCTGTCTACACCAGGGGGCTGCTGGGAGCAGAGTGTCCCAGTCTGTCTACACCAGGGGCTGCTGGGAGCAGAGTGTCCCAGTCTGTCTACACCAGGGGCTGCTGGGAGCAGAGTGTCCCAGTCTGTCTACACCAGGGGGCTGCTGGGAGCAGAGTGTCCCAGTCTGTCTACACCAGGGGGCTGCTGGGAGCAGTGTGTCCCAGTCTGTCTACACCAGGGGGCTGCTGGGAGCAGAGTGTCCCAGTCTGTCTACACCAGGGGGCTGCTGGGAGCAGAGTGGGGAAGCCCCTGGTGTTACCTCAGAAGTGCATGGGGATTATGACAGACCACTGAACCCTAACTATGACGACCAAAGAATCCACCTTTTGCTGTGCAAGCATTGTAAGGCTGTCTCAACTTCTCAGTTCCAACCCATACATCTACCTGACTGACTGTCACGCTCAGTCAAGTTGCTCAATATACATACAATGAGACACAAGAGGAGCTTGAAATAACTACGTTTCTCTTGTACAATCCCAGAGCCACTTGTAGTTGGGCATACACCTTATTGCTATGGCATGTCAAGTGTGTATGTGGAGTGTGTGGTTATGAATACAGATTTTTTTTTAAACACATTGAATTACAGTAAAGTAAAACTTGATCATTTGTAATTGTTGATCTGACCATGACATTCCCGGACCATGTAGACCACTGATAATGAAACAGAAAGTGCAGGTGCGGGTCTTTTCCTAATTTGTTTGTAATAAATAAAATAAAATACGGTTATAACAGTAACACTCGGGTGTTAATTAATAAACATTGCAGACTGTACGATAACACAAGTAGCTTATAAATATACTGAATGAATTGTGTGGAAACAAGCTTAAAGCTTCAGGTGCATTCCACAAACAATCTTCATTCTTGTGTGTCGCAGAGCAGCACAGAGCTGTTCTTGTTTTTTTTGCAGCACAGAGCTGTTGTAAAGGAAGTTGTCAAAGAAATGAGTTTGTGTTTATACAGGACCTCCCGCCCTCACCTACCGTCAACCAATCATGTCAATGCGGAGCTATACGGAGCCCTCCAAATTATTCCAACATTTGGAGCTGCGATACAGAGCTCAATTTGGTAATTGCGTCACACCATCCATACGTCGCCTCCGACCACACATTTTCAGATCAAGCATAAATTGGCTCTAATTTGGGGGGATTTACCATTATACCTACATTATATCTGAAGAATAAGTGTGGGGAACCAAATCACTTGGTCACAATGCATTGTGAAGGATTGCAGAGATAAACTTAATGATTGAACCATTAGTTGTTTTGTGAAGTTTACAGGTCATAAAGGGCTTGTAACAATGTTTGCCAAGCCTTAACAAAACATTCATCAGGTAGATTAATTGTATATCAGCTGGGCAAGACTCTTAGAGGCTCATTCAATTCTAGTATGACTGATTGTGTGGTTTAATGATTTACAGAAGATCTGGTAATGAGTGAGTGTGTTTGTTTGTGTGTCCCCACAGGATCCATTGAATGAAGGCAACTATAGCCTGGTCCCAGATCTGCTTGTGCTCTGGCCAACTCCATTGCCATTATTGTCAAGCCGAACATTACTGTCAAGCCAAACATAATTGCCATGAAAATTCCATAAGGAGTTGCCAAGAGAGCAGAAAGACTGCCACCCAGGCTAGGACAACCCCCAAGGGAAGCCACAAAAGCTGAGACAAAAGTTGACAATATCAAAAGAGTATGTTTTAATTATCAATGCAACACATTCAATGAGCTTTGATAATGAGCATTGGTAACACGGTCTTCCATGTCATGATCTCTATCATCTAGGACAGGGACAGATATAGACCTATTTATCTGAATCTTTGGTCTGCTGTTGCTTGGTAACCTTGCCTCCCGTTTTCAAAATATGCATAAATGGGTTGTTGCACGGATAGAGTGCCTTTTGCGTCCCTTTGATTTTTTAAGTAGTAATTGTGCACCACTATTGCTTTCTGAAAGTCCCCGTTAATGTAAGACACATGACAAAGTCCATAAATCCAATTTTTTATATGAATAGATCGGCTAAAATGACCTTCCTCATGTTTTTCCATTTTCTGGGATTGTTTTAATCCATTTAACCCAAAAATGTTCACCATCATTGTAAAACCCTAAGAACATAAAACATTAGTAGTGATTAATTTATGTTTGTCCCTCATTTTAGGGGCCACCCTGATAGGTGACTTTAACTCTCATTTTAATATAGTGAAACTATTCCTTTAAAAAGAGAAACATTCTAAAGAAACATTTAATATCTAGTAGTTGAATCATAGTGTAAAAGCAGGTTATCTGGATCTGTTATGAATGTTTTGGTGTTGTGTGGTAGAAAACTGAGCAGGTCAAGCATAACATGTCGATCTCAAAGCTGCACTTTTTCAACATCATCACTGAGGTATTGTTGATGCAGGTGCCTGAGTGGGAAACAGTCACACCATGGCATTACACACTCACACAGATCCAACACAGGGTGAATCTTTAAATACAGCGTGAATCTTGGATAATGGCACCAGAGGAGATGGCTGCGGCTTTATGGTCCCCTAACCAATTGTGCTATTGCGTATGTTTTTTTGCGCTATTTTTAACTTATTTTAATGTTTCTGCCACCGTGTCTAAAGACCCAAAAAAGAGCTTCTAGATATCAGGACAGCATTTACTCACACCGTACTGGAAGAAATATTTTTTTCTTTAACGAGTGGGACGCAAAGGACTTACTCCAGACACTCGACAAGGCCCTCATCCCCGTCATTCGCAGGAGAAAGAGACTAGAGACAGATATCGGGGACGTAGGTCTGGGTGCCTTGTAAGAATCTGACCGCGAATGTGTAATCTGCCCATACCATCGATCCTATTAGCCAACGTACAATCACTGGATAATAAAAAAGACGAACCACAAGCACGTATATCCTACCAAAGGGATATTTAAAAACTGTAATATCTTATGTTTCACCAAGTCGTGGCTGAAAGATGACATTAATAGCATACTGCTGGCGGGTTTTACACTTTTTCAGCAGGATAGAACAGCAAGGGGTGGAGGTCTATGTATATTTGTAAACAACAGCTGGTGCACGAAATATAAGGAAGTCTCAAGGTTTTGCTTGCCTGAGGTAGAGTATATCATGACAAGCTGTAGACCACACTATTTACCAAGAGGGTTCTCATCTATATTCTTCGTAGTTGTCTATTTACCACCACAAACCGATGCTGGCACTAAGACCGCACTCAATGAGCTGTATACGGCCATAAGCAAACAGGAAGACGCTAATCCAGAGACGGATCTCCTAGTGGCCAGGGACGTTAATGCATGGAAATTGAAATCTGTTTTATCTATTTTCTATCAGTATGTTAAATGTGCAACCAGAGGAGAAAAAAAACTCTCGACCACCTTTACTCCACACACAGAGACATGTACAAAGCTCGCCCTCCATTTGGCAAATCTGACCATAATTCCAGCCTCCTGATTTCTGCATACAAGAAAAACTAAAGCAGGGCATAGAAAAGTGATCAGATTATTAAGCAGATGCTAAACTACAGGACAGTTTTGCTAGCACAGACTGGAATACAGTGGCTTGCGAAAGTATTCACCCCTCTTGGCATTTTTCCTATTTTGCTGCCTTACAACCTTGAATGAAAATTGATTTTTTGGGGGGTTTGTATCATTTCATTTACACAACATGCCTACCACCTTGAAGATGCAAAATACTTTATATTGTGAAAAAAACAAGAAATAAGAAAAAAACAGAACTTGAGCATGCATAACTATTCACCCTCCCCAAAGTTAATACTTTGTAGAGCTACCTTTTGCAGCAATTACAGCTGCAAGTCTCTTGGGGTATGTCTCTATAAGCATGGCACATCTAGCCATTGGGATTTTTGCCAATTCTTCAAGACAAAACTGCTCTAGCTCCTTCAAATTGGATGGGTTCCGCTGGTGAACAGCAATCTTTAAGTCATACCACAGATTCTCAATTGGATTGAGGTCTGGGCTTTGACTAGAACATTCCAAGACATTTAAATGTTTCCCTTTAAACCCCTCGAGTGTTGCTTTAGCAGTATGCTTAGGGTCATTGTCCTGCTGGAAGGTGAACCTCCGTACCAGTCTCAAATCACTGGAAGACTGAAACCAGGTTTCCCTCAAGATTTTCCCTGTATTTAGCGCCATCTATCATTCCTTCAATTCTGACCAGTTTCCCAGTCCCCGTCGATGAAAAACACCCCCACAGCATGATGCCGACACCACCATGCTTCCCTGTGGGGATAGGGTTCTTGGGGTGATGAGAGGTGTTGGGTTTACGCCAGACATAGCATTTTCCTTGATGGCCAAAAAGCTGAATTTTAGTCGCATTCTGACCAGAGTATCTTCCTCCATATATTTGGGGAGTATCCCACATGCCTTTTGGCAAACACCAAATGTGTTTGCTTATTTTTCTCTTAATCAATGGCTTCTGTAAAGCCCAGCTCTGTGGAGTGTACGGCTTAAAGTGGTCCTATCGACAGATGCTCCTATCTCTGCTATAAAGCTCCATCAGGGTTATCTTTGGTCTCTTTGTTGCCAAGAAAATTGTGCCGTCTGGCTTGCTTGATATAAGGAATTTTTTATTATTTACTTTTACTTTTGATACTTAAAACCTCTTGGTGTTAGGGGGCAGTATTTTCATTTTTGGAAAAAAAACTTTCCCGTTTTAAACGGGATATTTTGTCAGGAAAAGATGCTAGAATATGCATATAATTGACAGCTTTGGATAGAAAACACTAACGTTTCCAAAACTGTAAATATATTGTCTGTGAGTATAACAGAACTGATGTTGCAGGTGAAAGCCTGAGAAAAATCCAGTCCGGAAGTGCCCCAGGTTTTGAAAGCGCTGCATTCCAATGACTCCCTATTCAGCTGTGAATGTACCATCAACGAGCTTACGCTTTCTACGTATTCTCCAAGGTGTCTACAGCATTGTGACGTAGTTTTACGCATTTTTGTTGAAGAATAGCCATAGGCGGCCACATTGCGTAAGTGGTCACATGGTGGCTCCGAGAGAGATTCTCGCGTAAAATACAGAGTTAGCCATTATTCCAATCGATCCTAGTGAAAAATGAATTGTCCCAACGGATATATTATCGAATAGATATTAGAAAAACACCTTGAGGATGGATTCTAAACAACGTTTGCCATGTTTCTGTCGATATTATGGAGTTAATTTGGAATATTTTTCAGCGTTGTGGTGACCGCAATTTTGGGCGATTTCTCAGCCAAACGTGGAGAACAAACGGAGCTATTTCGCCTAAAAAAAAATTATTTTGGGAAAAAATGAACTTGGCAGTCTACCTGGGAGTCTCGTGAGTGAAAACATCCGAAGTTCATCAAAGGTAAACAATTTAATTTGATTGCTTTTCTGATTTCCGTGACAAGGTTGCCTGCTGCTAGCAAGGCATAATGCTATGCTAGGCTACGATAAACTTACACAAATGCTTGTCTAGAGTTGGCTGTAAAGCATATTTTGAAAATCTGTGATGACAGGGTGATTAACAAAAGGCTAAGCTGTGTTCCAATATATTTCACTTGTGATTTTCATGAATAGGAAGATTTTCTAGGAAGATTTATGTCCGTTGCGTTATGCTAATTCGTGTCAGATGATGACAACGGTCCCGTTCACGGGATGGGGTGTCACTACAGGTTAACCTCTCTGCGCACCGAACACGTTAGCGGGATTAAATTCGACAACATACAGTGATCTCTACATAAATAGTCATATTAAACATTCATGAAAATACAAGTGTCTCACATGCGTCGAAAGCCTAGAATCTTGCTAATCCAACTGCATTGTCAGATTTAAAAAAGGATTTACTGCGAAAGAATACGATGTAGGGGGGTAGCTGTAAGAGGTTTTAAGTATATTTAAAAGCAAATACTTTTTTATTTTTACTCAAGTAGGGTTTTACTGGGTGACTTTCACTTGAGTAATTTTCTATTAAGGTATTTTTACTTTTACTCAAGATTGAAAATGGGGTACTTTTTCCACCACTGCTAAGCTGGCTCGCACACTGGACACGAGTTAATAATAAATTATATACATCCCTTTCAGTTTAAATTTTACACCCACAGTCTTACAGCATTACTATCTTAACCAATCAACAAGAGGCAATAAAGCCATAAAACATCAGAGGACTTTAGTGATATGAAATCACACGTACCGATTTCCTGTAAATTGAGACGGCTACAGTTCAAGTAAATCTGTTTGCTTCATGGCCCAACATCATTTAGTCCTTCACACTTACACTCATTTTATCCTGATAAATGGTTCCAGAAATGGGTTTGTTGCATGACAAAGACAAAATGTTGTTTAAGTAGTGGTCAGTCCAGCTGTTGATACAAACTACAGTGCACACTAAAACTTCTCTTCTCCCATCAGGTATGGTTCCAGAACCGCCGGACTAAGTGGAGATGGAAGCAGTGTGTCCCAGTCTGTCTACACCAGGGGGCTGCTGGGAGCAGAGTGTCCCAGTCTGTCTACACCAGGGGCTGCTGGGAGCAGAGTGTCCCAGTCTGTCTACACCAGGGGCTGCTGGGAGCAGAGTGTCCCAGTCTGTCTACACCAGGGGGCTGCTGGGAGCAGAGTGTCCCAGTCTGTCTACACCAGGGGGCTGCTGGGAGCAGAGTGTCCCAGTCTGTCTACACCAGGGGGCTGCTGGGAGCAGAGTGTCCCAGTCTGTCTACACCAGGGGGCTGCTGGGAGCAGAGTGGGGAAGCCCCTGGTGTTACCTCAGAAGTGCATGGGGATTATGACAGACCCCTGAAACCTAACTATGACGACCAAAGAATCCACCTTTTGCTGTGCAAGCATTGTAAGGCTGTCTCAACTTCTCAGTTCCAACCCATACATCTACCTGACTGACTGTCACGCTCAGTCAAGTTGCTCAATTTACATACAATGAGATTTTTTTTTTAAACACATTGAATTACAGTAAAGTAAAACTTGATCATTTGTAATTGTTGATCTGACCATGACATTCCCGGACCATGTAGACCACTGATAATGAAACAGAAAGTGCAGGTGCGGGTCTTTTCCTAATTTGTTTGTAATAAATAAAATAAAATACGGTTATAACAGTAACACTCGGGTGTTAATTAATAAACATTGCAGACTGTACGATAACACAAGTAGCTTATAAATATACTGAATGAATTGTGTGGAAACAAGCTTAAAGCTTCAGGTGCATTCCACAAACAATCTTCATTCTTGTGTGTCGCAGAGCAGCACAGAGCTGTTCTTGTTTTTTTTGCAGCACAGAGCTGTTGTAAAGGAAGTTGTCAAAGAAATGAGTTTGTGTTTATACAGGACCTCCCGCCCTCACCTACCGTCAACCAATCATGTCAATGCGGAGCTATACGGAGCCCTCCAAATTATTCCAACATTTGGAGCTGCGATACAGAGCTCAATTTGGTAATTGCGTCACACCATCCATACGTCGCCTCCGACCACACATTTTCAGATCAAGCATAAATTGGCTCTAATTTGGGGGGATTTACCATTATACCTACATTATATCTGAAGAATAAGTGTGGGGAACCAAATCACTTGGTCACAATGCATTGTGAAGGATTGCAGAGATAAACTTAATGATTGAACCATTAGTTGTTTTGTGAAGTTTACAGGTCATAAAGGGCTTGTAACAATGTTTGCCAAGCCTTAACAAAACATTCATCAGGTAGATTAATTGTATATCAGCTGGGCAAGACTCTTAGAGGCTCATTCAATTCTAGTATGACTGATTGTGTGGTTTAATGATTTACAGAAGATCTGGTAATGAGTGAGTGTGTTTGTTTGTGTGTCCCCACAGGATCCATTGAATGAAGGCAACTATAGCCTGGTCCCAGATCTGCTTGTGCTCTGGCCAACTCCATTGCCATTATTGTCAAGCCGAACATTACTGTCAAGCCAAACATAATTGCCATGAAAATTCCATAAGGAGTTGCCAAGAGAGCAGAAAGACTGCCACCCAGGCTAGGACAACCCCCAAGGGAAGCCACAAAAGCTGAGACAAAAGTTGACAATATCAAAAGAGTATGTTTTAATTATCAATGCAACACATTCAATGAGCTTTGATAATGAGCATTGGTAACACGGTCTTCCATGTCATGATCTCTATCATCTAGGACAGGGACAGATATAGACCTATTTATCTGAATCTTTGGTCTGCTGTTGCTTGGTAACCTTGCCTCCCGTTTTCAAAATATGCATAAATGAGTTGTTGCACGGATAGAGTGCCTTTTGCGTCCCTTTGATTTTTTAAGTAGTAATTGTGCACCACTATTGCTTTCTGAAAGTTCCCGTTAATGTAAGACACATGACAAAGTCCATAAATCCAATTTTTTATATGAATAGATCGGCTAAAATGACCTTCCTCATGTTTTTCCATTTTCTGGGATTATTTTAATCCATTTAACCCAAAAATGTTCACCATCATTGTAAAACCCTAAGAACATAAAACATTAGTAGTGATTAATTTATGTTTGTCCCTCATTTTAGGGGCCACCCTGATAGGTGACTTTAACTCTCATTTTAATATAGTGAAACTATTCCTTTAAAAAGAGAAACATTCTAAAGAAACATTTAATATCTAGTAGTTGAATCATAGTGTAAAAGCAGGTTATCTGGATCTGTTATGAATGTTTTGGTGTTGTGTGGTAGAAAACTGAGCAGGTCAAGCATAACATGTCGATCTCAAAGCTGCACTTTTTCAACATCATCACTGAGGTATTGTTGATGCAGGTGCCTGAGTGGGAAACAGTCACACCATGGCATTACACACTCACACAGATCCAACACAGGGTGAATCTTTAAATACAGCGTGAATCTTGGATAATGGCACCAGAGGAGATGGCTGCGGCTTTATGGTCCCCTAACCAATTGTGCTATTGCGTATGTTTTTTTGCGCTATTTTTAACTTATTTTAATGTTTCTGCCACCGTGTCTAAAGACCCAAAAAGAGCTTCTAGATATCAGGACAGCATTTACTCACACCGTACTGGAAGAAATATTTTTTTCTTTAACGAGTGGGACGCAAAGGACTTACTCCAGACACTCGACAAGGCCCTCATCCCCGTCATTCGCAGGAGAAAGAGACTAGAGACAGATATCGGGGACGTAGGTCTGGGTGCCTTGTAAGAATCTGACCGCGAATGTGTAATCTGCCCATACCATCGATCCTATTAGCCAACGTACAATCACTGGATAATAAAAAAGACGAACCACAAGCACGTATATCCTACCAAAGGGATATTTAAAAACTGTAATATCTTATGTTTCACCAAGTCGTGGCTGAAAGATGACATTAATAGCATACTGCTGGCGGGTTTTACACTTTTTTTCAGCAGGATAGAACAGCAAGGGGTGGAGGTCTATGTATATTTGTAAACAACAGCTGGTGCACGAAATATAAGGAAGTCTCAAGGTTTTGCTTGCCTGAGGTAGAGTATATCATGACAAGCTGTAGACCACACTATTTACCAAGAGGGTTCTCATCTATATTCTTCGTAGTTGTCTATTTACCACCACAAACCGATGCTGGCACTAAGACCGCACTCAATGAGCTGTATACGGCCATAAGCAAACAGGAAGACGCTAATCCAGAGGCGGATCTCCTAGTGGCCAGGGACGTTAATGCATGGAAATTGAAATCTGTTTTATCTATTTTCTATCAGTATGTTAAATGTGCAACCAGAAGAGAAAAAAAACTCTCAACCACCTTTACTCCACTCACAGAGACATGTACAAAGCTCGCCCTCCATTTGGCAAATCTGACCATAATTCCAGCCTCCTGATTTCTGCATACAAGAAAAACTAAAGCAGGGCATAGAAAAGTGATCAGATTATTAAGCAGATGCTAAACTACAGGACAGTTCTGCTAGCACAGACTGGAATACAGTGGCTTGCGAAAGTATGCACCCCTCTTGGCATTTTTCCTATTTTGCTGCCTTACAACCTTGAATGAAAATTGATTTTTTGGGGGGTTTGTATCATTTCATTTACACAACATGCCTACCACCTTGAAGATGCAAAATACTTTATATTGTGAAAAAAACAAGAAATTAGAAAAAAACAGAACTTGAGCATGCATAACTATTCACCCTCCCCAAAGTTAATACTTTGTAGAGCTACCTTTTGCAGCAATTACAGCTGCAAGTCTCTTGGGGTATGTCTCTATAAGCATGGCACATCTAGCCATTGGGATTTTTGCCAATTCTTCAAGACAAAACTGCTCTAGCTCCTTCAAATTGGATGGGTTCCGCTGGTGTACAGCAATCTTTAAGTCATACCACAGATTCTCAATTGGATTGAGGTCTGGGCTTTGACTAGAACATTCCAAGACATTTAAATGTTTCCCTTTAAACCACTCGAGTGTTGCTTTAGCAGTATGCTTTGTTTGTCTGGAAGGTTGTCCTGCTGGAAGGTGAACCTCCGTACCAGTCTCAAATCACTGGAAGACTGAAACCAGGTTTCCCTCAAGATTTTCCCTGTATTTAGCGCCATCTATCATTCCTTCAATTCTGACCAGTTTCCCAGTCCCCGTCGATGAAAAACACCCCCACAGCATGATGCCGACACCACCATGCTTCCCTGTGGGGATAGGGTTCTTGGGGTGATGAGAGGTGTTGGGTTTACGCCAGACATAGCATTTTCCTTGATGGCCAAAAAGCTGAATTTTAGTCGCATTCTGACCAGAGTATCTTCCTCCATATATTTGGGGAGTATCCCACATGCCTTTTGGCAAACACCAAACGTGTTTGCTTATTTTTCTCTTAATCAATGGCTTCTGTAAAGCCCAGCTCTGTGGAGTGTACGGCTTAAAGTGGTCCTATCGACAGATGCTCCTATCTCTGCTATAAAGCTCCATCAGGGTTATCTTTGGTCTCTTTGTTGCCAAGAAAATTGTGCCGTCTGGCTTGCTTGATATAAGGAATTTTTTATTATTTACTTTTACTTTTGATACTTAAAACCTCTTGGTGTTAGGGGGCAGTATTTTCATTTTTGGAAAAAAAAACGTTCCCGTTTTAACCTCTCTGCGCACCGAACACGTTAGCGGGATTAAATTCGACAACATACAGTGATCTCTACATAAATAGTCATATTAAACATTCATGAAAATACAAGTGTCTCACATGCGTCGAAAGCCTAGAATCTTGCTAATCCAACTGCATTGTCAGATTTAAAAAAGGATTTACTGCGAAAGAATACGATGTAGGGGGGTAGCTGTAAGAGGTTAACCTGTAGTGACACCCCATCCCGTGAACGGGACTGTTGTCATCATCTGACACGAATTAGCATAACGCAACGGACATAAATCTTCCTAGAAAATCTTCCTATTCATGAAAATCACAAGTGAAATATATTGGAACACAGCTTAGCCTTTTGTCAATCACCCTGTCATCTCAGATTTTCAAAATATGCATTACAGCCAACTCTAGACAAGCATTTGTGTAAGTTTATCATAGCCTAGCATAGCATTATGCCTTGCTAGCAGCAGGCAACCTTGTCACGGAAATCAGAAAAGCAATCAAATTAAATAGTTTACCTTTGATGAACTTCGGATGTTTTCAGTCACGAGACTCCCAGGTAGACAGCCAAGTTCATTTTTTCCCAAAATATAATTTTTTTGGCTGAGAAATCGCCCAAAATTGCGGTCACCACAACGCTGAAAAATATTCCAAATTAGCTCCATAATATCGACAGAAACATGGCAAACGTTGTTTAGAATCCATCCTCAAGGTGTTTTTCTAATATCATCAGGTAAACATTGCAGACTGTACGATAACACAAGTAGCTTATAAATATACTGAATGAATTGTGTGGAAACAAGCTTAAAGCTTCAGGTGCATTCCACAAACAATCTTCATTCTTGTGTGTCGCAGAGCAGCACAGAGCTGTTCTTGTTTTTTTTGCAGCACAGAGCTGTTGTAAAGGAAGTTAATAGCATACTGCTGGCGGGTTTTACACTTTTTCAGCTTGATAGAACAGCAAGGGGTGGAGGTCTATGTATATTTGTAAACAACAGCTGGTGCACGAAATATAAGGAAGTCTCAAGGTTTTGCTTTACTTTCTATTGTGAAAAAAACTAGAAATAAGAAAAAAACTGAACTTGAGCATGCATAACTATTCACCCCCCCCCCCCCCCCCCCCCCAAAAAAAAGTCAATACTTTGTAGGGCCACCTTTTGCAGCAATTACAGCTGCAAGTCTCTTGGGGTATGTCTCTATAAGCATGGCACATCTAGCCATTGGGATTTTTGCCCATTCTTCAAGACAGAACTGCTCCAGCTACTTCAAATTGGATGGGTTCCGCTGGTGTACAGCAATCTTTAAGTCATACCACAGATTCTCAATTGGATTGAGGCCTGGGCTTCGACTAGAACATTCCAATACATTTAAATGTTTCCCTTTAAACCACTCAAGTGTTGCTTTAGCAGTATGCTTAGGGTCATTGTCCTGCTGGAAGGTGAACCTCCGTACCAGTCTCAAATCTCTGGAAGACTGAAACAGGTTTCCCTCAAGAATTTCCCTGTATTTAGCGCCATCCATCATTCCTTCAATTCTGACCAGTTTCCCAGTCCCCGTCAATGAAAAACATCCCCACAGTGAAGCATGGTGGTGTCGGCATCATGCTGTGGAATGTTTTATAGGGTTCTCAGGGTGATGAGAGGTGTTTGGTTTGCGCCAGACATAGCATTTTCCTTGATGGCCAAAAAGCTGAATTTTAGTCTCATCTGACCAGAGTATGTTCTTCCATATGTTTGGGGAGTATTCCACGTGCCTTTTGGCAAACACCAAATGTGTTTTGGTGGGCAGCCGTCTCTTGGCAGGTTTGTTGTGTTGCCATATTCTTTTCATTTTTTAGTACTCCGTGGGATGTTCAACATTTCTGGTATTTTTTTATAACCCAACCCTGATCTGTACTTCTCCACAAGTTAGTGGTAGTGGCATGGGTCCTCAGATCCTCAAAAGGTTTTACAGCTCCACCATCAAGAGCATCCAGACTGGTTGCATCACTGCCTGGTATGGCAACTGCTCGGCCTCTGACTGCAAGGCACTACAGAGGGTAGTGCGTACGGCCCAGTACATCACTGGGGCCAAGCTTCCTGCCTTCCTACCTCTATGCCAGGCAGTGTCAGAGCAAAGCCATAACAATTGTTAAAGATTCCAGCCACCCTAGTCATGGACTGTCCTCTGCTACTGCACGGCAAGCTGTACCGGTGCGCCAAGTCTAGGTCCAAAAGGATTTTTAACAGCTTCTACCCACAAGCCATAAGACTCCTGAACAGCTAATTAAATGGCTACCCAGACTATTTGTATTTACCCCCCTTTTTACACTGCTACTACTCTCTGTTTATTATCTATGCACAATCACTTTAACTCTACCTACATGACATACTACCTCAATAACCTTGACTAACCGGTGCCCCTCACATTGACTCTGTACCGGTACCCCCTGTACTCGCTACTGTTATTTTATTTTTTATTTTTGCTCTTTAATTATTTGTTACAGTTATTGTTTTTATGTATCTATTTTTTTCTTAAAACGGCATTGTTGGTTAAAGGTTTTAAGTAAGCATTTCACTAAGGTTTACACCGGTTGTATTCGGCACGTGACTAATTCTATTTGATTTAATTTGAGTACATTTAAAACCAAATACTTTTAGACTCGCTTTTACTTGAGTCATTTTCTATTAAGGTATCTTTACTTACTTTACTATCTTTACTTACTCAAATATGACAATTGGGTACTTTTTCCACCACTGCTTTTTAATGCCCTTAGGCAAGAGTCTGAGGATGAGACATGGAAGGAAAGCGTGCAGTTGTTTCTCAACAAGCAGCTGCAGTATTACATTTTGGCCACAAGGTGTCAGTCTTTGACTTCAGATATCTCAAACCAAATGTGGGGGCTGGATTTCACCATGGCTCCTGGACAACCCCAGGCAGGCAGACCACCATGTATCTGGCCAACCTGAGAGAGGACGTGAAGACTGAGTGGCAATCTTGATCAACTTAATATCTTTGCAAATAATGGGTTATACATCTGCCAACCAAATGCCCCACACGTTCCGAACTTGCACACATACACCACAGAGAAGGCCTCACATACACACAATGCTCACAGTGACACATTAGGATTTACATACCATAGAAAAGCAGCCGTCATTGGCCAGGATGATGATGTCAATTGCAGTTGTGATTGAACACACAGATTCCTCCATTCTTTAGTTTGTTCTCACTGTGGACAGAGCAAAGAAACTACTAAATGAGGCATTAACAAAACCGCCTTTCTCAGAAATCTAAAAACAACCAGTGTGTTCAACAAATTCCCATAAGACTGACTTTGAGCTCAGTACAGGCTAGGGTGGTGAGTCACTAATGGTCAGAAGCTGTCATGTACAGTGCATTCAGAAAGAATTTAGACCCCATGACTTTGTGCTTATGGTCTTTGTCCTATTGGATGGTGAACTTTCGTCCCAGTCTGAGGTCCTGAGGTCTCTGGAGCAGGTTTTCATCAAGGATCTTTCTGTACTTTTCTCCGTTCATCTTTCCCTCTATTCTGACTAGTCTCCCAGCCCCTGCCTCCTGAAAAACATCCCCACAGCATGATGCTGCCACCGCCATGCTTCACCGTAGGGATGGAGCCAGGTTTCCTCCAGACGTGACGCTTGGCATTCAGGCTAAAGAGTTCAATCTTGGTTTCATCTGGCTTAAATTCCTCCACCCACTGCAAGGCCAACAGTATGGCCATCGTCTCCACCGTAGATACAGCCAGATGATCTGTAATATCTGTTCCCTGACTTTCACCCCACATTCCTGCACTACAAATGCTGACCCAGTATGCCCTGTCCTTGGATCTTTTGAACCATCTGTGTACAGTGAGGGTA
This sequence comes from Oncorhynchus mykiss, assembly GCF_013265735.2. NCBI lineage: Eukaryota > Metazoa > Chordata > Actinopteri > Salmoniformes > Salmonidae > Oncorhynchus > Oncorhynchus mykiss. The sequence continues at coordinate 36,738,414 of NC_048569.1, forward strand.
AAAAGTATTTGATCCCCTGCTGATTTTGTACATTTGCCCACTGACAAAGAAATGATCAGTCTATCATTTTAATGGTAGGTTTATTTGAACAGTGAGAGACAGAGTAACAATGAAATAATCCAGAAATGTTAGAAATTGATTTGCATTTTAGTGAGAAAAATAAGTATTTGACCCCCTCTCAGTCAGAAAGATTTCTGGCTCCCAGGTGTCTTTTATACAGGTAACGAGCTGAGATTAGGAGCACACTCTTAAAGGGAGTGCTCCTAATCTCAGCTTGTTACCTGTATAAAAGACACCTGTCCACAGAAGCAATCAATCAATCAGAATCAGAACTCTCCACCATGGCCAAAACCAAAGAGCTCTCCAAGGATGTCAGGGACAATCTCCCTCGGCCTGGGGCTCCATGCAAGATCTCACCTTGTGGAGTTGCAATGATCCTGAGAACGGAGAGGAATCAGCCCAGAACTACACGGGAGAATCTTGTCAATGATCTCAAGGCAGCTGGGACCATAGTCACCAAGAAAACAATTGGTAACACTCTATGCCATGAAGGACTGAAATCCTCTAGCGCCCGCAAGGTCCCGCTGCTCAAGAAAGCAAATATACATGCCCGTCGGAAGTTTGCCAATGAACATCTGAATGATTCAAAGGACAACTGGGTGAAAGTGTTGTGGTCAGATGAGACCAAAATGGAGCTCTTTGCCATTAACTCAACTCGCCGTGTTTGGAGGAGGAGGAATGCTGCCTATGACCCCAAGAACACCATCCCCACCGTCAAACATGGAGGTGGAAATATTATGCTTTGGGGGTTTTCTGCTAAGGGGACAGGACAACTTCACCGCATCAAAGGGATGTTGGACGGGGCCATGTACCGTGAAATCTTGGGTGAGAACCTCCTTCCCTCAGCCAGGGCATTGAAAATGGGTCGTGAATGGGTATTCCAGCATGACAATGACCCAAAACTCACGGCCAAGGCAACAAAGGAGTGGCTCAGCGCGACGGGACAAGGACATCCCGGCTGTGCAAAACCCTCCCCTAACCCGGACGACACTGGGCCAATTGTGCATCGCCTCATGGGTCTCCTGGTCGCGGCCGACTGCGAGACAGCCCGGTATCAAACCAGGGTCTATAGTAACACAGCTAGCACTGAGATGCAGTGCCTTAGACTGCTGCGCCACTTGGGAGTCCGTAACCCTCCACAGAGCGTACTATGAGTATTAAAATCATTACCTATCTCCTATCTTGACCTTCTACATTTCCAAGGGCCATCAACGCTAGTCTCTTAAACAGGTTGTACAAGTTCACCATTACCATATTCCCCCCTCCCAACCACACCTATTTGAGCCTGCATCTTATCTGAACCAAAGAGACCCCTGCCTTGGCAGCCTGGTCCCCGAAACTAGACGTAACATAGTACACGTACATCTGACACCCTCAAATTAGTATGAAATTTTACTTTTGGTATGGTTATATGAGACAGAAGGTTATTTAAGACAAACAAAAGGAGGGTGGTTGATCAGGTTGGATGGTTGCGTGTTCGAATCTCATAACAGACCTAATTGATCTAGTTAGCAACTTTTTAACTACTTACTTATTTTTTAGCTACTTTGCAACTACTTTTGCTAACCCTTCCCCTAACCCTAACCTGTACCTTCAACCTTTACCTTAAACCATGGTAAAGCGGCCTAAGGCACTGCATCTCAGTGCAAGAGGCATCACTACAGACGGGTTCGATTCCAGGCTGTATCACAACTGGCCGTGATTGGGAGTCCCGTAGAGCGGCGCACAGTTGGCCCAGCTTCTTCCGGGTTAGGCCGTCATTGTGTTAAATAAAAAACGAAATAACCTTAACCCCTAGCCTTGTTAACGTTATACACCTAGTTAACGTTAGCCACAACAAATTGTAAATCATAATATATCATACATTTTGCAAATTCATAATATGTTGTACGAATTGCAATTTGTAAAATACTGTTTCATACAAATTGTAATTTGTAACAGATCATATACGAAATGGATGATGGACATCCACAAATGAATACATACCATACGAAACATAACATATCATTCTAATTGGAGTGTCCTGAAACGTAAGCATTCACACCCCCTTGACATTTTCCACATTTTGTTGTGTTACAGCCTGAATTTAAAAATGAATTACATTTAGATTGTTTTGGTCACTAGCCTACACACAATCCCTCATAATGTCTAAGTGGAATTCGGATTTTAGAAACGTTTACAAATTAACACAAAATGTAAAGTTTAAATATCTTGAGTCAATAAGTATTCAACATCTTTGTAATGGCAAACCTAAATAAGTTCACGAGTAAAAATGCGCTAAACAACTCACTTTGTGCAATAATAGTGTTTAACATCCTTTTTGAATGACTACCTCCTCTCTGTACCCCACATATGCAATTATCGGGCAGTGAATTTCAAACACAGATTCAACCACAAAAACCAGGTAGGCTTTCCAATGCCTTGCAAAAGAAGGGCACCTATTGGTAGTAGTAGTGGTGCATGGGTAAAATCACTGGAGAAGCTAATCCAGGAATTCAAAAGCCATATTACAACCTATGTGTTGTGATAATTGCGTTGTTTGCTCTATAACCTGTTAGTTCATATGCGTTGCCACCGTGATATATAGGCCTCAGGCCGAGATAATAAAAGACACAGTTGCAGAATAAATTCAACCACACCTTTGTTTCATCACAAAACCAGAGAGCAACATATGTCCGGTGAAGTCCACAAAGCATTTTGCATGTAACAAACAATTCCATGCTCTACAGCATGGTCAAGCAAGTTAATGTTTCTGACATTGGAGAAATAAACCATTGATTTGGAACCACTGCAAGTCGAAAACAAAACAGGAGCTGCCTCCACTATTCCAGCACCAAATCACCTATGCTTACTTTAATAGAGTGACAACTAAAATATACCAAAAAAACTATTTAGCCCAATCAACTTAAGCTAAAAATGTTGTGGCCGTCCATGGAGATGTGTGTGTGAGTAAGTGCGTGCAAGTAGAAAAACATGTTGACTCCCCCTACTTGTAGAGAAATGGCAATGACATCCTCTTCTCTTTCATGTTGGTGAAACGGCCTATGACTCTGTATACACTTTCAGTTTGTTGTCCTAGGCTACCTGGCTGAAATGTTTGCTCTCTAGCCTAACTTCCTTTCATGAGCAATGATGAGCCAGCTAACTGTACAAATATATAAACATAACATGGGAAGTGTTGGTCACATGTTACGTGAGCTGAAATAAATGATCCCAGACTTTTTCCATACAAACAAAAAGCTTACAGTGGCAAGAAAAAGTACAGTTGAAGTCGTAAGTTTACATACACTGTAGGTTGGAGTCATTAAAACTCATTTTTCAACCACTCCACAAATTTCTTGTTAACAAACTAAAGTTTTGGCAAGTCGGTTAGGACATCTACTTTGTGCATGACACAAGTCATTTTTCCAACAATTGTTTACAGACAGATTATTTCACTTAATCACAATTCCAATGGGTCAGAAGTTTATCTACACTAAGTTGACTGTGCCTTTAAAAACAGCTTGGAAAACTGGCTTTAAAAGCTTCTGATAAGCTAATTGACATCATTTGAGGCAATTGGAGGTGTACCTGTGGATGTATTTCAAGGTCTACCTTCAAATGCAGTACCTCTTTGCTTGACATCATGGGAAAATTTAAAGAAATCAGCCAAGACCTCAGGAAAAATTGTAGAGCTCCACAAGTCTGGTTCATCCTTGGGAACAATTTCCAAATGCCTTAAGGTACCACGTTCATCTGTACAAACAATAGTACGCAAGTATAAACACCATGGGACCACGCAGCTGTCATACTGCTCAGTAAGGAGATGCGTTCTGTCTCCTTGAGATGAACGTACTTTGGTGCGAAAAGTGCAAATCAATCCCAGAACAACAGCAAAGGACCTTGTGAAGATACTGGAGGAAACAGGTACAAAAGTATCTATATCCACAGTAAAACAAGTCCTGTGTCGATATAACCTGAAAGGCCACTCAGCAAGGAAGAAGCCACTGCTCCAAAACCGCCATAAAAAAGCCAGACTACGGTTTGCAACTGCACATGGTGACAAAGATCGTACATTTTGGAGAAATGTCCTCTGGTCTAATAGAACAGTTTGGCCATAATGACCATCGATACGTTTGGAGGAAAAAGGGGGTGTCAAGTCCTGACCTTAGTTCCTTTTTATGTCTCTATTTTAGTTTGGTCAGGGTGTGAGTTGGGGTGGGCCTTCTATGTTTTGTTCTGTGTGTTATATTTCTAGGTGTTTGGCCTGGTATTCCCAATCAGAGGCAGCTGTCAATCGTTGTCTCTGATTGAGAACCATACTTAGGCAGCCTGTTTTCCCACTATGGGTTGTGGGTAGTTGTTTTCCGTTTCAGTGTTTCCACCATACGGGACTGTTTTGGTTTTCATTTATTCTCTTGTTCTTTGTATTTAGTGTTCAGTTAATTAAAGGAAATATGAACACATACCACGCTGCGCTTTGGTCTACTCCTTCTTCCTCAGACGAACATCGTTACAGGGGGAGGCTTGCAAGCCGAAGAACACCATCCCAACCGTGAAGCACGGGAGTGGCAGCATCATGTTGTGGGGGTACTTTGCTGCTGGTGCACTTCACAAAATAGAGGTAGGAAAATGATGCAGATATATTTAAGCAACATCTCAAGACATCAGGCAGGAAGTTAAAGCTTGGTCGCAAATGGGACTTCCAAATGGACAATGACCCCAAGCATACTTCCAAAGTTGTGGCAAAATGGCTTAAAGACAACAAAGTCAAGGTAATGGAGTGACCATCACAAAGCCCTCACCTCAAGCCTATAGAAGATGTGTGGGCAGAACTGAAAATGCGTGTGCGAGCAACACATCTGACTCAGTTACACCAGCTCTGTCAGGAGGAATGGGCCAAAATTCACCCAACTTGTGGGAAGCTTGTGGAAGGCTAGCCGACACATTTGACCCAAGTTAAACAATTTAAAGGCAATGCTACCAAATACTAATTGAGTGTATATCAACTTCTGACCCACTGGGAATGTGATGAAAGACATAAAAGCTGAAATAAATCATTCTCTACTATTATTGTCATGTACTGTCATGTTGTGTCTTGTCTCTGTCCTTTCCCTTCACCCTGTCTCCCTCTGCTGGTCGTTGTTAGGTTACCTTTTCTCCCCCGCTTTCCCCCAGCTGTTCCTTGTCTCCTCTAACTACCCATTCACCCCGTTTCCCACCTGTTCCCTTTTTCCCTCTGATTAGGTCCCTATATCTCTCTCTGTTTCTGTTCCTGTCCTTGTCGGATTCTTGTTTGTTGTGTTTCATGCCTGAGCCAGACTATTGTCATGTTTGCTGTAACCTTGTCCTGTCCTGTCGGAATCTGCCGGTCTATCTGAGCCTACCTATGTTTGGTTATTAAAGAAGCTCTGTTTAAGTTAGTTCGCTTTTGGGTCCTCATTCACTCACCATAACAGAAGAATCCGACCAAGAATGGACCCAGCGACTTCGGATCCTCTCCACTCAGCCGTCGGGATCCAGGGAGCGATGCTAGGCAGACACGAGCAGGAAGTGTCTGCTGCTCGACATGCCGTTGAGACCCTGGCCACCCAAGTCTCCAACCTCACAGAACAGGTTCACCATCTCCGCCTCGATCCACCGGCCACTTCCAGGGCTTTCGAATCTCCGGAGCCCAGAATCAATAACCCGCCGTGTTACTCTGGGGAGCCCACTGAATGCCGCTCGTTCCTCACCCAGTGTGATATTGTGTTTTCTCTCCAGCCCAACACTTACTCCAGGAGCACTGCTCGTGTCGCCTACGTCATATCTCTCCTTATTGGACGGGCTCGTGAGTGGGGCACGGCAATCTGGGAGGCAAGGGCTGAGTGTACTAACCAGTATCAAGACTTTAAGGAGGAGATGATACGGGTTTTTGATCGATCTGTTTTTGGGGAGGAGGCTTCCAGGGCCCTGTCTTCCCTATGTCAAGGCAATCGATCCATAACAGACTACTCTATTGAGTTTCGCACTCTTGCTGTCTCCAGTGGCTGGAACGAGCCGGCCTTGCTCGCTCGTCTTCTGGAGGGTTTCCGCGCAGAGGTAAAGGATGAGATTCTCTCCCGGGAGGTTCCTTCCAGCGTGGATTCCTTGATTGAACTCGCTATTCGCATTGAGCGACGGGTTGATCTTCGTCACCGAGCTCGTGGAAAGGAGCTCGCGCTCTCCGTCGCCTCCCTCTCCGCATCACAACCATCTTCCTCTGCCGGCTCGGGTGCTGAGCCCATGCAGCTGGGAGGTATCCGCATCTCGACTAAGGAGAGGGAACGGAGAATCACCAACCGCCTCTGTCTCTATTGCGGTTCCGCTGGTCATTTTGTCACTTCATGTCCAGTAAAAGGCCAGAGCTCGTCAGTAAGCGGAGGGCTACTGGTGAGCGCTACTACTCCTGTCTCTCCTTCAAGATCCTGCACTACCTTGTCGGTCCATCTACGCTGGACCGGTTCGTCAGCTTCCTGCAGTGCCTTAATAGACTCTGGGGCGGAGGGCTGTTTTATGGACGAGACCTGGGCTCGGGAACATGACATTCCTCTCAGACAGTTAAAGGAGCCCACGGCCTTGTTCGCCCTGGATGGTAGTCCTCTCCCCAGGATTCAGCGTGAGACGCTACCTTTAACCCTCACTGTTTCTGGTAATCATAGTGAAACCATTTCTTTTTTAATTTTTCGTTCACCTTTTACACCTGTTGTTTTGGGCCATCCCTGGCTAGTTTGTCATAATCCTTCCATTAATTGGTCTAGTAATTCTATCCTCTCCTGGAACGTCTCTTGTCATGTGAAATGTTTAATGTCTGCTATCCCTCCTGTTTCCTCTGTCTCTTCTTCACAGGAGGAGCCTGGTGATTTGACAGGGGTGCCGGAGGAATATCACGATCTGCGCACGGTGTTCAGTCGGTCCAGGGCCACCTCTCTTCCTCCACACCGGTCGTATGATTGTAGTATTGATCTCCTTCCGGGAACCACCCCCCCCCCCGGGGTAGACTATACTCTCTGTCGGCTCCCGAACGTAAGGCTCTCGAAGATTATTTGTCTGTAGCTCTTGACGCCGGTACCATAGTCCCCTCCTCCTCTCCCGCCGGAGCGGGGTTTTTTTTTGTCAAGAAGAAGGACGGGTCTCTGCGCCCCTGCATAGATTATCGAGGGCTGAATGACATAACAGTGAAGAATCGTTATCCGCTTCCTCTTATGTCTTCAGCCTTCGAGATCCTGCAGGGAGCCAGGTTTTTCACTAAGTTGGACCTTCGTAACGCTTACCATCTCGTGCGCATCAGGGAGGGGGACGAGTGGAAGACGGCGTTTAACACTCCGTTAGGGCACTTTGAATACCGGGTTCTTCCTTTCGGCCTCGCTAACGCTCCAGCTGTCTTTCAGGCATTAGTCAATGATGTCCTGAGAGACATGCTGAACATCTTTGTTTTCGTTTACCTTGACGATATCCTGATTTTTTCACCGTCACTCCAGATTCATGTTCAGCACGTTCGACGTGTCCTCCAGCGCCTTTTAGAGAATTGTCTTTTTGTGAAGGCTGAGAAGTGCACTTTTCATGCCTCCTCCGTCACATTTCTCGGTTCTGTTATTTCCGCTGAAGGCATTAAGATGGATCCCGCTAAGGTCCAAGCTGTCATTGATTGGCCCGTCCCTAAGTCACGCGTCGAGCTGCAGCGCTTTCTCGGCTTCGCGAACTTCTATCGTCGTTTCATCCGTAATTTCGGTCAGGTGGCAGCTCCTCTCACAGCCCTTACTTCTGTCAAGACGTGCTTTAAGTGGTCCGTTTCCGCCCAGGGAGCTTTTGATCTCCTCAAGAATCGTTTTACATCCGCTCCTATCCTTGTTACACCTGACGTCTCTAGACAGTTCGTTGTCGAGGTTGACGCGTCAGAGGTGGGCGTGGGAGCCATCCTTTCTCAGCGCTCCCTCTCTGACGACAAGGTCCACCCATGCGCGTATTTTTCTCATCGCCTGTCGCCGTCGGAACGTAACTATGATGTGGGTAACCGCGAACTGCTCGCCATCCGGTTAGCCCTAGGCGAATGGCGACAGTGGTTGGAGGGGGCGACCGTTCCTTTTGTCGTTTGGACTGACCATAGGAACCTTGAGTACATCCGTTCTGCCAAACGACTTAATGCGCGTCAGGGTGCTGTTTTTCGCTCGTTTCGAGTTCGTGATTTCTTATCGTCCGGGCTCTAAGAACACCAAGCCTGATGCTTTGTCTCGTCTCTTCAGTTCTTCAGTAGCCTCCACTGACCCCGAGGGGATTCTCCCTGAGGGGCGTGTTGTCGGGTTGACTGTCTGGGGAATTGAGAGGCAGGTAAAACAAGCGCTCACTCACACTCCGTCGCCGCGCGCTTGTCCTAGGAACCTTCTTTTCGTTCCCGTTCCTACTCGTCTGGCCGTTCTTCAGTGGGCTCACTCTGCCAAGTTAGCCGGCCACCCTGGCGTTCGGGGTACGCTTGCTTCCATTCGCCAGCGTTTTTGGTGGCCCACCCGGGAGCATGACACGCGTCGTTTCGTGGCTGCTTGTTCGGTCTGCGCGCAGACTAAGTCCGGTAACTCTCCTCCTGCCGGCCGTCTCAGGCCGCTTCCTATTCCCTCTCGACCGTGGTCTCACATCGCCTTAGATTTTGTCACCGGACTGCCTTCGTCAGCGGGGAAGACTGTTATTCTTACGGTTGTCGATAGGTTCTCTAAGGCGGCTCATTTCATTCCCCTTGCTAAGCTTCCTTCTGCTAAAGAGACGGCACAAATCATCATCGAGAATGTTTTCAGAATTCATGGCCTTCCGTCAGACGTCGTTTCGGACAGAGGTCCGCAATTCACGTCTCAATTTTGGAGGGAGTTTTGCCGTTTGATTGGGGCTTCCGTCAGTCTCTCTTCCGGCTTTCACCCCCAGTCTAACGGTCAAGCAGAACGGGCCAATCAGACTATTGGTCGCATCTTACGCAGTCTTTCTTTTCGTAACCCTGCGTCTTGGTCAGAACAGCTCCCCTGGGCAGAATACGCCCACAACTCGCTTCCTTCGTCTGCGACCGGGCTATCTCCTTTTCAGAGTAGCCTCGGGTACCAGCCTCCGCTGTTCTCATCTCAGTTCGCCGAGTCCAGCGTCCCCTCCGCTCAGGCTTTTGTCCAACGTTGCGAGCGCACCTGGAAGAGGGTCAGGTCTGCACTTTGCCGTTATAGGACGCAGACTGTGAGGGCTGCTAATAAGCGTAGAACTAAGAGTCCTAGATATTGTCGCGGTCAGAGAGTTTGGCTCTCCACTCAGAACCTTCCCCTTAAGACGGCTTCTCGCAAGTTGACCCCGCGGTTCATTGGTCCGTTCCGTATTTCTCGGGTCATTAATCCTGTCGCAGTTCGACTTCTTCTTCCGCGATACCTTCGTCGCGTCCACCCGGTCTTCCATGTCTCCTGCATCAAGCCCGTCCTTCGCGCCCCCGCTCGTCTTCCCCCCCCCCCCCCCATCCATGTCGAGGGCGCACCCATCTACAGGGTCCGTAGAATTTTGGACATGCGTCCTCGGGGCCGTGGTCACCAGTACCTCGTAGATTGGGAGGGGTACGGTCCTGAGGAGAGGAGTTGGGTTCCCTCTCGGGACGTGCTGGACCGTGCGCTGATCGAGGATTTCCTCCGTTGCCGCCAGGTTTCCTCCTCGAGTGCGCCAGGAGGCGCTCGGTGAGTGGGGGGGTACTGTCATGTACTGTCATGTTGTGTCTTGTCTCTGTCCTTTCCCTTCACCCTGTCTCCCTCTGCTGGTCGTTGTTAGGTTACCTTTTCTCCCCCGCTTTCCCCCAGCTGTTCCTTGTCTCCTCTAACTACCCATTCACCCCGTTTCCCACCTGTTCCCTTTTTCCCTCTGATTAGGTCCCTATATCTCTCTCTGTTTCTGTTCCTGTCCTTGTCGGATTCTTGTTTGTTGTGTTTCATGCCTGAGCCAGACTATCGTCATGTTTGCTGTAACCTTGTCCTGTCCTGTCGGAATCTGCCGGTCTATCTGAGCCTACCTATGTTTGGTTATTAAAGAAGCTCTGTTTAAGTTAGTTCGCTTTTGGGTCCTCATTCACTCACCATAACAATTATTCTGTTATTTCACATTCTTAAAATAAAGTGGTGATCCTAACTGACCTAAAACAGGAATTTTTTACTAGGATTAAATGTCAGGAATTGTGAAAAATTTAGTTTAAATATATTTGGCTAAGGTGTATGTAAACTTCCGACTTCAACTGTATGCAAACCCTTTGGAAATACCCGGATTACTGCATAAATTGGTCATAAAATTTGATCTTCATCTAGGTAACAACAATAGACAAACACAGTCTGCTTAAACACAAACAATTATAGGTTTTCATGTCTTTTTTGAACACATTCAAACATTCATAGTGTAGTGTGGAAAACGTATGTGAACACTTGGATTTACAGTAATAAATGGTTGACCCTCCTTTGGCAGCACTACCCTACACCAAACTATTTCTGTAATTGCGGATCAGACCTGCGCAATGGTCAAGAGGAATTTTGGACCATTACTCTTTACAAAACTGTTTCAGATCAGCAATATTCTTGGGATGTCTGGTGTGAACTTCTCTTGAGGTCATGCCACAGCATCTCAATCGGGTGAGGGTCAGGTGCCTTTTCTTCTGTTGTTGATTTACTTCTGTGTTTTGGGTCGTTGTCCTGTTGCATCATCCAACGTCTGTTGAGCTTCAATTGGCAGACAGATAGCCTAACATTCTCCTGCAAAATGTCTTGATAAACTTGGAAATGAATTTGTCCATTTTTAATAGCAAGCTGTCCAGGCCCTGAGGCAGCCCCAAACCATGATGCTCCCTCCACCATACGTTACAGCTGGAATGAGGTTTTTATGTTGGTGTGCTGTGCCTTTTTTCCCCCTTCACACAGTGTTGTGTGTTCCTTTCTAACAACTCAACTGTAGTTTCATCTGTCCACAGAATATTTTGCCAGTAGCGCTGTGGAACATCCAGGTGCACTTTGGCAAACTTCAGACATGCAGCAATGATTTTTTGGACAGCAGTGGCTTCTTCCTTGGTGTCCTACCATGAACACCCTTCTTGTTTAGTGTTTTACGTATCGTAGACTCGTTAGCAGGTTCCAGAGATTTCTGTAAGTCTTCAGCTGACACTCTAGGATTGTTCTTAACCTCATTGAGCATTCTGCGCTGTGCTCTTGCAGTCATCTTTGCAGGACAGCCACTCCTAGGGAGAGTAGCAACAGTACTGAACTTTCTCCATTTATAGACACTTTGTCTTACCGTGGACTGATGATCATCAAGGCTTTTAGAGATAATTTTGTAACCCGGAAGTCAACAATTATTAATCTTTGGTATTCTGAGATCTCTTTTGTTCAAGGCAACGCTTCTTGTGAAAAACAAACTCAATTTGTGAGTGTTTTTTATCATGCAAGGCAGCTCTAACCAACATCTCCAATCTCGTCTCATTGATTGGACTCCAGGTTTGCTGACTCCCGACTCCAATTAGCTTTTGGAGAAGTCATTAGGCTGGGGGTTCACATACCTTTTCCAACCTACACTGTGAATGTTTAAATTATGTATTCAATATAGACAATATAAATACAATCATTTGTGTGTTATTAGTTTAAGCACACTAAGTGTCTATTGTTGTGACTTAGATGAAGATCAGATCAAATTTGATGACCAATTTATGCAGAAATCCAAGTAATTCCAAAGGGTTCACATACTTTTTCTTGCAACTGTATTTCTCTCAAATTTTGTGCACAAATTTGTTCACATCCCTGTTAGTGAACATTTATCCTTTACCAAGAGAATCCATCCATCTGACAGGTGTGGCATATCAAGAAGTTGATTAAAAAGCATGATCATTACACAGGTGCACCTTGTGCTGGGGGCAATAAAGGGCCACTCTAAAATGTGCAGTTTTGTCACACAACACAATGCCACAGATGTCTCAAGTTTTGAGGAAGCGTGCAATTGGCATGATGACTGCAGGAATGTCACTAGAGCGGTTGCCAGAGAATTGAATGTTAATTTCTCTACCAATGTCATTTGAGAGAATTTGGCAGTACAGTGCCTTGTAAAATTACTTGCTTAAAAAAATGCAAAAAATGTTTTAATGAAAAAGTGGCGTGTGCATACTGTATATATTCACCCCCTTTGCTATGAAGCCCCTAAATAAGATATGGTGCAACCAATTACCTTCAGAAATCACATAATTAGTTAAATAAAGTCCACCTATGTGCAATCTAAGTGTCACATGACCTGTCACGTGATCTCAGTAGATATACACCTGTTCTGAAAGGCCCCAGAGTCTGCAACACAACTAAGCAGCACCCCGAAGCACAACCAAGCAAGTGGTGAAAACCAAGGAGCTCTCACAAACAGGTCAGGAACAAAGTTGTGGAGAAGTACAGACCATTGTTGGATTATAAAAAAATATCAGACACTTTTAACATCCCATGGAGCACCATTAAATCCATTATTAAAAATTGAAAGAATATGGCACCACAACAAACCTGCCAAGAGAGGGCCGCCCACCAAACTCACAGACCAGGCAAGGAGGGCATTAATCAGAGAGGCAACAAAGAGACCAAAGATAACCTCGAAGGAGCTGCAAAACTCCACAGCGGAGATTGGAGTATCTGTCCATAGGACCACTTTAAGCTGTACACTCCACAGAGTTGGGTTTTACGGAAGAGTGGCCAGGAAAAAGCCATTGCTTAAGAGAAAAATAAGCAAACACGTTTGGTATTCGCCAAAAAGCCTGTGGGATACTCCCCAAACATATGGAAGAAGATACTCTGGTCAGGTGAGACAAAAATGTTGCTTTTTGGCCATAAAGGAAAACTATGTCTGGCGCAAACCTAACACCTCTCATCACCCCAAGAACACCAATCATGCTGTGGGGATGTTTTTCATTGGCAGGGACTGGGAAACTGGTCAAAATTGAAGGAATGATGGATGAAATTCTTGAGGGAAACCTGTTTCAGTCTTCCAGAGATTTGAGACTGGGACAGAGGTTCACCTTCCAGCAGGACAATGACCCTAAGCATACTGCTTAAGCAACACTCGAGTGGTTTAAGGGGAAACATTTAAATGTCAAAGCCCAGACCTCAATCTAATTGAGAATCTGTGGTATGACTTAAAGATGGCTGGGTGTACATCAGCGGAACCCATCCAACATGAAAGCTCTGGAGCAGTTTTGCCTTGAAGAATGGGCAAATGTCCCAGTGGCTAGAAGTGCCAAGCTTATAGAGACATACCCCCAGTTTTTTTGTCATATTTCTTTAAAGTGGTAGGCATGTTGTGGTTGTGTAAATCAAATGATACAAACCCCCCATAAATGTATATTAATTCCAGGTTGTAAGACCACAAAATAGGAAAACTGCCAAGGGAGGTGAATACTTTCGCAAGCCACAAATCCAAACTGGCTTCCCTTGACACTTTTTTTTGGTGAGCAGGACCATTCAGAGGTCACTCAGTTTAGCTCAATGCTGATTGGCTTTTTTCTTGGTCAATGCTTTGGGAAGCCTGGCTTCCCTTGGCATCCATGAGTACACGCCACTGATTGGTAGATGGGAAGAAAATTACTGTACACTTTGGATGGTGTATCAATACACGCAGTCACTACATAGATACAGCCATACTTAACTAACATTGTAGTTAAAATCCACTATACTAACCTAATTGACAGAGTGAAAAGAATGAAGCCTCCAGAGAAGAGAAATATTTCAAAACATGCATCCTGTTTGCAACAAGTAATACGGCCAAAATATGTGGCAAAGCAATTAACTTTTTGTCCTGAACATAAAGTGTTATGTTTGGGGCAAATCCAATAGAACACATTACTGAGTACCACTCTCCATATTTTAAGCATAGTGGTGGCTGCATCATGTTAAGGGTATGCTTGTAATCATTAAGGACTGGGGAGTTTTTCAGGATAAAAAATAAAGGAATGTAGCTAAGCACAGGGAAAATCCTAGTGAAAACCCGGTTTCAGTCTGTTTTCCACCAAGCATTGGTATATTAATTCACCTTTTAGCAGGACAATAACCTAAACCACAAAGCCAAATCTACACTCGAGTTGCTTACCAAGAAGACAGTGAATATTTCTGAGTGAACGAGTTACAGTTTTGACTTAAATCTGCTTGAAAATCTATGGCAAGACTTGAAAATGGTTGTCTAGCAATGATCAACAACCAATTTGACAGAGCTTGAACAAACTTTGAAAATAATCATGGGAAAACATTGTACAATCCAGATGTGGAAAGCTCTTAGGGATTTACCCCAAAAGACTTACAGCTGTAATCACTGCCGAAGGTGATTCTAACGTATTTACTCAGGGGTGTGAATATGTATTTAAATGAGATTTTTTGGTTTCATTTTCAATACATTTGTTAACATTTCTAAAAGCATGTTTTCACTTAGTCATTACGGGTTATTGTGTGTAGATAGGTGTAAAAAAAATATTTTATCCATTTTGAATTCAGGCTTTATCACAACAAAATGTAGTCAAGGGGTGTAAATACTTTCTCAAGGCACTGTATCATTGTCACGCCCTGACCGTAGAGATCCTTTATTCTCTATTTTGGTTAGGTCGGGGTGTGACTAGGGTGGGCATTCTAGTTTATTTATTTCTAGGTTGGCTTGGTATGGTTCCCAATCAGAGGCAGCTGTCTATCGTTGTCTCTGATTGGGGATCATATTTAGGCAGCTTTTCCCCACCTGTTTGTTGTGGGATCTTGTTTTTGGTTAGTTGCCTGTGAGCACGCCATTTGCTGCACGTTTCGGTTGCTGTTTTTTGTGAGTTTCATCTGAATAAACATGTGGAACTCTACGTACGCTGCGCCTTGGTCCGACATTCATTATAACGATTGTGACAATCATACTAATTGGAGTGTCCCGGATTTAAATTGACTATATTATGTCTACTATGTTACGTCTACTGTACCCCTGAGTTCAAGTGGATTGGCTAAAATACTATAGTAATTTAATTGCATCTCTATGTGGCTCTTGCTCAAAGTCTAATCCTATCTGGTTCCACCTAGAGCTGAGCAATGTGGCCTAAAAATCATACCTCGATTTTTTTTCTAACTTGTGGGTGATTCACGATATATACAGTGCCTTGCGAAAGTATTCACATTTCAGGCTTCAAACATAAAGATATAAAACTGTATTTTTTTGTGAAGAATCAACAACAAGTGGGACACAATCATGAAGTGGAACGACATTTATTGGATATTTCAAACCTTTTTAACAAATCAAAAACTGAAAAATTGGGCGTGCAAAATTATTCAGCCCCCTTAAGTTAATACTTTGTAGCGCCACCTTTTGCTGCGATTACAGTGGTAAGTCGCTTGGGGTATGTCTCTATCAGTTTTTTACATCGAGAGACTGAAATTTTTTCCCATTCCTCCTTGCAAAACAGCTCGAGCTCAGTGAGGTTGGATGGAGAGCATTTGTGAACAGCAGTTTTCAGTTCTTTCCACAGATTCTCGATTGGATTCAGGTCTGGACTTTGACTTGGCCATTCTAACACCTGGATATGTTTATTTTTGAACCATTCCATTGTAGATTTTGCTTTATGTTTTGGATCATTGTCTTGTTGGAAGACAAATCTCCGTCCCAGTCTCAGGTCTTTTGCAGACTCCATCAGGTTTTCTTCCAGAATGGTCCTGTATTTGGCTCCATCCATCTTCCCATCAATTTTAACCATCTTCCCTGTCCCTGCTGAAGAAAAGCAGGCCCAAACCATGATGCTGCCACCACCATGTTTGACACTGGGGATGGTGTGTTCAGCTGTGTTGCTTTTACGCAAAACATAACGTTTTGCATTGTTGCCAAAAAGTTCAATTTTGGTTTCATCTGACCAGAACACCTTCTTCCACATGTTTGGTGTGTCTCCCAGGTGGCTTGTGGCAAACTTTAAACGACACTTTTTATGGATATCTTTAAGAAATTGCTTTCTTCTTGCCACTCTTCCATAAAGGCCAGATTTGTGCAATATACGACTGATTGTTGTCCTATGGACAGAGTCTCCCACCTCAGCTGTAGATCTCTGCAGTTCATCCAGAGTGATCATGGGCCTCTTGGCTGCATCTCTGATCAGTCTTCTCCTTGTATGAGCTGAAAGTTTAGAGGGACGGCCAGGTCTTGGTAGATTTGCAGTGGTCTGATACTCCTTCCATTTCAATATTATCGCTTGCACAGTGCTCTTTGGGATGTTTAAAGCTTGGGAAATCTTTTTGTATCCAAATCCGGCTTTAAACTTCTTCACAACAGTATCTCGGACCTGCCTGGTGTGTTCCTTGTTCTTCATGATGCTCTCTGCGCTTTTAACGGACCTCTGAGACTATCACAGTGCAGGTGCATTTATACGGAGACTTGATTACACACAGGTGGATTGAAATTTATCATCATTAGTCATTTAGGTCAACATTGGATCATTCAGAGATCCTCACTGAACTTCTGGAGAGAGTTTGCTGCACTGAAAGTAAAGAGGCTGAATAATTTTGCACGCCCAATTTTCCAGTTTTTGATTTGTTAAAAAAGTTTGAAATATCCAATAAATGTTGTTCCACTTCATGATTGTGTCCCACTTGTTGTTGATTCTTCACAAAAAAATACAGTTTTATATCTTTATGTTTGAAGCCTGAAATGTGGCAAAAGGTCGCAAAGTTCAAGGGGGCCGAATACTTTCGCAAGGCACTGTATCTAAAAAAAAATTAAATATCTAAATAAGCATTGTTTTACAATTGAAGGTCAAATACACTGCATTTCAAACAGTTAGTAATAATCTAATGAATTCTGGGTTTACACCTAGGCTAAATATAAGAAATGTGTTTATCAAAATAGTTTAACAGGCTTTTTTTTGCAATGAACACTAATTACCTTTTTTGTTACAAATTGAACTAGAACCATGCATAATGCATACTCACTAAGAATGACTAACTTCTTGTAGGAGGCATTAGGCCATAGAAAATGAACACTCTTCAACAATCTCTCAAACCCACGTGCTAGTGATTAGCCAGCTAATCTTTGTATTTCAAGTTTAGCCAACTTGGATCTATTTGCTAGTTAACAAGGTTGAACAGTTGAATAGTTATGAACACACCATTCTGTCTATTTCCAACTGTTTGAAAAGCATGCCAGCCTGTCCACTTTGTTCAGATATTGAAATTGTCACGTATACTCCTGCTCCTTCTCTCTGGCACTCATTGTCGCCAGTTGTCTAATCATTACGCACATCTGCCACCATCGTTACGTGCACCTGCGCCTCATGACACTCACCTGGACTCCATCACTTTCTTGATTACCTCCCCTATATCTGTCACTCCCCTTGGTTCTTTCCCCAGGTGTTATTGTTTCTGTTCCAGTGTTCATGTCTGTACACTAGCCGTGTTTCTTGTTCTGTTCTATGTTCATTTATTTATTAAATACACTCCCTGAACTTGCTTCCCGACTCCCAGTGTACACTTTACAGAAATTAAGCGGCCTACCTTATTTCTCAGAATGAGAACGAGTTGTCAATTCCTTATATAATTGTGTTTTATGTTTATTGCACATTTATAAAACACTAGACGGCTAGTATGTAACCGTATGATACACCAAATGCGTTTGACGGGTCCTTTTTATCTTCTTCTAATGCCTCTGAAGGGGAAAGTAATCCAAAAGTAACTGAAAGTAATCCGTTACTTTACTTAGTTTGGCTAATCCAGAAGTTGCGTTACTGATTACAATTTTGGACAAGTAACACTGAACTGTAATGGATTACATTCGGAAAGTAACCTACCCAATTCTGCTGATGTCTGCCAGATCTTACAACGCCTGGATAGGTATTTTACACATCAGCTAAGCACACAGTGGTGAAAAGTAATACTTTAAAGTACTACTTAAGTATTTTTTGGGGGTATGCGTACTTTAATTTACTATTTCCATTTTTGACAACTTTTACTTCACTACATTCTTAAACAAAAATAATGTACTTTTTACTACATACATTTTCCCTGACACCCGAAAGTACTTGTAACATTCTGAATGCTTAGCAGGACAGAAAATTATCCAATTCACACACTTGTCAAGAGAACGACCCTGCTCATCCCTACTGCCTCTGATCTGGCGGACTCACTAAACACAAATGCTTCATTTGTAAAGTATGTTTGAGTTTTGGAGGGTGCCCCTGGCTATCCGTAAATAAAAAAAACAAGACAATTGTGCCTTCTGGTTTGCTTAACATAAGGAATTTTAAATTATTCATTCTTTTACTTTTGATAGTAAGGTATATTTTAGAAATTGCATTTACTTTTGATACTTAAGTATATTTAAAACCAAATACTTTTAGACTTTTACTCAAGTAGTATTTTACTGGGTGACTTTCACTTTTACTTGAGCCATTGTCTTTTAACCCTTTAACCATCTCTTCTTGAAAAACATACAAAAAAATATTTAACCTTTACATTCCTACAACTAACAACTCAAATAAATAAGAACTTCCAATCGTTTTTTTAACTTGATGTTTATTTAGGAAATTACAGAGGTCTACCAGGCCAAAAGAGGGGACGCATTCAGCAGTATGCTACAAACATGCCTCTTTGACATGTAGAATAAGGAATCACGGCTCTATTCATGGTATTTCTATCTGCAATGTTCAAAACACTTTGGCAACTTAATATGGTTATGCCAGCAATGCCATATTAGAATGACAATTTGTATAGCATTTTTTCTCAGCTCAACAATATTACATAAATTACCTTAGATCTGCTTAATGGCATTTATAGTTAGGCCTAGTTAAGGATTGTTAAATGAGGACTGATATCAAATTTGAACAAATTATGGATTTCTTTGGTTTCCAAACATAAATATTCAATTACATTGAAATTAAGGCATTTTCAGATGGTATATATAGTTCATTTTCAAATGATCCATGTTCTTCCATCATGTTTCCCACATGATTAGACTACATTTTGACATAATGTGACAAAGTGCAGCTTTTTTAAAACTATTATAAGCATTATTTTAGAGACAATCTGTAGTCTAAATATTGATAAATTGACACCAAGGCGAATGTAGTTTAAACAATTTATATTGCATAATATAGTGTGTTGACAACAATTCAATAAAATGTTTAACCAAAATTAGTATTTTTAATAAAACATTTATTTACCACATTCTTAGTTCATAGTAGCCTACCTTACACATCAAATGCCTGGTTGAGCACAGTTTTTCCAAAGTCTAGATTTTTTTAAAGCCTTTTTACATTTAACTGTTTATTTACATATTCTTTCTTTTCAAGGTCTTTACTAACAGGATTGGTGCAATATTCATCCCCCACCAACTGAATTCTTGCCTTTTATCCTGATTTTGAGTTTTCTTACAGCCCTCCGAGCGAGTGCCACAATTACAAACTGCGGCTACCCAAAAGAATAGGAATTATTGATGCAGGAGGGCTGGGAGGGTTGACTAATCAAGTTCTAGTGATGTTTTTTCCCTTTTATATCTACTTTTAAATCCAATGTCAAAACATGTTCTACCAGCCGGTTGAGAAAACAGTTCAAGCTAATTCAAGCTAATTGTTTATTTCTGTATACAGTTCCAGTTCTCTAAATATTTTGTCATCAATTCTATCATTTTTGTACGCGACAGGTGTTTGATTATGGTTATATTTTGATTCTGTGACTCTCTCTCAGAGTTGCGTGAGGCATCATCGGCTGAAAAGGCCTGGGCAACTAACTGTATGAGAACCATTGGCTACATGCCTACCACAGGAGGCTGGTGAGGGGAGAACGACTGATAATAGTGGCCGGAAAGGAGCAAATGGAATGGCATCAAACACCTGGAAACCATGTGTTTGATGTAATTGATACCATTCCACTGATTCCGCTCCAGTCATTATCACGAGCCCGTTCTCCCCAATTAAGGTGGCATCAACCTCCTGTGATGCCTAAGCTAGAGCTGATAGAGATGAGCCAGCAGAGCAACATGAACTGTGAGTAGGCCTAACCATATCTGTGGTATGTGTGTTTAAAGGGAACCTTTTGTGAGTGTCTTTTTTCTGTGATACCGCTCCTGCATTTTCTCTATTTTCTCTGTTATTACTCTCTCTTAATACACTATCTCTTCCCTTCCTTTCTTCCTCCCTCTCTTTCTCTCTCTCTCTCTCCCTCCTTTTGTAAAGCAAACTTGGTCTTTGCATATGCTATTTCACTTCTCTAAATATTTTGTAATCAATTACATTATTTCTGTATCTGACAGGTTTTTGCAACCTGTAGGCTAATGGAAGTATACTGAGTGTACAAAACAATAAGAACACCTTGAGTTGCACCCTCAGAACAGCCTCAATTCGTCAGGGCATGGATTCTACAAGGTGTCGAAATCATTCCACAGGGATGCTGGCCCATGTTGACTCCAATGCTTCCCACAGTTCTGTTAAGTTGGCTGGATGTCCATTGGGTGGTGGACCATGATACACACACACACACACATGATACACACGGGAAACTGTTGCGTGTGAAAAACCCAGCAGCGTTGCGGTTCTTGACACAAACACCTGGCACCTACTACCATAGACGAGGTCACACACACGCGCACGCACGCACGCACGCACGCACGCACAACCACACACACACACACACACACACACACACACACACACACACACACACACACACACACACACACACACAAAGTGGATAATTGCAATAAAGCTGTTTATTCTCAACTACACATTGTTTTAGTATTTGGCATGCATAGAATTGCACAAGACAAAGTCACAAATAAGACTGCATAAGGGAGACACACAAAAACTCACAAGTTCCACACTCAAACACAAACACACTCTCATCAGTACAGAGATACACACTGATCTCGCACACATAGAGAGACACAGGTTTCAGTGTTATGTTGATCACCACAATAAATTACAGTGTGTTTGTTTGTCTGTGGTGCACATTGTTGATTTGTACGGAGGGACAGCGTGACAGTGTGTCTGGTTAAATCAAAAGTGGAGCTTGCAATCTCAGTATTCATGCAAAAAACAATGTGCACATCTTTGGGTCTTGGGTTGGCCAGACGTAAACAGTTTATTTATGATTGCTACCCCATTCCCCAGTCTTCGGTTTTCACCAAAATGCTCTTTCCTTTATCAAAACAGTTGCCCATCTATGTTCAGAGCTTGTATAATGTAACTCGATATGTGTTTGATAATCTGAAGAAGTGCATCAGCGCTAATACGTGAGATGTATTTCAAGACAGAGACAGTTGGCTAGCGTATGCCATGGGTTTGAAACTAACTCTACAGTAGCTTAAGACATATGGAATCGTACAATATGGGAGAATTGAGCTTCACACAAACATACACGTACGCACACATGAACAATACATATTTTGACAGTAGGTACGTTGAAATAATATTGCCATTAAAAAGTTTAGCTTAGGAGTACAAAGGCCCAGAGGGGAATATAGTGCTTTAGGTTGGTAATGGGAGACGCTGGCATGAGAAAATGCTAAAAATGTCAATATGTCTCCTTTACTTTCCCATAGCCTTAACCAACCATGGTAATGATTGTAAGTAGCTCAAACGTCACATTGCTCTTTAGCCCCTGTAAACACCTACAAATGTTTTCTCTAATATCGGAAATGTACAGTGTAAAATTGTGGGAGGCTGGCTGTTGATCTCTTTTGCTCTTAGAGACAGCAGCATACAGCGTCATGATCGCTGACGTTGTTCCGTCAGCTTCTGTGCTCGTCTTCGGATGTGGCAGTAGCAGGGCGGTTGTTGATATGTCGTTTCCCCCTTCTGTTGTACAGAAGTCAGAGGTAAGTGGTCTGTTGGTAAGGGCTCCGGCATCTCTTCTCCTTCTCTTCCTCTCTTACCAGGAAAGGGGCCAGTCAGAAACATGGCCTACAGGTGCTTAACCTGTCACTCAGCGAGACATCATACGTACAAACTCTGAGGGGTGAGGAGAAAGATGAATAAAACAACAGAGTTAGAGAATTAACATGATTTAGATCAAGTGTAGGGGCTGAAGATCATGGCGCTTTGAAGAACTGCACGTGCTGCTATCAGCCAATAAAAATAAAGATGTATTTTGAGCACTGGGGATCATAAACATGGATGGATTTAGTGGGTAATGACTCTAGGAAGAAAAGCAGCACATTGCTATTTTTATCCCGCCTGTCTTCGAGTGTGTGTTAGGGGAAGGAGAAGAGATAGAGAGAGGGAGCGAGAGGAAATAATAAAAGATTGTTCAAAAAGGAAAAGGCTAGAGGGAGAGAGAGAGAGGTGGAGAGAGAGAGAGAGAGAGAGAAAGAGAGAGAGAGAGAGAGAGAGAGAGCATGCTTTCCTTGTTCTCTTGGTCATCTATGAGGTGACATAATCCCTTGGTGTGGAGATAATCTGACAGACAGCCCGACTCCCTTCATCCGCCCGTCTCACTCTCAGCATGGTGCTGGAGTATCCTGACTCAAAATGTGTGTGTGTGTGAGGATTGGCACTGAGGCAGCGTGTCGATGCATGTGTATGTGCTTGTATGTGTGTGTGATAGATAATGTGAGTGTGAAGCAGGAGAGAGTGTATGTGTGATTGAGAGAGAGTGTGTGAGCGGTAGAGAGACAGAGAGTGTTTGTGCACTGTGTTTGTATTTGAGTATGTGAGAGTGTCCGAAGGGAATAGACTCCACAAGATTTCTAGCTTGCTTTATGTTCAATAAAGCAAGCTAAAAAATCTTGTGCAGACTTGTTATTATGAGGGAGCTCACTTTTCTCACAGGACTTGTTATTATGAGGGAGCTCATGTTGAGCAATATCAGCAATCCCAAAGGGGCTGGTTGGACATGAATAGTGGAGAGGGATTTGTCAGGTGCTGCAATTTAATCCCACTGGGCACCGACGTCAATTCAACATCTAGTTTGGATTTACATTTGATTGAGTTTTCAACCAATGTGAATTCAACGTGAAATCAACAACAATTTGAACCATGTCATTGGATTTAGGTTAAACGTTGGGTGAAAAAGAGACAAACATTCCAAGGAATTCCTTAACACTGAGGATTTTTTCAATTCCACGTTTGACTTTTGTTGAAAATGATGTGGACACAACGTTGATTCAACCAGTTCCTTCCCCCTGGGATGTTTCACACAACAAAATAACAACGACGATAATACCGGTCAAAAAACGCCCTATGAAGAGGTATCGTAGAACCCACTTAGACAGCTCACCTTCAAAGTCCACGTGACCATCTCCATTCAGGTCAATGTCCCGCAGGATGTCTTCTAGGTCCCTGTGACCAACCTAGCAGAACAGGGAAAGAACCGAGAAATGACACTACTCCGATGTAGGCTACAGTGACAGGATCAGACAGATGCGTGGACAAGTTGAGTGAAAGAGTGAGGGAACACACAAAGCGAAAGACTACTTTTCTTACCTGTTGACCGAGAAGTTTTTTCATTGCTTCTCTGAGTTCTGATGTGCTGATCTTGCCGTCACCATTGGTGTCAAACTGAACGAGTAATTAATAGTGAACTAGTTAATCATTCTGCCCTTTCCAAACACCGTCATCGCTCCAAAATGAATATCGAGTTCCCCTCGTAAGTCGTGCTTCTCCTCATTGAATCAACTTTCCTTTAGCGTAAACTTTCTTTCATCGCCTTTGGATTTGGTTCTTCCTTTCTCTATTATCTCATTTCTATTTTCATTATCTTCCTTTCCCTCTCACTCTACTTCCATCACTCGCTCTCTTATTCTTTTCTCATTCCATACCAGCCCCCTTCCTCTCCATCCCTTATCCTCACCTCTTTAAAAGCGTCCCTCAGCTCCTTGACCCCGATCATATCAGCTGTTTCAGCCAGAAGCTTAGGCCCCATCAGCTCCACAAAGTCCTCAAAGTCAACATGTCCTCCCACTGTGTGAGATAGAGGATAGAGGAAACATTCATTTCTACAGAATACATCGTCAGGGACATTTGCACAATGACAGAAACATGCAACCTTGAAAAAGGACAGAAAGACAAGGCTGGCAAGACTTATCTACAGCGTCATATTCAGCCATCAATGTTCCCAAAGCCCACAGAGTATTTACAGGACGGATGTGATTTTATGTTCCTTTCAGGGGAAATTTTTAAAGGGATCTACGTCAGAGGTACTGGACCTTGAATGTTCAGAGGCCTGTGTGTAATGGTGAGGAAATAGTGCAGTTTTTTCTCAATTGCTAAAACACTAAAGCCCATTGGCTGAACAAAGTTCTCAGTTGCCTGGACTCATTTAGCTAATTATGCAGTCTGTTGTCAATACCTTAAACCATTTCACATGGTAAAACACAATTTGCAGATCTCACTTAGACTTTTCAGCAAAACTCTAAACACATTCTAATTCTCAAAATACATTCTGCACTCTAATGCACATGTCGTCCATACTGATAAACACAAGTGGCACCAATCAAATACAAATAGAGAACATATGTCATTGATTGAACACAACCACTCAAAATTGATTTAACCTGTTTCAAATGATGAAACAACCAATATAAGCCAGTTCAGAGAGCAAACAGGTTGTTGAAGGTGGGAAGGAGAAAGTCTGAGAATGGATACTGTAGTACAGTGCATTGTAGGCTGTATACTGTACAATGGATGAATTGTATGGCCCTGAACATTGTGCTTTCTATTTATTAACAGTACTGACTGGTCAATAGATTTTGACTGGTTGTAGGTTCATATCAACAAAGAACAAGAATTAGTATCACAGTATCATAGAGACAAAGGACAAGTTTGTGAGATGCAGGGTACAGTACTGTAAAAATAGGGGTACAAGGAGGAGGAAGAACAAAAAACAAAATTGCAAAGAGCAAAGCAGAGTAGTAGTTTCTGATACATTTTGAGCTACTATGATAGAACATGTTTTCGTTCATCAAAAGACAATGACGGAAAAATATGAATATTTTTTTAGATTAAAAATGTACTTCTCCCTGAGAATTGTATGTTTTGAACAATGTGTTTTCTATTTTTCGGTGTATTGTTTACTGACTGCTTGAGAGTGTATATCATTTTGATCACTTTGTTTATGATTTGAGAGCAGTGTTTGATTTTGAACACAGGTAAAACTGTTTTGAGGCGAATGTTTAATTTTGCAAAAGGAGTCAGAGGTTATGTAAATAGTGCTAGAAGATGAGGTTTTGTGTTTAATGTTTTCAGTAAATGGAGCAAGGTTTCAGAAATTGTGTTTTAGCAATTGAGAAAAACTGTAAAAGAGAGTTAAAAAAGGAAAAGTCTAGAGAGCGGGGGGGGGGTAATAATAAGAGAGTTAAAAAGGAAAGTGTGAGAGAGAGAGAGTGAGAGAGGGGGGGGTAATAATAAGAGAGTTAAAAAGGAAAGTGCGAGAGAGAGAGAGAGAGAGAGAGAGGGAGAGAGAGGAAGACAGAGAGAGAGAGAGAGAGAATGATGGAGAGAGAGAGGAAATATCATAGAAAAAGGAACACTGGTGGACCTTTACACTCACAACATTCTCCCTATCCACACACACAGACACACACACACACACACACACACACACACACACACACACACACACACACACACACACACACAGAGTTACTCACAGTTCATATTGATCTGCTGGCTCAGTTCAATCAGCTCCATCTCAGTAGGCATGTAGCCCATGGTCCTCATGCAGTTGCCCAGGTCTTTACAGCCGATGAAGCCGTCATGGTCTTTGTCAAACTCTTTAAAAGCCTCACGCAACTCTGCGAGACAGAGGAACACATGGACAAATATAAATAGGGTTTTTCAACCACATTATCAAAATCATTGTTAGTTTATTGTTACTACTACAATGAGTGTAGTGGTATAATGAACATGAGGGTGAGAGGTAAGCTTGTGTAAGCTTGGAACAGTCCGCAATGATTTTGGGCAGAAAAGTTCACAGAAAGGCACTTAAAGGCACACAACATGACAATGAAAGTTTACCACGGTCAGACCCTTTGTTTGTCTGCATCTAAACCAGTGAGGACTGCTACAGCCCGATCTGGACTATGCAATACCATGCAATATGAAGGCTCTTTGTCATTTAAACTGTATGCTCCTGTATAACGATACTTACCATCCATTTCCTCCGGCCTCAGCTCTCTATCCTGTAAAGAAGACAGGGTTAGGACCCAGTGTGTGGCATTCTTCAGGTGATGACTCATGATGCTACAAAACTCTTGTCAGATATGATCAATTCAACAATAGTATAATGAACAAAAATATAAACGCAACATGCAACAATTTCAACGATTTTACTGAGTTACAGTTCATATAAGGAAATCAGTCAATTGAAATAAATAAATTAGGCCTTTGTCTATGGATTTCATATGAATAGGCAGGAGCGCAGCCATGGGTGGGCCTGGTAGGGCATAGACCCACCGAAGAGCCAGGCCCAGACAATCAGAATTTTTTTTCCACACAAAAGGGCTTTATTACAGACAGAAATACTCCTCAGTGTCATCAGCTGTTCAGGTGGCTGGTCTCAGACGATCCCACGGGTGAAGAAGCCGGATGTGGTGGTCCTGGGCTGGCGTGGTTAAACGTGATCTGCAGTTGTGAGGCCAGTTGGACGTACAGCCAAATTCACTGAAACGACGTTGGAGGCGGCTTATGGTAGAGAAATTAACATTCAATTCTCTGGCAACAGCTCTGGTGGACATTCCTGCAGTCAGCATGCCAATTGCACACTCCCTCAAGACTTGAGACATCTGTTGCATTGTGTTGAGGGACAAAACTGAACATTTTAGAGTGGCCTTTTATTGTCCCCAGCACAAGATGCACATACTGTATGTAATGATAATGCTGTTCAATCAGCTTCTTGATATGCCACACTTGTCAGGGATATGGATTATCTTGGTAAAGGAGAAATGCTCACTAACAGGGATGTAAACAAATTTGTGCACAAAATTTGAGAGAAATATTATTTTTGTGCGTATGGAACATGTCTCGTATCTTTTATTTCTTTACATGTTGCGTTTATATTTTTGTTCAGTATAATATATCATAGAGTACCTTTGTCATGTGTGCAACCCCTTTCTTATGTTAAATCATGTAATGATGAACCCAAATGCTTGCCTGGCTACCCAGACTCCTTGTTTCGGCCAAATTCTCCGTAATAAGTCTGGATCTGAGTAGCTCCCCAACCCTTCACCGAATGCGAACACATTTGGAGCCGTCTGATTGGTCCAGAAACCGATGGATTGGGCCAGGACACACGTGGGTAGAGAGTCATTGGCTTTGATACTCTGATTGGTTAGAGACGATCCAATCGTTGATGTTTTTGTTTTATACAACGCCCCTCGTGCCCTTTGTCACGACAAATGACTTCAATGTTAGCAGTCTCAGACTAAAGTATGTAGTGAACGACAAAACAGGGGAAGAATTTAGTGCGAGTCGGCAGGCTACCCAAATGCAACTTAGTCTAGAGAATTTGTCTGACGCTTGTCTGAGGAGCCTATCTACTTAGGTGAGAGAGAGGTACATGCCACCTTTGAAGGTTGGTGGGGGAACAAGGACTGAAGGAGTTCCTTTTGTTCTCTCTCAAGTTTAAAGTCTAGCCTTTGAAGTAGCTCTACCCCGCATCCATCCCTGCATCCCCAGAACAGAGTACATCGTCAGGACAGGCTATGTGTAACGGATGTGAAACGGCTAGCTTATATGGACGGTGCCAGTCTACCAAGGAGAGGTCAGTGCACATCTTCCCTTAACGACAAGGACTTGCCACTGATCACAGTGAGAGTGAGACAGATGAAGACATCTGCCGCTGCTCCACGCAGACTTTAGTACTTGGGATAGCAGTCTGTCAGGTTAATACTAGGTGTACCACAAGGACTTACAATCTATCAGCGTGACACAAATGGCAATGAGTGCCATCACACACACACCCACACACAGTCGCATACGCATACACTTATCTTCACACCAACTGGCAGGCATTCTATATGTAGTTACTGCAAATATTTTTAGTCCATTACCTTCTTCTTTGAGTCCATAAGGAGTGTATTGGTCAACGTGGGTGAAAAAGAAGCAGACAAAGACAGAATGTCTGTATGATTGTGTGCAAGCTTTTGTGAACACTGTTTTATCAGGTGCAGCTATATACTGTAAATGTGTCTCTGCATGCATTATGGGCATGTGTCTGTTTGTGTCTGGACTTACGTACAGCCTGCCGGCTCTCAGCGAAGCCCTTGCGTAGAAAGATGCAGGCAGGCCCCAGTACGTTGTGCATGTTGCCTCCATTCTGAGCCATAGCCACTAGTGGCTCAAGATAGGCCCCCCCAGTCCCCTCCTCACAGGACTGCACTGCTCTGTAGTTCTTCTTCTGGTCCTGGGGCCACAGACATCCAGGTTGTGGGGCCAGGACATAGAGGTGCAGGGGCAGAGACAGGGACACAGACTGTGACTCAGCTTGTGGATGGACAACATGGAGTCAGACTACAACAAGAGGCTAGCTGGCATGAGGGTGGGTGGATGGAGGTGGAGGTAGAGAGGCTGAGGTCTGCTAGTCCCTGTGAGGTCAAAGGTCAGGATGGTAATGGGGCTTGTCGGGGTGTCATTCATGTGAAAAGAACACAGTCAGGGGCTGGGTTCAGTGAACGGGGCACTGAATGCCACCCATCCATCCATCCCAAAGATGCTCTCTGTGCAGCTGGGGACACTTATTTGACTCAGCACTCAGCACATACAATCAAAGAGACACAACAGCTAACTAAGACAATCAGACCAATCCACGAGAGAACACGCAGGAAGACGCAAACAAATATCTGCAAGCCATTCTGCTTTTGATAGACACAGTTTAGTGTTCCGTGTGACAGCGACCCCAAAAATGGTCACACTCATTACTGGTTAAAGATGTAGGGTTGTCAATAGATAATTTAGTCTAATCTCCATTTAACCTTTAAATACAGGGTTTAGTTCTTGATAGGAAAGCCACTTGCATATGAAAGTGATGGGTGGCTTATTTGTGCTCATTCCAATTTGCCATTGTCCCAATGGAAGGAATCAAATCCATCCAGCCATTACATTATAATGACCAATTAGTCTGTGGACCACGGGGCAGCGGCAGGCCACACAATGCCCAGCCCCAATTACAGACAGAGCCTCGGGTTAATTAAAGAGGGGAACATCAGCCACCATTGAAACCTTTACAAATATTAATCTGCACCAAGGCAAATAAGGGCCAACCTTTCTGCAGTCGAATGACAGACCAACAGAAAAGTGGCATCAGTGGACAGAGCTGAGCTGTGTTTAGAGACCGGAACGCTGACAGGCTTATGACAAAAGTGACACTATACAAGGAACACTGAGCTGGCAACTTAAGAAGGACATGCTTCTATTTCCCTCCATTGTCTGTTTCCCCCCAAAATAGCCTTTCTCAGCAGCGAGACAGCTCTCTCTCTATCCCTGCCCCACTATCCTTCCATCCCTCCCTTGGTGGGATTTTAATTAGCTTGGTGGGATATTTTGGGTGACCTTCATACTCCATCTGTTGCTGAATTTCTAGTGCCAGCTCCTGCCCTGCTACAGTGCACCCCATCGCACTGTCCACTGGGTAATCTGAGCAAGTGATGCATGAAGCAGTGCAGATTTTCTGAAGGTCCAGTGTGTCACCAAAACCACTACTAACGCGGAGACGTATGTTAAAAATGATGACGTTGAAATGGCAGCTAGAACAATATTGAAATGTGAGAAGCAGTCGAGAAGTAACTTCCTATTTACCAGATGGCTTCAACTGTTGCTTGTCATATTGTACTGTACACGCTCAAGGATGTACAGCTGCTGAAGGGGATTTAAATCCCTGATGCATGGTGTCCCGGCGCTCCCACTGAACATGGAATCCTGTCTTTATTGTGCAGTTATCATTGTACTAGATAGCTAAAGAACTGTGGCTGTCATTGTTGTACACAGACTAAGCATGTCGCGCTGGCAGATACTGTAGAACTAAGTCAAATGTATCCATTCTATAGATACATGCCGCTCAGTCAAATCCAGTTTGTAGTCCACGTATGGAACAATGAACATCAGCCGGTTGCAAAAACAACCTGCGTCAACAAGGTTTCTGCTAAGATCAGGTTATGGTTCGTGGCGCTCCTGTAGGCAGGGTTAAACAGGATAGCGCCACCTGTTGGTTTGTCCGCGCCACTGTATCCCCTCTGAAGGGGTGAAGTGGTGACGCTGGTTTGGGGCCAAGTCCTTTGACTCATGTGGTTGATCTTGACATGAACCTGCTCATTGACACCACTCATCCCAGCGAGCGGGTTCCAGGACACCACTGGACACTGTCGACTACAGTTGAGTGACGGTTAAGCCTCTTTGGCTACACTGAGGACTCCAACACAGTCACTCCAGCTCAACTGACATTCAGTAGGGAAAAACAGTTATATGTCCATCTGGTATATATCTATGACAAAGAAATATGGAAAAACAGACACAATACAGTCCTAATGTGTGGTAGAGTGGTACTGTCGTCATCCAGTCCACAAATGATTTCAAGCATCACAGTCGGTATTCTATTCTGGTCAGCGGACTATTTTAGTTACAGTGGTTCAGTGGGTTGGATGAGACAACAGCATGACACACTAGGTTGTCCTGTCTCCTCTAATATTCACAACTAGCCTATAAGAGCGGGAACACTGCTCCTCAGACCAGAAGTCTGACTGAGATCTCCCACAGTCAACGCAGCAGTGTGCTCTAAAACCGAGTCTCCTACAGTCAACGCAGCAGTGTGCTCTAAAACCGAGTCTCCCACAGTCAACGCAGCAGTGTGCTCTAAAACCGAGTCTCCCACAGTCAACGCAGCAGTGTGCTCTAAAACCGAGTCTCCCACAGTCAACGCAGCAGTGTGCTCTAAAACCGAGTCTCCCACAGTCAACGCAGCAGTGTGCTCTAAAACCGAGTCTCCCACAGTCAACGCAGCAGTGTGCTCTAAAACCGAGTCTCCCACAGTCAACGCAGCAGTGTGCTCTAAAACCGAGTCTCCCACAGTCAACGCAGCAGTGTGCTCTAAAACCGAGTCTCCCACAGTCAACGCAGCAGTGTGCTCTAAAACCGAGTCTCCCACAGTCAACGCAGCAGTGTGCTCTAAAACCGAGTCGCCCACAGTCAACGCAGCAGTGTGCTCTAAAACCGAGTCTCCCACAGTCAACGCAGCAGTGTGCTCTAAAACCGAGTCTCCCACAGTCAACGCAGCAGTGTGCTCTAAAACCGAGTCTCCCACAGTCAACGCAGCAGTGTGCTCTAAAACCGAGTCTCCCACAGTCAACACAGCAGTGTGCTCTAAAACCGAGTCTCTCACAGTCAACACAGCAGTGTGCTCTAAAACCGAGTCTCCCACAGTCAACGCAGCAGTGTGCTCTAAAACCGAGTCTCCCACAGTCAACGCAGCAGTGTGCTCTAAAACCGAGTCTCCCACAGTCAACGCAGCAGTGTGCTCTAAAACTGAGTCTCTCACAGTCAACACAGCAGTGTGCTCTAAAACCGAGTCTCTTACAGTCAACACAGCAGTTTGCTCTAAAACCGAGTCTCTCACAGTCAATACAGCAGTGTGCTCTAAAACCGAGTCTCCCACAGTCAACACAGCAGTGTGCTCTAAAACCGAGTCTCCCACAGTCAACACAGCAGTGTGCTCTAAAACCGAGTCTCTCACAGTCAACACAGCAGTGTGCTCTAAAACCGAGTCTCTCACAGTCAACACAGCAGTGTGCTCTAAAACCGAGTCTCTCACAGTCAACACAGCAGTGTGCTCTGAAACGGAGTCTCTCACAGTCAATACAGCAGTGTGCTCTAAAACCGAGTCTCACACAGTCCAACACTACTGTAAACATTCCAGTAGAGTCTGCTGAGGGGAGAATGGCTCATAATAATGGCTGGAACGAAGCTAATGGAATGGCATCAAACACCTAGAAACCATGTGTTTGACGTATTACATACCATTCAACCGATTCCGCTCCAGTCATTACCACGAGCCCGTTCTCCCCAGTGAAAGTGCCACCAACCTCCCGTGACACAATCCCAGGGTCAAAAAGGTCCAGTGTGGTCCAATAACCTCCAGTCAAGTTAAGGACACATAGTGAGACATGCACCACAGACAGTCAGGGGTTCAGGTGGACCACAGCCAGAACACAGTACACAAAACCTTACCTTCTTGGAGAAGTGAGATTTGACAGAGTTCCCCATGGTGAAGTCCCTCTCAGTGTGTGGTGCGTCTCTAAACGTGTCTGTGTTAGTATGCCTGTGTGGTGTGTGTGCATGTGTTTGCATGTGCGTTTGCATGTGCATGTGTTTCTATGCATGGGATAAAGAGAAAGGGGGTCCAGTGGGTCAGAAACCAAGACGAGGGAATTTAGGGGGGGAAAGAGACGCACAGAGAAAGAGTGGGAGAGTGAGGTTGCACAAGATCAACATAGGACCTAGAGGGAAGGACACTGGGAGTCACTGGAAGAGAGGGAAGAGGGGAGGTAAACCTAAATGGAGGAAAGCAAAGAAATACTACAAAGAATGAAAGATCAAAGTGACAAAGACATGAGAGGGAGAGGAGGCAGGCATGTCTTAGCGAGATGCATGCGCTCAAAGCAGAAAATGCAAGATTGCTTTATTCATTGGCTGACCGTCCTCTCTCTCTCTCTCTCCCTCAGTCTCTCCCTCTTTCCCCCCTCCCTCTCCCGTCTCTCTCTCTCCCTCAGTCTCTCCCTCTTTCCCCCCCTCCCTCTCCCGTCTGTCTCTCCCTCACTCTGTTGCACTGTTTCAAACCATCTCTGCAAAGAGAAAGTGGTAAAAAAGCTCATTAACATATTACCTTCCCCCGAACAACACACTGGAGACACTAATACAAATACACACACATGCATATACTGGATTAAACACACACATGCATACACTGGATTAAACCCACACATGCATACACTGGATTAAACCCACACATGCATATACTGGATTAAACCCACACATGCATACACTGGATTCAACCCACACATGCATACACTGGATTAAACCCACACATGCATATACTGGATTAAACCCACACACGCATACACTGGATTAAACACACACATGCATATACTGGATTAAACCCACACATGCATACACTGGATTAAACCCACACATGCATACACTGGATTAAACCCACACATGCATATACTGGATTAAACCCACACATGCATACACTGGATTAAACACACACATGCATATACTGGATTAAACCCACACATGCATACACCGGATTAAACCCACACATGCATATACTGGATTAAACCCACACATGCATATACTGGATTAAACCCACACATGCATATACTTTATTAAACACACACATGCATATACTGGATTAAACCCACACATGCATACACTGGATTAAACACACACATGCATATACTGGATTAAACCCACACAGATGTGGGGCTATGGAGCTAAAAATACAACACACGCTCTCTCTTCCCCCTCTCTTTTTCTCCTCCCTCTCTCTCCTCGCTCTCTCCCTCCCCTTTCTCTCTTCATGTACATTTTAGTCATTTGTCAAATGCTCTTTTCCAGTGCAATTTACAGGAGCAATAAGGTTAAGTGCCTTGCTCAAGGGCACATTGACTGATTTTTCACCTAGTTAGCTTGGGAATTCTAAGCAGCGACCTTTC
Source organism: Oncorhynchus mykiss (assembly GCF_013265735.2). NCBI lineage: Eukaryota > Metazoa > Chordata > Actinopteri > Salmoniformes > Salmonidae > Oncorhynchus > Oncorhynchus mykiss. The sequence goes on from NC_048569.1 coordinate 36,772,110, forward strand.
GGGTTACTGGCCCAACGTTCTTAACCAATAGGCTACCTCCCCCTCTCTCGTACACACACATGTACACACACAGAAGAGTGCGCTCATCACAAAGGCATGCTAAACTAGAAGGGACAGTATTGAGATCAAAGTCAAAGCTCTACAAAATATGCATGAAATGAACATAAAAGGCATGTGAATGATGGACCGACCACACACACACACACACACACACACACACACACACACGCACGTACATGTACTACACACACGCGCAAACACACCACAAATCACTGCATATACTTGCTAGACAGCTACAGGGGTCTCAGCTTTTAGACAGCAAGCTCCACAGGGATGCTGATGCTGATAGCAATCCCTGCAATCCCCTGCAGTGGCTGCCACTGGTCACATAATCAACAACATCATTTCCTGTTTGACTTTGTCAATTGTTTCCCATAGTTACACACACCAAGGTCCTATCTCTCGTCTATCCTCTCTCTTCCATTCATTTATTCTCACTCTGCCTCTCCTCTCACAATGAGCCCCCACGGAGGCTCATTGTGAACATCAGAACACATTAGAAATCAGACTCAGGAGCCGTCGGCTCTCATAATGTCAGTGCAAAGACACAGCACACACACAGCTTATTAAACCTACATAATGGTGACAATTCACATAAACAATAATGCTCACTGCATTCACACACCTCCTGATATAGACTCATCCATACAAAAATCCCTCTATAATGTGTGCTAATAACAAGTCACATGAACACCCACAGTCATCACACAAAGGAAAGCATGCATTAGTATTTCAAGAAGCTGCACACATGCAGGCACACTTGCACACACGCATACAGTTTGTCACGGGAGAGACAGGCAGCTAATTCCAATAGGAAATGTCATGTTAATAATTGCATTCGCAGTTTAAGGAAGATTTGAGCTGGGAGAGAAGGGAGAGGGGTCTGGAACTGGGAGGGCTGATAGCGTCATCTCTCATGATGCCGTCATGGTATGCCTTTTCTCATTCCATGTTTGTACTATACCCCATGTACTATACTTTGGTACTGTCTGTGAGTGTGGGCTCATTCTGTAGCCCCTATACAACAATCAACATATTAGTCTCACAGTAAAAAAGTTGTACCTCCTCCAATGACCTATAATTATTACTGTATATTATAACGCTACATTGCCTCACATAACTATTCACATACAGATGTTCTTCTGAGAAAATAGATTCATAATGTGCTTTATTCTTTGTATTTTTGTTTCATCTGGGGGTAAATACTGAAGAATGGATAACCCTTATCTCTGTCTCTTTATGGAGGAGAGCTGAGCCTGAAAAAAAACTGTTGAATTGGGACGATGACCTTGTAGCATGTTCGCAGCCTCACAGCTCTGTATGTGAAGATCACCAGAGGAGCATTCATTCAGTGACCTATAAAAGCACCCCAGGCAGAGAGAGGCTATGGTGACCTTCATGGTGACAGGTCATCTCCTGAGGTAAAATATAACAGTCGTTTTGATTCAAGTGTGAATAATTGATTAGGTTGAATTGGTTGTTATTTTACGGCAAGGAAACGATCATCTTTCATTTGAGACTAATTCATTCCGTGCTAGGGATAGTGAAGAGAGAAGCTCATGAAAAAAGGAGAATGGAGGGGGAGTAGTTTGCTGTCAACGTTTCAAATAGCAAAGCACATTGTATTTTATACAACCCCAGCCAATATTACACTTCTCTTTTTCTTCTGCATCTCATCTGCTTTAACCTCTGTGTCCCCTTTCTCTCTCTCTCTCTCTGTTTTCCTCTTTCACTGGCTACAGACAGCATCAGGTTACGATGAATATTAATAATTCATATTCACACACAAACACACGCGTGCACGCACATGCGCACGGACACAGACGTCATTACACAGTCTCTTGAATTTCACGGTCTAATCCTTCCCATTTCAATGAGGATTTAACTGAATAGTGAAAACATCTAGCTCCTTCACAACCATCCGTTAATGGACTGTATAAATACCCATCCGTGGCTATAAATAGTCTTTGGGCTATAAACATATTGAAAACTGAAATGACATGGTTCATACGACAATACCTACATCATAGCAGCTTATCCTCATCTCCTTTCCCTTCCCCCTTTCTCTCTATTTTCTGTCATCCATGATCTCTCTCCATTTTCTCTGCCCCCCTCTATTCTCTTTCCCTTTCAGATCTCATCAAGGTCAGTATGACCCTGGTGGGAGAGAGGGAAGGGGGGAGGGAGGTAAAAAGGGAGGGATGGAAAGATGGTCAGAGAACCAATAAAAAAGGGAAAGGAAGGAGACTGACAAAGGAGAGAGAGAGAGAGAGAGAGAGAGAGAGAGAGACAAAGAAAGAGAGACAGAGAGAGAGAGAGAGAGAGAGAGAGAGAGAGAGAGAGAGAGAGAGAGAGAGAGAGAGAGAGAGAAAGATGTTGATTCAGTGGAAGAGTGACAAGGGAAGGTAGGCAGGAGGGAGAGAGAGCAACAGCAGGAAAAGGGAGCAAGGGAAAAGGAAGCCTCAGCTGTGATTTTACCAGAGAGCTGTCAGATGCTGTGACAACAGGGAGCTGAAGAGGAAAAATAGAGTCCTGTGTTTTCCTTACATAACACAGGTCTATTAGCATGCCCGTCCACCTAGCTCGGATCCCTCCTCCTATTTATCCAATTCCTTAAATACCTGCTTATATGACTTGGTTTGACAACTGTGGATTTGCTCATGTGTGATTGTCAAAATCGCTAACACACAACACAGTTTAATAATGAGTAACTTATTAGCTCAAGCTGGATAAACTGCAGAACCAACACACAGCCTGTTATCAAACACGGATGTACACACAAATACACCACTTTGAATACATTGAAAATGCTTTGTGTTTGTATCCACGGTTTATAGTAACACATATCTTACAAACAAACGCACACTCTCTGTTTGACAAATTGTAAGCAGTCACCTCCATCTGGTGGTGTCATCTCAGAGGTGTTTTCTCATTGTTTTCTCATTGTTTCTCATTTAGCTCTATTTACTTATTTTCGAAGACTTCCAATGAATATTTTCCTTTCCTCAGAACAGGTCTCTTTAGGTCAAATAAAGTACTCAATACAGCAGTGAAAGCTGCGAATAGACTGAAAGAAGAGTTTGGCCCAATCGTGGCTAAGAAGCGAGGCCGAAGGTCATTGGTGTTAATTCCAGGTGGGACACAGGCCCACTGCTGTTCTGTCCATGTCCAAGGTGCTGCTGCTACCTGGATTGGTCTATAAATGAATAGCGACGGAAAATGTAGCCTATATACTGTAATTAATGTGTGACGACATCGACATACAGTCTTGCTAGGTACAACATGAATGAATTGAAAATATGAAAACAGTTATGTGTGTGATAATTATGTTCCCCATGAACTGAGAGTGTGACGTTATCATGACTGACCAAAATGTGTGCTGTTTTATTTATTCATGCGTCTAGACCGCGATGTTGTTCTTAGATCAAGATGTTCCTCTACTGATTGGAATCATTCCTCATTAAACACTCATTAGTCTCATGACCTCATCGCCCCCCTATTTCAGTCATTCCTTCTGATGAAAACGAAAACCTGCTATTTATACGGATGCTTGAGATACTACGTTTGCTTATGCAGGAATCCCTGCTTAAGTCGCCAACTTGCAAACTGGCTTTGTCAGGTAGCGTATTAGCCAAATGATTTTAATATTTTTACTACCACCATAAAAGGCTGCTCTCCTCTACTCTCTTATAATCAGGTCTTGGGAATGCTATATTTAGCTTCCACTGGCAGAAAATAAGTTCTGTAGGGATTGTATGCAGACCTTAATGGAAATGTGAAATGTAGAATCTCAGTGGGTATATTCTCACTCCGTATCAAAACATGTATTCAAAGTCTACTTGTGCCAGTGCCAATAAAAAAAACACCATCAGATGTGACATTTAAATGTGGAAGGCAGTGTCCTCTAATTGAGTATCACAACCAAAGACCCAAACATGCACATTTGTGCAAACACACACAGAGAAGTACAAACCCACGCGCGCACACACACGCACGCACACAGACAACCTTTGTATCAGACAAACAGAACATCTTGCAATATCTAGGCACCCAACTCTCAGGTGCATTGAAACTTTGCAACAACTTAATTGGACTCAACCATACTGCATTTCCAGTTATAGGTGTGATACCACTGAAAGAGTCTGAGAGCCTTGTGACAAGTCTCTGATTTTCAGTCACTAGCATCAAGTGACACAGTCACCTTGCACACTTTTTCTACTTGAAAACTCCTCCAGCTGAGCAACTTCACAGACATGCGAGTGTTAACAGATATTGTCATTAGAGGTCCTTCTGTATTCCCATTTCAAGGCATAATGATTGGATAGAGTGATAGAGGGCTACTGTCTCACTACGGAGCAGATTGAGATAGGCAGTATAGAGCACAGCGGTGCTGCATATATTGGGGTTTGCTGCCTGGAACTCCTGTGACTGATTAGAGCTCTGGCCTAGATTGAGTGGTTATTTCTGGCACAAATTAACACATGGGGAAAGTATTGCCTCCTGAGCTTTATATCTTCTTCAGCACTGAGAAAAATATTTCAAAGCACAGAAAGAAAAACTGGATATCCTACATGAAGAGCAACAGAGGCACAGTAGGAATGAGACTATTGTATGAGGACTTTGAGGAGGGCTCTCGTATTTGTAGATGGTAGAGGAGATGGGATGCAGGAATGAAGAGATGGAGAAGCACCCTTCTTTTACCATCCACCCTCACCTCTCCATCTGCAGGTGTACATCCCCAAAGTATAGCGTAGATTATACCTTTACCTTCCCCAATTTCTCACAGTGTTAGCACTGTTCAATGTCACTTTCTTTTTTAAACACTTGATGTGAGTGTGACTTACCACAAATAGCTGTGTGTGTGTGTGTGTGTGTGTGTGTGTGTGTGTGTGTGTGTGTGTGTGTGTGTGTGTGCGTGCGTGCGTGCGTGCGTGTGCGTGTGCGCAGTCGGGTGTTCAGCACAGCTACAATTTCCACAGGATTGGAAAGTTTATCCACCTGACAGACATGATGAGAGTATCCGTATTCATACCGCTACGCATGGTGGTCTGCCAACCCCTCCATCAAACTAATTACACGGAAGTTCAATTTGGACTCAAAATGTGCATACATTTTTAATATGGTCAGCAGGGGTGAATGGGTCTCCGGTCACATTTTGGCTTGGGTTGCTGCTCTACCTGTCCCTCACCTTTGACCCTACCAGACCAACCTGACACTGTGAAGCATTACATTTTTCTCTAGGTGTGTATATCACGCATGTCTGAGCTGTCTGAGCCATATCATCTAACTTATAGGCTACTATTCATATGTCTCAAACTGTCTTGTTTCAAATATAGTAAGGCATTGGAATCTTGGGGGCAAGTTCGAGACATTGTGTAGTGCACTGTGCAGTTGGACAAATCCATAATAGCTTCTCTGTTGTCATGCGTTCTACATTTCTGTATCATGAATTACTGTTAAAAAATCTTCAAAAACATGATTTGCTGTGATTATATATATATTTCCACCCTATGACGTTGAAACAATACTGTGAAATTGTGAACATTATGATAAATCATTTTAGGTGTAAGAGAAAATACCACGTGAAATTTCATCCTGTTTAGTTGGGATGCAGTTTTGGCTTGCCTAATGACATCACGGTAAATGTGTCAATAGACCAATAAGAAAGATAGTTCCAAACCTTTCTGCCAATAACAGCTAGTTTTCCGTTTTCCCCTCCCAACTCAGAACACTCCCAGACAGTCCTAGCAGAACTCTTGCTTGAAAATTGCTCTTTGCTAAGAAGCTATTTTTGTTTATTTGACCATTTTAATTTAACACAATCACAGTAAGGTACGTATTTGTTACCCATAAATGATTTGATATTGAGATAAAAAAAACAACAACAGGACCTTTAAACGTGTTTTTCTTCCCCATCTCTTTGTTACACAACAAACACCTACGTGTTTATTCGTAAGAGTGCGGTTTAAACCAATGCATTAACGGGACAACGGTGTAAATTAAGTTGAATCTTTTTGCATTGTGTTAGAGACAATCAGTTTTACAGTATAGTGATGGTGTAGCCTATGAGGGTTGTCTAAAATGACAATTAGAAATTACCCTTGAATTAAAACAATACATAAATTCCTATTGAATAAAAAGGAAACTTCTGTCACGCGCCGTTTTTTGGCAATGGGCGTATGTATTGATAATGACTATTAATCCCCAGTCTAATTTACTTGTTGAATCCTTGTGCTGACTTTGAATGTTTGTTCGATAGTAATCATGTGTTGTAGTTCTGTCTAGACACGGGACTACTACGTACCTGTCCGAAGACTGATTTCACTATCGGGTGCAGATTGGAGTCATGTTCAGATGGAGCTGTGCTGAGTCTTTTGGAGGTGCGGCTGGTAGCGGGGCCGGTAACTGGTGTGGACGTTGCGGGTGGGACAGAGTTTAAACTCGTGGACGACCCAGTATTTATTCTGTCCTTCGATTCAAAAAAGTACGCAGTATCGTCGGATTGTTTAGTATAGGATGGAGTTGGCGAGGACCTCCGCCCCGGACGTGCGTTGCCGTGGTGATGAGCTGGCGGCAGGTCACCTCTTGAGGTGTGGTGGTGGTGGTGTGGGTGTCTAGACGACTTACTGCGGTCTTTCCCGCTCCGATCCACCCGCTCTCTAACTTCTTCCTGGCTGTAGCCGTCATTGTAGTGGCTGCTTTGTTGGTGGGAATGTCCCCGTTTATCACATCCATTCCTGTCTGTCCTGCCACCAGCATGCCTCGGTTGACAAAGGGGTCTGCGCGCGCTTGCCTCGCGCTCATCGGTCCAACACGGCTCGTCAGGCACATCTTTACCTCCGTCGGGTTGACGTATGTGACTACAGTGGCTGCGCGACCCATGATGCTCAGAATGTTCGGACCTCCGACTCACCGGCACGGCCGGAGCTCTCAGCAGAGAGGTGGTAGATTCGCTTTTGGGAAGAGAGGCGCTCATTGTCCTATGCCGTTCCCTTAATGTATTACTGTGTGCAGATACCAGGACAGGAGGTCGTTAAGACAGATGCACCTGTGTGGTCGTGCTGAGCATTTAGCCAATGTGTATCTGGGCAGCCTGTTGGATCACCTATTCGCGCGTCTCTAGCCTAGGCTACAATGCAAACTAGGAACACACACCTACACTCTCACTTGTGAAATGATAAAGTTCTGAATGCTACCTGCTCGCGCAATTGTAAAGATGTCCTTACGTGTCAGGCGAAGTGAGGAAACAGTCGCTTCTATAGTAGGGTACTAGGGGGTAACTAGCCCCCCCCCTCCCCTCCCTAAGAACAATGTCTAATTGCTGACACAAAAAAAGCAAGTTTTGAAAAAAATTGGTAGGTGGATGAAGATCATGCTTAGGCGAATGCAATATAAAGGGAACTAAATGGCCAGTGTTTACACTTTTTTTGGTTATTTCATGAAATGTTGTTTTTAAGAAAAGGAGCGTTACCCTGGTAGAAGAATATGGCATAGAGTTTCACACAAGTGTGTTAAAATACATTTGAACAGTTTTATTTAGAAATGGTTTGGTAAGTAATACTGAAAAGCTGTCTAGTTGTCTTATTTGAATGATTTCCATAAAATATGGGGAGGGGGTTAATGGTGTTGCACGTCACCATTAATATCCTCACTCTGAGGATATTTGATGTAAAGTCCCTCTTTTTAACTCACCTGCACATTCATTTTCTTTGTTCTTTCTTTGTTGTTCCTTTTCCATACAATCCATTATGTCCAATTGCACTAAATATGATTTGAATAATGCAAGATTTTAAATTCCAGCAGTCTTTAAAATTACATTCAGGAGCAAAAGGTTTTGAATAGTTGTTTTTAATTAATATAAAATATATAATATTGGAATGGAATGAAAATAATAACGCTGTAATATAACATTTAATTACAATAACTAATTTACTCCGTGTAACATTGATGTGGAAACTCTTATGCTATGCTATTGCACGATTCTAATTTTAAAGACAGGTGGTAAGGGTAGGTGACAACTTGAGATCGACCGATTATGATTTTTCAATGCCGATACTGATTATTGGAGGACCCCAAAAAAAGTGGATACCGATTAACCAGCCAATTTTATTTATTTATTTGTAATAATGACAATTACAACAATATTGAATTAACACTTATTTTAACTTAATATAATACATCAATAAAATCAATTTAACCTCAAATACAGTGGGGCAAAAAAGGTATTTAGTCAGCCACCAATTGTGCAAGTTCTCCCACTTAAAAAGATGAGAGAGGCCTGTAATTTTCATCATAGGTACACTTCAACTATGACAGACAAAATGAGAAAAAAAATCCAGAAAATCACATTGTGTGATTTATAATGAATTTATTTGCAAATTATGGTGGAAAATAAGTATTTGGTCAATAACAAAAGTTTATCTCAATACTTTGTTATATACCCTTTGTTGGCAATGACAGAGGTCAAACGTTTTCTGTAAGTCTTCACAAGGTTTTCACACACTGTTGCTGGTATTTTGGCCCATTCCTCCATGCAGATCTCCTCTAGAGCAGTGATGTTTTGGGGCTGTTGCTGGGCAACACGGACTTTCAACTCCCTCCAAAGATTTTCTATGGGGTTGAGATCTGGAGACTGGCTAGGCCACTCCAGGACCTTGACATGCTTCTTACAAAGCCACTCCTTCGTTGCAAGGGGCGGTGTTTGGGATCATTGTCATGCTGAAAGACCCAGCCACGTTTCATCTTCAATGCCCTTGCTGATGGAAGAAGGTTTTCACTCAAAATCTCACAATACATGGCCCCATTCATTCTTTCCTTTACACGGATCAGTCGCCCTGGTCCCTTTGCAGAACAACAGCCCCAAAACATGATGTTTCCATCCCCATGCTTCACAGTAGGTATGGTGTTCTTTGGATGCAACTCAGCATTCTTTGTCCTCCAAACGCGACGAGTTGAGTTTTTACCAAAAAGTTATATTTTGGTTTAATCTGACCATATGACATTCTCCCAATCTTCTTCTGGATCATCCAAATGCTCTCTAGCAAACTTCAGACGGGCCTGGACATGTACTGGCTTAAGCAGGGGGACACATCTGGCACTGCAGGATTTGAGTCCCTTGCGCCGTAGTGTGTTACTGATGGTAGGCTTTGTTACTTTGGTCCCAGCTCTCTGCAGGTCATTCACTAGGTCCCCCCGTGTGGTTCTGGGATTTTTGCTCACAGTTCTTGTGATAATTTTGACCCCACGGGGTGAGATCTTGCGTGGAGCCCCAGATCGAGGGAGATTATCAGTGGTCTTGTATGTCTTCCATTTCCTAATATTTTCTCCCACAGTTGATTTCTTCAAACCAAGCTGCTTACCTATTGCAGATTCAGTCTTCCAAGCCTGGTGCAGTTCTACAATTTTGTTTCTGGTGTCCTTTGACAGCTCTTTGGTCTTGGCCATAGTGGAGTTTGGAGTGTGACTGTTTGAGGTTGTGGACAGGTGTCTTTTATACTGATAACAAGTTCAAACAGGTGCCATTAATACAGGTAACGAGTGGAGGACAGAGGAGCCTCTTAAAGAAGAAGTTACAGGTTTGTGAGAGCCAGAAATCTTGCTTGTTTGTAGGTGACCAAATACTTATTTTCCACCATCATTTGCAAATAAATTCATTAAAAATCCTACAATGTGATTTTCTGGATTTTTTTCTCATTTTGTCTGTCATAGTTGAAGTGTACCTATGATGAAAATTACAGGCCTCTCTCATCTTTTTAAGTGAGAGAACTTGCACAATTGGTGGCTGACTAAATACTTTTTTGCCCCACTGTAAATAATGAAACATCTTCAATTTGGTTTAAATAATGCAAAAACAAAGTGTTGGAGAAGAAAGTAAAAGTGCAATATGTCCCATGTAAAAAAGCTCATGTTTAAGTTCCTTGCTCAGAACATGAGAACATATGAAAGCTGGTGGTTCCTTTTAACATGAGTCTTCAATATTCCCAGGTAAGTTTTAGGTTGTAGTTGTTATAGGAATTATAGGACTATTTCTCTCTATACCATTTGTATTTCATATATTGGATGTTCTTATAGGCACTATTGAGTATTTCCAGTGTAACAGTATAGATTCCGTCCCTCTCCTCGTTCCTACCTGGGCTCGAACCAGGAACACATCGACAACAGCCACCCTCGAAGCATCGTTACCCATCGCTCCACAAAATCCGCAGCCCTTGCAGAGCAAGGGGAACAACAACTTCAAGGTCTCAGAGCGAGTGACGTCACCGATTGAAACGCTATTAGCGCGCACCCCGCTAACTAGCAAGCCATTTCACATCGGTTACACCATCCTAATCTCGGGAGTTGATAGGCTTGAAGTCATAAACAGCTCAATGCTTGAAGCACGGCGAAGTGCTGCTGGCAAACGCACAAAAGTGCTGTTTGAATGAATGCTTACGAGCCTGCTGCTGCCTACCACTGCTCAGTCAGACTGCTCTATCAAATATCAAATCATAGACTTAATTATAACATAATAATATGAAATATGAGCCTTAGGTCATTAATATGGTCGAATCCAGAAACAATCATTTTGAAAACAAAACGTTTATTCTTTCAGTGAAATAGGGAACTGTTCTGTATGTTATCAAATGGGTGGCATCCCTAAGTCTAAATATTGCTGTTACATTGTACAACCTTCAGTGTTATGTCATAATTATGTACAATTTTGGCAAATTAATTACGGTCTTTGTTAGGAATAAATGGTCTTCACACAGTTCGCAACGAGCCAGGCGACCCAAACTGCTGCATATACCCTGACAGCTTGAGAAGTGACACAATTTCCCTAGTTAAAAGAAATTCATGTTAGCAGGCAATATTAACTAAATATGCAGGTTTAAAAATATATACATGTGTATTGATTTTAAAGAAAGGCATTGATGTTTATGGTTCGGTACATTGGTGCAACGACTGAATGTGCTTGTTAAATCATCACCCGTTTGGCGAAGTAGGCTGTGATTTGATGAGAAATTAACAGGCACCGCATCGATTATATGCAACGCAGGACACGCTAGATAAACTAGTAATATCATCAACCATGTGTATGTAGTTAACTAGTCATTATGTTAAGATTGATTGTTTTTTTATAAGATAAGTTTAATGCTAGCTAGCAATTTATCTTGGCTTCTTGCTGCACTCGCGTAACAGGTAGTCAGCCTGCCACGCAGGCTCCTCGTGGAGTGCAATGTAAGGCAGGTGGTTAGAGCATTGGACTAGTAACCGGAAGGTTGCAAGAACGAATCCCCGAGCTGACAAGGTTTTAAAAATCTGTCGTTCTGCCCCTGAACAAGGCAGTTAACCCAACATTCCTTGGCCGTCATTGAAAATAAGAATGTGTTCTTAACTGACTTGCCTAGTTAAATAAAAGGTTAACATCAGCAGCCACAATCAGTGTCCAAAAATGCTGATTACCAATTGTTATGAAAACTTGAAATCGGCCCTAATTAATCGGCCATTCCGATTAATCGGTTGACCTCTAGTAACTGATAGCGCTCTAGCGCTGATCCTAAGCACGGGGGCCCCTTAGGGGTGTGTGCTCAGTTCCCTTCTGTACTCCAGGTTCACTCATGACTGCATGAGACAGCCTATAGGGAGGAGAACAGAGACTTGGCCATGTGGTGCCAGGACAACAACCTCTCACTCAACGTGATCAAGACATAGGAGATGATTGTGGACTACAGGAAAAGGAGGAACGAGCACGCCCCAATTCTCATCAACGGGGCTGTAGTGGAGTAGGTTGAGAGCTGCTTTGGTATCCACATCACCAACAAACTATCATGGTCCAAACATACCAAGACAATCATGAAGAGGGCACGACAAAGGCATGGGTCCTCAGATCCTCAAAAAGTTCTACAGCTGCACCATCGAGAGCATGACTGGTTGCATCACTGCATGGTATGGAAACTGCTCGCCCTCTGACCACAAGGCACCACAGAGGGTAGTGCGTATGGCCCAGTACATCACTGTGGCCAAGCTTCCTGCCATCCAGGACCTCTATACCAGGCGGTGTCAGAAGAAGGCCCTAAAAATTGTCAAAGACTCCAGCCACCCTAGACATAGACTCTTGTCTCTGGTACCACACGGCAAGCGGTATCGGAGCACCAAGTCTAGGTCCAAAAGGCTTCTTAACAGCTTCTACCCCCAAGCCATAAGACTCCTGAACAGCTAATCAAATGGCTACCCAGACTATTTGCATTGCCCGCCCCTTTTACGCTGCTGCTACTCTCTGTTTATTATCTGTGCATAGTCACTTTAACTATTACCTCAATTACCTCGACTAACCAGTGCCCCCGCACATTGACTCTGTATTGGTACCCCCTGTATATAGCCTCGCTATTGTTATTTTACTGCTGCTCTTTAATTATTTGTTACTTTTATTTTTTATATTTTACTTATCAAATTTATACTTAACACTTTTTTTCTTAAAACTGCATTGTTGGTTAGCTTGTAAGTAAGCATTTCACTGTAAGGTCTACACCTGTTTTATTCAGCACATGTGACAAATAACATTTGATTTGATTTGACCTGTAGGTCACAATTAAAGCTATCCCCAGTAAAATTGGAGCTCATGAGCCCACCTCCTGCATTGCTCACACCTAATCCAGTCCCCACCTGTGACTGAAAACAGGGGGTGAGATACCAATTGAAAAGCTCTCTCTTAAAAATGTAGATAGCTATCTAGCTATATGATATAACATGCTGTGGAAAATAGCTAAATGGCTATACATTTGCATTAACTGTAAAGCTATCAGTCACTAGTGGAATCGTTTGCAACTGAAATGAAGTTACTTTATCTTTTTTTATGTATTTTACCTCAGACGATTGCTAGCTAGTGCTCCTAGCAGGTAATGCTAACTAGCTAGCTGGCTAGCTTTTTACTTCTGTTGAAGTTGCTAGCTAGCAAGTTAGCATAAACAAGCACTAACTGGGCTAGTCATTGTCTAAATGACAGGTAGAAACACATTCATAACCTTAAGGGGGTAACTGGTCCCCAACACACTCATCCAACATATTACTACTTTACAAAAAAAAATAAAAAATGTTTCTCTCTTAACAAGTCGATTATTTATCTTAAGGCTTTTTTTACTTGTATATTTAAAAATAATATATATAAAAAAAAATATATATATATATACAGTGCCTTGCGAAAGTATTCGGCCCCCTTGAACTTTGAGACCTTTTGCCACATTTCAGGCTTCAAACATAAAGATAGAAAACTGTCTTTTTTTTGTGAAGAATCAACAACAAGTGAGACACAATCATGAAGTGGAACGACATTTATTGGATATTTCAAACTTTTTTAACAAATCAAAAACTGAAAAATTGGGCGTGCAAAATTATTCAGCCCCTTTACTTTCAGTGCAGCAAACTCTCTCCAGAAGTTCAGTGAGGATCTCTGAATGATCCAATGTTGACCTAAATTACTAATGATGATAAATACAATCCACCTGTGTGTAATCAAGTCTCAGTATAAATGCACCTGCACTGTGATAGTCTCAGAGGTCCGTTAAAAGCTCAGAGAGCATCATGAAGAACAAAGAACACACCAGGCAGGTTCGAGATACTGTTGTGAAGAAGTTTAAAGCCGGATTTGGATACAAAAAGAGTTCCCAAGCTTTAAACATCCCAAGGAGCACTGTGCAAGCGATAATATTGAAATGGAAGGAGTATCAGACCACTGCAAATCTACCAAGACCTGGCCGTCCCTCTAAACTTTCAGCTCATACAAGGAGAAGACTGATCAGAGATGCAGCCAAGAGGCCCATGATCACTCTGGATGAACTGCAGAGATCTACAGCTGAGGTGGGAGACTCTGTCCATAGGACAACAATCAGTCGTATATTGCACAAATCTGGCCTTTATGGAAGAGTGGCAAGAAGAAAGCAATTTCTTAAAGATATCCATAAAAAGTGTCGTTTAAAGTTTGCCACAAGCCACCTGGGAGACACACCAAACATGTGGAAGAAGGTGTTCTGGTCAGATGAAACCAAAATTGAACTTTTTGGCAACAATGCAAAACGTTATGTTTGGCGTAAAAGCAACACAGCTGAACACACCATCCCCACTGTCAAACATGGTGGTGGCAGCATCATGGTTTGGGCCTGCTTTTCTTCAGCAGGGACAGGGAAGATGGTTAAAATTGATGGGAAATGGATGGAGCCAAATACAGGACCATTCTGGAAGAAAACCTGATGGAGTCTGCAAAAGACCTGAGACTGGGACGGAGATTTGTCTTCCAACAAGACAATGATCCAAAACATAAAGCAAAATCTACAATGGAATGGTTCAAAAATAAACATATCCAGGTGTTAGAATGGCCAAGTCAAAGTCCAGACCTGAATCCAATCGAGAATCTGTGGAAAGAACTGAAAACTGCTGTTCACAAATGCTCTCCATCCAACCTCACTGAGCTTGAGCTGTTTTGCAAGGAGGATGTGCAAAACTGATAGAGACATACCCCAAGCGACTTACAGCTGTAATCGCAGCAAAAGGTGGCGCTACAAAATATTAACTTAAGGGGGCTGAATAATTTTGCACGCCCAATTTTTCAGTTTTTGATTTGTTAAAAAAGTTTGAAATATCCAATAAATGTCGTTCCACTTCATGATTGTGTCCCACTTGTTGTTGATTCTTCACAAAAAAATACAGTTTTCTATCTTTATGTTTGAAGCCTGAAATGTGGCAAAAGGTCGCAAAGTTCAAGGGGGCCGAATACTTTCGCAAGGCACTGTATATATATATAGATCTAACTTCATTGGAATATTTATATCTAAAACTTTCTCAAATTGCATTTTTTTAATCAACTTAACACAAAATAATGTTGTTGAAATATCTCAAAAAGTTGTGATGACACAAAGCACATTTTTTGTTCAGCAAGAACAGTGACAGTCAGGGAAAGTTTTGGGTTGACAGTGATTGGTCAGTGGCAGAACACTGACCAATCACTGTGCAAGTATTTTGGTCAGTTATTGATTATTGGCAACCTAAGTGGGACTGCATCTCTTGGACAAATACATAAGGCCTATTCATGTCAAACGGAAATATACTGAACAAAAATATGAACACAACATATAAAGTGTTGGTCCAGTGCTTCATGAGCTGAAAAAAAAAATCCCAGACATTTTCCATATGCACAAAAAGCTTATTTCTCTCAAATTTTGTGCACACATTTGTGCACATCCCATTTAGTGAGCATTTCTCCTTTGTCAAGATATTCCATCCACCTGACAGGTGTGGCATATCAAAAAGTTGATTAAACAGCATGATCATTACACAGGTGCACCTTGTACGGGGGACAATAAAAGACCACTCTAAAATGTGCAGTTTTATCACACAACACAGTTTTGAGGGGGGTGCAGTTGGCATGCCGACTGCAGGAATGTCCACCAGAGCTGTTGCTAGAGAATGTAATGTTCATTCCTCTACCATAAGCTGCCTTCAATGTCGTTTTAGAGAATTTGGCAGCACATCCAACTGGGGTCACAACCGCAGACCCCGTGTAACCAGTATTTCTGTCTGTAATAAAGCTCTTTCGTGGAGAAAAACTAATTCTGATTGTCTGGGCCTGGCTCCCTAGTGGGTGGCCTGGCTTCCAAGTGGGTGGGCGTATACCCTCCCAGGCCCACCCATGGCTGCACCCCTGTCCAGTCATATGAAATCCATAGATTAAGGCCTAATTTATAAAAACAAAAATTGAATGATTTCCTTATGTGAACTGTAACTCAGTAAAATCTTTGAAATTGTTGCATATTGCGTTTATATTTTGGTTTGTATACATTAATATCATCACATTTCATAATGAGTCATACTGCAGGGAAGGAATTGTCTCTTCTCTCCTCTACATCTTTTGTCTAGTATCTTTCCGAGGACCATTGGGAATAGGCCATTGTAGCCTACCACAGTAGAAAGTTGACAGCCTGCATGGAATTCCGAGCCAAACTCCCCCTCCCCAGTCCTATCTAATGTCCCAGCTTTCCATACATCTTGTATAACCTAGCCTACATTAAACATTTTCAAATGATCGAGCTGATGAAACCCTAGAGGCTCAATGGCCTCAAAAGAAATCTCTATATATTAATTTTCATCCACAATGTCTAAATAGGATATTACCACTCCTGTTGGCAGATTGCTCTTTTTCCAGTGACCTCAGTCATTCTCTGGCCTCTCCCCCTGTGTGAGCCCCCTTTCTCTCTAGGGTAAACAGATGCTCTCAAGCTGAAAGTCTTATGTAACATTGTACATTCACCTTTCAACCCAATTACCACACTGTAAAAACATATTTGTTGACTCAATTTACAAAAGTTTGTTACAAGTCCAATCAGGATTTCATGTTGAGTTAGCTTAATCTAAAGTTACTTCAACCTAGTAGAGTAAGTGGAACTGACACATTTGGATTTAATAGCTTGTTGAGTGACCATGATACTTGTAGTCAAATCAATGTGCTTCAACTGTTTGTTATAGTTGTGCTAACAAATTTATTTAAAACCTCTCTGGGATTATGTGGGGCGGTAGCGTCCCACCTCGCCAACAGCCAGTGAAAGTGCAGGGCGCCAAATTCAAAATAACAAACATCTCATAATTAAAATTCCTCAAACATACAATTATTTTACACCATTTTAAAGATACAATTCTCGTTAATCCAGCCACAGTGTCTGATTTCAAAAATGCTTTACAGCGAAAGCACCACAAACGATTATGTTAGGTCACCACTAACTCACAGAAAAATGCAGCCATTTTTCCAGCCAGAGAAAGGAGTCACAAAAAGCATAAATAGAGGTAAAATTAATCACTAACCTTTGATGATCTTCATCAGATGACATTCATAGGACTTCATGTTACACAATACATGTATGTTTTGTTCGATAAAGTGCATATTTATATAAAAATCTCATTTTACATTGGCGCGTTACATTCAGTAGTTCTAAAACATTTGGTGATTGTGCAGAGAGCCACATCTATTTACAGAAATACTCATTATAAATGTTGATGAAAATACAACTGTTATACATGTGTAACGGATGTGAAACGGCTAGCTTAGTTAGCAGTGGTGCGCGCTAAATATCGGTGACGTCAATCGGTGACGTCACTTGCTCTGAGACCTTGAAGTAGTAGTTCCCCTTGCTCTGCAAGGGCCGCGGCTTTTGTGGAGCGATGGGTAACGATGCTTTGTGGGTGACTGTTGTTGATGTGTGCAGGGGGTTCCTGGTTCGTGCCCGGGTATGGGCGAGGGTACGGTCTAAAGTTATAATGTTACACATGGAATTAGAGATATACTTCTCCTTAATGCAACCACTGTGTCAAATTTCAAAAACACTTTACGGATAAAGCAAACCATGCAATAATCTGAGTCTAGCGTTCAGACAACAAAGCAGCCAAAAAGATATCCGCCATATTGGGTGGTCGACATTAGTCAGAAATAGCATTATACATTTTCACTTACCTTTGATGATCTTCATCAGAATGCACTTCCAGGAATTGCAGTTCCACAATAAATGTTTGTTTTGTTCAATAATGTCCATCATTTATGTCCAAATACCTTCTTTTGTTAGGGCGTTTGAAAAACAAATCCAAAAGCGCGTTCAGGTCCAGCCGAACGTCGGAAGAAAAGTTCAAAAAGTTCCGTTACAGTCCTTAGAAACTTGTCAAACTAAGTATAGAATCAATCTTTTGGATGTTTTTATCATAGATCTTCAATATTGTTCCAACCGGAGAATTCCTATGTCTGTAGAAAAGCAATGGAACGAGAGCTAACTCTCTTGTGAACGCACCTCAGAGCCTGTGGCAATCTGCCAGACACCTGACTCATTCCTCTCTCATTCGGTCCCACTTCACAGTAGAATCCTCAAACAAAGTTCTAAAAACTGTTGACATCTAGTGGAAGACACAACATAACCAATATCCCACTGTATCTACAATAGGGGCTGAGTTAAAAAACTACAAGCCTCAGATTTCCCACTTCCTGGTTGGATTTTTCTCAGGTTTTCACCTGCCATATGAGTTATGTTATACTCACAGACATCATTCAAACAGTTTTAGAAACTTCAGAGTGTTTTCTATCCATTACTACTAATAATATGCATATATCAGCATGTGGGACAGAGTAGCAGGCCGTTTACTCAGGGCACCTCATTCATCCAACCTACTCAATACTGCCCCCCTGTCACCAAGAAGTTAAGTTGTTTTGGCAAATTACTTGGTGGAAAGGACAAGTATTTGCTAGTCAGAAAAACAAAACTATTAGTTGTTTCAACATACCAAAGTTTGTCACAATTATGCCTTACAATTTTAAGTTGTGTCAACTTCCAATTAAATTACACATTTCTGAACTGGGCTGAAATCTTTAAAATAATATAATAATGATTTCAGAAGGGAACATTATGCTCCCATCTGTCTCTTGCTCATGTGTGAGCATTTTCACCAGTTTCAAAACTGGCAGTGCACTCAGTAATGTCGACTAACCAACACCACTTTAACTACAACAAGCTAAGTAACCGTTACAGAAATGTTTTACTCGCTTGAATGTTGACATTGCTCTGGATTAAAGTGCCTGCTAAATTACCAAAATGTACATTTTGGTCATCTGAATTTAAAATTTGTTATGTTGCTTCAGTTGATTTGACTTCTTACTTTTCAATTTATATGTTGCGTAAACATATCGTTTTTTGCTAACTCAACTTGAGTTCATAAGTTAAGACTATTTGATGTGTTGTAGTTATCTTAAAACTTGACATTTTTTGTCAGCACAACTGTTATGTTTCTTCAGTTGATTTGACTTCATGGTTATGAATTTCTAAGTGGAATAAACACACAGTTCACTTTGCTATCTCAACTTGATTGAATATCTTTTGACATTTTGAGTGAGTTGAAGTCAACTCAATTTTTGAAAAAAAGGTAAACTCAACTAATTTAGTTGACTTGGCTAGTTTAAACGAGTCATTTTGACTGAATCCTTATATCCTTTTTTACAGTGCATACATTTTTTTAATGGTAAAATAAAATGTGACATGACTAAGACAAACCCTTCATAAAAGATGAAGTGCTATCAGTGGTTGAAATTGTGTGATCATTTGTGCTTGCTGAAAATAATGGTGTTATATGTAGCTGTTATAATTCAATCAATACAATATAAACTAACTGTCTTTGCAACTTTTGCAAAGCCTTTATAAAGATACAACAGGTGAGGGACAGTAGATCTGAAGCTCTTTATCAATAGCAGTTCTTCAGATAAGAAACTTATAACCTATTTCTGTTCATGATTGCATCATTACATAATGAAAGAAAAACTATGTTGTGTAGCCAGATAGTTGCAGTAAAACCTGACAGTCTTGCAAACCCATCTGCATGCCCATGGTCTTGAATCAGAGCAGATGCCCAGGGATTCAGGGCAGAAGTCCATATGTGAAGAAGTCCAATTAGACATACAACCTCTCCCTCCCAACTGTGTTTGAGTGTGCAGTCCTAATCCAGGCTCTAGTCATCTCCTTTCTAGACTACTGCAACTCTATGTTAGCTTGTGCCATCAAACCCTTGTAACTTATCCAGAATGCTGCAGCTCGCCTGGTGTTCAAACTTCCCAAGTTCTCCCATGTCACCCGCGCCTCCGCACACTCCACTGGCTTCCAGTCGAAGCTTGCATCTACGACAAGCCCATGGTTCTTGCCAATGGAGCAGCAAGGGGAACTGCCCCTCCCTACCTAGGCTATGTTCAAACCCTAAACCCGAGCACTCCGTTTTGCCACCTCTGGTCTCTCGGCTGTCCATCCCCTACGGATCAGTTCCAGTCCAGTCAAAGCTCTTCTCTGTCCTGGCACCCTAATGGTGGAACCAGCTTCCCCCTGAAGCTAGCACAGCAGAGTACCTGCCCATGTTTGGAAAATCCCCCCCCCACACACACACACACAAAAATATATATATTTTCCTACTGGCACTGACTTTGCTGACTATTTTGTTGACTGGAAATGTACTTGCTATGACTGTAGTATGTGGTTGTCTCACCTAGCTATTTTAAGAGGAATAAAATCTGGATAAGAGTATCTGCTAAATGACTAAAATGTAAATGTAAACTGTAAGTGGACTCTGTCTCCCCCATCTTCCCTCCCTCTGCCCCCTGTCTCTCTGACATCTGTTTCTCTGTCTCCCCTGCTCCAGGGATAGGCAGCAGAATATCTCGCTTATCTTTTCGTCTCTTTCCCATTCCCTGTTTTCCTCGCCTTCTTTTCTTGTTCTTGTTCATGCTATTTCTAGTTCTGTCATCCTCTCACCCTCCCTGTCTTTCCTGTTTCTATGTGTCCTTCTTTCTTTGTAGAAAGTCTACAACCCCCTTGGAGTTCTTCATACTTTATTGTGTTGCAAAGTGGGATTAAAATTGATTTAATTGTCTTTTTTTTCAATGATCTACATAAAATGCTCTGTAATGTCAAAGTGCCAGAAGAATTCTAACATTTTGTAAAAAAAAATATGAAATACAAAACACTAATATAACTTGATTAGATAAGTATTCACCCCCATGAGTCAATATGTTAGAAACACCTTTGGCAGTGATTACAGATGTGTCTTCTTGGGTAAGTTTCATATATTGTGCAATATTTTCCCAAGTTCTGTAAAGGTGTTGAGGATCATGGCTAGACAGCAATTTTCAAGTCTTGCCATAGATTTTCAAGCAGCTTTAAGTGAAAACTGTAACTTTACCACTCAGGAACATTCACTGTCTTCTTGGTAAGCATCTCCAGTGTAGATTTGGCTTTGTTTTGATTCCAGGCTGTATCACAACCAGCCGTGATTGGCAGTCCCATAGGGCGGCGCACAATTCGCCCAGCATCGTCTGGGTTAGGTTTTGGCCAGTGTAGGCCGTCATTGTAAATAAGAATTTGTTCTTACAGTTTTTCTCAATTGCTAAAACACTAAAACCCATTGGCTGAACAAAGTTCTCAGTTGCCTGGACTCATTTAGCTAATTATGTAGTCTGTTGTCAATACCTTAAACCATTTCACATGGTAAAACACAATTTGCAGATCTCACTTAGACTTTTCAGCAAAACTCTAAACACATTCTCTTTCTCAAAACACATTCTGCACTCTAATGCACATGTCGTCCATACTGGTAAACACAAGTGGCCACAATCAAATACAAATAGAGAACATATGTCATTGATTGAACACAACCAATAAAAATTGATTTAACCTGTTTCAAATGATGAAACACAACCAATATAAGCCAGTTCAGAGAGCAAACAGGTTGTTGAAGGTGGGAAGGAGAAAGTCTGAGAATGGATACTGTAGTACAGTGCATTGTAGGCTGTATACTGTACAATGGATGAATTGTATGGCCCTGAACATTGTGCTTTCCATTTATTACAGTTTTTTCCAACTGCTTACACACAAAATCTTTTCATGTCACACGATTTTTGAAACCTCTCACTCAAAGTGCAAAACTACACACCAAATATCCAAAACCATAAGCTATTTCTCAGCCTTTGACTCAGTTGTCAATTGCATAAAACACTTTTTTCAAAACACTACACACAATTCTCTACCTAAAACACAAAAATCTAACAGGAAGTGACTTGCTTTCCTTTTCCAAACACAACCAATCAAAATGCTACACTTATTCACCAGGTCACACACACACTCCTCACATGTGCAAACACTAATAGCTTAACTGATCACTAACCAATCACTGCTTTACTGTAGTATATGCCTATAAATAGGTCAAAGGTCAGATTACCTGTTTTGAACAATGGATGCCAACAATGGACAGAGAGCAAGAGGAGTAGGAGGGAGAGGAAGAGGACGAGGGCAAAGAAGAGAAGGAAGGAGAGGCATCTCTAATGAGATTAGGGCAAAATTTGTTGATCATGTGATCATCCACGGTTTGACCATGAGAGAGGCTGGACTGAGAGTCCAGCCCAATTTGAGTCGATTTACAGTGGCGTCCATAATTCGAACCTTCAGAAATGAGAACAGGTATGCAACTATCTAATGACTATTTTAGCATTACAGTAATGTACTGTAAAATACGTATGACTTCATAGTATTGCATAAACATTTGTAACTCTAAGCCATCCATTTACTGCACTGCATTGAATGAATAAGGTTGGTTATCATGCTGTACTACATTTTTTTGTACATTGTTTACAGTTCCTATGCTGAACACATACTGTGTTTGAATTCTGTACAGAGTGGAAAGGCAAAGACATCATGGAGGACGAGGACGCTTGTTTACAGATGTACAAGAGACTGCAATTACAAATATGGTCTATGTGGGGACATAGAAGTTGCCTCTGTCCAAGGTTGGATACGCCATGCTAGGAGATTCTTCCCTCGATGTTTGACAAGAGAAAACCTATCTTGTGATGTGGACAAAGTATCGTGGCCAGACTCAGGCCGGAGAAGAGATGAAGCGTAGCTTAGCACTGGTGACTGCCCCCCCTACCAATTCCTGTACTGCCCCCTTGGGACGCCACACACACAATTGTGTTCTTTACTGTATTCTAAAGAATATACTTTTGGTTTACATATGTTTATGGTTTTGTTGTATGCTACTGTATACAACAGTAATGTTTGGCCTAATAAATATTTTCTGTTTCTACATTGCATTGGTGTTTACAGTGTACTTGTTACCCATCTCAGCAGATTACTTTCACTGTAGAACATTGCATTGGTGTTTACAGTGTACTTGTTACCCATCTCAGCAGATTACTTTCACTGTAGAACATTGTATTGAAATATAGATATAAGCCTATGAAAGACCATTGAGCTTTAGATTTAGAACAACTGTGTTTATATGGTATATCCAAAAATTTACTATTATGAAAGCAGTGTTTGCCATTTGATGCAAATGCTTCATTCTGACATGTGTTTATGGCATTTTGAATGCAGTGTTACATTTTGAAGGAGATGTGAGGCCTTTTGCATTTTGTGTGTGCAGTTTTGGGAATTGTGTGTAGAGTTTTGAAAAAAAGGAGATAGTTTTGAAAACTTGTGTAAGCAGTTGGAAAAAACTGTAACAGTACTGACTGCTCAACAGACTGCTGTCTGTCTCTTATCTCTGACCACATTTTGCACCCCCATTAACCCAGTCCCCTGGCACAGTTTGGTACCCCTGAAACATTTATCCGTTGTTTTATTAATTAACCACACACAAGCTTATGGCACATACAATGAGGACAGAATGTGAATGAACGCTCTTATCTGATACTTTGCTTCTCAGGTAGAAGCAAATCTCTATGGGTTGAAAAGACACTGTCACTGAAAGTGGCGTTATTACTAAGTGCCTGCATGTGCTCACAAATAATGATTACTGCAATATAATTTACTGATTAGTTTAGAGGGTTTTAGTTTATATTGTACTATATCATGATTTATAATTGAATGAACCATTCACTTTTACTTCTACTTAAAATCATTTTTTAGTTCAGTCCTCCAATAGCTTGTTATTTCTTTCACACTGTTTTGTGTATTCTGTTTCTCCACTGCCACAGGTTCTAATCTTTCCATCTCTCTCTCTCTCTCTCTCTCTCTCTCTCTCTCTCTCTCTCTCTCCAGGAGTGACTCAATTGGACAAATATTATTTCGGAACTATATTTCCGCCTCAATGGACGGAAAGCTGATTTTTGCTCACTCATCTGTTTGGCTGTTTATCTGTTTCCAAGTACACTCTAAAGTAATGCTTGTTGGCATCTCATTAAAAAATATCCCAAATTCCCAGAAAAACAAAAGAGCAAACAACATTTTTAAGTGTTGAAGAGAGGAGAACGTGGTATATTATTTACGATTAACGGAAGAAGTGAAAGGGGATTGAAAACTGTCAACTAAAGGAGAGGTGGGTAAGAAAGGGGGGTTGGTGGAGATTTAGAATGACGCAAAGAGAGCAGAATAATAACTAGTGCTATTTATAGAATCACAGAGACCTTTGTCTCTCTGCTAAAACACATACTCCTACCCCGTCTCTGGGTGTTCTTTTGAATGGTAAATAATGCATGGGGCTTGCAGATACCCTCGTTTTAATGATACTAGGTTAACACAGGGGCAATTAACTTTGTAATTATACTATTATAGGGGCTTAATTACAATATTTACTTCAATTGAAAGATTTTTGTTGAGCTAAATCCTACAATCACTCTGTAAAAATGTCAGCCTTAAATTGTAAGGTGCAGATCACCATCTTGTGCATGTTCCCAATTAAAAAGCTACACACCATCTCCCCCTGGTGTCAAGATCCCATTTAAGAGTAGTCCAACAGAAAAATACAGTACAGGTAACTGACAAAATAATGGAAACACTTGCAGAAATGAGGGCTACGAAGTATACTGAATGCAGGTGCTTCGACACAGGTGTGATTCCTGAGGTAATTAAGCAATTAACATCCCATCATGCTTAGGGTCATGTATAAAAATGCTGGGCAGGCCAATACTTTGGCTACCATGGCTGTGCCCCCATAGGATGACAACGAACCCATCCACAGGGCACGAGTGGGCACTGAATGGTTTGATGAGCACGAAAATATCATATCCCAAGGCCGACTCAGTCAGCAGTTCTCAATCCGATTGAACCCTTGTGGGAAGTTCTGGAGCTGCGCCAGACATATCGTTTTCTACCACCATCAACAAAACACCAAATGATAGAATTTCTCATGGAAGAATGGTGTCGCATCCCTCCAATAGAGTTCCAGACAATTGTAGAATCTATGCCAAGGTGCACTGAAGTTGTTTCCGCGCTTATAAACCCAGGGTCGTTACACTACTCCCTCCTTCCAAAGAGCGCGTCCTCGCGCTAGCTTGCGACTTTACGTCTTACAGGAACGCGCTCGCCGGCCAAACACACGCACTGTCGTGGATGCAAGGTCCGATCACTTCTGACACTTCTGTCTCGAATCCTCGACCTTCTAGCCCGAGGTCCGGCGCGCTATCGACTGTGCCGCAAAAGCATGCTCGTGCGGCAGAGTCGATTTCCGCGCTTATAAACCCAGGGTCGTTACACTAATATATGTATTTATTTCTTTTTTCGTGGACCCCCTGCAGTGCTTCCGTCTGCGGACCCCCGGTTGAACACCCTGGTTTAAAACATGAATGAAGATAAGCCTATGAAATGTATAATATGCCACATAGGATGTCATCTAATATCTGACGTCTCAAGAGAATACCATATTTACTAACTTCTTGAGGACTGATTTCTTTTCTTTTTTTTTTACGCGTGGGGGAGGGGGATTTGGTGCATAAATTGGAGGGCTCATTGGCTACTGTACCACGCGCTCCTGTGACGGGACTATACAATACCATTCTCCGCTGGGCAGAAAGTGCTCTTGGAAAAGTTTTACTCCTGAAAGTATGGCCAGATATAAGCCCTGGCAGTTTGGTTGCTGTCTCTGTATTGGTTTATTGGGTGCTATAATATCCATTTGTCTCTGCATAGCCTTCGATGTATTTATCCACCGAGGATGCTCGGAGGACACCTTCAAGAACGCGGCGGTTTCTGCGGACTCTCAACTTTGCTCAGAGATTGGCAGGTAAAGTAGAGTACGGTTGCTTTGCATAGTTAGATACACTCTTAGAAAAAAAGGGTTCCAAAACGGTTCTTCAGCTGTCCCCATTGGAGAATCATTTTTGGTTTCAAGTAGAACCCATTTTGGTTCCAGGTAAAACTCTTTTGGGTTCCATGTAGAACCCTTTCCACAGAGTACTACATGGAACCGAAAAGGGTTCTTCCTGGAACCAAAAATAGTCATTCAAAAGGTTATCCTATGGGGACAGCTGAAAGCACCTTTTTTTTCTAAGAAGTTACAGCTTGTGAGGTACATCTTATTTGAAGTTTTCACTGTTATCAATAGGTGTTTGGTCTGAACAGGTGTTTGATGGTTCTGTAAAATGGCTCAACTGGTCTCTTTAGGCTACAGGTTCAAGCCATGTGCCTTATCCTGTACTGTACAACATACATTGAAATGTCAATATTGCAGGGATACTCAATCTTTACTGCAGGCATTAGAATCTTTGTAGACTATTTATTTTCAACCGAGCCAAGGTGCAGTGAGATATAAGATGTAGACTAGTGAACTGTAAACGGATTAAGAGATTTGATAGTCTGTCATGGAGATTATGGGCTGAAGAACATTTCATTGAATTGCATTGAACCCAAGTGACTTGATTCAACTGTGACTGATCAGATCTATAGCTTTACTTGTATTACAAAAAAACAAATCAAGTGTGCCAGTCAACGACAATGTCTGTAAATTCAGAAAATGTCCTACAATAAACATTTGTTATGTTTTTTTTATCTGTGACTTTTCCCATGTATTTTAAGCACACAGACATGTTTTGTGTATTCAATGGCTTGAGCTTTACATTCCTTCGATATAATCCCTAACTTGGCATTACCATTTTGTTAATGTGAGGGCTACCATGACCTTAAATAAGTAGCATCAAATCAAGCTTGAAGTCAGCTCCCCAAGCAACAGAAAATATTCAGCTTTGTTAGCTGAACAGGTAGTGGTAGAGCACACACCATGCTTTTCTGTGTTGAAGGTCATAATATGTCCCCTATTGGCAAGATGCATCCAGCGAGCAAATAATTACAGGAAAGAAAATTAGGAAAGGAAAAATTAAGTGAGGAAAGTGCGCTAGGAAAGGTGGAAAGGAGCTAGGACAGGAAAGTAGATAAGGAAAGGGAGGAAAAGGAAGCTTGAAAAGAAAGGAGATAAGGAAAGAGAGTTGGGGAACGAGGAGAGGAAAGGGAGGCTGGGAAGTTGAAAAAGTTAGATTCCATGCTTTAAAACGCTCTGGATAAATTATGTAAATGAGTTCTCATGTATGTGATAGGGATTAACCACAGCCAGTAAATGGCGATATTATAGGTTATAGTGACAGGCTAGTTTTAGTGACAGGTTGCTGCGGGGCTGCAGCTAGATACTATTACGATCAGCTGCAAAAGTTGTCGCTCTTCAGCAATCCATTTCCTTCTTCAGTTGTGTGAAACTATCTTTATCCTTCGCAAACAATGAGACATGAAGACACTCTAGGGGTACAGATTACCCAACATGCACCACCTGACTGGAGGAGAGAGGATGTAAGGACTGTTATAGTTGGACATACTTCTGTTTGGTGGGACATTTGCACTGAATGTACATGTATAAACCAAACAAGCTGTGTGATGACACCATGGCCTCAGATCCTCATTACTGTCCCCTTTATTGTTGTTTAACAAAGAGAGGAAATGAGAAAGGACACAAGGCTTTTAATACCTGAGTCATAATATTTTTATGACCCTATTTTAATGACCCGGAAAAGTCCCGCCAGACATCAATAAGGGGTCCTGGCTTTCATCTGGATTCACTTGGTCAGTCTTTATCATGGAAAGAACCAGTGTTCTTATTGTTCTGTATGTTCACTGTAGATGTAGGATCTTTTTCACCAGTGAGCCCATGCCAAAAATGATGTTCCATTAACAGGAAATGGCGAGACAACAGTAGAAACAGATAGAATTGCAGTGAATGCTTCACTTGACCCTGTGTTCTTAGACTGAGGAGAAAAGTCTTCAAAAGTTTTGAATTCTACTACCATAGAGAGAGGTTATATAGGCATATTCAATTATTTTACTGGGTCCTCTTTGCTTTCTATCTGAAATATATATTTTTTCTTCATTCAATGACCCCCAGGCAAATTCATCAGTTGGCAAATGTTTGTCATCCTCGGTGATTATGACCATCTTTAATGTAACCCTGATCAAACCTCTGATTTAAAATATCCATATGTAAAAATAAAAAAAACTCCTCAAACGACCAAAGTGAAAACAAGGACCCATATAAAAGTAACGTGTTAGATATGATGAGTGGTATTCAGAAATAGTCGGTTTCCTCTGTTAGCTGTGCTCTGGGGGTTGAGACATGGTGCATGGCCCAAACTTGCCTCTTGGCATGGGATTTGTCATTCTGACTTTCTCTTGAACATAACATAACTTAAGTTTCAGTGAAATTACTCAACTACAGGAAGCTGTGAAGTGCGTGTGTGTGCGTGTAGCCTATGTTCACACAGTCAGTGTTACCCTGTCAAGTATTGTTTATAGTGGAGCATTGAAGTTATACTGTAATGCAGGGTATCCCAAACTCTGTCCTCTTGACCCCAAGCGGTGCATGTTTTGGTTTTTGCCCTAACACTACACAGCTAATCAACTAATCATCAAGCTTTGATCATTTAAATCAACTGTGCAGTGCATCGTGGAAATTCTAACCAATAAGGAGAGACTTTGTTATTTCTTCAAACAATCATACTTACAACATTGATTAATTATAGCAATAATGGAGCTGGTCAACGAACCACCCCGTAGGTGATTAGTTGAGAGCCCGATGATACAGGAAATGCTGATGTGTTATATACTAGACCTAAAAATGCTAAGTCATGGCTCGTTCCACCCCTCCCCAGCAGACCAGGGCATCGTAAGCTACCTTGTTTTCTTCTTGTGGCTGTGTGTATCGGGTGTGTGAGGTCATAGCGCACAAACAAGTGATAACGTTAGTTCTGTTGCTCCTCTCTGTTCAAGCCAGCATCTGTTCACCTCATCTCTCCACACAGAGTCAAAGTGGAAAAATGCCTGCTCCTTCTTACAAGACAGTGGACATTTACAGCGCATGTGCATAACAAAGTTAACCATTAAGAAATATTAAATTCATTACATTGTCTCTGCTAAACAAGCTTAAAGAGGTTATACAGGATTTTTCCCCTTACAAGTGTTAGGGCAAAAACCAAAACATGCACCCCTTGGGGTCCTGAGGACCGAGTTTGGGAAAAGCTGCTGTAATATGTGCTGTGTTTCCAGAGACATACTGCTAGAAGGAGGGTCGGCAGTAGATGGGGCCATTGCAGCTCTGTTGTGCACCTCACTGGTCAACCCTCAGAGCATGGGCCTGGGAGGAGGCTCTATATTTACTGTTAGGGATACATTTGGTGAGTCTGTTCTTTACTGTTCTTTGCTTCTGTGTTACTGTACCGTGTAGGGTTTAGACAATAATGTTTGTGGTGGAATTGTGTGACCTCTACATCTCTTTATCAATCTATTCTCAGGTAAGGTGAAAACCTTCAGTTCGAGAGAGACTGTCCCACAGTTATTCAAAGCTGACCTGCTGAAGGGCTGTCCCACATCTGTCACATTTATCACAGGTAGGTAGACTTGCCAATCGGTGGAGGAATGAATGAATGGCTTGATGGAAGGATCAGTATTCAGAATGAATATGTAAACATTGCATGACAACAACTGATTCAAATTACTCCAAGACCACTAAAGTAGAAATGTCTTTTAGTCTTTCTTACATCAAATGTGAACAAACCACAAGCCCATTTCTGTAACCCTTTAATATTGCTCTCTGTCCTGGAGTGTGGCATCCCATGTCTCTTCTCGCTTGTGCTTTACGCCTCTTCTGACTTTGTGGCCCCTGGTAGGTAGTCAATGGATTGGCGTTCCTGGAGAGTTGCGTGGGTATGAGGTGGTTCACAGACAGTATGGGAAGCTGCCCTGGGCCAGGCTGTTTGAGCCCACCATTAGACTGGCCAGAGAGGGATTCCCTCTGCCGCCCTTCCTGGGACGCCTCCTTAACTTCCCAATCATAGAAAACCTGGTGAAAGCAACATCACTCTGGTAGTACAACATATCACACTGACACACAGGAACTCAAATGTGTTCCATTTGTTTTCATTCTAACTGTACTCCTTCCTAAAACAGGCATTCTCCCAAATTAAAAGTCAACCAAGTTGTTTCAAAGTGCATGTATCTCAGTCAGAGAAGTCCAGATATCCTGCCAGATATCCTGTCCTATTACCCTAGCAATGAAGCTAATAATAAACTTGCTCTGCTGTAGTCTTTATCTGTTGGCTCAGACCAAGTTCTCATCCGTATGGTTGTGCGGTACTATACACAGACAGACTGCAGAGGCTTTCCTAAAGCCCAGCCCTGGGATTAACATCAAAGGGGGTTGTATCCCCTCAGCTCCCCGCTCTCCTCCCCTCTCTCCTCCTCTTACAGAACAGAAGTCTAAGCAGTAGCACAAGATCTGCATAGAGAAAGTGCCCTTGGCACCCCAGCAGACGGACAGGGGGATTCACATATACTCAGGGATAATTTGAGATGCTAATGAGTTTCCACAAGCTGCTTAGGAAGGGAGATATTTATGAAATTAGGTGGTAAACAGAGATGTAATGTTTGTTGGCGGTAGCTACTTCTCTGTTCTATCTCTGTAATCCAGTGAAGTCGCTTAACATCCAAGTAATAGGCTATGGCATTGGCTACATGTGCATGTTTATGTTTGTTATATTGTCTTTTCCCAGTTTATGGTTGCTATGGTATAATGAATGCATTCCCCTCTCCCAGTGAGGTGTTCTGCAACAAGAACAAAACGGTGCTGGGCATGGGGGACATATTGAAGTTCCCTAAGCTGGCGGAAACCATGGAAACCATTGCAGAACAAGGAGCAGATGCCTTTTATACTGGCCAAATTGGACTTGACTTGATCCAAGATGTAAAAGCAGCAGGTGGGTGAGGTTTGTATGTGTAAATGAGAGAGAGCGAGAGGGAGAAAGAAGGAAGGAACAAATTATATCCCCCAAAAATGTATATGAAAACTCCAGCTTGTTATGTTTTCTTGTCTGGATTGCTCACATGGATAGACATACTTTGTTCCCCATTATATTTTAGGTGGGACCCTAACCATGGAGGATCTGAAGTCATTCCAAGTCAGAGTGGAAGATGCCTGGACTGTTCCTCTGGGAGATTACCAGATGCACATCCCTCCACCTCCAGCAGGGGGAGCCATGCTTGCCTTTATTCTCAACATCATTAAAGGTGCATGATCAAATACTTTCTCAAGTCTTTCAACTCAAATCATCGTGGTAGCTCATCATTGAACAGTTCCAAAATGTCCCTTCATCGAGTAGTAGAGATTTGAATGGCTGTTTGTGACCTTTCCCAGGGTTTCATTTCACCCCCAGGTCCATGGAGGGGGACCAGAAGGTCCTAACCTATCACTGCTACATTGAGGCAGCTAAATTTGCTAACGGACAGAGGAGACGCGTCCGCGATCCTGTCTTCAACCCTAAAAAAGTAAGGATCTGAGAAGAACGGCCTCTCTTTAAGTGTATTCTGTACTTTTCACCCACTAATTTGTGAAATCTTTTTTTTAATGTAGGATGCATCGTATATGGTGGACTCAGATTTTGCTGATCGGATCAGGTTATTGATCAGTAAAAACCGTACCTATAACAACTCCTACTACAACATCACACCTTCCCCTGACCGCTTTGGGACCACACACGTGTCAGTCCTGGCTGAAGATGGATCTGCAGTCTCTGTCACAAGCACCATCAACCAAATGTGAACCTCTACCCTCGCTGAGATAGAGAACATTACAGAACAGTAGCTACATCCCTCTAAATAGAACACTGTCTACTGTATTAGAACACAATCTCCTTCTAAATATGAATAGGAGGACAGTCCTGACGGCAAACCAACCAGCTAACACTGCAGCTTTTGGAGTTGTGTACTCTTCACTTGGCTAACAAAACAGTCTTTCTTTCTCTCCTCGCAGTTTTGGTGCAGCGATTTACTCTCCTAGAACAGGCATCATCCTTAACAATGAGCTGGCGGACTTCTGTTTTAGAGCAGAGAGAGTCAGTGCAGGTAGATTAAATGTTTTTAAATGAATGTATCACGTAGGCCTACCTGTCTAACCTCTAACTGGTATTCATGGGGTGATATCTTATTATATAAGTCTATGGGTGATATCTGTGCATATGATTATATCTAATTTCTCACAGGTGAACAACCTCCCTCTTCAATGGCTCCAGCTATACTGAGCTCCAGCTCTGGAAAGAATACCCTTGTAATTGGGGGATCTGGGGGCAGCATGATCACCACCGCCATGGCCCTGGTGAGTCTAGATTACATTTCTACCAGTTTTACAAGTCTGACTGTTCCTTCTCCACCCATTGCCTTCTGAAAAACTGAGAAAGGGATCCATAGGGCCTCATCAAATCCATCCATCTCGCTCTCTCTCACGCTCTCTCTCGCTCTCTTTCTTTTTTCTCTCCTTTCAGTCAATCATGAACCACCTTTGGTTGGGGATGAGTTTGAAAGAGGCCATTGCTGCTCCTGTAGTGTTTGTTGACGGCAACAACAACGTGAACTTTGAGCCTGCCTTTGATAAGGTAATTCCCATGTTCGTATCCTCTCAGTAAACCAATGAAAATGACAGCCAAGGTCACTGCAATTGATTGCCTGAGAGCAGTGACCATTTGAGAAAAGTAAGGAACTTGTATGTCAGCCCTGCATTAAAGAACATAAATGGTTAAAGAAAAGTTTGATAAATAAAAACAGATACCAAGTTCAAGAAACATTCTCTCCGCAATATTAAGCTGATCCACCTCTAAAAAATGTATATTTTTATTTTTTAAATGTACACTGTGTAAGTGTTGCTTCATTGCAATCAAACCATAACGTGGAATAGGTAAGGATTGCGAGTGGTGCTTGTTTTACCCTAACTAACTGTCTGTCTGTGCTTTCAGTCTGTGATAGAGGCCCTAAAGTTAATTGGACACAGAGTGACAGACTACCCATACTTCTTCAACGTGGTCAATGCTGTGGCCAAGGAGGACAAATGCATCACAGCTGTGTCAGACGGCAGAAAGCAGGGCAAAGCTGCTGGCTACTGACCAATAGAAAACCAGGACATTAAGAGGTTCCCGGGACCAGGTGTTCCCTTACTCAGGTCTACAGCCAAATAGTGGGCCTCAGGACACTGCAGTAGATCCAAGGGGATCATCATTTTAGTGAGATGTATTTTTATAGTTCATTTATCTTTATATATTTAACCAACAGTCCAAGAGCCTTATTCTAAACCAACAGTCCAAGAGCCTTAAGAAGAATCAAATGTGCCTCTTGACAAAATAGTTTGGGCTTTTTTGGGGGGCCTCTCACTTTGGCACTCAAATGGATGGAGTTTCACATTTTACAAAGTACATACAGTACATATTTGTTCTTGAGGACTTACTGCACAGTACACATAGAGTATAGTGAGGTCCTGAAGGAACTGACATGGGAACAGAAGGTCAGTACTGCCTGTCAGCCTGTGGTATCATGGGGCTCTTGCTGTGACCACAAGGACCTGTCAGATTCAGGCAGAACATGTAACAACACAATCCTCCAAGTGAATTTATTAGTCCTTCTCTGGAGTGTAGTAGCAATACTCTGAGACTCACACTTTCATTAAGATAAAACAGGCTTTCTGCAGCCCCCTTTCACAGTACATTGTAATAGAATCAACATCTGAAATAGCAAGTAAATCGGTTAGAGGGGCTGAATGAATTCTGGTGCGATAGTGATAGTGTGCAATCTTGCAAAAGCTTTAATGGCACGTATTACCAAAATGTGAAAAGTAATGAGCACTGATGTTGATACTGTGAGAGTACTGTGCTAGCTTTTTATGTATTTAATTGACCTCACCAAGGCCTGTTGTCACAAATGTACAGATTTATATAGGTCCCCTCCAGGTCTATTAAAACTTCAACTAGTGTTAACTTTCAGCATGTTGTGTCTGAGTTGAATACTAATTAGTTATATTTTTTCTGTTTGCCCTAAAAGAGGTGAGAACAGCCCCCCCCCCCCCCCCCCCCCCCGACAGAGACAAAGGCAATAGTAATGAGATGTGTTTCAATAGTGGAGCTCATGAATGAGTAATGATCTCCAAAGTGGATCCTCCCAGGCGCTAGATGTGAATTATGAAAACATGCAAATCTGCTACCCAGTGTTAGGTGCTGGTGTCTGGTGTTCATGTGGGATAATTTGGAGTAAAGGAGCTCAGTCTTTGGTATGTGGCAGAGTGTTTCATCAGGTTTAGCTGAATGACAGTAAGGCTCTCGTGAATCAGACCATCTCGAACACTCGTGGAAATGCTTGACTAAAGCCTTAATCAACTCTCCAATACAGCATATTCTCTGTCCAGGGCATGCCAAAGCTGTAAAATAGTTGTTAAAAGCTTTGCCTCGTGGTTTTGTCTCTTTTGTATCCTGCTCTCCAAAGGTTTAAGTGCTTTATGGTCCTTTCCCTCCACTAATACAGTGAGAGATGTGGTATGACCCTGTCAGAAGAGACAGTATTGTTGAGGTCATGTCATGAGCGTTTACTGAACTCTTGTTGGTGGGAAATTATTGTTAAAGTCATAAACTGTAGCTCTGCAGCACTTTGCCCCGTTGTCCATAGTACGTCACATAGACTATGTCCAGAACATGACGCTAAAGACAATAGACACAGGTTCAATATTTTCTGACAGACCTTGTCCCTTTTTGTTTGCTATATTTGGTCATAGAGTATATGGTCTATGCTACACATTCACTATATCCCTGATATGGTGCCACTGAGAATAGTTTCCGGTTTGGTTTACATTAGTTTTCTTGTTATCCTCTATGCTATTATGGCATAATGGTTTCATGTTTACTGTCCAAATAACATGCATCAAGTAAACACATGCAATATATAGTTTTTTGAAAACGTGTGGGGAAAAAGTTATGTAACACTTAGCCTTACAAGATAAAAAATGATCATCAATAAATGTGTTGTCATGGTATAGGCAATGTGATGCAGAAACGTTGGTGGTTTAGCAAATAGATTTCTGGTAACTTATACAGTGCTTTTGGAAAGTATTCAGACCCCTTGACTTTTTCAACATTTCTTAACGTAACAGCCTTGTTTAAAATGTATTAAATTGTTTTTCCCCCCCATCAATCTACACACAATACCCCAATAATGACGAAGCAAAAACAGGCTTTTAGAAATGTTTGCAAATGTAAAAACTCAAATATCACATTAGCATAAGTATTCAGTCCCTTTACTCACTACTTTGTTGAAGCTCCTTTGGCAGCGATTACAGCCTTGAGTCTTCTTGGGTATGATGCTACAGTACAAGCTTGGCACACCTGTATTTGGGGAGTTTCTCCCATTCCTCTTTGCAGATCCTCTCAAGCTCTGTTAGGTTGGATGGGGAGTGTCACTGCGCAGCTATTGTCAGGTCTCTCCAGAGATGTTCGATCGGGTTCAAGTCCAGGCTCTGGCTGGGCCACTCAGGGACATTCAGAGACTTATTCCAAAACCGCATTGTCTTGGCTGTGTGCTTAGTGTCGTTGTCCAGTTGTAAGGTGAACATTCGCACCAGTCTGAACGCTCTGGAGCAGGTTTTCATCAAGGATCTCTCTGTACTCTGAAGCTCTGTCAGTGACCATTGGGTTCTTGGTAATCTCCCTGACCAACGCCTTTCTCCCCTGATTGCTTAGCTCTAGGAAGAGTCTTGGTGGTTCCAAACTTCTTCCATTTAAGAATTATTGAGGCCACTGTGTTCTTGGGGACCTTCAATGCTGCAGAAATGTTTTGGGTACCCTTCCCCAGATCTATGCCTCATCACAATCCTGTCTCGGAGCTCTACGGACAATTCCTTCAACCTCATGGCTTTGTTTTTGCTCTGACATGCACTGTCAGCTGTGGGACCTTTTATATAGACAGGTGTGTGAATTTACCACAGATGGACTTCAATCAAGTTGTAGAAACATCTCAAGGATGATCAATGGAAACAGGATGCACCTGAACTCAATTTCGAGTCTCATAGCAAAGGGTCTGAATACTTATGTAAATATGGTATTTCTATTGTTTAAAAAATATATATATATATATAATCAATTTTAGAATAAGGCTGTGGGCGAATCTATTTATTAGTATAGCCTACATGGTGTATTTTACCAACATAAATTAACAAATGGTAAACAAACATTGCACTTTGCAGTCGTATCATGAGAACAATTGAACCATGAAGTAAGCCCTCTGTTATTATTTTAAACTTTGTTTCTGTCTTCCTGTGTTTTCATTGTTGGTCAATGCTTATAAGATTGTTGCAGTCTTGTTAACATTACATCATAAAACTGTTATATGGGTATGGCTTGTGAATTATTAATCTTGAACCAATAACATGTCTTCTCAAAAGCAACACAAATAATATATATATATTTATTTTACAGAATATAACATTTGGTTTAAGGCAAACCGTGATTATAATCATCTATTATCTCAAAATGAAAATCCTGACTGAAAATCCATGAAAGATTGCAGTGAAAGAAAAACATTGATATAGTGTTGGCACAGTTACTAAGAAATATTGAGATGGTACAGATAGTACCGCAGAGTGGAGGAGGACTGTGGAGAATGAATAGCTCTATCTCAGGATCTGGATCTCAGACTGAGGCACTGGAGGGATAGGAGACGTTGGAGGGTAGCTTCTCTCCACTTTCTAATGACACCAATGAGGGGAGAAAGGTGACCCTGGCTTACCAGAGAGGACTAAGGTCATACTGTAGGTCGTAGGTCTTTGCTGAGATGACAGGAATCTGAACGTTTTTCTCTTGGTTTGTAATATAGTCTATAGAGTAGGGCCAGGACGATACCAATATCGCGAAGCGGATTAACTTCATCAGGAAAACAGCCCTAATGTTGGAAACAAATATCATTATGTTGTCATCCAGAGTCCGATGTATATGTTTTCTATCTACAGCACACAATATTTTACATACAGTACAGCAGGTTTTTAAAGGACCAAAGAGAGATCTGCTTCGTGTATTCATTTTTGCCATGGAAAAAATATTGCGATACTGGTATTGTCACAGCCTTATTGTAGATGTGGCTTTCATCTGAATCATAAGCCCAATCAGCCAGCCTGTCTGTGAGAGCAGAGGTGTGTGGTTTGCCTCAGTTCGTGGGAGCAGGGGTCTGTGGTTGGTCTCAGTACCCAGCAGCGTAGCCCCATTTCCTGGGGTCGGATTCAGCTTGGAGCTGGTCTCCCTGGCGCAGCACTGCCTGAACCACAGCCCCTGTGGCTGTCAGGAACTCTGTCTCATGGTTCTTCAAAGCCAGACCTGCCATCACCATCTGTAAAGAAAGCTTACTCATTGTGACACTCCTTTTTATGCACTGTGGAGTATGTGAATTCACTGTCGTCAATCTTCTAACCCACCTCGTCAAACCCGGGCTCTCCCAGTGTAGTGTTAGGACTCAGCTGGTTGTGGATTCTAGGATCTGCCACAGCTTTCTTCAGGTCGTAGTTAAAGAACAGCGTGTTGAGAATCACCTGCAGAATGAACAGCCAACAATTTAGTCACGGACGACAACTTGGTAGAATGCAAAGAAAGTATTAGAGTACTT
The DNA here is from genome assembly GCF_013265735.2 of Oncorhynchus mykiss. Lineage (NCBI taxonomy): Eukaryota > Metazoa > Chordata > Actinopteri > Salmoniformes > Salmonidae > Oncorhynchus > Oncorhynchus mykiss. Next base: position 36,809,408 of record NC_048569.1, read on the forward strand.
TCACACAGCAATGACAGGGCATTGTAGCCTGATGTACCGTGGCAGTTGCCGTGGTGATCTTTGTTCCTCCTGAGCCCCCCACCACCATCTTGACATTGTTGTTCCTCTTGTCAAAGAGAATGGCTGGACACATAGAAGACAAGGGCCTCTTACCTGGGGAGAGATAACAAGGCAGTTAGGCCCATCCTTACCCACCACCAAGTACCAATTTCTGCTATTAGAGCCGGGTGGTGAACTGATAAGTGTGGCGTCTGTACAGATGTAGCCCTTACCTGGTCTGATGAAGTTGTTTGGTGAAGGAGGCACTCCAAAGCCATTGGTGATGAGAGGGGAGCTGAAGTCATCCATCTCATTGTTGAGGAGGATTCCTGTAGATTGTGACATGACTTTGGAGCCAAAACTAAGGAGGAAGTAGAAAATAATGATAATGAGGACTAGCTCCAGTTCATTTTTCTAATCAAATGTTTAACTGAGACATGATTCCTACAATTGATTGATGGTGCTGGTGGCTGCCACTGCACTCCCGTCCTCTGCCACCACAGACAGATGTGCTGTCCCGTGGTTCTCGGGGACAAAGTAGTCTGGCTCATAGTAGTTCATGTGATGGGTGGTATCATCTGTGATCTTCTGACGGAGGGCATCGGCAAAGTAATCTGAGGTCATGTTGCGGATGAGCTGAACAGGCGAGGGGACAAGAGAATGAGTCTCAAATGAATGCCCAATAACAAAACTAACCATTTAGAACAGTCTAGAATGATGAAGCTGTACTGGTTTGCATTTACAGAAATGCCAACATAGCACCTGTACAAATAGTCTCTTGGTAGACAGAAGTTCATTTCAATCAATAATCCAATCAACTCTCTTATGTGAGCATATTTAATAAAAGGGCTTACCAAGAAAACAGGATTACAATGTTGTTTCATCTATGATCAGGCTATTAGCTGGCCAAATGTAGGCTACATTAAAAGTGCAATACTTTTAATATAACCATGTGTGGGTTTTTGGTGAATTTATGTAAATCACGAAGCTCATCTGTATTTCCTTTGGTGCAGGAATAGGGGTTAAACTATGATTTTTCATTGTCCTCGTTTCCATAATGTCGCCATGATTGTTTGTGTCTCTCTGCCGTTGTTTTCACAGACACCCAAATATCACCTTTGTTTATTTTGATATGGGCCTATTAATCAACGAGACACCTGATATTTGTTACTATTATTCTGTGTTATTATTAGCCATTGACACTGTTATTGTTTAATTTCACATGGTTGTGTCTCAATAGGCCACTCGGCTAAAAATAGGAGTTGAGTGCAATTGTTGGGTCAGTCACCTGTAACTGCTCATCCAATGGATTAAAGCTGAGAAAAATAAATCACTGCCTTTTTTGTTGAGTGCTCCAACTCCTTTCAACTTTGAATTAGTCCTTCTGTAAGTTTTTCTTGGCAAGCCCTTTTGTTGGATTTTTTGGCATTGTTACCAAGCATCCCTCTTACCTTTATTTATTTGCTGTAGCTCGGAGGCCTACCTGAAATCATATCCATATTAACTGTCTCCAATGAACATGAACTTATTGACCCATGACATTCCAACACATACAGTACTATGAGCCGTTGATTGAATATGATCAGTAAGTGATTGAGAGTACTATTGAATATAAACTCTGGGGAAGATGGGGGTGAGACTTACATCAGAGATGCTGAGGAAGTTTGGATCTCCCAGCATGCTTCGCTTGGCGTAAGCAAATCGGAAGGCCTCAACCATGCGGTGGTACGTGAGGATCTTCTTCTCAGTGCTGGAGACACTGTCTGAGGTGAAGTTGTATCCTGAAAACAGTAACCAGTTCAACCATAGGCACCATCTTTACATTTATTAAACAATAACAGAGTACGTTCAATTTGATCAGGTGAAGTTGACATTCAAAGGGTTTTACTCTCGATATAAAAGTTCTGTTCATTCTGTTTCCCTATTCCAGACTCTCAGTGTTAGAACTGTTTTAGCTCACAGCCATAGAGGAGGAGAGGATGGGAAAAAACAAAAGAGAACTGTAACCAAATGGAATTGTTTGATGAATTTCAGCTGACAGGCAGTAGCAGAAGTCATGGAGAACTGTCAGGATGAAGGGCTTGAGCGGGCCCTGGCATGCCAGTGTTATGTGATTCCCCCACCACTCGTCTGTGTCCAATTAGAGGTAAATTGGTCAGATTAGTGTTTGCGGTAGAGGCAGAGAGCCACTGTAAGTGGGGCGGCCAGGCAGAGGAGCCACAGGAAGAGACGGTTTAGTTTAATTAGGTAGTTTAAATACTCTGGAATAAAGTTTCCATCTAATCCCTTGACAGACACTGTCATATTATATAGCTACTGTACTGGGAACCAGCAGAGAGAGGGAGTCTGGAGGAAGTACTCTATTGACTAGATATCCAATAGACCCCGGGCATTAATGTGAAGCTGAAACAGAGCTGGGGATGAGAAGAGGAGATGTATTTTTACACACCAATTACTGGTCAGTCAGCAGCACCACCACCGAACAGAAGGTGGTTATCTATCTGAATATGCATGGTCAAGAGAGAGACATGGAGCATACAGTAACGGGATGAGATAGACCAGGGCTGCTATAATGGTAATGAACAGTTCAGCATCATTTTCCGCAGTTAACAGTGCTGACGGAGCACCAGGCCTGCAGAGCAGAGTGCCTCGGGTGTGATGGCTCAGAAAACAATTATCTTTGGTTCTTAATTACTCCTATCTGGAGCAGCTGCCACATCTCTAATACATTTGTACTGTAGCATGAGAGTGACAGGCTGTCCAAATGTGACTCAAATATTTTTCCAAACCTCCTTAAATAGAACAGCCACAGTTTGATGTTGAATTACAACTCTGTGTCATCAGGTTGAAGACTTGCCATCCAGGATGTTGAGCATGAGGGACAGGACAGGGCCACTGGCTGGGGCGTTGGGCACATACATGATGTACTCCCCCACATTAGAATTGAGAGGACGCTCATCCAAAAAAGGCTTGTAGTTCTTTAGGTCATCCAGTGTGATGATACCATCTGAAACACATACCGGTAAACAGACAATAAGACACTGTTTCTGTTAAGATGATCAGCCAGCAGACCCTGAATGAAATTCAATCAAAATTGCGGTTTGTTAATATTTGGTAGATATAAGGGAGAAGCCAACCTGCTGACTGAATGTCCCTCACAAGGTTCTCTGCCAGTGGGCCTTCGTAAAAAGCATTAGGCCCCTCATTTGCTATTGTTTCATAGGTGTCAGCAAGTTTAGTAAAGGTGATGGTGTCGTTTTCCTTCAGGATGACACCATTTTTGTCACAAAACACCTCACTTAAAGAGAGACCAAAAACAGAGATGTCAGAGACAACATATGAGACACTGAGCTCTCATGTTTGGGAATAAGGGCAAAAATCATCTTAAAAGGGGATTATCTCCTCATGTGAAAACTTGACCCTCTGTACAGTAACTCAGATCACCACTCCATATTATGTCTCCCTTCTAGGCATTCTTACCATAAAGCTGTGTCACTAGTGATGGTTTTTCTGTTCTTGGAGATAGCAGTGGCCAATGCCCTGCCCAAAGGAAAGCCCTTCCGTGCCAACTGGATTGCAGGCTGGAACAGCTCTCTCCATGGCAATTTTCCATGGCGATCGTGTGCCAGCTCGTACCCACGGATCTCCCCTGGTATGGCGATGGACAACCCTCCTGCCAAACGTTACTGCCAAACATTACTGCCAAACGTTCCTGTACAACTCTTATCTCTGTATCTTTTGACTCTTATCGCAAGGCCATCACTCATTGTAAAGATACGCCTTTCATCCATTTTCTGGTGTTAGGTAACTGGTAAAACATTACCTTTCTTGGCTAACTGAGTGCTATTCCCAAACATGTCCTCTGTCGCGGTGGCGGGAGCCGTCTCCCTGGAATCAATGGTCTCTACCTTTCCTTTGAAGGAAGTCAAAATCATCTTTTGAACATCACACCAAGGTTTTACATTTCCTGTTTTTAGTTCAGGCGTCATTGTTGGAATTGTTGACATCAATAAAGATAAATATGGTGTAGTTTTAAGTCAAGGATTAGGGCTCTGACTGTACCAGTTTTGGCATCATAGATAGTGAAGAAGAGTCCTCCACCAATGCCCATGCTGTGGGCGTTCATCAGCCCAACACACAGCAAGGCAGCAATAGATGCATCCACTGCAGAGCCACCTTTTTGCAATGTGTCTCTGAGATTTACAGACACACCCACGCAGAAAAAAAGTTTATATTCAGTGGCCCTAATTTGCATACAATGCACTAGTTCATAAAGAAACAGCAGGCAGTTTACACAGACAAAATGAATTATCATGACAAAATGGGAAGGATTTGAGATGACGGATGAACATAAATAGACTCAGAAGCAGGAGCCAATATATGTTCAGACCAAGAAAAACTTAGTAGGCCTGCTTGGAACAGCATGCTTTGAAACCGGTATCTTTGTGTCTGGATGTCTACAAAAACATTTCAATTAGTCATTTGTTGGTGTGGAAATGTATGAGACTGGTACTGTATATACTGTATGTGTTTGCGTGAGAGTTCTTACCTGCCGATTTCTGAGCATGGGCCAGCATCAGTTGCCACAGCAGCCCTGGAGTAGGAATGGTCATTTGAGGTCGACCTGCTCCCCAGCCCAAAGAACACACCCACGAAGGTGCTCACGGCAGCCACCAGCAGCACAACCAGACCCACCACTATGGACTTATGGACCATCTTTCTGTCAGGGAAACACAGGACATCATATTACAGTCAATCTCAAATGAAGGGAGTTATATAAACACATAGAAACACCCCCACACAAAAGTACTCTCAAAATTGCAAAACACATGAGCAAAGGCAAAAGACAGTGCATCACAATTGTACAGTGTGAGTTGTTGGTCAATTCTTACATTCTGTTCAGATATGAAACCATGCCATTACTACTCCTCTCACTCCTCACTGACACAAGTGACTGATGACTGGCTAAAATTCATTTATAATAATACGATTGTGGTAGCTTTTTTGTTGGACTTCAGTGCAGTTTTTGATATTATTCATAATAACCTATTGCTGAAAACACTTAAGTGTTATGGATTTAGCTCCTCTGCCTTATCATGGATTGAGAGTTAACTATCTAACAGAGCACATAGGGTTTTCGTTAATGGAAGCCTCTCTAATGCAATTACAGTTGAGTGTGGTGTACCGCATGGCAGCAGGCTTGGGCCATTATTGTTTTTCTGTTTTTACTAATGACTTTCCGCTGACCTTGAATAAAGCCAGTGTGTCTATGTACACTGACAATTTAACAGCATACATGTCGGCTACGACATTAAAATAAATAACTGACACCCTTAACATAGAGCTCCAGTCAGTTTAGAATGGGTAACTAGCAATAGGCTGGTGCTAAATATATTTTAAAAAGTAACGTTTTTGGAACAAATCACTCACTCAATCCTAAACCTCTAGATATATGTCTAGATATATTATTGAATAATGTGGTGATTGAGCAAGTTGAGGAGACTAAACTGCTGGGTGTAACCCTAGATAACACGCTGTCATATAGCCTCAATGGTTGCTAAAATGAGAAGAGGTCATAAGGCTTGCTTTGCTTTCTTCACATTGCTTTCTTCACATCTCAGTCAACCTATTTTTGTCTTACCTGGCCTACTGCCCAGTTGTATGGTCAGGTGTGGCAAAGAAGGACATAGGCAAACTGCAGTTGATCCAGAACAGAGCAGCAGGTATTGCACTTAGATATAGTAACATGAGAGTGAATGTCAGTAACATGCATGTCAATCTCTCCTGGCTCAAAGTTGAGGAGAGATTGACTGCATCACTTTTGCTCTTTGTGCGACGTATTGATATGTTGAAGGCACCGATCTGTCTGTTCAAGTAGTTGGCACACAGTTCGGACACTCATCTGTACCACACAAAACATGCAACCAGAGGTCTCTTCAAAGACCCCAGGTCCAGAACAGAGGCTGGAAAACGCACAGTATTAAATAAAGCCATGACTACATGAAACTCTCTGCCACCCGAGATAACCCAAGCAAGCATTAAAACCAGATTCAAAACCAGATAAAATAACTCCCCATCGGCACGATGGGGACTGTGAAGAGACACAGATACTTTTATGTATTTTGTATTCTATTATGTATTATAATGATATGTGATACTTGGTTGTCTCACCTGGCTATCTTGAGATGGGAGCATCTGCTAAATGACTAAATTGTGATGTAAATGTAGCGCAATGTACAGTCATCTATTTCATTTGTTTTGTTTTGAGTTCTGTTTGCCTCGGCAGCAGCTAATTGGAGATCCTAATAAATACTAATACTACTACTACTCAACAGTGTCCTAACCTTATCTAGAGAGTAAACACAATAGTACTCCTTTAAGTATATCAACCCAACAAGATACAGTTTTCCCCTAACTTCACTGAACAAAAATATAAACGCAGCTTGTAAAGTGTTGGTCCCATGTATCATGATCTGAAATAAAAGATGCTATAAATGTTCAATATGCACAAATTTATTTACATCCCTGTTAGTGAGCATTTCTCCTTTACCAACATAATCCATCTACCTGACAGGTGTGGTATATCAAGAAGCTTATTAAACAGCATGATCATTACACAGGTGCACCTTGTGCCAGGGACAATAAAAGGCCACTCTAAAATGTGCAGTTTTGTAACACAACACAATGCCACAGATGTCTCAAGTTTTGAGGGAGTGTGTAATTGGCATGCTGACTGCAGGAATGTCCACCAGATCTGTTGCCAGAGAATGTAATATTAATTTCTCTACCATAAGCCGCCTCTAACATAATTTAGAGCAGCACGTCCAACTGGCCTCAAAAACGCAGACCAATTGTAACCACGCCACCCCAGAACTTCCACATCTGGCTTCTTCAGCTGCAGGATCGTCTGACACCAGCCACCCGGACAGCTGATGAACCAGAGGAGTATTTCAGTCTGTAATAAAGCCCTTTTGTTGACTGGCCGAGCCTGGTTTCACAGTGAGTGAGCCTAGCCCCCAAGTGGGTGGGCTTATGCTCTCCCAGGCCCACACATGGATGTGCCTCTGTCCATTCATGAAAATCGCTAGATTAGGGCCTATTTAAACTATTTAAATTGACAGATTTCATTAACTGAACTGTAACAGTAAAATCGTTGAAATTGTTGCATGGTGCATTGTCACGTCCTGACCATAGAGAGCCTTTATTTTCTATGGTGGAGTAGGTCAGGGCGTGACTGGGGGGTTAGTCTAGTTTATATTTTCTATGCGGGGTTCTAGGTAGTTTTTTCTATGTTGGGGTTTTGGCTTGATTCCCAATTAGAGGCAGCTGGCTATCATTGTCTCTAATTGGGGATCATACTTAAGTAGCATTTTTTCCACCTTTGGGTTATGGGATATTGTTTATGTTTTGAGTTAGTGTTGTAGTCACGGTTCGTTGGTTGTTAGTTTATTGTTTATTGTTTTGTCTTTGCTAAAGTTTCACTTCTTTAATAAATTATGTGGAACTCATGTGTTTATATTTTGTTCAGCACAATTTATTTTGTTGAAATCTGATACTGGGTTTACACAGGCTTCCCAACTCTGATTTCTTTGCCTAAATATTTGCAAAAGATCTGATTTGATTGGTCAGAAGACCAATTATTGCAAAATATCTGAATTTGTCAGCCTGTGTAAACCAGGTCCACTTACTGAGGGCAAGGTTCACTTGACTAAAGAATGTAATAAAAAGAGGCATATTTATTTAAAAACAGGCATAAATATTTTATCAAATTTGATTCTGACCTTGGGGCAATGCTAATCACAAGCTTTGACATGTTGCGATAAGAAAGTTAAACATATTTATATCAAACAGTCACACAGATGTGCCATTGGTGAGAGGGTAGTCTCTACCTTTTGAAAAGGAAGGTTGTTTTTGGAGAAAAAAAAATGTAATCTAGCTGGTTGGAAATTTAAATTCAGATAAGAGCCTTTTGATGTACTTAATGAGAATTTTCCAAAGCTTTTTTAAATGTATTTTTATTTAACCTCTCTAGGGCAGGCGTTCTGCTAGCGGAGCCCCTCCACAACATTCTGCTGAAAAGGCAGCATGCGAAATTCAAAAATAATTTTAAAAAATATGTAACTTTCACACATTAACAAGTCCAGTACAGCAAATGAAAAATAAACATCTTGTTTATCTACCCATTGTGTCTGATTTAAAAAATGCTTTACAGCGAAAGCACAACATATGATTATGTTAGGTTATAGCCAAGTCAAAAAAACACACAGCCATTTTTCCAGCCAAAGAGAGGAGTCACAAAAAGCAGAAATATAGATCAAATTAGTCACTAACCTTTGATGATCTTCATCAGATGACACTCATAGGACATCATGTTACCCAATACATGTATGTTTTGTTCGATAATGTGCATATTTATATCCAAAACCTCAGTTTACATTGGCGCCTTACGTGCAGTAATGTTTTGATTCCAAAACATCCGGTGATTTTGCAGAAATACTCATAATAAACATTGTTAAAAGATACAACTGTTATTCACAGAATTAAAGATAGACTTCTTCTTAATGCAACCGCTGTGTCAGATTTCAAAAATACTTTACGGAAAAAGCATAATCTGAGAACGGCGCTCAGAACCCAAAACAACCAGAGGAATATCCGCCATTTTGGAGTCAACAGAAGTTAGAAACAACACCATAAATATTCACTTACCTTTGATGATCTTCATCAGAAGACACTCCCAGGAATCCCAGTTTGACAATAAATGACTGATTTGTTCCATAAAGTTCCATAAAGTCCATCATTTATGTCCAAATAGCCACTTGTTGTTAGCATGTTCAGCCCAGTAATCCGTCTTCATGATTCTTCGCAGGCACTTCGTCCAGACAAAAACTCGAAAAGTTCCGTTACAGTCCTTTAGAAACATATCAAACTATGTATGGAATCAATCTTTAGGATGTTTTTAACATAAAACATCAATAATGTTACAACCGGAGAATTCCTTTGTCTGAAGAAAAGCACTGGAAAGAGAGGTAACTCTGTCGGGAGTGCGCGTCATGAGACCAAGGCCAAGGCCAGACCACTGACTCAAAGAGGTCATGAGCCCCTCCTTTATAGTAGAATCCTCATTCAAGTTTCTAAAGACGGTTGACATCTAGTGGAAGCCGTAGGAAGTGCAATTTTGTCCATATCTCAATGTGTATTTGGTAGGCCAAGCTTTGAAAAACTACAAACCTCAGATGTCCCACCTCCTGGTTGGATTTTTCTCAGGTTTTTGCCTGCCATATGAGTTCTGTTATACTCACAGACATCATTCAAACAGTTTTAGAAACTTCAGAGTGTTTTCTATCCAATACTAATAATACTATGCATATATTAGCATCTGGGACAGAGTAGGAGGCAGTTCACTCTGGGCTCGCTATTCATCCAAAAGTGGAAATGCTGCCCCCTATCCCAAAAGAGTTGAACTAAGTAAGTCAGTTAAGAACAAATTATTATTTACAACGGCGGCCTAGGAACAGTGGGTTAATTTCCTTGTTCCGGGGCAGAACAACTGATTTTTACCTTGTCAGCTCAGGGATTCGATCTAGCAACCTTTCAGTTACTGGCCCAACACTCTAGCCACTAGGCTACCTGCCACCACAGCTTGCACTGTACTGTATAGATATTGGAGAAATAGTGCATTCAGAAAGTATTCAGACCCTTCCCTTAATCCATATTTTGTTACGTTACAGCCTAATTCTAAAATGGATTAAATATTTTTTTCCCTCATCAATCTACACACAATACCCCATAATCACAAAGCAAAAATGTTATTATTTATTTTTTATACAGTAATTACACAAATATTCAGACACTGTGCTATGAGACTTGAAATTGAGCTCATGTGCATCCTGTTTCCATTGGTCATCCTTGAGATGTTTCTACAACTTAATTGGAGTCCACCTGTGGTAAATTCAATTGATTGGACATGATTTGGAAAGGCACACACCTGTCTTTAGAAGGTCCCACAGTTGACAGTGCACGCCAGAGCAAAAAAACAAGTTATGAGGTTGAAGGAATTGTCCGTAGAGCTCCGAGACAGGATTGTGTCGAGGCACAGATCTGGAGAAGGGTACCAAAAAATGTCTGAAGCATTGAAAGGTCCCCAAGAACACAGTGGCCTCAATCATTCTTAAATGGAAGAAGTTTGGAACCACCAAGACTCTTCCTATATCTGGCCGTCTGGCCAAACTGAGCAAACAGTTGAGAAGAGCCTTCGTCAGGGAGGTGACCAAGAACCCGATGGTTACTCTGACAGGGCTCCAGAGTTCCTCTGTGGATATGGGAGAACCTTCCAGGAGGACAACCATCACTGCAGCACTCCACCAATCAGGCCTTTATGGTACAGTGTCCAGACAGAAGCCACTCCTCAGTAAAAGGCACATGACAGCCTGCTTGGAGTTTGCCAAAAGGACTCTCAGACCATGAGAAACAAGATTCTCAAGTCTGATGACACCAAGATTGAAAACCTGGCACCATCCCTAAGGTGAAGCTTGGTGGTGGTAGAATTATGATGTGGTGATGTTTTTCAGAGGAAGGGACTAGGAGTCTAGTCAGGATCGAGGTAAAGATAAACGAAGCAAAGCAGAGAGATCCTTGACTAAAACCTGCTCCATAGCACTCAGGACCTCAGACTGGGGCAAAGGTTCACCTTCCAACAGGACAACAACACTAAGCACACAGACAAGACAATGCAGGAGTGGCTTCAGAACAAGTCTCTGAATGTCTTTGAGGGACCCAGCCAGAGCCCGGACTTGAACCCGAACGCTCCCGATGCAACCTGACAGACCTTGAGAGGATCTGCAAATAAGAATGGGAGAACCTCCCCAAATATAGGTGTGCCAATCTTGTAGCATCATACCCAAGAAGACTCTAGGCTGTAATCGCTGCCAAGGTGCTTCAACAAAGTACAGAGTAAAGGGTCTGAATACTAATGTAAATGTAATATTTCATTTTTTTTTATATATATTTTTTTACATTTGCCACCATTGCTTAAAACCTGTGTTTTCATTTGTCATTATGGGTTATTGTGTAGATTGAGGGGGGGAAACGATTTAATCAATTTCAGAATAAGGCTGTAACGTAACAAAATGTGGAAAAAGTCAAGGGGTCTGAATAATTTTGGAATGCACTGTACAGTACTGCATAGAGCTGCAACAATTTCTTGACGGCAGCGACTTCTTGATTTTAGGAATCTTTACTTTAGTATCCGAAACCATCTCCAAATGAATTTCCTGGTGTTCCATAAGTCAAAATCTTATAGTCCCCCTTTGATGCTCTTTCCATGACGAAGACTGACCAGGTGAAAGCTATGATCCCTTATTGATGTCGCTTGTTAAATCCACTTCAAAACACTGCAGATGAAGGGGACGAGACAGATTAAATAAGTATTTTCAAGCCTTGAGACAGTTGAGACATGGATTGTGTATGTGTGTCATTCAGAGGGGGAAAAAGATGTAAGCACCTTTGAACAAGGTATGGTAGGTAGTAGGTGCCAGGCATACCGGTTTGATTGTGTCAAGAACTGCAACGCTTCTGGGGTTTTCAATCTCAACAGTTTCCCATGTGCATCTAGAATGGTCCACCGTCCAAAGGACATCCAGGCAACTTGACACAACTGTGGGAAGTATTGGAGTCAACATAGGCCAGCATCCCTGTGGAACGCTTTTGACACCTTGAGAGTTCATGCCCAGACAAATTGAGGAAGGTGTTTTGTACACTTTGTGTAAGTAATAACAGCAGAGCGAATAAGTAGGCCGAAGTAAAATGGGGAAAAAACAGGCACTCTTCAAGTGTGACTATTTCAAATCAACCAGTCATAACCCACACTATACAAGACTGACCAACAAGAGATTTTTTTAAAAATAAATATATAAGAAAAACTTTGTTCTGTGCCCATTCAGTAACACATCTATTTTTTGGGTGTGGTTTATTGTGTTTCTCTTTGTGTTTGAAGAAGCACTTTGAATTTCAAATAAAAAATGTTTTATTGATTTCTATTATTTGAATTAGCAGCATATGATAAGCAACATGTGATAAGCATTTTTCTTTATTTTTACATTTTTAAGCAACATGTAATAAACAACATTTATGGGGAATGTCTGTGTCTGTGTTGAATACAGAGCAGATTTGATACTTTAACAACAACAGTCGATGAAAATGATATGCTCTTTATCGCTGTGTCACATTCATCGGTAGATACTAGCACCAGGTGTAGGTGAGTTACTGTTGAATGTAGGATGATAAATTCACATACAGACACATCTCAGCTTCAGTGGGCAACAGTGAACAGTCACCCACGCACCAAACTGCCCATTTAGTGTTGCCAAAAGATATGACCCGTTCTAGCTGACCATAACTCTCTCACCATTGCACATGATCACAACTGACATACACAACCCCCATCGTTACATACTGTCATCTGCAATGCTTTAAATAACATAGAAACACATTATGTTTTCAAACACTTTTTATTTGACAAATGTCATATCATAAGCTACCAATTACCCATCATTGTTAAGGAAGAATATTTCCACTGAGATGCAGACTTTTTCCAAGGACTGACTGACACTATTAGCTATTTAGTTAAGGACATTTGGTAAATATATAGACACTGAATCATTTATTGACTTGACTGTTTCCCAGTAACAGAGAGACCTGTTAATTGTTAGAAAAGCGCGGATGTGTTGCCTGCATCAAACCCTACCTCACTGCAGAACTGTAGCTACAATATATGTGAGCACACTGTAATGCAGCACATCCCTCTCTGTGAAGCTTGTGCTGCCTGCAGCCAACAAAATTAAACCAGCAACACAAAAGACTGGAATTTCTCAGCCAGATAATACCTCCCTTCAGTGCTATGTATTTACTGCCATGCAAATTCCTCAGCCTTCAAAGCAACAGCGTTCAACGCGTGTAACATCTCTGGACACTTCCTTTAGCTTATGTAGCACAGGTGCAGTTGATGAAAATACACAAACCAATCAGACTGAGTTATTCCCTGTCCTCACTCTTTGTAGCATTTTTGTTGTTGTTGTTGCCACGATTGAGCCGTCCATCACCCAAATAGTAAAATATCAGATCCTTCTCTTACCTTGGTGTCTCTCAGGCCTCTGGAACAGACTGGTTGCCAGTGGGTTTCTCACAGTCCTCTGAGCAAGTTTGAGCAGTACATAGCACCATGTAGGCAATAGCTCTCAATGTGTAACTATTACAATGCCATTAAACATTAACCTACGCCTCCATAAAAGCACCTCATCTTTGGTACTGTGGCAAAAGCAGACAGGAACATTCAGAAAACATAAAAATAAGACCCACCTCTCTTATGAGGGAATTCATTTACAAATTAACATCAACATAAAACCATCTATGATGCCGTTTTGTTGCCACAGATACTGGATATCTGACCAATAGGACAAATTATCTCTTTAACAAATAGACTGCTCTTGTGCTTGGCTACACACATGAAAGATTAACCACATGAAGCAAAATGGTTGTTGGAGATGAATTCAAACAGGTTAACAGCCATGATTTGAATGTTTAATGTGCTTCTTGAAGCGCTATCTTTTAGCACATTACCAATGCAGCATTCTACCACATGAAAAGGTGGTACACTGCCTGTAGATCTCTTCTCTTGTAGTCTTTTCTGAGAACAACACAGCTGGATTGGTTTTAATGTTTAAGTTCAATGGGTGCAACAAAGGTTGAGATGGTATAAAAATCTTTAATAACACTCCTATATTGCTGAGTTTTATAGATTCTTCATTTTTTAAATTCGAGAATGACATAACATCACCTCATTTCACAACAGAATTGTGGTTTATTTCTTCTTGACACGTAGAATATATTATACAGTAACTGCATAATTTATTTTCTCTTTAGGTTTAACTCGCCTATTAAATGTGAAAACCAATAGTTAGTTAAATTATTTTACTTTTACATATTGACTGCATGGGAGTCTCATTACCAGCCTGATTCACGGCTCATAATAAACATGAATTTATATTATGTGAGTATGTAATACTCTGGAAATATCCATATAGCTAAATAATAAGGTTGGTGAGAAAGAGAGTGAGATAGAGAGAGAGAAAGAATCTGAAAAAAGTCTGCATTGTAGGTCTGCAAGACAATATATAAAAAACGGAGAACGGAGAATGGAGTGGAAGACACTCCATTCTCCATTCTCCTTTATATTGTATGTTTTGTATGCATTGTTGTACTGTATAAACAAAACAAAAACATGTACATTGATTAGCCTATGTGATAATATGGATTATGATAATTAATATCACAATTTACATTCCTGAAAAAAAATGCTGGGTTAAATATAACCCAATTTGGGTTATTTGGTAACCCAGCACTGGGTAAATTATGGACAGAACACAAGCTGGTTATTTTTACGTGTTGGGGTTGCTTGGATTACCCAAACGGTTAATTTAACCAACAGTTTTTTTTACCATCAGTTGGGTCGACCCAGCAGCTAGATCTTTTTTAATGTAATCAATCTGTTATTTCAGGGGGCGTGGCCTAGTAGGGGCGTGGATTTCACATTATTATTTTTGGCCACCCGTAAGAGTAAATGTCATTCCTGTTCATAATTTTAAAGGTGCTACACCTAGAATCTCTCTTAATTTCTCCCCTATGTGGAAGCTAGGTGAATTGCAACAGCACTAGGCTATTTTCAAAACAAATCTCCCCCTATTCCGCATTCTATTACCCCGTAACATGGTGGAGACTCGTGCTTGAGCCTTTTACTCTCGGTTTTGTTCCACCAGCTTCAAAAAGCTGTTAAAACTATATTTGTTGTTATTGAAAATATATTCCACATGATTTAGATGATACAATGATTCCCTACACTATTCAATGATTGTTTTCTCACCAGGAAATTAGTGATTTCTTCATTGGCCACTCAACCTAATTTCCACTGGATAGCACAGCCACAAAGTCAAAACAGCTTTTCCATTTTGACAACAGCCTGGCGAATATCACACCCAATCACAACACTGGCAGGTAAGTAATACCGTGAAATACTATAATTCCACTGTTACTGCAGATATATTATGGACATTTTTTCTGAAAATACAATGCAAAATTTAATATATCCTATATGTAGCACCTTTAAGTTTGTACACTGCAAATTTCAATTTTCCTTTAATATTTTTGCACGTTACATATTATAATATAACATTCATAACAATATTATTTACATATCCCAACACTGGGATATGCATAGGCTCCAGGGGCCCGATTCAGAACTGGAAACGTAGCGCATTTCCTATTCACGTCTTTCCTATGCACTTCTCAGTAGTTGAGTTACCTTAACTGATTTTCTTGTGCAGTTTTTATTCAATATGGTTTTCACTACATTTATCTAAAGCCATCCATTTGAATTTGGTGTACCATTCATTAGAATTTTCTCACCAGACTCACTAGAATATAGGGAGAGAACGGTTCAGAATACAAGGTGAAAGAAAACAGTGAAAGAAAGCCATCTAAATATATGCATATTTGTCTCCGTTTCAGCATTTCAGATTTAAAATACTCTGATCTTGTAGATTATTTGGGCAAATTTCAGGGTTAGGAAAGTATGTATGAATCATAAAATAATTGTTTGGAGAGCCTTTGCGCATGACATATATTGATGAATCAAATATATTGATGAATCAAATATACAGTGGTTTGATTCATCTTGAAAGTTGCCATATTCAAGTTCAATCCATGAAATATTGTAAGGTGAAAAAAAGAGTACACTAGGGGTTTATAACCATAGTCCTATAAATCTGGTGTCCTGTGTGATCTTATGTATGCTCCCTCTAATTCTCCCATCTCTCTCTCCCGGAGGACCTGAGCCTCAGGACCATGCTTCAGGACTACCTGGCCTGACAACTCTTGGCTGTCCCCGTCCCAAGTCCACCTGGTCATGCTGCTTTCTGCTGTTCGAAACCTGCTGTTTCGACCCTCACTCTCTCTCTTCTCCCCCGCACCTGCTGTCTCGATCTCTGAATGCTCAGTTATGAAAAGCCAACTGACATTTATTCCTGAGGTGCTGCCCTGTCGCACCCTCTATAAGCGCTGTGATTATTATTTGACCCTGCTGGTCATCTATGAACATTTGAACATCTAGAAGAACAATCTGGCCTTAATGGCCATGCACTCTTATACTCTCCACCCGGCACAGCCAGAAGAGGATTGACATGTACACTACCGGTCAAAAGTTTTAAAACACCTACACACCTATGCTTTTCCTTCACTTTGCGGTCAGAATCATTCTAAACCATCTCAATTTGGTTGAGGGGAGGGAATTGTGGAGGCCAGGTCATCTGAACTCCAGGTCATCTGCGCTCCATCACTCTCCTTCTTGGCAAAATAGCCCTTACACAGCCTGGAGGTGGGATATCACTGGATGGGATATCACTCCAGAATGCTGTGGTAGCCATGCTGGTTAAGTGTGCCTTGAATTCTAAATAAATCACAGACAGTGTCACCAGCAAAGCACCCCCAGTCCATAACACCTCCTCCTCCATGCGTCACGGTGGGAAATTCACACCAACCCAAAATCTCAAATTTGGACTCCAGACCAAAGGACACATTTCCTGCTCGTGTTACTTGGCTCAAGCAAGTCTCTTCTTATTATTGGTGTCCTTTAGTAGTGTTTTCTTTGCAGAACTCGACCATGAAGGCCTGATTCACAAGGTCTCCTCTGAACAGTTGATGTTGAGATGTGTCTGAACTTATTTTTGGTTGCAATTTCTGAGGCTGGTAACTCTAATGAACTTTTCCTCTGCAGCAGAGGTAACTCTGGGTCTGCTATTCCTGTGGTGGTCCTCTTGAGAGACAGTTTCATCATAGTGCTTAATGGTTTTTGCGACCTTCCTGTCATAAAGTAATGATGGACTGTCATTTCTCTTTGCTTATTTAAGCTTTTCTTGCTATAATGAAGCTGATTGAGAGAATGCCAAGAGTGTGAAAAGCTGTCATCACGGCAAAGGGTAGATATTTGAAGAATCTCAAATATAGCATATATTTTGATTTGTTTAACACTTTTTTGGTTACTACATGATTCCATATGTTATTTAATAGTTTTGATGTCTCACTATTATTCTACAATGTAGAAAATATTAAAATAAAGAAACCCTTGAAAGAGTAGGTGTTCTAAAAGTTTTGACCAGTAGCGTATCTAAAACCCCAGAGAGCAAGAGAGCAAGCAATGCAAATGTAGAAGCACGGTGGCAAGGAAAAACTCCCTAGAAAGGCAGGAACCTAGGAAGAAACGTAGAGAGGAATCAGGCTCTGAAGTCAACCCTCAGGGCCTGGTTCCACTCTATGTTACTTATTCCCTAGGTTCTGTCTTTTCCAGGGAGTTTTTCCTAGACACCATGCTTCTGCATTGCTTGCTCTCTGGGGTTTTAGGTTCGGTTTCTGTTTAAGCACTTTGTGACAGCTGCTGACTTAAAAACGGCTTTATAATACATTGGATTGATTGGTTGATTGAGGACCCCCTACTGGTGAAATAGTCATGATTCCACAAGCCTCTCGTTCACATGTCATTCCCCATAAAGGGCTTATTGGAGCTGTCATTTGTGATTGAGACTTGTAAAAGCATGCTTCAAACAATGTACATTTGTTGATTGCTAGGCCTACAAATATGATTATTTCTTGGTACATTTGACGAGATTGTGAACGACTCTTGGCGGAATGCATTGCTTGACTGCTGTGAGGGTGATAAGCACAAAATCATTGGTGAACCGCAGCACCCCAAACAATTTGTTCTCGAGTTTGCGTTTGATGAGCAAAGGCTGTGTAGGTTTAGGTTCTACAAAGCTGTGTCCATCATAATAACATTCAATAATCAATTAATTGCATTCATTCTTGCACAATGCGATCAATTATCAACCCAGAGCTTGAAGAAGTATCATGTGCAAATATTGAACAATCCAGGTAATGAATTTAGAGGTTTAACCAGAAAGACTCACAGTTGTAATTGATGCCAAAGGTGATTCTAACATGCATTATGAACTGGGTGGTTCGAGCCCTGAATGCTAATTAATATCAGACTGTATACCATGGGCATGACAATTTTGTTACTGCTCTAATTACATTGGTAAACAGTTTATAATAGCAATAAGGCACCTCTGTGGTTTATGGTATATGGCCAATATACCACGGCTAAGGGCTGTATCCAGGCACTCCACATTGGGTCGTGCGTAAGAACAGGCATTAGCCGTGGTATACTGGCCTTATACCATTATTGCTTGATTGACTCAGGGGTGTGCATACCTATGCAAATTAGATATTTCTGTATTTCATTTTCAATACATTTGCAAAAATGTCTAAAAACATGTTTTCACTTTGTCATTATAGGGTATTGTGAGAAAAAAGATTGAATACATTTTTAATTCAGGTTGTAACACAACAGAATGTGGAATAAGTCAAGGGGTATGAATAATACTTTCTGAAGGATATGTCTGACAAGACAGTTGACCGTCAGAGCACGTCTCCACAGAGGAGCAAGTATAGACATGGACAAGTTACTTGACAACATCACGAAAATGATGAGTGTGCTGCAATGGGTGTTGTTGTGATTCTGGATGGCCAGATAGCTACTGTAGCAACAATGCCAAGAAACTGCCATACGGGGAATCGTAGGAGGCTCGTTTCAGCAAGTTTTTTTTTTTATCTCGTCTTGATACCATGTCTTATTTTGAGGTGTTTTGTATGTGATAATATGGCAAAAATTCGCTAGCTAGCTAACCAACAACTGTAAGGATGTATTTGAGACAAGTTCTCATTTTGCAAATTAATTTATGTTTTCAATAAACATTTGCGACGAAGTATAGTTTACATATTGTCAACAATCTAAGCCAATTATGTCTGTTTTGTACCCATAGTTGCGCACGCATCGGGTTTGTTGCTAAACAACCTGTCAATTAATCTTGCTGTAGAATTCATTGCAGCCAAGTAGGTCAAACAAAGGACTGAACGAGTCCCTCGGAAAACCGAATCAAACCTCTCAGTCACTAAAATGAGTCGTTCAAAAATAAGAAATCGTTCACGACCGACACATCACTACTCAATAATCCAGCATCAATAACCTAGCGGTCTTTAAAGAAAACAGCCCAACTAAGTGACCCATAGCCTGCAACCCAGCAGTTGGGTCAACCAAACAACCAAGCATTTTTGTGTGTACAAAATGTAAAAGCATCGATCTCTCAAATCGAGTTAGTTCGTCGTGAGCTAAACAACAAAATTAGCCTTGGACCTGTATGAAGAGAGAGTAATCGCGCGACCCTGATCTAGGCAGCGCGGGTTCTGATTGGACGCAAAGACCACGAGCTCCGTGTGATATTGTATTACTGCACGAGCTCTGCTGTGGCAGTGCGTGGTTATTACTGGAAGACGATGGAAACTATTTGAAGACGAATTACGAATAGAAAGCTATGCAATACTGACGGTGTGATGCTCTATATTTAATATAATAGAGAATATAGTCATTTATCAACCTCTGCTCATATCTTCTCCCTTTGTTTTCATACTGTAAAGATAAAAGTACATGCGTGCGTTACTCAATTTCCAAGTTTAGGCTACTGTGCAACTGTTATGGCTACATTCAGCCAAACGTTAATGATACATAGTGTCAAGGAGCCGTTGTTCAAGTGAAACATTATTCTGTGAAGTAATGGGTTCTAAGTTGACCAGGCAGAGTAGTCTGGACCAAATAGAAACCACATTTTCCAAGAGGAGACGCCAGCGGCATGACAGCTCCAGAGAAACCGAGAGGAGTGGAGGCAAGGGTGGCGGGGAGTTCTTGTTTACATCCCTGATGGTCAAGTCCGACAAGCTTCCAGGGATGCTACGAAAGACCAACCACAGCCCCTACGTGAGACGGGTGGCATGGATCCGGGAAATACAGAAGCTTATCCGAGAAGAGAAACAAGAACAAGCAGTCGAAGTGCTCAAATTGCTAAGAAAGGTAAGAGAGAATGTTTAACACTGAATATTAACTTCTCAACTTCATAAGACGTGCTTTCTGTAAGTCACCTGCTGCACCTGCAGAATATGATGCTGCTTGTTCAGCAGTATCCACAGGTTGTCACTCAAGTCAGTGCCTGATAAATTATTACAAATGTACCCGTTTAAAATGATTTACTGTATGTCTTTAAATGTTTTGGTTCATTTCATTGTCAACCTTTATTAAGTGTCTTAGCTTTATAGTTTACTTTGCTCCAATTATTCAGTGGCTTGGCCCTTATATAATCTCAGAGCAAAGGTGTAACTGCTTTGTCAGATTGCTTGCCTCAGGCTCAGGTACAGTGCCTTCAGAAAGTATCAATTTGAAAAATGTTGTTATTTAGCAGATGCTCTCATTCACACCCGTTTACTTTTTCCACATGTTGTTGTGTTACAGCCTGAATTTAAAATGGATTCAATTCAGATTTTTGGTCACTGGCCTAAACACAATAACCCATAATGTCAAAGTGGAATTATGTGTTTCGTAATTTTTACTAATTAAAAATGAAAAGCTGAAATGTCATGAGTCAATGAGTGTTCCACCCCTTTGTTATGGCAAGCCTAAATCAATTCAGGAGTAAAGATTAGCTGAACAAGTCACATAAATTGCATGAACTCACTGAAAAACAGCTTCTATCTCAAGGCCATCAGACTGTTAAATAGCCATTACTAGCCAGCTACCACCCTGTTACTCAACCCTTTCTGAATGACTACGTCATCTCTGTACCCCACGCATACACATCTTGAAGGTCCCTCACTTGAGCAGTGAATTTCAAACACAGATTCAACCACAAAGACCAAGGAGGTCGCAAAGAAGGGCACCTATTGGTAGATGGGTATAAAAAAGCAGACATTGAATATCCCTTTGAGCAGGGTGCAGTTATTAGTTACACTTTGGATGGTGTATTAATACACCCAGTCACTACAAAGATACAGGCGTCCTTCCTAACTCAGTTGTCAGAGTGGAAGGAAACTACTCAGCGATTTCACCATGAGGCCAATGGTGACTTTAAAAAAGTTACAGAATTTAATGGCTGTGATAGGAGAAAACTGAGGATGGAGCAAGAACATTGTAGTTACTAACCTAATTGACAGAGTGAAAAGAAGGATGCTTGCACAGAATAAAAATGTTCCAAAACATGCATCCTGTTTGCAACAAGGCGCTAAAGTAATACTGCAAAAAATGTGGCAAAGCAATTAACTTTTTGTCCTGAATACAAAGTGTTATGTTTGAGGCAAATCCAATACAACACATTACTGAGTATCACTCAGCATAGTGGTGGCTGCACCATGTTATCTGTATTCTTGTAATCGTTAAGGACTGGCCAGCTTTTCAGGACAAAAAAAGAAATGTAATGGATCTAAGCACAGGCAAAATCCTTGAGGAAAACCTGGTTCAGTGTAATGTCGACGCAGGGAGTCAGGAAGCAGGTGTAGTTGGTGAGTTTAATATGAACGAACATAGAATGATACAAAACAAGAGACATCTGACAAGGAAACACAACCAATAACGCCTGATGGGAAATAAGACGGAGTGCTATTATATAGGGGGAGTAATCAGGGTAATGAAGGGTTGCCAGGACCGGTGGTTTGTAAACAGACGCACGGTTCCAGGAGGACGGCCCTGAGGGCGAGGAGTGGGCCGGATGATCTCAGAGAATGTTGGGATCTATAATGTTGTCCACCGGGACCCAACACCGCTCCTCTGGACCTTACCCATCCCAGTCCACCAGGTACTGGAGCCGTCCCACACAATGTTTGGAGTCTAGGAGGGATCTGACGGCATAGGCGGGACCTCCCTCGATGTCCAGGAACCATCGGCCTGAGGAGAGAAACATGAAAGGAAGGTGAGATCCCATACTCAGTGGTGAGTTGTAATCTGTATGTCACCTAATTGACCCTCTGGAGAACCTTGAACAGGCCCCACAAACCAGGGTCTCAGCTTCTTGCAGGCAAGGCGAAGTGGGAAGTTCCTGGTGGAGAGCCGGACGCATTCACCAGGATGGAACACGGGCGCCTCACTGCGGTGGAAATCCGCCTGGTACCTGGAGAGCGGTAGGGAGACTAGAGGAATGAGGATGCCTCTTGTCCGCAATAGGGACAGAGCCCCAGCTGTCTCTGGCAGTGTCGCTCAGCCGCGGGTAGGCACGTGGCCCCTACCTCCATGGGTTCAGGCTCTGACTCAGATTGGTCAACGAAGGAGGCAGAGCGGTGATGGTGGTTTCCGACGCTTCCGTAGAAGGTTATCCAGACGGATGGCCATCACGCTAAGTGCGTCCAAGAGAGTGTGCCATCATCTTGGCACGCCAACTCCATCTGGATCTCCTCGTGCAATAATCTTTGGAATAGGGTGCGGAGCGCTGGCTCATTCCATCCGCTGGATGCTGCCACTGTCCTGAAGATGAGGGCGTACTCCGCAGCGGTCTGGTCTTCCTGCCATAGGTGGAGTAAGTGCTCACCTCCATCTCTGCCCTCTAGTGGATGGTCAAAGACCCTTCTGAACAGAGCCATGACCCCTTCATACGAATCCAGCTCTTCCTCTCCTTTCTCCCAGATGGCCGTAGCCCACTCCAACTCACGTCCAATCAGCAGGGAAATAACCATGGCAACCTTGGACCTCTCGGTGGTGGGGGCTCCCATCTGAAGAGCAGAAATCGAGGGAGCACTGGATTAGGAAGCCACAGCATTTTGATGGAGTCCTATCGTATTTGTCCGGGAGGGACAAACTGACCTCGCTGACCTGGACGGACTGCTGGATGGGCTGGGATGCTGGGTCGACACATAAGAAAGAATCCTCCGCCTGAGGGAGGTGACGCCCTTTTGGCAACGTCGAAACATTGAAGAACACGGATGATCTCATCCATAGCTGCCCCCATTTGAGCCAGCTGGTCGTGGTGTTGGCGAAGTACGTCTCCCTGTTCGTTGACCATCTGGAAGATGCCTTGATCAACTACTACTTCCATGTGGTGAGGCATTATTCTGTAACGTCGACGCAGGGAGTCAGGAAGCAGGTGCAGTTAGTGAGTTTAACATGAACGAACATAGAACGATACAAAACAAGACACACGCCTGACAAGGAAACATAAGCAATAACGCCTGATGGGAAATAACAACGGAATGATATATATATATATATATATATATATGGGGAGTAATCATGGTGATAAGGTCCATGTGTGCATGATGAGGCGCAGGTATGCGTAATGAAGGGTTGCCAGGACCGGTGGTTAGTAAACCAACGACGTCGAACGCCCGTGGGGAGGAGCAGGAGTAGACGTGACATTCAATCTGCTTTCCACCAGACGCTCTGAAATGAATTCACCTTTCAGCAGAACAATAACCTAAAACACAAAGCCAAATCTACACTGGAGTTGCTTACCAAGAAGACGGTGAATGTTTTGCTTAAAGTTAACCTTTTCACATGTGGGTTCCAAATATCTGTTAACAGTCACGGCAGCATGAGTTGTTTTATGCACGAGATGTCAGAATGCACTCACTGTTCCAAAATGTGATTGTTGCGCAACAGGAAAGTTAACACGCGATGCCTGATAATTATCAATAGGCTATCTTTCAGTTTGTCAATTTCAAATGATTTTCTAACAAATGTTATTTTCAAACACAGTTTGAATTAAGGTGTGTTCCGCCTTTTTTGAAGGTTGTATTGATTATGATGAGCTAATACTAAGCTATTTACCAGCTATGTGCGGCACCATTTTTGTTGACATTTTACAATGCGTTCTGGGTGTCACGTAACATAACTTTGTAAGTACTGTGTTTGTGAAAAATGTTTCTTTGAAAAAACAGTGTGGCCAGCTCAAACGCTGACGGTTGCATCAATCGAACCTGGACGTTCTAAATAAGCTTTCTAATCACACCGGTTTGAGGGTACGCTGCAGGGAACACTGTAGAATGATCACACCCATTTGTTGGTACATGTGAAAAGGTTCATCTTGCATTTTACCAGAGAAATATAGGCTGGCTACACGAGAAACTTATTGGAGGCAAGTAGCTACACATCAGTCAGAGCGCTGTCTGCTGATAGAATTTTCAGTCATGAATTCTCATCCGAGTTTAGAAGTGCAAGGGAAGCACAACATTAGTCTGATGCTGAGCAGAAATTACAATAAGAAGCCTTTTAGATCTGTGTTTACAAAATGCAGCAAGCTATTTTCTATGCACTAAAAAAAAATCCTGTGTGGAAAACGCAGAATTATGTGTTAACACGACCCCGAGTTTAACTTGCTATCTAAGTAATTGGCTGAATCAATAAGGTGACGGAGCATCATATTTTGTTAGCTTTCTGCCGTGCTTGAGAAAGGCAAAGCCCTTTGGATGAGTTATTTGACCAGCTGCCACTTATATCTTGATTTTCATGCATTTTTTCTCCTCTTTGTTCTCGGCCCGTCTGCTCCTCCCCCCTCTTTTCCAAGCAGAGCAGGCCTGTGACTCAGACTCCACACAGACACAGCGTGTAGACATGCTGCTGGAGAGCCAGTACTGCATGCGTCAAAATTTTGTTTGTTTGAACAATATCTCTCGTTCACATTCACTTGGAAATGTCCAAAATCACAAAAAATGACATTCGGTAGTAGCTCCTACCTATATATGAAAACTTTATGAGCAATTCATGTATTTTTGTTTGGGCTCGTTAGCATATTTAGCTAGCAGCCTCCATGTAAATGTGCTAATACTTGTGTAAATTTTGTTAGCATTCTGGAAATAGATGCCAAATTAGCTTTTTTATTGGGTTTCCTGGCGCCCCCTTGTGTATTAAACCGGTAATACCATATATCCCTGGGTGAGAGAAGGACGATATGAAAATGTGGATACCGCCCAACCTTAAATCCTTCCCTAACCTTTACCATTTAACCTAACTACTAAACTTAACCCTAACCCCTAGCCTAGCTAAAGTTAGCGAGCTAGCTATACATTACGCAAATTTGTAACATAATATACATTTGCAAATTCGTAATATATTGTACATTTTGTAAATTCGTAACATATACTGTAATACGAATTGTAATTTGTGAGATATACGAAATGGGTGATGAATATCCTCAAATTCATACATACCATACGAAACGTAACATATACTAAATGGAGTGGGCATATTTACGTACAGAATAATACAAAATGCTCTGAGACCAGGTTGGTCATACAAAAATCTTTGCCAGTGTGTGTGCATGTGTAGGCTACCTGCCCCTCTCTCCCCACCCGCAAAGTTTAAGTAGCATCTCGCGCCCTACACTTGTCTGACCATCACGTATGTAAACAACTAGCATGCATGTTCCATGGCAAACTGCTCTATCCACAATGATTGGTGAAGTAATTTAATGAGCTAAATGGAAAAAGCTGTAGATTTCACAGGTTTAAAAGGAACAGAAAGGAACAATATAAACCAGTCCTTTTTTGGGGTTCAAACCGGTTCAGAACTTTATTTTGCTGGTCGGAACAGTGGAACGGAACGGAAAAATTGTGGTTCTGTTCAGAACGCTACGATTGGAAAGTTTTGGTTCCAACCCCTGATTGTGTTGCCATGCAGAATGGGTCATGTCTATTGCACAAATTAATGAACTATATCTGAGCCACGTGCCACACATCAAACCTTAGCACCAGCAAAAAGCATAATCTTGTCTAAATGACGTCACACTGACACTTCAGGATGAATCATTTACACACCCCCTGCGCTACATTCACCCCTCAAACTTACTCAACAGTGACCCCAGCGTTGAGCTGAGTGTAACTGTAAATCTGGATCACGGCACCACTGTAAAGGACGTCACACTTCTTGCTTAGCCAGTACCACATCCTGACATCTGATTCAGCTCACGCTGAGGCTCAAACCTTGGACCTCTGCCTTGCTAGCACACGAGACACACTCGAGACCCTCCTAAAGCGTCTTACCAGTCAGCGAGACACTTCAGGCTGAGTTTCACACGTCCACATGTGCTACACTTGCACTGATCTGCTTCCCTGTAGCACTGAAGTTACATTAATTAAAACATGCTCAGCTCCACCTTCTCTTGTCAAGTCCTTACTTTTCACAGATTCGTCACACAACTAACAGTGGGAATTTAAAATCAGTGTCTGTAATTAATGAATCTGGGCCTTGCTGTGGGTTTTATTGCGCTTGGGTAGCCACTTATATTGATCTTACAGGAAAGCCTCTTAAAGTTCAGAGATCAAGACAACTCCTGTTGAGAAGACTCCCTCCCATCATTAACATACCACAGAGGAGACAAAATAGTACTGTACTGCCATACAGTATATGTCCCCATCTGAAGAATATTATGCATCTATTAGGCAGGGCAAACATATTATCACGATTTCACATACACTGCATATCATGAAAATCAATACATTATAGCACGCTTTTTTTTGGCTCATTCAGTAGTTTATATCTAATTAAGTAGTTATTATCTTAAAATAATATTTTATATTTCTAAAACATAAGTTTAACTTGATACTGTGGCTGCTTCCTGTTTTCATGAATATTAGATGTAGAGCCCAGTGTCAAAACACCGGTTTTAGATGTCCAAATTCAAAATCAATATGTTGAAATAAACTGTGATATGTTGAAGACAAGGAAAATTACCCTACACACATCACACTTGTAAATTAGTACCTTGTAAACTGCTTTCGCACCAATTTTTACCAGGGGGCCACTCTAGACTGGAATTGATTAGCTTGTTCTACTGTAATCAATAGCGTGTGCATATTAATCACAAACATCAATATTTGTATTGAAATCAATGAAACTGGTAAAACAAAAACTGCGTAGATATGTACCGCTTGCGCTCTTCTTACAGGCAAAACTCAATGGACTTGGGTATACTACATATACCAGCAGATAAATGAGAGCCTGTTGCAGCCATTAATTAACTCATATCTCTGTGAGAAAATGTTTACGGCAGACAGCCAATACGAATAAGGTATCACAACACTCACTTTTTGACTAAACAATTTCAAGGAAATCAACACCTCACATTGGTTTCTAAATAGCGACAGGGGTTGGCTTTCATTTGAATGATAGCTTAACCCTCAAATCTGCAAATTCATGTGAGGCCAGAGATATTTATACATAATTTTTTCTTGCCACTATGGCCTTAAAGTCCCACTACAGACAGAAACACTGGTACTAAACCAAAGACATTGATTTGTTTTTGTAAGATTGTGATGATTAGAAACTTTTATACTAACACCACCAATCGGAGGTAAAAAATTGTGTTTTTCCTGTCATTTTTGTGTGGTGATTGTACTAAGACGTTCTGTCTACCATGGGGAATTTAGCCTAATACATTTTTTTAACATATGTCAAAATTATTCAATATTTAGATTTAAGATTAATCACACTCACAGTTGTACATCTATTTCTTACTACTTTAACATGGAGAGAGTTTTAAAATGCTCCTAACCACAATTTAACAGGGCACTCTAGACTATGACTTCCGGCGCCGACAGAGATAACGGCCTCGCTTCGCGTTCCTAGGAAACTATGCAGTGTTTTGTTTTTTTACGTGTTATTTCTTACATTAGTACCCCAGGTCATCTTAGGTTTCATTACATACAGTCGAGAAGAACTACTGAATATAAGATCAGCGTCAACTCACCATCAGTACGACCAAGAATATGCTTTTCGCGACGCGGATCCTGTGTTCTGCCTTTCACCCAGGACAACGGAATAGATCCCATGCAGCGACCCAAAAAAACGACTCAGAAAAAGAGGGAAACGAGGCGGTCTTCTGGTCAGACTCCGGAGACGGGCACATCGTGCACCACTCCCTAGCATTCTTCTCGCCAATGTCCAGTCTCTTGACAACAAGGTTGATGAAATCCGAGCAAGGGTAGCATTCCAGAGAGGACATCAGAGACTGTAACGTTCTTTGCTTCACGGAAACATGGCTCACTGGAGAGACGCTATCGGAGGCGGTGCAGCCAGCGGGTTTCTCCACGCATCGCGCCGACAGAAACAAACATCTTTCTGGTAAGAAGAGGGGCAGGGGTGTATGCCTTATGGCTAACGAGACATGGTGTGATGAAAGAAACATACAGGAACTCAAATCCTTCTGTTCACCTGATTTAGAATTCCTCACAATCAAATGTAGACCGCATTATCTACCAAGAGAATTATCTTCGATTATAATCACAGCCATATATATCCCCCCCCAAGCAGACACATCGATGGCTCTGAACAAACTTTATTTGACTCTTTGCAAACTGGAATCCATTTATCCGGAGGCTGCATTCATTGTAGCTGGGGATTTTAACAAGGCTAATCTGAAAACAAGACTCCCTAAATTTTATCAGCATATCGATTGCGCAACCAGGGGTGGAAAAACCTTGGATCATTGTTACTCTAACTTCCGCGACGCATATAAGGCCCTGCCCCGCCCTCCTTTCGGAAAAGCTGACCACGACTCCATTTTGTTGATCCCTGCCTACAGACAGAAACTAAAACAAGAGGCTCCCACGCTGAGGTCTGTCCAACGCTGGTCCGACCAAGCTGACTCCACACTCCAAGACTGCTTCCATCACGTGGACTGGGACATGTTTCGTATTGCGTCAGATAACAATATTGACGAATACGCTGATTCGGTGTGCGAGTTCATTAGAACGTGCGTTGAAGATGTCGTTCCCATAGCAACGATTAAAACATTCCCTAACCAGAAACCGTGGATTGATGGCAGCATTCGCGTGAAACTGAAAGCGCGAACCACTGCTTTTAATCAGGGCAAGGTGACTGGTAACATGACCGAATACAAACAGTGCAGCTATTCCCTCCGCAAGGCTATCAAACAAGCTAAGCGTCAGTACAGAGACAAAGTAGAATCTCAATTCAACGGCTCAGACACAAGAGGCATGTGGCAGGGTCTGCAGTCAATCACGGACTACAATAAGAAATCCAGCCCAGTCACGGACCAGGATGTCCTGCTCCCAGGCAGACTAAATAACTTTTTTGCCCGCTTTGAGGACAATACAGTGCCACTGACACGGCCTGCTACCAAAACCTGCGGACTCTCCTTCACTGCAGCCGAGGTGAGTAAGACATTTAAACGTGTTAACCCTCGCAAGGCTGCAGGCCCAGACGGCATCCCCAGCCGCGCCCTCAGAGCATGCGCAGACCAGCTGGCCGGTGTGTTTACGGACATATTCAATCAATCCCTAAACCAGTCTGCTGTTCCCACATGCTTCAAGAGGGCCACCATTGTTCCTGTTCCCAAGAAAGCTAAGGTAACTGAGCTAAACGACTACCGCCCCATAGCACTCACTTCCGTCATCATGAAGTGCTTTGAGAGACTAGTCAAGGACCATATCACCTCCACCCTACCCGACACCCTAGACCCACTCCAATTTGCTTACCGCCCAAATAGGTCCACAGACGATGCCATCTCAACCACACTGCACACTGCCCTAACCCATCTGGACAAGAGGAATACCTATGTGAGAATGCTGTTCATCGACTACAGCTCGGCATTCAACACCATAGTACCCTCCAAGCTCGTCATCAAGCTCGAGACCCTGGGTCTCGACCCCGCCCTGTGCAACTGGGTACTGGACTTCCTGTCGGGCCGCCCCCAGGTGGTGAGGGTAGGCAACAACATCTCCACCCCGCTGATCCTCAACACTGGGGCCCCACAAGGGTGCGTTCTGAGCCCTCTCCTGTACTCCCTGTTCACCCACGACTGCGTGGCCACGCACGCCTCCAACTCAATCATCAAGTTTGCGGACGACACAACAGTGGTAGGCTTGATTACCAACAACGACGAGACGGCCTAAAGGGAGGAGGTGAGGGCCCTCGGAGTGTGGTGTCAGGAAAATAACCTCACACTCAACGTCAACAAAACTAAGGAGATGATTGTGGACTTCAGGAAACAGCAGAGGGAACACCCCCCTATCCACATCGATGGAACAGTAGTGGAGAGGGTAGCAAGTTTTAAGTTCCTCGGCATACACATCACAGACAAACTGAATTGGTCCACTCACACAGACAGCATCGTGAAGAAGGCGCAGCAGCCCCTCTTCAACCTCAGGAGGCTGAAGAAATTCGGTTTGTCACCAATAGCACTCACAAACTTCTACAGATGCACAATCGAGAGCATCCTGTCGGGCTGTATCACCGCCTGGTACGGCAACTGCTCCGCCCACAACCGTAAGGCTCTCCAGAGGGTAGTGAGGTCTGCACAACGCATCACCGGGGGCAAACTACCTGCCCTCCAGGACACCTACACCACCCGATGTCACAGGAAGGCCATAAAGATCATCAAGGACATCAACCACCCGAGCCACTGCCTGTTCACCCCGCTATCATCCAGAAGGCGAGGTCAGTACAGGTGCATCAAAGCTGGGACCGAGAGGCTGAAAAACAGCTTCTATCTCAAGGCCATCAGACTGTTAAACAGCCACCACTAACATTGAGGGGCTGCTGCCAACACACTGACACTGACACTGACTCAACTCCAGCCACTTTAATAAATGCGAATTGATGGGAAATGATGTAAATACATCACTAGCCACTTTAAACAATGCTACCTTATATAATGTTACTTACCCTACATTATTCATCTCATATGCATACGTATATACTGTACTCTATATCATCGACTGCATCCTTATGTAATACATGTATCACTAGCCACTTTAACTATGCCACTTTGTTTACATACTCACCTCATGTATATACTGTACTCGATACCATCTACTGTATCCTGCCTATGCTGCTCTGTACCATCACTCATTCATATATCCTTATGTACATATTCTTTATCCCCTTACACTGTGTATAAGACAGTAGTTTTGGAATTGTTAGTTAGATTACTTGTTGGTTATTACTGCATTGTCGGAACTAGAAGCACAAGCATTTCGCTACACTTGCATTAACATCTGCTAACCGTGTGTATGTGACAAATAAAATTTGATTTGATTTGATTATAGCTTCCATAGTGATTGTGCAGCAGGCTGAACGTTTGACATCTCTATATAGCTATTCTGTACAACATAGATAGACAGTTAGTCTCTTCCCACTTGCTGTGTCGACCCATTACACTTTTGATCCGATGATAGATCATTTTAATGAACACATCAATGCAACTTGATAAGAAAACCGCCCACTAGATAAAAACACTGGTCCAGTCAGGTGGGAATGAAACCTATATCAACTCACACTGATCCACTTTAACAACACAGTAGTTCTTGTAGCTCTGCTGTTTTTCCTCAATGAGTGAAAAAGCTGTTTTTTCTTTCAGGGAAGGCTGGATTTGGAGTTAACGCTTTTGAGTCCCATGCCTGCGTGTTTTAGTGATTCAAACCCCTTTTAAACATTTAATGTTTGAGCTATAAACTGCTGCTTTTTTGCATTGGATTTGTCTGTTTCTTTTGCTTCCGCGGATACCAACCATTAGCGTGTGCGATTAATAACAGGGGTGTTATTTGTGAGACAAGGGAGGATGTCCAATGATCTTCTATGTAAAATAACCCTTACCTTCTAACGACTCGTGTGGCTTGTGAGCATCATAGAGCAAGACAGACGTGCGTGTTTTGTGAAAATGAAAAGCTGAGCACATCTGTCTTACTCTATGACGCTCACAAGCCGCACAATGGTCGTTAGAAGGTAAGGGTTATTTTACATAGAAGATCATTGGACATCCCATGACATAGTGTCTGTCATACT
This sequence comes from Oncorhynchus mykiss, assembly GCF_013265735.2. Taxonomy (NCBI): domain Eukaryota; kingdom Metazoa; phylum Chordata; class Actinopteri; order Salmoniformes; family Salmonidae; genus Oncorhynchus; species Oncorhynchus mykiss. The sequence goes on from NC_048569.1 coordinate 36,841,158, forward strand.
GTCGTGCTTTATGTACAGTACCAGTGAAAAGTTGACACCTACTCATTCAAGGTGTTTTCTTTATTTTTATTATTTTCTACATTGTAGAATAATAGTGAAGACATCAAAACTATGAAATAACAGATATCAAATCAAATCAAATCAAATGTATTTATATAGCCCTTCGTACATCAGCTGATATCTCAAAGTGCTGTACAGAAACCCAGCCTAAAACCCCAAACAGCAAGCAATGCAGGTGTAGAAGCACGGATATGGAATCATGTAGTAACCAAAAAAAAAGTTAAACAAATCCAAATATAATTTATATTTGAGGTTCCTCGAAGTAGCAAGCCTTTGCCTTGATGATAGCTTTGCAAACTCTTGGCATTCTCTCAACCAGCTTCATGAGGTAGTCATCTTGAATAAACTTTGATTAACTCCCAACTTCTTTGGGATAGGGGGAGTATTTTCACGTACGGATGAAAAGGTTGCCCAGAGTAAACTGCCTGCTACTCAGGCCCAGAAGCTAGGATATGCATATTACACTCTGAATTTTCTAAAACTGTTTGAATGATGTCTGTGAGTGTAACAGAACTCATATGGCAGGCGAAAACCTGAGAAAAATCCAACCAGGAAGTGGGAAATCTGAGGTTTGTAGTTTTTCAAGTGATTGCCTTTCCAATATCCAGTGTAAATGGGGTCAGATTGCACTTCCTAAGGCTTCCAGTAGATGTCAACAGTCTTTAGAAAGTTGTATCATGCTTCTATTGTGAAAGGGGAGCAAATAAGAGCTGTTTCAACAATTGCTCAGCCTGAAAGCCATTAGTTGTGTCTCGCGCGTGGCCGTGAGCACGACGGTCATTCTCTTTCCTTTCTATTGACAAAGGAATTGTCCGGTTGGAATATTATTGAAGATTTATGATAAAACATCCTAAAGATTGATTATATACATCGTTTGACATGTTTCTACGAACTTTAATGTAACTTTTTAAAACTTTTCATCTGGACTTAGTGCCCGCGCTTTGTGCATTTGGATTAGTGAACTAAACACGCAAACAAAAAGGAGGTATTTGGGCATAAAGACTGACTTTATCGAACAAAACAAACATTTATTGTGGAACTGGGTTTTCTGTGAGTGCATTCCGATGAAGATCATCAAAGGTAAGAGAATATTTATAACGCTTTTTCTGACTTTTGTTGACTCCACAACTTGGCGGGTATCTGTATGGCTTGTTTTGGTGGCTGAGCGCTGTACTCAGATAATCGCATGGTGTGCTTTCGCCGTAAAGCTTTTTTGAAATCTTAATGCGGTTGCATTAAGGAGAAGTGTATCTTTAATCGTATGTATAACACTTGTATCTTTCATCAAAGTTTATGATGAGTATTTCTGTAATTTATGTGGCTCTCTGCAAATTCACCCGATGTTTTGGAGGCAAAACATTACTGAACATAACGTGCCAATGTAAACTGAGATTTTTGGATATAAATATGAACATTATCGAACAAAACACACATGTATTGTGTAACATGAAGTCCTATGAGTGCCATCTGATGAAGATCATCAAAGGTTAATGATACATTTTATTTCTGCTTTTTGTGGCTCCTCTCTTTGGCTGGAAAATAGCTGTATGTTTTTTTGTGACTAGGCGCTGACCTAACGTAATCGCATGGTATGCTTTCGCTGTAAAGCCTTTTTGAAATCGGACACTGTGGTTGGATTAACAAGAAGTTTCTTATAAATGGTGTTTAATACTTGTACGTTTGTGGAATTTAAATTATGAGATTTCTGTTTGAATTTGGCGCCCTCGCAATTTCACTGGCTGTTGTCAAATCGATACCGTTAACGGAGTTTGATCCCTAAGAAGTTTTAACAGGTGTGCCTTGTTAAAAGTACATTTATGGAATTTCTTTCCTACTTAATGTGTTTGAGCCAATCAGTTGTGTTGTGACAAGGTAGGGGTGGTATACAGAAGATAGTCGTATTTGGTAAAATACCATATTATGGCAAGAACCGCTCAAATAAGCAAAGAGAAATGACAGTCCCTCATTACTTTAAGACATGAAGGTCAGTCAATGTGGAAAATTTCAATAACTTTGCAAGTTTCTTCAAGTGCAGTTGCAAAAACCATCAAGCGCAATGATGAAACTGGCCCTCATGAGGACCGCCACAGGAAAGGAAGACCCAGAGTTACCTCTGCTGCAGGAGATAAGTTCATTAGAGTTACCTGCACCTCAGATTGCAGCCCAAATAAATGCTTCACAGAGTTCAAGTAACAGACACATCTCAACATCAACGGTTCAGAGTAGAGGTCGACCGATTATGATTTTTCAATGCCGATACCGATTATTGGAGGACCAAAAAAGGCCGATACCGATTAATCAGACAATTTTTATTTATTTGTAATAATGACAATTACAACAATACTGAATGAGCACACTTATTTTAACTTAATATAATACATCAATAAAATCAATTTAGCCTCAAATAAATAATGAAACATGTTCAAATTGGTTTAAATAATGCAAAAACAAAGTGTTGGAGAAGAAAGTAAAAGTGCAATATGTGCCATGTAAGAAAGCTAACGTTTCAGTTCCTTGCTCAGAACATGAGAACATATGAAAGCTGCTGGTTACTTTTAACATGAGTCTTCAATATTCCAAGGTAAGAGGTTTTAGGTTGTAGTTAATGTAGTATTTATAGGACTATTTCTCTCTATACCATTTGTATTTCATATACCTTTGACTATTGGAATACCTTATAGGCACTTTAGTATTGCCAGTGTAACAGTATAGCTTCCTTCCCTCTCCTCGCCCCTACCTGGGCTCGAACCAGGAACACATCGACAACAGCCACCCTCGAAGCATCGTTACCCATCGCTCCACAAAATCTGCGGCCCTTGCAGAGCAAGGGGAACAACTACTCCAAGTCTCAGAGCGAGGGACGTTTGAAACGCTATTAGCGCGCACCCCGCTAACTAGCTTGCCATTTCACATCGGTTACACCAGCCTAATCTCGGGAGTTGATAGGCTTGAAGTCACAAACAGCTCAGTGCTTGAAGCACAGTGAAGAGCTGCTGGCAAAACACATGAAAGTGCTGTTTGAATGAATGCTTACGAGCCTGCTGCTGCCTACCATCGCTCAGTCAGACTGCTCTATCCAATATCAAATCATAGACTTAATTATAACATAATAACACACAGAAATTAGGCCTTAGGTCATTCATATGGTCAAATCCAGAAACTATCATTTTGAAAACAAAACGTTTATCCTTTCCGTGAAATACGGAACTGTTCCGTATTTTATCTAACTGGTGGCATCCCTAAGTCTAAATATTGCTGTTACATTGTACAACCTTCAATGTTATGTCATAATTATGTAAAATTCTGCCAAATTAGTTCGCAACAAGCCAGTCGGCCCAAACTGTTGCATATACCTAGTCTCTGCGTGCAATGAACGCAAGAGAAGTGACACAATTTCACCTGGTTAATATTGCCTGTGAACCTGGATGTCTTTTAGCTAAATATGCAGGTTTAGAAATATATACTTCTGTGTATTGATTTTAAGAAAGGCATTGATGTTTATGGTTAGTTACAGTCGTTCAACGATTGGGCTTTTTTTGCATATGCACTTTTGTTAAGTCATCCCCTGTTTGGCAAAGTTGGCTGTCTTTGTTAGGAAGAAATAGCCTTCACACAGTTTGCAACGAGCCAGGCGGCCCAAACTGCTACATATACCCTGACTCTGTTGCCAGGGAAGTGACACAATTTACCTAGTTAAAATAAATTCATGTTGGCAGGCAATATTAACTAAATATGCAGGTTTAAAAATATATACTTGTGTATTGATTTTAAGAAAGGCATTGATGTTTATGGTTAGGTACACGTTGGAACAACGACAGTCCTTTTTCTGCGAATGTGCACTGCATCGATTATATGCAACGCAGGACACGCTAGATAAACTAGTAATATCATCAACCATGTGTAGTTAACTAGTGATTATGATTGATTGATTGTTTTTTTTATAAGATACGTTTAATGCTAGCTAGCAACTTACCTTGGCTTCTTACTGCATTCACGTAACAGGCAGGCTCCTCGTGGAGTGCAATGTGAGGCTGGTGGTTAGAGCATTGGACTAGTTAACTGGTTGCAAGATTGAATCCCGGAGCAGACAAGGTAAAAATCTGTTGTTCTGCCCCTGAACAAGGCAGTTAACCTACCGTTCCTAGGCCGTCATTGAAAATAAGAATGTGTTCTTAACTGACTTGCCTAGTTAAATAAAGGTGTAAAAAAATAACAATAATAAATCAAATTCGGCCAAATCGGTGTCCAAAAATACAGATTTCCGATTGTTATGAAAACTTGAAATCGGCCCTAATTAATCGGCCATTCCGATTAATCGGTCGACCTCTAGTTCAGAGGAGACTGCGTGAATCAGGCCTTCATGGTTGAATTGCTGCAAAGAAACCACTACTAAAGGACACCAATAATAAGAAGAGATTTGCTTGGGCCAAGAAACACGAACAATGGACATTAGACCGGTGGAAATTTGTCCTTTGGTCTGATGAGTCCAAATTTGAGATTTTTGGTTGCAAACGCCTTGTCTTTGTGAGATGCAGAGTAGGTGAACAGATGATCTCCGCATGTGTGTTTCCCAACGTGAAACATGGAGGAGGAGGTGTAATGGTGTGTGGATGCTTTGCTGGAGACACTGTCAGTGATTTATTTAGAATTCAAGGCACACTTAACCAGCTTGGCAACCACAGCAATACGCCCGCCATCCCATCTGGTTTGCGCTTAGTGGGACTATCATTTGTTTTTCAACAGGACAATGACCCAAACACACCTCCAGGCTGTATAAGGGCTATTTGACCAAGGAGAGTGATGGAGTGCTGCATCAGATGACCTGGCCTCCACAATCACCCGACCTCAATCCAATTGAGATGGTTTGTGATGAGTTGGACCGTAGAGTGAAGGAAAAGCATACAACAAGTGCTCAGCATATGTGGGAACTCCTTCAAGACTGTTGGAAAAGGATTTCTCATGAAACTGGTTGAGAGAAAGTGTGCAAAGCTGTCATCAAGGTAAAGCTTGATTGAAAAATGTGTTTAACACTTTTTTGGTTACTACCTGATTCAATATGTGTTCTTTCATCTTTTGATGTCTTCACTATTATTCTACCATGTAGAAAATAGTAGTCAAAATAAAGAAAAACCCTTGAATGAGTAGGTGTCTCCAAACTTTTGACTGGTACTGCAGATGTGTATATACAGTGCCTTGCGAAAGTATTCGGCCCCCTTGAACTTTGCGACCTTTTGCCTCATTTCAGGCTTCAAACATAAAGATATAAAACTGTCAAAAACTGAAAAATTGGGCGTGCAAATTTATTCAGCCCCTTTACTTTCAGTGCAGCAAACTCTCTCCAGAAGTTCAATGAGGATCTCTGAATGATCCAATGTTGACCTAAATGACTAATGATGATAAATACAATCCACCTGTGTGTAATCAAGTCTCCGTATAAATGCACCTGCACTGTGATAGTCTCAGAGGTCCGTTAAAAGCGCAGAGAGCATCATGAAGAACAAGGAACACACCAGGCAGGTCCGAGATACTGTTGTGAAGAAGTTTAAAGCCGGATTTGGATACAAAAAGATTTCCCAAGCTTTAAACATCCCAAGGAGCACTGTGCAAGCGATAATATTGAAATGGAAGGAGTATCAGACCACTGCAAATCTACCAAGACCTGGCCGTCCCTCTAAACTTTCAGCTCATACAAGGAGAAGACTGATCAGAGATGCAGCCAAGAGGCTCATGATCACTCTGGATGAACTGCAGAGATCTACAGCTGAGGTGGGAGACTCTGTCCATAGGACAACAATCAGTCGTATATTGCACAAATCTGGCCTTTATGGAAGAGTGGCAAGAAGAAAGCCATTTCTTAAAGATATCCATAAAAAGTGTTGTTTAAAGTTTGCCACAAGCCACCTGGGAGACACACCAAACATGTGGAAGAAGGTGCTCTGGTCAGATGAAACCAAAATTGAACTTTTTGGCAACAATGCAAAACGTTATGTTTGGCGTAAAAGCAACACAGCTGAACACACCATCCCCACTGTCAAACATGGTGGTGGCAGCATCATGGTTTGGTCCTGCTTTTCTTCAGCAGGGACAGGGAAGATGGTTAAAATTGATGGGAAGATGGATGGAGCTAAATACAGGACCATTCTGGAAGAAAACCTGATGGAGTCTGCAAAAGACCTGAGACTGGGACGGAGATTTGTCTTCCAACAAGACAATGATCCAAAACATAAAGCAAAATCTACAATGGAATGGTTCAAAAATAAACATATCCAGGTGTTAGAATGGCCAAGTCAAAGTCCAGACCTGAATCCAATCGAGAATCTGTGGAAAGAACTGAAAACTGCTGTTCACAAATGCTCTCCATCCAACCTCACTGAGCTCGAGCTGTTTTGCAAGGAGGAATGGGAAAACATTTCAGTCTCTCGATGTGCAAAACTGATAGAGACATACCCCAAGCGACTTACAGCTGTAATCGCAGCAAAAAGGTGGCACTACAAAGTATTAACTTAAGGGGGCTGAATAATTTTGCACGCCCAATTTTTCAGTTTTTGATTTGTTAAAAAAGTTTGAAATATCCAATAAATGTCGTTCCACTTCATGATTGTGTCCCACTTGTTGTTGATTCTTCAAAAAAATACAGTTTTATATCTTTATGTTTGAAGCCTGAAATGTGGCAAAAGGTCGCAAAGTTCAAGGGGGCCGAATACTTTCGCAAGGCACTGTATATATATATATATATATATATATATACAAAAACAATTTTTAGGGGCACTGTAGATGTTATTTATCTCTCTATACTGCTCCTATGGAATGCTAGCCTAGCCATAGCAAGCTAGCTAGGCGGCTAGTGGTGTCCTGTTAGAGAAGGTAGTGAGAAATACTCAGCACAGGAGGTGTAGAGTGACACAACAACAGATATAAGGTTCTCGAATAATGTTGGTTTACTGACAGATGCGTTGGTGCAGAACGTCTTGCACTAGTATCACGTGTTATCACAGATCGACCGTGATCAGAGCTAATGCGAGCACACACCATTATTGTTTCATCAACCAGATAGGGGGGCCAACATCACACCTGGAAGGTGAGTAATCAAACACACATGTAGTCCCACTGTAACAATACTGTAATATCACAAACTCCACACAGTTGTCACTGAGTAGTTGGAAATAAATATCCAACTTATCCAACAATTTCTGTACTTACAGCATTCTTATACATTTATTTTCTATCAGGTTTTTGCTTGGCAGACCTTATTTTTAGATTTACATTTGTTAATAAAACTCATGAATGCAACTGTCTATGTCAAATTGGTTTGTGTTCTACTTTTAGCCCTGGTTGTCTAGAAAATAAAATGGTAAAACACTTCAATGTGAGGCTAAATGAGGGCAGAGCAAGCAGATAAATGAAAGTAATGAATTTCAGGTTTTTCACTTCGGGATTGCCTGGGTCTAATAAGGTTTTAATCTACTTGAGATGGTGGATGATATTGGAGCATGCCTGATGTCTCCTTCAGAGCACAGCACTGCACACAGGAAGTCATTACACAGAGGAGATGCACAGAGGAATCAATGAGACCGGACTCCTATCTCCATCTCCAATCTCTCTTCTGGGCTATTATTGTTAATTACTTTGGACTTTTCTCTATGTTCGCCAGTAAACAAGGAATCAGCAAGCAGGCATTAAGATTAAAAGCATTAACACAGAATATGTTTAGTGATGCAGGAAGCAAATACTAAAGTGCCCCTGAGGTTATAAAAGGCTAGGTAAAATGACCATTGGAATGAGACTTAATAGTCAATTTACTACCTCAGTTGTGTTTGAGAGCATTAGTGAGTCAACGTTGTTTGAAACATAATGTGAGGTGCCACTTCTCCTGATAGTTCGATGTTAAGGAATAGGCTACCTACCAATAATGTATTATACATATGTACAGGTAATTCGGAAATTTTCCACATTTTGTCATCTTACAGCCCTATTCTAAAATTTAATGAATTACGTTTTCTCATCATCAATCTACACACAATACCCCATAATGACAAAGTGAAAAGTTTTTTTTTTTTATGTTTGCACATTTATTACAAATAAAAATACAGAAATACCTTATTTACATACTGTATATCATACACTACAGTTGAGGAACCTTGGGAAAGTAATTCTGCTTTGAAAGTTGACACATTTGTAACCTCTCTTTTCAGAACATGGGTCTTTTGGTACCTACTGGAGAGCTCTTCTTTGTCTACACCCATTCAGCATCGTTCACACCCTCTTAAGCTTTAGCCCCACCCATCTCTTTAAGGATTCACATGTGAGGCTATGTACTAAACAACCAAAGATTTCAAGACTAAAGGCTGGTTTATACTACGTATATACACACCGTTTGTAAATTTGACCTGGAGTGCCAGAGTGTGCTCTGGCCATTCGTAAACTCAGAGCGATGTCAGATTGTCTGTTCCTAAATTCAGTGTGTTTTTCTCTCAGAGCGTTCAGAGCGCACACTGGACACTCTGGCCTAGGAATAAAGGTTGATCCGAGCATTCTGATCTAACAGCAGTCAAGCTAACGTTGGCTAGTTTGCTACCTATTTCTAGACACAAATGAGAAAACAGCTCACCATTTTACTCGCACTAGCAGAGCTGCTTTGGCTGTTTTTATGTTATTCAGAGCGTTGGTGATTGCAACTGTGCTGCTGGCAACAATTTAATTACGCTTTTTTCCAATGTTTACTGACACCGGCCATATTCAACGGGTGTTGAGTGTTCGTAAATGTGTCAGTTATTCTGCGCTCTGGCACAATCAGATGAGAGTGCTCTGAAATCGGAGTAGATAGCAAGAATTGACCAGCTACAGCAATCGACAGTTGTCGCAGTGACATCATAAACATTCTATTGAAATAGTTACTAGCATAGCAGAGTCTTTTGTTTAGACATGTAGCTAGCTAGCTAAACAGTGAACCATAATCCCAACTCATAATGTTACTACCCTGCATGAATCTGCAGGTAGCTAACCAACCGGGTTCAATGTTAGCTAGCTAACATTAGGCTATAACTAACAATGCAAGTGGCTCTGAGATACAAATACTATTACTACACAGATCTTACACGTAACATTAGATAGCTAGCCAGCCAGCTAACATTAGCTAGCTAACTAACAGTACACTTTAACTTGAAATTAAAACAACTTTCTGACGAAATTAGAAATGTGTAATATCTGAAACTGTAGCTAGCTACACTATCTTACCCGTATGCATGAATGGAATGGACACTTCTCACTCTGTCACGGATGTCATGGTAGCCCTTAGTTTGAAGATGTAATCTGGAGACAGGTGTTTTATACAACAGCCTTCGGTGTGTTCTCTTTTCAACTCTGTCTGCATATTTGCAATCAAACGCCATCATTTTATCTATCTCCTTAGCTATCATACTCTAATCACTGATTTCAAAACTCAGTCCTCCAGAAAGTGAAGAGCAACACTTATGCAGTTGTACTACGTGAAATCGTTCAAAAAAGCAGCGTTAAAAAGGATCACTTACACATATTGGCCAGCTGTGTTGTAGAAAGGAGCGTGCTACATGGCAGACCAATCCAAACTCATCTCTCGCATCTCCAGCCCACTCATTATCTCAGCCAATCATGGCTAGCGGGAAGGCTGCTGTCTTTTTCTGTAGCTAACCCATCTAGGCTCGTTTTTCTGTGGCTAACCCATCTAGGTTCTTAATTTAACCTTTTTTTTCTCGTATTTACAAGTTTGTTATTAAGGAACATGATAGTTCATATGTTCCAGAAGGCATTTCCGCCAAAAAACTCATTTTACATTTTAAAAAAAGTTTACGTTGAAATGGTGCTTCTGTGAAGTCATGTCACGTTCGTTGTAACGATGAGACCAAGGCGCAGTGTGATAAGAATACATTCTTCTTTAATTAACGAAGAACACTTAAACAAACTAACAAAACAACAAAACTATGATAAACCAAGTGCTGACATGCTACACATATACAATAACTACACATATACAATAACTACACATAGACAATAACTACACATAGACAATAACCCACAAAACCAAAATGGAAAATGGCAACCTAAATAGGATCCTCAATCAGAGACAACGATAAACAGCTGTCTCTGATTGGGAACCAATTCAGACCACCATAGACCTACAAATACCTAGACATTCCAAAACCCAATAGAATTACAAAAACCCTAGAAAAGGGAAAAACACACAAACCACCCTCGTCACACCCTGACCTAACCAAAATAATAAAGAAAACAAAGATAACTAAGGTCAGGGCGTGACAAGTCGTGACTCTGCCTAGTTTCCTGAAATGAGTCACAAATTAGATATTTCAGTTGTTGTTTTTTTATTATTTTGATAACATTTCTTAAAACCTGTTTTAGCTTTGCCATTATGGGGTATTGTGTGTAGATTGATGAGGTAGAAAATATAATTGAATACATTTAAAAATAAGGCTGTAAGTAACAAAATGTGGAAAAAGTCAAGGCTTCTGACTACTTTCCGAACCCACTGGATATTAAACGTCTATATTATACATCTCTCATATAGAGGCCAAATTGGACTGGTGTGGAGATTAAGCCTCTTGCCCTCTTCTATGTTGCACCACAATCAGTTACATTAAATTCCTTGCTCTAATGATTTGGTAGCCTTCTGCCATTCATCCACAATTAAAGACTTGGGTGTATGAAAATGTACTCTTTCAGAACACAGAAAGTGTCACAGTGTTTTATGTTTTTATTCCCTTTTATTCATAGTTTTTGAAAGGCAAGTGTTAGATGTGAGCAATTTTAGAGGATTATTATGTCTAATAATCCCACTTGTCAAATTGTCAAAGAAAACTCAAAGCAGGCAACAGACTCCGGGACTGGTTGTGGGGCTCTATGCAATACCTTTTAATAGGTTCCTAATGAGCTGTGGATGTGGGATGGGTGTTCTCAAATTCCAAACTCTCAGCACTCAATTCTTGGTTGAAAAGACAGCAATCATATTAGATATGCAGGCAGCCTACGGAACAGGCTTTGTGGAGTGATCTGAAGACAACTTTCATGCAGAGACGGCGACGCAGACACACTGTCAGTGACAAAATGAAACACCCTTCACACAGAGATGGTGGAACATGAGAGACGCAGTGGCATGTCAGTTATTCTGTCAGATTAACCCATGCAGTGTTGAGCCGCCACACCAATGCAGACACCACACAATGTTGTTTACTGTGTACCCAGAGAAAAAAAACATACCTACCGTAATAGATTTAGAACCATGGCATTTTCTTCAAGGCTGATGACTGCTAGGTTTCTTCCAATATTACACAAAATTGGTCATAGTTGACCTACTTGATGATTGAACACATTTTCAACATACTCATTTGAAAATGATCTACTATATAGGCCTATCTCTATGCTGTTGTTGTTTGGGACTTGTTTACTGTATTTTGTTGGGGTATGTTTCCCTGTCATAAAGGGAGCACCGGAGAATGGCCCGGAGTCAGGGAATCCCAGAGAGCTCAAGTGTAATAAATCAGCCAGAAAGCTGGAGGAGGAGGAGAAAGTGCTGGTGGGAATTTGCCTCAGAGCTTTCACTGTAGCCTTCAGTGCTTGGCCTGTCAGACTGTAGGTTCTGCTTAACATAGCATAGAGTCCCCAGCCTCCTCCTATACAGCCTCTTTACAGCAGCTTACATGTATAGCACTAAGCCCTCGCCTGATACTATCTTCACGTTGCATGTCCAGCAAGTAAACAGATTTACAGCAGCTTTGCACGTACTGTAGAACAGAGGAGGAGAAAATAATATTTAGTATAATTTTTCTTGATATTATATAGCCCCCATATTTGACGCTGAACACATTAGCAAACCAAGTTATAAGCAAGAGGAGGAGAAATATTTTCCAAATTTCATTTTTGTCCTCTGCTCTACTCCGCCTTAACCTTTCATTGTGGTGGGTTTTTGTTTTTGAGCCTCTCCTTCACATATTGCCTGCGGTTTCAGCTAATTTGTTTCAGGACTTGCTGTGTCTGTTTGGTTGATGTCATCCTCCTCGGTAGGGCAGGTGGGTGAGGGCTACGTCGAAGACTCTTTGATGTGTCTCAAAGCGTTTACCTCTCAAACTCGGCCTCCGAGATGACATCCCTCACCAGCAGCAGCCCTCAGAGCATTACCGGAAGTATGCAGATTCCTTTGCCTCAATATATTTACACTGTCACTGCAAATAGCAGCCACCCTGCAGATTATACTAGTAAGAACAACCTCTGGGGATGTTTTCTCATTCCTCATTGTTATTAAACCAGTCTGCACATCACACCCGCCTGCCATTTGAATTCCAGAGAAGACGGTGAGGAACTAGATTTCTGTAGACTTGAACCGTTTCTCTCTAAGTGCCTGCATGGTGTTTTTAGAGGTTGTTCTTAGATAACTGGAGTGTGTTCAGTGTTGTATGTGTAAAGACCCAGGGCTTTAGGGGTGAATGACGGTACAGCACATCACTTTAGTTGTTATGTATCTGTTGGAATGTTATTTTGGGAGAAATTGTCCTGCTTTAACCCCACATACCCCTCATGCCACATCCCAGCCCTCCCTGTGCCTTGTCCCATGTGACACTCTTACTGTAAAATCCTCTCGGCTTGAAAAGTGAACATCATGAGGCAAGTGGATGATGAAATGATTATGTAAATACATTCTGTTAACCATTAAGCAGTCCACGTCATGTCAGTTTAATGCCTAACGATTCATGACTTTCACTTTAAAAAATATTGAAATTCACGCTCTGTTGGACTTTGGAATGATTGAAAGGAAACACAGATGATTGATTTTTCTCTCCTTCTCTGTGTTCCCACAGGACTTGGGACTCCAGGGAACATCCCTTAATGATATCCTCTATAAGAATGCAGCCTTTCTCAACCTGGTGGATCCAATCTCCCATGAGCTCCTGCTCAGCCTGGCCAAAGACATGCAGTGCCCAAAGAGGGTAAGCCCATCGTACCGTCTGGCTGTTGATCTCGACCTCCTCAGCCGTGCTGTTGTCAGGGAACATCAAATGAGATCAGGCACAGAAAATAGAACGTTTAGGAATCCACAGCTGCAAGGGTCAATTCAAGAGCATGTACATGACGGGCAGTCTTTTTGAAATGTGACTGCTAGGCTACTTGGTTTGGTTCCAGCCTTCCAACTGATGCCAGTATCCATACAGTCGTTATGATTAGTCTCTAAACGATGCCTGTGTGTGTGCACGTGTTCACTCTTGGGGTGCCCGAGACATCGGCACCTATTTATAACTAATGGCCAGAAGTAGGTCAGTCACAGTGTTGTGTCATTTCAACAACGTACACAACTTACAACACAGTATCTTCTTTTGCTTGTTACTTTTTCTTCAGTATTCACTTGCATGAAAATAGGTAATAGTGTACAATTGATCTAAAATAATGAATTTACTGCCAAGAAAAAATTAAGCAGACAATAGCTCATATAGAGTTTTCATATAGAGTTTTCGGCCAAAAGTGTTTTCTCCTTCCTAAAAGACTTTGTTTTCATCATCTTCTAGTCTAAATGAATTTACTGGGATCTTGAATCTCTCAGATTGATGTGGTTGACCTTTCCCTTGCTTTAAAGATGTACCAGGCATCTTTTGATAAGCTCTTTTCCCAATAAATGGCTTCCCAGAGGAATATGCAGGGAAGGGGCACACTTTCCAATAATAACAAAGACAGACAGCTGTGCCCAGCTAACAGGCTCATCTTGTTTAAACTGGTGCCCAGAGAGATCTAGCAACACATTGTGAAATACAGTAGATAGAAAAGTTGAACTATTAAGCACTTCTTCTCTTTAACAGATTATGAAAAATACTTTTGAAAAAAGGCTACTTTGAAATCAGATCTTTTAATAAGGGCAGCATACCTAGGGTGGTGTGTATTGGATTTTAGTTTTTTTGATAGGGGTGAGTGGGTCATGAGGGGTTGGCAGGGGTGTTCTCCGCTGTGACCGCCTGGCTTCCTACTGGGAACAAATTGGTTGAATCAACGTTGATGCAACGTAATTTGTCAACGTATAATGACATAGAATCTATGTGTCATCGTGGTAACCAAATTTTAACATAGACAAATAAAATATGTTACATTTGTACCTTTAAAACAACGTGAGATGTTCAACATTAAATCCACAATCAGAATAAAAAAAGAATAAGCTCAGCAGCACCTCCTACTGGAGAATTGATCTATCTACAGCTACCCTTTGGCCTCCCATCCAGGGTTTTACCCAGGTCAAGTGAAATGTGATCATACTGCGTTTTCACATATGACATTTGATACCCTGGTTTGGTTTCCTGAAGCGTTTTGTGAGAATTCTACAGTATACTTTTCACATCAAAGAGAAGAACATGTTATTTCCAGATTAGAGTCAATAGCTTGTCTACGACTACTTCCATTCAGTTAACCCCTTTCCCACCAAGATTTAACATAACAAATACTGTAATGGTGTTCTCACTGTCATTTCATTGCCTGAAACGAAACGCTGGAAGGTTTGAAGTGTATGAGGCATGTTTTGTGCCACACAGAGTGGGAGGAGTGGGAATGTCGCAATACCTGGTACTTTTGTCCTGGATCTTGGACCCACTCCTCACGCAGGTCCAGGATTCGTTTGCGTTTCACACATGCTCTATAGCGTGAATCAGGGTACCAAACGGTCCAGGAAACGGATCATAAGGGGATGTGTGAAAGCGCCCTTTATCACTCATAAAACATCAATGATGCTATTTAGGCCTATATGGCATTTGCAAAGTCATCAACAGCTATTGTTTCAATTCAACCCAGAATTCAACAACAAAAAAACAATACAATAAACCTAGGGTTTAAACCCCTGATTTCAAATGTTATGATTTTCAGTGATATTGAATTGTGTTTGGTTGTCAACGCAACCAAATATCAACATTTGAAGGAGATGTATCTTCTGCTTGGATAGTTCCATCTGTTCCACTGACTTAGTCTGGCTTTAATTCCAGTTTGTCTACAAAATTAATAATTGATATGTTGGATTCATGTCTCCATCTCAACCAATATCTAAGTTAAATAATAGGAGTAATTCAAATCCAACTTGATTTAAAGTGCATTTAAAGTTTGATTTCGTTAGATTTATTCCTATTCTGTAACTTGGATTTTTGGTTGAGATGGAGACATGATGTTGAAATGTTGCGTTGTCAACCAAACACAATTCAATATTACTTTTGCTAATACAGTAAATGGCCTAAAGTTAAGACAAACTACAAACTAATGTAACATTCAACCTTAAAATAAGTAACACATCCATGGTCCCATTTGGAGATTACTATACATTTCTTCTTATGTAATCATCTAAGGCGTGCATGTTCAAGACAGCATGCATAGGTCATCGCAGGTCAGTGGAGATCTTCACAATTGCTTTAATAACCTGCACAGAATTTCGAACGGCATTGATCACATGTAATCTCAACTGCAATCCAGGTCATTTGGTTCTGCTATTAGAAGCACAGTGATAACACATTAAACTGTTGTATAAATAAACAAATATCTGATTTGAACTTTGCTGTGCTTTTAAATGGTTGAAAGTGCAGTGATAGATATGTGGGTGACCACTAAACCAGAAATCTGACATTGTTTATTCATTGGAATTTGGTTGTGCTTTTAGATGGTTGACTGCAATAGTGACAACACACTGGAAATTCAACAAACTTTTGTCTGTCTGGAGTGGGAGTATATATGTTGTAGTCTCATTGATGAACGTCTCGACCAAAAAATGACATAATTATCTTGAAATTACGTGGTATGCCTAGGGGGTGGTGAAATGTGACAGGGATTTAGTGAGTTGGTCTGCTGTGCCTCAGGGCCTCAGCTGCAGGTCCAGTCACGGTTCTTCCTCCTTCACCTCTATGCTTCAAGGGATTGACAATCAAATGCAAACAACAACTCATCAAAACGTTTCACTGCTTCATTACTATTAATGTGCATTCAGCTATAGAACTGTATATCTAACTCAAGAGCCTTGTGGTCGTCTAAGTCTTTGAATATTCAGAATCGTGTTTGAATTTGAGTGAAAAACATGTTTTGAACAATGTTAAACAGATGCCATGTTGACAATGCCCGAATTCACATCAAAGAGAAGAACATGTTATTTCCAGATTAGAGTCAATAGCTTGTCTACGACTACTTCCATTCAGTTAACCCCTTTCCCACCAAGATTTAACATAACAAATACTGTAATGGTGTTCTCACTGTCATTTCATTGCCTGAAACGAAACGCTGGAAGTGTATGAGGCATGTTTTGTGCCACACAGAGTGGGAGGAGTGGGAATGGTTAATCGCCTGAAGTAAATTGCCCCTGTCTTTTTTCTCTTTTGCTGCATTGCCTCTTTCTTGTTGTTGTGTTGTACCATTAATTAGATTTACCCTGCTCTGCTCAACCCAATCCGTTTAAAGTCTTTGACAGAGGAAGGGAGAGCGAGAGAGAT
Organism: Oncorhynchus mykiss; assembly: GCF_013265735.2. Classification (NCBI taxonomy): domain Eukaryota; kingdom Metazoa; phylum Chordata; class Actinopteri; order Salmoniformes; family Salmonidae; genus Oncorhynchus; species Oncorhynchus mykiss. The sequence continues at coordinate 36,857,696 of NC_048569.1, forward strand.
AGAGAGGGGGGGGGGGAGAAAAAGCAAGGGAGAAAGAGCTGGAGCGAGACCAAGGAGGAGAAGAGAGGGAGACTGACAGAGATGCTAAAGCATATTTTTATGTATAAAATGCTCGAGGCAACCATGTTGGATGGACAAATGAGAAGAGCCTTGAGCTCATTTGGTGAAAGCAGTCAAAAGGTTGGATTGTTTGTAGAGTGATAAGTGAAGGGGATCAGACAATTATAAATAACTACCTTTTAAACCAACATTCTAGGAACAAAGTAAACAGCCTCCTCTCCACAGCTCAATGTGTCATAATAGGGGTTACAAGGCCGTAAGTGATACAATGGTCCATTGAAATATGTGTATCCAAGAGGTTCTGCCTTTGGCTTCTAAATGTATAAATTCATTCTATGGAGTCACAAGTTTACCTGTTGTGCTAAATGTGGTTAAGACTACCTTGAAATCAGAACAACAGGTGCATTTGTTGTAAACACATTCCTAAGAGTTTTCAATCTCTTGCAAGATATTCAGCACTGTATATTATGGACACGGTCATTCGATTGGATATGATTTAGTAAAGATATGTACTTTTACATGTACAATGTACATCACCTGGGATATTCAACCAATTCTCAACAAAGGGGTCAAATTCAGTTGTTCATGATGTCGGAAAGGAACATTAATTCACTTCAGAAAGTCAAATAGAGCAGTCATTTGATTATTCCTCTATTTGAATGCCAGACACTTTTTAAGCCCTTTGAAACCTTTTGAGGCCTTTTTTCAGCTGTAGCCGCCAGCAGAAGATATTAAAGTGTGTGGGTTTGTGTGTTTTTGTATATGTGTGTATTACAGGAGAAGGACACCCTGAAGTCGTCCGACAAGATCTGCAGACAGCTGATATTCCACCTGACCCCTCACTCCAAGTGGATGAGACAGAGCGTGCCCAGGAGGAAGTCGCAGGCCTGGTGAGTCCGTCCGTCTGCCCGTTTGCACATCCACACACCGGGACAGCTACTGCCATAACACCAACGCAAACGAATAAACAGCTAACAGCAAACTGACATCAGGCATGGCCTAGAACCTTCAAAACTCATCTCTAAAACAAGACAGTCTCGTGTTCAGTGTGTGTCAGAGATAAGTCACTCCTGACATTGGGCTAAGGCGCTTTACTGTACAATACCTGCTAGGATTTAATGTGCTAGATCAGGGCTCTCCAACCCTGTCCCTGGAGAGCTAGCCTTCTGTACATTTTCATTCCAACCCCACTTGTAATGAACCTGACTCAGCTTATCAACCAGCTAATTTGTAGAAGCAAGTGCCCTAAATTAGGGTTGGGAGTGAAAACCTGGAGGATGGTAGGAACACGTTTGGAGAGCCTGGTGTTAGATAATTATACAGCAGGACTAGCTGCCACAAATTCTAATAAGTTATTGTATTGGGGTCCTGTAATATAGACCTGTGTAGTAGCCTATTTTTGGAGGCAGGATATCATGTTCACTTGGTCAGTTTCAGTTTCTTGGGGAGTGTACTGTCGCCTCACTGCACAGCTTGACAACTGCCATGGTGCTGTAGACTTATCTCACCGAGAAATAAATGAACAAATCAATCATAATGAATAACAGAAAGGTTTTAATGAAATAAAACATCAGACAGATTCAGCTCGAGAAACGCTGTGTAAAGAATAGACAGAACTGCAAATGCTCTCCAGCTCTAATTGCCAAGCAGGTGCATTTGAGGGGAAGAAGGAAGGAAACAATCTAATGATCTTCATGTGTTTCTATCTCCCTGAGCAATTAAACTAGTTTGTGAGATGTTTGACAGCCCCAGTCGAACCTCCTAGCCCGTCTCCTTGTTGCAACGTTTCAAAAGATGTGTCAACAATAACGAGGCTGGCTCTCCCACTGTGTTAATTAGCAGACTCTGCTCTGGCAGCAGGCTCCTCGCTGTAAACCGTTCTTCTTCTCATTGCCTCAACCCTCTTACCAGATAGCCTCTCTTCTCACTGCCTCAACCCTAACTAACTATCCAGCCAGGCAGCCTCTCTCCTCACTGCCTCAACCCTAACTAACTACCCAGCCAGGCAGCCTCTCTCCTCACTGCCTCAACCCTAACTAACTACCCAGCCAGACAGCCTCTCTTCTCACTGCCTCAACCCTAACTAACTATCCAGCCAGGCAGCCTCTCTCCTCACTGCCTCAACCCTAACTAACTACCCAGCCAGGCAGCCTCTCTCCTCACTGCCTCAACCCTAACTAACTACTCAGCCAGACAGCCTCAGCCATACTGCGATGGAACCCGTCAACCAGGGTTCCGTTAGCTGGTAGTAGCCGCATTTTGACCGATAAAAAAATAGAAAAGCCGATAAATAAAATTGGTGCCGACCAATTGTCTGGGAGAAAGAAAAAAAATTAGAATTGCGAAATGATGCTTTTTAGTCTATTCATTGATGGAAATACCAGTCAATGTACTTTAAATACATTTGACTGGTCATGCTTATTGGTGTATAGGTTCATTTGCATAATTTAGTGGAATTAAATTGGCACGTGTACAGTATATTCGTTACGTATCTTATTTATCACATGCGTACAGCATACAAATACAGAGCCTTTGAATGGAAAATATCAAACAGCAAATGCATAGGCAGCAGAAGGCATGCTTCATCAGCGCTTCACACACCACTTTGCAATGAACTGGAGGCAGTATGCATTTTGAAAACATATACTGAATCGTTTGAAACCTTATCGTTTTAATACATAATCTCAGCAAAAAAAGAAATGTCCCGTTGTCAGGACCCTGTCTTTCAAAGACAATTCTTTGAAAATACAAATAACTTCACAGATCTTCATTGTAAAGGGTTTGAACACTTTTTCCCATGCTTGTTCAATGAACCATAAACAATTCATGAACATGCACCTGTGGAACAGTCGTTAGACACTAACAGCTTACAGACGGTAGGCAATTAAGGTCACAGTTATGAAAACTTAGGACACTAAAAGAGGCATTTCTACTGACTCTGAAAAACACCAAAAGAAAGATGCACAATCCCTCCATCAGTGCCCAGACTGTCCGCAATAGGCTGAGAGAGGCTGGACTGAGGGCTTGTAGGCCTGTTGTAAGGAAGGTCCTCAGACATCACCGGCAACAACGTCGCCTATGGGCGACGGATCTCAATCCCATTAAGTACATCTGAGACCTGTTGGATCGGAGGGTGAGGGCTAGGGCCATTCCCTCCAGAAATGTCCGGGAACTTGCAGGTGCCTTGGTGGAAGAGTGGGGTAACATCTCACAGCAAGAACTGGCAAATCTGGTGCAGTCCATGAGGAGGAGTACTTAATGCAGCTGGTGGCCACACCAGATTCTGACTGTTACTTTTGATTTTGACCCCCCCTTTGTTCAGTGACACATTATTGAATTTCTGTTAGTCACATGTCTGTGGAACTTGTTCAGTTTATGTCTCAGTTGTTGAATCTTGTTATGTTCATACAAATATTTACACGTGAAGTTTCCTGAAAATAAATGCAGTTGACAGTGAGAGGACGTTTCTTTTTTTGCTGAGTTTATTATGAGGCATGTCTTACCTTGCTTTCAAGTAACCTAGCCAAAGTCATACCATATCTGTGGACAATGATTTAATATCAACTTTTCTTTCATTGTCTTGTAGCCAAAGGCAGAATACTAGTCCTATTAGCAGCAAGATGCTAGTTGTTGCATATTAGATCTCCCCTCTTTCTAAATTATATCTCTGTCACATGAAACCACTCACATGCACGGTGTTTTCCCGCTAATTGCATTATGGAACAAACATTGCAGTGTGCATCGCTGTGCTTAGCTATAATGTGAAGAAAGTATAGTTTATCAACATTTTAAGCTAAACGTTCTGATCTGTTGCATCAGATTTGTTGCTTTTTAATATTTTATATGTAAACTAGGCCTTCTGGTTGTATGAATTTGGGCACTATCGTCCCACAACTGTTCCAGAGTCTGTTTGGAATAGGCTATTTCTTTCTCAACAAACTGACCAATAGAATAGGTTGATTTTGTTCTATGGGGGATAGTAGATTGACATAGGCTAGTGATTTTGCTGTTCATTACTCATCTTCTTGGCTGGGGAAAAGTACATGTGGAAAGGAATTCTAACATCTTCAAAGTGTACATCAGAATTCGGTAAGAAGTATCGCACATCGTTGCATCCTCGACTTGTATGTCCTGTTCATATGAATTACCATAATCAAAATGTGATTTTTGTTATTCTGAGCACCCTGGATGAACGCCCTAATCAGGTTACGCACCAAATGCATATGGGTCTGGTAGATTTCTCAAATTTGCGGTAAATGAAAATGCTGCTGGGCAAATATCCAGCGCCACATTTTTCTAACGGAAACCCTGCCGTCAACCCATTTCTATTCAAGTACATTTCCAGGCTTAATGAAACATCTCAGAAGACTTTAGCAGACTTTAGCATTTAGAATTCATAATGGTTTCACTGTTTCAATGATAATAGGTATTTAACGATGTTTGATAATGGGTATACTTTACTTAAAGTGATGCTTTTCCTCAATTGATGTCTTTATGATTTTGAGTAATCCTTCCTCTGTTATCCTCTTTATCTCTCACTCTCTCTTGCTCACTCTCTCTCTCTCTCTCACTCTCTCTCTCTCTCTGTTTCTCTCACGCTCCCTCTCTCTCGCTCCCTCAGGTTGGTCCTATTTTAAAATCCTTTTTCTCACATTGATTTTTTTTCTATTTTTTCTTTCTTTTAAGAGTCCATTTTGTTCAACAGTTGCCTCACAGAGAGAACAGAGCAAGTATGCAGTCTGAGCTGGGGCTCTAGAGAAAACCTTCTGTCATAGAGAGATGAGGGAGGGAGAGAGCGAAGAGAGAGGAAGAGAAAGAAAGAGAGAGGGTGGGTGGGTGGGTGGGAGAGGGGGGGGGCACTACAAGGTTACCCATTAGAACCCCTGTGTTTCTTTCATTCCTCCCACCTCGTCTTACAGTAAATAGGTTACAGCTATAGATCTGTTCTCTCATGTAAAGGAAATAAAATACTTATTACATGTGCAGTAGCATGCTTTCCAGCCACAGAAAATGTCATTATTTTCACAGAAGAGAAGGAATAGAATCCATTGTATTCGTTTCAGAGCTCATGCATAAAATGTATTTCTTCAGTCAGCTCAGTCCTAGAACACTGTGTAAGGTGCAGAGCCAGTTTTGTCCTTTATTGTTTGGAATCATGTCCCAGGAGAGTTGAAAGTCTATTTGAATAGTGTCCGCAATAGCATGTTATTGTGTCCTCCTTATAATAAATGACTGAGTCCCCCTGAACATGTTTATAATCTTTTTTACATCTGCATTGGATTTCAAATTAATCAACTCCATATTCTTTAATACCCTGAAATTGCTCTTCCAGCACAATCGGAGGAGAATTCGCTCATATAGCAGATGTTATTTAATTACTTATCTTTACTTCCAGGCAATCACTGACGCCGTCATCTGAGGTCTTAATAACAACATCCAATGATGAATCTAGCTCAGTAAAAATAGGAAGAAGCCCTGCCTGCAGCCAATTTAGTAGATACCGTTAGTCAACCTTCCCCATGTAGTAATAAATGCATTGCTCAGTACTAGCTGATGAGGGTTTGAAGTTATAAAGGACGTCAGTGGATATGAGTTAAATGCTCTATGCTGTGTGTGCATGCTCAGTAAATAAATACTACTTCTACTTCTAACCCAATTGATACTTATTTTTTATCACTTTATATGGTACTACACTCACACTAAACTCATCATTCAGAAGCATTATCAGCTGCATGGGCCAACGGTTATCCAAGCAGCTCAATAGAAAGCATTATTAGCTTTAGGTGAATGGTTAAAAGAGTAAGATACTGGCGTTGAGTGCTTTTATGGCTGTCGTGCTGTTAGCAAATCAAATCAAATTGTATTGGTCACATACAGGTGGTTTGCAAATGTTAATGTGAGTGTAGCGAAATGCTTGTGCTTCTAGTTCCGACAGTGCAGTAATGTCTAACAAGTAATCAAACAATTCCCCAACAACTACCAAATACACATAAATCTAAAGGGATGGAATAAGAATATGTACATACAGTTAAAGTCGGAAGTTTACATACACTTAGGTTGGAGTCATTAAAACTCGTTTTTCAACCACTCCACAAATTTCTTGTTAACAAACTATATTTCTGGCAAGTCGGTTAGGACTTCTACTGTGTGCATGACACAAGTAATTTTTCCAACAATTGTTTACGGACAGATCATTTCACTTATAATTCACTGTGTCACAATTCCAGTGGGTCAGAAGTTTACATACACTAAGTTGACTGTACCTTTAAACAGCATGGAAAATTCCAGAAAATTATGTCATGGCTTTAGAAGCTTCTGATAGGCTAATTGACATAATTTGAGTCAATTGGAGGTGTACCTGTGGATGTACCTCCAAAGATTACTTAAGGACAACAAAGTCAAGGTATTGGAGTGGTCATCACAAAACCCTGACCTCAATCCTATAGAAAATTTGTGGGCACAACTGAAAAGGCGTGTGCGAGCAAGGAAGCCTACCAACCTGACTCAGTTACACCAGCTCTGTCAGGAGGAATGGGCCACAATTCACCCAACTTATTGTGGGAAGCTTGTGGAAGGCTACTTGAAACGTTTGACCCAAGTTAACCTCTCTAGGGTAGGTGAGACGCTAACGTCCCACCAGGCCAACATCCGGTTAAACTGCAGAGCGCTAACATTCTAAATACACCATTCGTTATATTAAACATTCTTGGAAATACATGTATCTTACATCATTTAAAAGATGAACATCTTATTATTCCAGCCGCTGTGTCAGATTTCAAAAAGGCTTTACTGCGAAAGCAAACCATGCGATTTTCTGAGGACAGCACCCCGCACACACAAGTATTACTAGCATTTTCCAACCAAGCATTAGCGTCACGGAAGCGGGAATAACAATAAAATAAATTGCTTACCTTTGAAGATCTTCCTCTGGTGGCAATGCCAAGTGTCCTAACTACACAGTGAATGTTCATTTTGTTTGATAACATCCATTTTTATAGCCTAACATGAAACATTTGTAAACCGCTTGCGTCGTGATTTCCGTCTCATTCAACTTTGGACGAAGCGTTCGTGGTAATTACACACACTAAACAAACGTTTATCCAGTCATGGTTGATTTCATTGCAATCCACTGGTTGTTATTAACACATCCATACTTGATGGTTCTTTCCCCGGGACGTATTGACCGAAACAAACCGATTTGAAGACACCAATCAATGACCTCATTGCGCACCAATGGTAGGACCGGTCTATCGTTGATTGACTGTATTTTGGCCCAATGACCACTGATCATCTTGAAATCTAGCTTGGAAGATAGCCAATGAGCTGGGGTAAACGGCAATATGTAATGGTTATACGTTCGAAGACCAGCCTTTGTTGTAAACTCTGGCGTAAAAGAAGTTCATTCGCCATTGCAAATCCTACTTGACGGAGCCACGAGTGTTACGCATAGCAGTACAGAGTCAATAGCATTTTCGGCAAGTTTATATATTTAAATTATGGTGAATAAATCAGGAAATGCTAAAACAAAGTCTAGGTATACAGATTTAACCCAAATTATAGAGGACATTTATAGAGAAAGCGAGACGGAGTTGCTTCAGGAAGATAAATCTTTCAGTTTTGCTACCGGTAATGGACGGAGTTCTGATTCCGTTATGGAGTTATTGGATTTTCAACTGCTGGGGAAAGGCTACAAACTGTTTGTGGACAACTTCTACACAAGCCCTATTCTGTTTACAGAGCAGAGGAAGCGCGATGTGTGGGCTTGTGGCACCATTCGGACCAACAGAGTGGGCTTTCCAAAAACAAAGGTGAACGACATGCCTAAGCGGGCTGAGCGGGGTACCATGCGATGGATTCGTGAAAATGGCCTGCTCTTTGTAAAGTGGATGGATACCAGAGAGGTGGTCATGTGCACAACTATCCACAAGTCCTTCAGTGGCGATCAAGTCGTCAGGCGTGTGAAGGACGGTAGCAGGGCATGGACCACAAAAAATGTCCCCATTCCAGCTGCTGTGAAGGACTACAACAAGGGCATGGGAGGTGTGGACCTGTCAGATGCACTGATAGGATACTACAATGTTGTCCACAAGACCATGAAATGGTACAAGACATTTTTCTATAATTTCATTGATATTGCTGTGGTGAATGCCTTCATCCTCCAGAAGGAAATGGCCAAGAGCTGTGGACAGCCCCCCATCTCACAGCTAGCCTTCAGGGAGCTGCTCATCCAGGAGCTTGCTAGCTACAGCAAGTCTACTGCAGCACCTTCTGTCCCCTCTACCTCTGTCCCTTCTGCTCCAACCAGTGGTGTTCACCTGCCCAGATTCATCTCTGCAGGCATGAATGTTCCTTAGGGCAAAAAAAGGGCACAGTAGGGAGACGTCGTTGTGCCCTTTGTCACAGGAAATTCCCCATCACCAGCACCACCTGTTCAGTAAGCCTCTGCTTTACAGCAGAAAGAGACTGCTATGGGCCATGGCACCAGCAGCACAATATTGTGTAGAGGACTGAGGGTCTTGACAATATTGTAAATAGAAAATGTGTAAATAGTTACCCTTGATATTTGTTTATGTTTAATTATTATTATTTATTTATTTTTAATATATATTTTTTGGGGGTGTGTTAGAATAGCATTTATGTATTTTTATATAGTTCTTTCCTTCCAAATGTATCACTGTACCAATTTGGCCACTTGGGTACATTTGGGTACATTTGTGTGGGTGGGACACCTGGGTGACTTCATGCTCAATGTCATGTAGCTCGCTCATTTTTGAAGTTACCTGTCTAAAACTTTGCCAAACTAATGTTGCCATCTTATGTTCTTCATTCAAATCATCCTCAGCATCCTATCTGTATGTTTGGCTGTTCTTGTTCCTTTGAAAGAGGATGCAGCAACAATAAAAACAGAAAATGTATGTTTATTTCCTTGTATTTTCTTCAACAAGATCTACTGTGTTATATTCTCCTACATTCAATTCACATTTCCACAAAATTCAGAGTGTTTCCTTTCAAATGACACCAAGAATATGCATATCCTTGCTTCTGGGCCTGAGCTACATACAGGCAGTTAGATTAGGGAAAGTCTTTAGGTGGAAATTGAGAAGAAGGGGGGGTACCCCAAAGAAGTTAAACCATTTAAAGGCACTGCTACCAAATATTAATTGAGTGTATGTAAACTTCTGACCCACTGGGAATGTGATGAAAGAAATAAAAGCTAAAATGCATCATTCTCTCTACTATTATTTTGACATTTCACATAAAGTGGTGATCCTAAAACAGGGAATTTTTACTAGGATTAAATGTCAGGAATTGTGAAAAACTGAAAACTTTAAATGTATTTGGCTAAGGGTTATGTAAACTCCCGACTTCAACTGTATGAATATCTGGATGACCGATGGCCTAGCGGCATAGGGTAAGTGCAATAGATGGTATAATGTACAATATATACATTTGCGATGAGTCATGTTAGATATGTTAACATTATTAAAGTGGCACTGTTTAAAGTGACTAGTGATATATTTATTAAAGTGGCCAGTGATTTGAGTCTCTATCTAGGCAGCAGCCTCTCTTAGTTAGTGATTGCTGTTTTGCAGTCTGATGGCCTTGAGATAGAAGCTCTTTTTCAGTCTCTCGGTCCCAGCTTGAATGCACCTGTACTGACCTCGCACAGGTCTTAACAGCTGTGCATGTGGGTGAATATATCCACTCTGACTCCATCTGTCTGCTACACGTGAGGCTGTCCACCAGGGGCTCTGATATCTGACCCAGACACAGGCTACAGAATCAGACGACACGGCTACATATAGTACCAACCATTTGACAGCCTGTTCCTCACTGCTATCCCTAGCACACTGCTGGCACTCTTACCTTTGCACACACAAACCTTTGCACCCACACACCCACACATCTAGACACTTCCACATACACTCTGGCTGTGACATGAGGTAACAGGTTTATCCAAGGCAGGTGGAGTAGGTAGGATTTCAGTCAACTCAGCACGTGTCAAGCCCCGTTTGATTGACTGTCAATTTCACACTGATCCAAAGGTGTGAAACGACTTGATACAGTGCGAAGAAAAAGATACTGCCAAGGTTACTTTTGCACATCCCATGCAATGTAACTTAATCGGTCTTTCTTGCCTATTTTTGTCCCTTGAATTCACTCATACACTCACAAGGACATTGTAGTATGCTTTTCATTGGCTTGCTTGTTCAGCTAAGCATGCAGTATTGTATACAAGTTGACGTTGGTTTACTCAGGCAGTTCAGGTTAATTAGCTACCCTGCTCAGGAGCACAACAGCGTTCTGTCATTCTATTGCTACCACTACCTGTTGTGTCGTTACCATTGTTCAGTGACTCCAGTAGACTTGTGAGTCTAGGACAAAGTTGTTCATGATACTGAAGCACTTCTACTTCATTTATTTATTTACATCCCTCATCTGCCTGTTTCCCCAGTGTCGGCTGTTTCATTGTGTTTAACCTATTTCCAGGGAGTCTCGGCAGGCATCCCCTGAGGTCTCTCTACAAAAAGATCATGACAACTCTGACTCATCCCTCCTGACCCTTTAATAACCTGAGAGACATGCTCAAGGTGAGAAAAGGAGGTGAAATGAGTAAACAACATGTGGGAGGAAAATATACATCTAAATATAGACTTCCTTTTAGAGTCGAGTGAAATGCTTACTTAGAATGAAATAGAGGATGAAAAAGGGAAATGTCTTAGCAGGTAACAGAGTGGTATGTCATTGTAAGTACCTTATCTGTGAACATTGCCTCATGTTGTCCCTCCCCTACCCATTTGATTGGGTATAAAAGTCTCCTCCTCTCATAGATTAAGTAGTCGGTCTAGTTTCTTGTATACGCTAGGTGATCCAATCAATCTCTCATTGTTCTTTGCCAGCAACATACCGCCCTGCATCCCACTGCTGGCTTGCTTCTGAAGTTAAGCAGTTTTGGTCCCTGGATGAGAGACCAGATGCTACTGGAAGTGGTGTTGGAGGGCCAGTAGGAAGCACTCTTTCCTCTGGTCTAAAAAATATATCCCATTGCCCTGTGTAGGTTGCTGTCTTTTGGATGGGACGTTAAACAGGTGTTCTGACTCACTATGGTCACTAAAAAGCCCATGGCACTTGTAGTAAGAGTAGGGGTGTTAACCCTGGTGTCCTGGCTAAATTCCCAATCTGGCCTTCATACCATCATGGTCACCTAATCATCCCCAGTTTGTAGTTTCCCCTGTAACTATTCCACCAGGTGATTGCTGTAAATGAGAATGTTTTCTCAATCAACTTACCTGGTAAAATAATTGTTAAAAAAATGTGTAGCCTCCACCTTGTAGAGAAACTTAAGGAGTCATCCATGGTCCTTATCCATAATGAATGGCACATTTCCCAATGAGCCCAGCATCGTAGGGCCTCTTTACACTACACTTCTTTGACGACACAAACTAAGGAGAGATACTTGTGTGGTCTAAAGAGACGGATCTAGATTCAAATCTCTCTTGAAGAGATGTCGCCCACACTACCTCTGGAGATAGTGTGGGAGACATCTACACCACATACTCCCCTCTGAGTGGTAGGGCTCTCCCACACCACATGTACCTGCAAGAATGACCTTGATTACCTACAGCATTTTTGCTCTGTTAGCCAAATTCTAAATTAGGATATCCACATTCCCTGTGGTTGTGATCCATTGATTATATCTGTGAAAACAAATTGATCTGATATTAGAGCTTTTGATTTGGGCCTTGCATAGAAAAAAACATTGGGGATTACAGGAAAATATGGAAGGAGAGAAAACCTGAAGAATGAATCAAAGAGTATTTTTGTTGCTGCCTGGTCTGACGTTTACACAGAGCAAATCCCCATTGCCTCCCAACTACCATCAAGCACCACTGTGTCCCTTTGCAACGCTGCACATTAATGTTGGTTTCATAACCGGGCCTTGACATTGCAGACAGGCGCGCAGTCTTCCATGATTTAGTATTCAGTATTTTATCAGGATAAAGCAGCAGCGACTCTTCCTGGTGTCCAGTTACAGTTATGTAACGCAAACTCTTTTCCATGGAAACTGAAAACATGGCAAATAATAAACTTCTGGAATAGTTTTTGTTTTTTCATACACTCTTAGAAAAAAGGGTTCCAAGCTCTTTGGCTGTCCCCATAGGATAACTATTTTTGGTTCCAGGTTGAACTCTTGGGTTCCATGTAGAACACTCTGTGGAAAGGGTTCTACATGGAACCAAAATGGGTTCTACCTGGAACCAGAAAATGGTTCTTCAAAGGGTTCTCCTATGAGGACAGCCAAACAACCCTTTTATGTTATAGATAGCACAAGATTTTTCTACGAGTGTAGAATACATACTCACAGAAATATGTCTTAACACCTGTAAATCAAATCAAATCAAATGTTATTTGTCACATACACATGGTTAGTAGATGTTAATGCGAGTGTAGCGAAATGCTACAGCAGACTGGGATAAGGATTGATTGAATATGTCCGTAAACACACCAGCAAGCTGGTCTACGCATGCTCTAAGGACACGGCTGGGGATGCCGTCTGGGCCTTCAGCCTTGCGAGGGTTAACACGTTTAAATGTTTTACTCACGTCGGCTGCAGTGAAGGAGAGGCCGCAGGTTTTGGTAGCGGGCCGTGTCAGTGGCACTGTATTGTCCTCAAAGCGAGCAAAAAAGTTATTTAGTCTGTCTGGGAGCAAGACATCCTAGTCCGCGACGGGGCTGGTTTTCTTTTTGTAATCCGTGATTAACTGTAGACCCTGCCACATACCTCTTGTGTCTGAGCCGTTGAATTGTGACTCTACTTTGTCTCTATACTGACACTTAGCTTGTTTGATTGCAGTGAGGAGGGAATAGCTACACTGTTTGTATTTTGGTCATGTTTCCGGTCACCTTGCCCTGATTAAAAGCAGTGGTTTGTGCTTTCAGTTTCGCGCGAATGCTGCCATCAATCCACAGTTTCTGGTTTGGGAATGTTTTAAACGTTGCTGTGGGTGTAGCATCGCCGATGCACTTTCTAATGAACTCGCTCACTGCATCAGCGTATTCGTCAATGTTGTTGTTGGATGCAATGCGGAACATATCCCAATCCACGTGATCGAAGCAGTCTTGAAGCGTGGAATCAGATTGGTCGGACCAGCGTTGAACAGACCTGAGCGCGGGAGCTTCTTGTTTTAGTTTCTGTCTGTAGGCTGGAAGCAACAAAATTGAGTCGTGGTCAGCTTTTCCGAAAATCCCCCCGGGGGAGGGCCTTATATGCGTTGCGGAAGTTAGAATAACAATGATCCAGGGTTTTGTAGCTCCAGATACTGAGTAAGCAACTGTCAATTATTCACTTTATACATTCAATGAAAATAACGACCTTTGTGAACTTAGTACAGATACAGTAGATCCTATTAGGTAGGAGAGCAAGGGAAACAGCGAGTGTGGGAGAAAGGTTATTACGGTTTATAGTTCATGGCTTTGCTTTACCTGGAATTGTGTTATTGTACGTGTGTTCCTTCATGTTGTGTTCTGATCCCTCAAGTTGTTGTGTTGTGATGCGTGTTGTTCCACACTGAGCTGAGCTGCCACTCCAGCCTGTGTTAGGGGAACCCGGTGGCGTGCTGGTGTCAGGAGGGCCCATGAGAAGTGGCTGATTGGCGTATTAGTGGAGGGAAGGAGGCGTTGGTTGGCACTGATACAGTCTGCTCCTCCCCTCCCTCTGAGACCTCAGTGCCCTTCTCTGGGCTAATTAAAGCAACCCTGGCATACACCTGTGGAGAAGCCTGGGGGGTCTCATAGAGCTGGATCATGAAGGGTTGGTGGGAGGATAGGACTCCTTCAGAGGCTGTTGGAAGAGACGTACTTAGCGGTGGGTTTAAGGGTGAAAGCCTGTGTGTGTATGTTCATATGCGTGCCCAATCGGAATGATAGCTTGGCTCAAACCAAACATGTTGCTGAATGTTAGCTTCCAAGGCCCTGTGGCGAAGTTCTAAATCACTGCATGCACATCCATTTGTGCAACGGGCCCAGCAGCAGTACTAAAATGTAGTCAAATATTTTCACTCTGAAAAGCTTCTCTGTGGTGTCCCCTTTTAAAACCACCCAGGCCTGGGAATCTGTGCCCTATCTCGCCAATAGACATGACACAGACTGAAAGAAAGAACAACATACAGAACAACGAGAGAATTCCATACCTGGTTTGGTGTTGAAAGAATAGATTAGTTAGCAGAAAGCCCTGGTTCTCACAAGGCTCAGCCAACCTAGACCATCCATCATGTTTAATACAGATATCCAGACCATCCATCATGTTTAATACAGATATCCAGACCATCCATCATGTTTAATACAGATATCCAGACCATTCATCATGTTTAATACAGATACCCAGACCATCCATCATGTTTAATACAGATACCCAGACAATCCATCATGTATAATACAGATACCCAGACCATCCATCATGTTTAATACAGATATCCAGACCATCCATCATGTTTAATACAGATACCCAGACCATCCATCATGTTTAATACAGATACCCAGACAATCCATCATGTATAATACAGATACCCAGACCATCCATCATGTTTAATACAGACACCCAGACCATCCATCATGTTTAATACAGATACCCAGACCATCCATCATGTATAATACAGATATCCAGACCATCCATCATGTATAATACAGATACCCAGACCATCCATCATGTTTAATACAGACACCCAGACCATCCATCATGTTTAATACAGATACCCAGACCATCCATCATGTTTAATACAGATATCCAGACCATCCATCATGTTTAATACAGATACCCAGACCATCCATCATGTTTAATACAGATACCCAGACAATCCATCATGTATAATACAGATACCCAGACCATCCATCATGTTTAATACAGATATCCAGACCATCCATCATGTTTAATACAGATACCCAGACCATCCATCATGTTTAATACAGATACCCAGACAATCCATCATGTATAATACAGATACCCAGACCATCCATCATGTTTAATACAGACACCCAGACCATCCATCATGTATAATACAGATACCCAGACCATTCATCATGTTTAATACAGACACCCAGACCATCCATCATGTATAATACAGATACCCAGACCATCCATCATGTATAATGGGGCGGCAGGGTAGCCTAGTGGTTAGAGTGTTGGACTAGTAACTGGAAGGTTGCAAGTTCAAACCCCTGAGCTGACAAGGTCTGTCGTTCTGCCCTGATGACCCACACACAATGCACTTAACCCCAATTTTTCCTGTAAGTCGCTCTGGATAAGAGTGTCTGGTAAATGACTAAGTGTGAGTTTCTGTAAGTCCACATCCATCACGGCAACTCCTTACATTTACCATATGAGACTGAGCCATCATTGAAAATAAGAATTTGTTCCTAGTTAAATAAATAATATCCATGTATAATACAGATACCCAGACCAAACCCAGACCATAATACAGATACCCATATCCTGAATAAACAACTCAGGACCAAAGTGTTGATGAAGCAGACATTGATCCAGCTGGATCCACCGGGCCTCTGGGATAGCATCCACATCCAATATTTCTCAAGTGCCTTTATTTAATTCGGCTGACATGAGTCACGTGTGTCTTTGCATTGCTCAGCTGAAGTGTAACCGCCTGGAGGATTCTAATTAGTATTACCTAGTTAGACCCAGTTCCCTGAGAGACTCACATAGTGCATATTATTTATGCCTGAGCACCTTTTCGAGCATATTGCTGGAGTGACCTGCTACGTTGGCAGGTAGCCTAACAGTTAAGAGTGTTGGGCCAGTAACCAAAAGGTCACAGGTTTGAATCCCTGAGCCGACTAGGTGAAAAATCTGTCTGTGCCCTTGAACAATGCACTTAACCCAAATTTTTCCTGTAAGTCGCTCTGGATAAGAGTGTCTGGTAAATGACTAAGTGTGAGTTTCTGTAAGTCCACATCCATCACGGCAACTCCTTACATTTACCATATGAGACTGAGTCATCCCACCATTTAGAGTAGATTTGGATATTGAAGTGCACAAAAACTGGTCAGTAGGAATTAGTCTATATCCACTGAAACACTATAACTTTACTCCCAGGCTCTCTATGCTGATTTATGGGGGTAGATGAAGGGGAATGTGTATTCTATGTGGTTGGACAGATTTCAAGATTCCTTCGACATTTGCATTTATAACTCACCTCCCACCCCCAGCCGCTTTAGGTGTTGTGCGAAAAGTGTCTGGTAAAAGTTCACCACATTTCTTTCCAAATCAAGTTTTTAATGGTGACAGAAATGTTCATCCCCCACTTTCCCATTTCAAGATAGGTTGCGTACCTTGAGAGAGTTAAGTGGTGCCAGGGTTTTCCCAGGGAGAAATAATTGGGAGGGACAAAGAAGGCCAACGTTTATGACCACTTACCTTCTGTCCACCAGGAGAGCAGCTACACTGAACATAGCCATTAGCCTCAATGGGTCTAAAATGACCCTGACAGACAGTAGTAGAGTGGTAGAGATTAAAGGAGAGGATGAGAAACGGTGAAGGTAAAGAAATACATCAATGGGTCCGCTAAGGTCTTTACTGGAGTTGCTATCACCACAGCCAGGAAGAGTTTTAAGTGACCAGAATGAACTCAACTACCAGAGTTTAAAAGCAACACTTACACAGTACACAAATACACATGCTAACCAACATCCTGAATACAAATTCACATGAATGCTGATGTGCGCTGAAATAGGGAATAGGGGTTGCATGAAGAGAGCTCCTCTGGCTGAGACATGAGTTGACGTCATGCTATCTGTGCTGTCGCGGCCCGCTCTGTAAATCTCTGGATTTGTGGCGGCAGGTCTTGAAATGGATGTTGCCATAACTTAGCCTGTATGATCTCAACCCAGAGCTGTTTAAACTGACACTAAATCACAGGTGATGGCCTCGCCCTATTTCACTGAATGGATTGTTTGTTCAGAGCTTTTGAAGCTGATAAAGATCTGTCTTTAGTTCTGGCCTACCATCTCAGCTTTATACACCAGTGTTTGAGGATATTTTACCGTAGACTCAGCCCTATTCCTCAATAGATAACATAGATTGTCATATAATGAGAATGAGTGCCCATAGACATCCATATTAAAAAGAGGATTATTTCCTATAGGAAAGAACAGCTATGAAAGGCAATCAGCCAGAGCAGCTGTTAAATGTTAACCTGTTAAATGTAATTTCAAAATGTATATTTCCACATAAATAGACATAACCAATCCTTTTGTTATCATGAGAGGGCCGTAAACAATACCAAGTAATGCTTATACTGCCAGAAAGATTGAATTGCTGAGGTGGAGTCACTTTTGAGGACAGAAGCTCAAGAACACAGTGAAAATGTGAAAATCATATGATTTTTTTTCTTCCTATTCAACAAAATAGGGCTTGAAATTATTGAAGTGCTTTCTAGTTATATTTGTTTATACTAATTGCTCAGAGAAAGACATTTGTTTCAGATGTAATAAAAACACGGTAGGGTTCCAAATTATTGACACAAAATGTTAGTATTTGGTCCCATATTCCTAGCACGCAATGATTACATTATTGGTACTGTTATTGGTAATGGTGAGATGTTAGCATAAATACTTCTAAATAACAAACTGGCTTTATTTACCAACTAGTAACAATGTCTCACCGCATGGCCTGTTTCTCACTCATTTTCCGTTATTTGAAAACAAAATCATCTCCAAAATAATGTTATTTTTTAAACAAAGCGATGATTATTATTATTCATTTAGAATTATATAAAAGCCCATTGGATATTTTCACAGATTTATGATTAACCCTGTTGTAACGGCATTCAGAAGTGAAAGAAGGATTGGACCGAAGCGCAACGTGGTAAGTGTTCATCTTTCTTTTAATGAAACTGAACACTTCAAAAACAAAACAACAAATTGAAAACTGAAACAGTTCTATCTGGTGACACACAAAGACTGAAAATAACCACCCACAAAACAAAGGAAAACAGGCTACCTAAATATGGTTCTCAATCAGGGACAACGATAGACTGCCTCTGATTGAGAACCATATCAGGCCAAACACAGAAATAGAAAATATAGAAAAACTAACATAGACTGCCCACCCCAACACATGCCCTGACCATGCTAAATAAAGACAAAACAAGGGAATAAAGGTCAAAACGTGACACCTGTTATTAGCAGGACAATATATCATGGCTCCCGAGTGGCGCACAATGGTTTTGCCTTGCAGTTCTCCAGCTGTATCCACTGAAAGCACGCAAGGTTCAAGGCAGAAGGGCAGGGGGCACAGGATGGGCCACAGAGCCGCGCACAGAAGACAGACCTAGCCCATGGGGAAGGGAGGGGGAGGGAGGGTGGACCCCCACCCCGCCACACTGCTAGCACAGAGCAACACTTTAAGGGGCATTGCACTATTAGTGGCCCTGACTAGGGAAACATTTCCGCTGTGCTTAGTGCCAGTCCGCACATTCAAACTAAAACAATGTAACTAATAATGGCATCTTTATGCTTTTGTTAATGAAATAATGATAAAAATACTCTTTCAAAATAAACAATATTTAGTTATGGACCCCATGTATGTATTATAATAGCCCATTATGGGCTATTAGCAGGACAATATACCTTTACCAGCACCTCTCTGTATTTTGATACTTTGCTCCGGAGTGGAGCCCCCGTCACCACATCGCAATGCAAAATGTGTTGCTACAGATAACCGTGCCTTCAACTATTTTAGCACTGTTTTGCACTGCTGGTCTTGATAAATCAATGACATTTTTATTTTCACTGAATCTCTGTTTGAATATTGGTTATACTACAATTATAAAATTAGGGTGTATAAATGTTATGCTCTTAGTGCAACCTTTACTTACCTAGGCAAGTCAGTTAAGAACAAATGTTTATTTACAAGGACAGCCTAGTCCTTCCTCCGCATCACGGAATTCAACCCCGGCCTCCCACATGCCCGCACAACAATTCTTTAGCTAAATAGCCAAGTACTGTAGCCTACTCCCGACTGTCACGTTATACAGTGCCATATTTTCCGATCTATCCTAATGGAAACCCAGAGGGTTAGAAACAAAATAATTTGAATAAAATTAATTAAACAAAACTTATTTAAATCAGTCCCATATACTACAGTGCCTTGCGAAAGTATTCGGCCCCCTTGAACTTTGCGACCTTTTGCCACATTTCAGGCTTCAAACATAAAGATATAAAACTGTATTTTTTTGTGAAGAATCAACAACAAGTGGGACACAATCATGAAGTGGAACGACATTTATTGGATATTTCAAACTTTTTTAACAAATCAAAAACTGAAAAATTGGGCGTGCAAAATTATTCAGCGCCTTTACCGTCAGTGCAGCAAACTCTCTCCAGAAGTTCAGTGAGGATCTCTGAATGATCCAATGTTGACCTAAATGACTAATGATGATAAATACAATCCACCTATGTGTAATCAAGTCTCTGTATGAATGCACCTGCACTGTGATAGTCTCAGAGGTCCGTTAAAAGCGCAGAGAGCATCATGAAGAACAAGGAACACACCAGGCAGGTCCGAGATACTGTTGTGAAGAAGTTTAAAGCCGGATTTGGATACAAAAAGATTTCCCAGGCTTTAAACATCCCAAGGAGCACTGTGCAAGCGATAATATTGAAATGGAAGGAGTATCAGACCACTGCAAAACCACCAAGACCTGGCCGTCCCTCTAAACTTTCAGCTCATACAAGGAGAAGACTGATCAGAGATGCAGCCAAGAGGCCCATGATCACTCTGGATGAACTGCAGAGATCTACAGCTGAGGTGGGAGACTCTGTCCATAGGACAACAATCAGTCGTATATTGCATAAATCTGGCCTTTATGGAAGAGTGGCAAGAAGAAAGCCATTTCTCAAAGATATCCATAAGAAGTGTTGTTTAAAGTTTGCCACAAGCCACCTGGGAGACACACCAAACATGTGGAAGAAGGTGCTCTGGTCAGATGAAACCAAAATTGAACTTTTTGGCAACAATGCAAAACGTTATGTTTGGCGTAAAAGCAACACAGCTCATCACTCTGAACACACCATCCCCACTGTCAAACATGGTGGTGGCAGCATCATGGTTTGGGCCTGCTTTTCTTCAGCAGGGACAGGGAAGATGGTTAAAATTGATGGGAAGATGGATGGAGCCAAATACAGGACCATTCTGGAAGAATCTCACCATCTCTCGCCATTCAAATGGCTGATGACTCTATATAATTTTAGCTTTAAGCACAAAGGGATTTCATCCCTCGGTGACCAAGAGAAAGTGGTCTTGTTTCAATTTGACTAAATTATTTGGTAGTTCTTCATGTTGTGAGCTCTAAATCCATCTGAGAACATTACAGCGAGATGAGACCACTTTATCTGTAATCGCTAGGCTCCTTTTCATATGCAGTATTGCAAGCGGAGCTGCAAGGTTCACAGCCAGAGGAAATCGATCATTTGTCTGGCTATGCCAGAAAATGTGACGTGTCGCTCCCTATGTAAATGAGGTGTCAGATTTCACATACTGCATCTCAGCTGAAAGCGGAGAGCGGCATGAGATGAGGGACAACCAGAGTTTTCACGGAGTTCACAGCAATTGATGTTGCGCCGTTCACAGAGAGCTCTGTACACAAAAATGTTGTCCGGAACCAGTTCAGAACTGCTCAAAGTCCCCTAAATAAGGGACTTAACCAGCTAATATCTTTACAAAGGGGACTCCATTCTCATTTAGGTTCCTGTGCTGCATAATCAAATCCCTCTTGCTGGAGTGGATAGATGGATATCCCTCGCTCATTTGCTGTTAAATGAGACCTAATACAGGAAAAGCTCAGTGTTCTTGAGATGCATCTTGCTTATTATGCAGACAGAATCTGGCTGCCTTTGAAGTCCTTTGTTTATGTTGTAGAAACTGCAGGTCCAAGTAAAATGATACTGCTGGCCACAGGCAAAGTGGGTGCATTAAATTAGAACAAGAGAGAAGACATTTGTAGTTATTTTATCTTTTCATGGTAACGGGCAGTGAGAAAGGTTGGTTGTGCCCATAAGTCTGAACCAAGCGGAGGCCTGTGGGTGGCATTCTGCCCACCTTGCTAGGAGGCAGTGGATTTGGATGGCGGTCTGAGACCGTCTCTGCTTCTCAGCCTCATTAAAACAATAGTACAGAGAATATTGCCCTACACCACCCACACGCCCCGTCGCAGTCGAACTGGAACAGGCTCTTTCTTTCCTTCTTTATTTATCTCTCTCTCTCACTCTTTCGCTCTCTCGCTCTTTCTTTGTACTCTCTTTTTCTCTCTTCCTATCCCCCCTTCGCTCTACTCCCCCTTCTCTCTTTCCTATCTCTTTCCGCCCACACAATGAGGAGAGAAAGCAGGCTTCTCCAGCAGGAACTGGGAAATACCCACATCCTCTGAGCCCTCAAGCTGCCAAAATACAGAACAACACAAAACGAAAGTTGATGCATGGCTCTGTTGGCTCAGAAAGTGTAGCCTACATCTTGCAGATCTTGCACAAAGCAAAAGCCCCAGAGCCACTCTGCTGAGGAGAGCTAGGGAGAGACAGATGGGGCTCCCTGGCATTTAGAGGGGAGAGTGAAGGAGCAACCAGTCAATGCCAATGACGTTAATTACCATATAGAGGTGGTGCAGAGTACACCTTATATTTCTGTGGGGAAATCAGCTTGCCATTCTAATCCTTAGGGGTTGTTAGAGCGAAAAGGGTAGCAAGATAAAAATAGATCTTACAACATACAGAGCAAAATAACCTGAAACAGCCCAGACTGGGATTGCAGAGGAAGGGAGTGCGGGATGGATGGTGATCGGGGGAACGAGGAAAAGCGAGAGTAGGAAGTAGAGAGAGGGAGTTGAATTATAGCCCACTCGAGGAATCAATAACTTCACAAATCTGAGCTCCAGTTAGCTGCTGCAGGCCTTTCCCTGGCTGCTCCAGAGCAGAGTGGCTGACAGATGTGAGGACCACAGGCAGCCCATTTATGAAGCTCCTGCTCCCACACAACCTAGGAGCAGGAGGGGAGAGGAGAGGAGGTTCAAATCCCAGGCAAGCAAGACTGACTAAGAGGGGGTTCAAACCCCAGGCAAACAGGACTGACTAAGAGGAGAGGGGGTGCAAACCCCCAAGCAAACAGGACTGACTAAGAGGAGATGGGGTTCAAACCCCAGGCAAACAGGACTGACTAAGAGGAGAGGGGGTTCAAACCCCAGGCAAACAGGACGGACTAAGAGGAGAGGGGGTTCAAACCCCAGGCAAGCAGGACTGACTAAGAGGAGATGGGGTTCAAACCCCAGGCAAACAGGACGGACTAAGAGGAGAGGGGGTTCAAACCCCAGGCAAACAGGACTGACTAAGAAGAGATGGGGTTCAAACCCTAGGCAAACAGGACTGACTAAGAGGAGATGGGGTTCAAACCCCAGGCAAACAGGACTGACTAAGAGGAGATGGGGTTCAAACCCCAGGCAAACAGGACTGACTAAGAGGAGAGGGGGTTCAAACCCCCAAGCAAACAGGACTGACTAAGAGGAGAGGGGGTTCAAACCCCAGGCAAACAGGACTGACTAAGAGGAGAGGGGGTTCAAACCCCATGCAAACAGGACTGACTAAGAGGAGATGGGGTTCAAACCCCAGGCAAACAGGACTGACTAAGAGGAGAGGGGGTTCAAACCCCAGGCAAACAGGACTGACTAAGAGGAGATGGGGTTCAAACCCCAGGCAAACAGGACTGACTAAGAGGAGAGTGGGTTCAAACCCCAGGCAAACAGGACTGACTAAGAGGAGATGGGGTTCAAACCCCAGGCAAACAGGACTGACTAAGAGGAGAGGGGGTTCAAACCCCAGGCAAACAGGACTGACTAAGAGGAGATGGGGTTCAAACCCCAGGCAAACAGGACTGACTAAGAGGAGATGGGGTTCAAACCCCAGGCAAACAGGACTGACTAAGAGGAGAGGGGGTTCAAACCCCCAAGCAAACAGGACTGACTAAGAGGAGATGGGGTTCAAACCCCAGGCAAGCAGGACTGACTAAAAAGAGAGAAGGGCTAATGTATACACGTCTGGAGTGTAACCTAGTACATCCTCCCAGCGGACTACAGAAATGCTGTGTGTGTATGTAAATCTCTCTCCATTCCCACATTGTCATTGTCAATTGTTTTAAAGACTTCCTCCACCTGACTTCCTCCTACTGTAATGTCCTACTGGAGGCTAGAGAAAGGAGCTCAACCCTCTCCCCAAATCCATAACATATTCTTCCATTGCAAATCTAGAGTCCTGCACTCCAGTGCCACCTCCGCACGGTACAGCTGCCTCGGAGCTTTTAAATGAATTTTTAATCAGACAATGGCAGGGAGCAGGTTTTTGTTTAGTGCTTCTATTCTGCCTAGTCTCAGAGCTAGTGAGGGATGTGATTATTCACCATGACAGTGTCAAAGGTCCAGTAGCACCACACTTGGAACTCTCCATACACTTGGAACTCTCCATACACTTGGAACTCTCCATACACTTGGAACTCTCCATACACTTGGAACTCTCCATACACTTGGAACTCTCCATACACTTGGAACTCTCCATACACTTGGAACTCTCCATACACTTTTATTTTTTATTTCACTAGTCCAGTCATTTGAAGATTGGTATGATCATTAAATGCCATATTCTTAATTTGCCATCAGCACAGATCCCATCCTCTTTTAAAACAGATTGCTCTTCTACTATATGCAGAGATAGAGTTGAGTAAATCATGTTCTCGGTAGTGCCAGTTTGATGCCTCTTTGCCCACTGACAGCTCTGTGGAAAAGGGACAGTATAGCCAATGTCAGCCGTGCCCTGTGGAAAGTGACATTTGGCATTTTTTGGGCTGTTCTGAAGGAAGAAGGGAGGGAGAGAGAGAGAAACACACACGAATATATGACATTCACCAAAAACACTTCTCAAAACAATTCTCCCAGTTCCCTTATAATCTGTTTTTACTGCCTGGTTGCAGTGGGACCTCTGATCCCATGTCAAGTTAAACAACATCCATAGTCCCCCATAACAGGGCTCTCTGTACATCGATAAAGACAGGATCATTAAGTTAAGATAATTTGTTTTTGCACGCTAGAGGATACCTAACTGCCAATATAGGATGCTTGGTCTCAGCTTTGTTATCATGTATACTAAATGGCTATTCTGTGCTCTAGAGTCTGAGATCCAAAACAACTTGCAAACAATATTGGCTTTTCAATTATATTCTCTGTGTAGTTTCTAACAGTCTCTGGTCTTTCCTTTCACAGTCTTAAAACCACACTGAAGAAGAAACTGACCAACGATGTGGTCAACCTGTCTGGCATCCCTCTGTCTGGCCGAGACATCCACCGGGTGGCCTTCTACCTCCGAAGTAACGGCGACTCTGTGTCGGCCGTGGACCTCAGCTTCACCGAGCTGCAGGATGAGAGCCTGCGCCTGCTGCTACCCCACCTGGGCTCCATGCCCAAACTCACCACCCTGGCCATCAACGGCAACCGTCTGACAGTGGGCGTGCTGAAGGACCTGACAGAGATGGTGAAGAACCCCCTGCAGTTCCCCAGCCTGGCCTGGGTGGACCTGGGCAACAACGTGGACATCTTCACCGTGCCACAGCCTCTCCTAGTGGCCCTGCGCAGACGCTTCGGCCTCCGGAGTAGCCTGCCCACAATCTATGAGTACAGTGAGGTGCAGGCCTATAGTAGTTATACCCTGGAGACCTCTATTGAAGAACCCAGCCTGTATGAAGAGGAGGTGGGGGGAAAGAGGGAGGAGGAGGAAGGAGAAGAGGATGAGGATAAGCTGGAGCTGGAGGCGTGGGGTGTTGGGGAGAAGCTTGGGGGGAAGGTTGTATCCACGAATGTGGCTCTGCACTACTGTGAGAGGTGAATGGTCAGAGCCAGCATTGTTTATTGACAAATCTTTGTACCCTACTGTACCCTCACCTTGCCCTGAGTGCTGCCTCCTGTGTCAGCATGCGTCATCATGACAGGAGAAGCTTGGGGTCACCAATTTCATAAAACACCCACTAGGAGAAAACACTGTGTTGTGTTGTCCCTTTGTATGTTCCGATTGCAGAGAGCTAAAGACAGTTTCAGGAAAATGTACAGTTATTTTGTTGGTACAGACATTGTTATCCTAGGAACTGCAGTGACGTTGTTACTGTGTCGTCCTCCGAATGTCATTATTTATGAGCAAAGGAATCTTAAACAACAGGAACAAGACAGATTAGATTTCACCTGACTGTTTTGGCTTTCTAATGTCAAGTACTTTTTTTCTTGTGTATTTGAGGTACTTTCATGTAGCACATGCAGACTGGATCACACAGTGGGAGGGTTTGTTTGCATAAATATGCTGCTGTGTTTTATTGCACAACACACAACATTGACTAAATGCTATAATTTCAGAACAGATGGTTTTAATTCACCAGAATCCCATTCATCAAAGAAGAGTTTTTATTTTCCAAGTGGAGCAGCCCCGATGAGGCTGTGAACCTCTGAGTGAGCCTCAGCCGGCGAGTTCTGGGTCGAGCTGCCCTGGGCTGGGAGCTGGGGAGAGGACACACAGTCTGTCTGTCGGGGAGGGTTTGGGCAGCTGATGAACTGATTGCCTCCTCTGTCAGGTCGTGTTAGAGGTGACCAGAGACAGATGCTGAGGAGATTAACCATTTTTCTCAAAGCAAAACGGAATGATCTCTCGAGTGCATCGTCCACCGTTGGTTATATGGAAGATTATATTTATGAATCGTACCATAAATAAATAAGATGTGCCCTACATGTTCAAATGAAAGGCAAAAATATTGAGATGATGAATGAATTAGTTTTTTCTTTCCTCTGTACTGCTGTTTGCACACATAAATGGACAGAATTGTGAATATGAGGATCAGAAGAAGCATGTTACAGGTGTCCATCACCTGTTCTCTTTAGATGTTCTGTTCAGTGTTTATTTTGAGCATTATTTTGTATATTTTTTTTAACTGACATGACTGTTTACTGCAGCTCAACAATAGTCTGCAGAGATAAAGTTTTAAATAAATGATTTATAGTGTGTGTGTACTTGTTTGTGCACTCGTGTGGTTGTCTATGTCTGTCTGTGTGCACAGTTGTGTGGGTGTGGATGTATGTGTTTGTGAGTGCTCTGGACATACCTGGTGTCCTCTAGAAACTGTTGTTTACTCGTTCGCACTTTAAATACAAGTACAAGTCAATGCCTGTTTAGACTGGCTCTATCCAGTCACAACTCTCTAAATGAATGTCCACTAGAATGGATTGATCTTCATCCAAACCGCTATAGTCACTATGGCTTCCAACATACTGCATTTGTCTCTGCTTCCCACCTCAGTCTACTCTACAGTAACATATTATAGAATACATGTTATGACTGTCCTTGCTTACTGTAACAAAATAAATACATGTCACAGTTCCGTGCATGTGGTCATTGTTGTTGTTGAACTGTATAAACTGACGTCATCTCCCACCAGGCAAGAACATAGACCCAGAAGTTGAACACTCATATTCTGTGCATAGGGCAGTGGCGACGTCACCTTTTTTTAAATTCGGGGGGCTTGCCTGTTTTGCATGTTATTTTGGCATTAATGCGTGTCACATATCAGTTTGCAAAAAATTACATTTTTGGGGAGGATCATTGAGTTAATAAAGCCACATGCAAACAGGCAGCTCCAAATGCAGGTGTTTCAGCCTAGCTCAGTGCTTTCTGTTGTGGTGGGGCTGGCCAGCAGAAAATAAGAGCATTGCATGATTGGCTCAGCATTGAACCGTGATTAGCTCAGTGTTCTGTCACTCATGGGGACACTACATTACCCCCCCCCCTCCCCTTTAGTAAGGGTAGACATAAAGAATGTTAGCCCTTTGGGGGGTGTCATAGAGTTACATTAGAAGTGCCCTTCCGAGAAGGCTCAAGGTCATAGGCCACAAATAAAATCACGTTTTATTTGTGGCCAATGACCTTGAGCCTTCTTGGAAGGGCACTTCCAAATCATCTACAGTAGCTTTGATTGGGCTGAACATCATACTTTCAAAATCTTAGCTAGCCATCATCATCATAAACCAAGTAGACAATCTACTGGCAAATCCTTTTAAATCCTTGTCATGTGAAGATAAATAATGAAGATAAATTATAGATAATACATATCAGCCATTGGACATAAACAACAAGTTGGATATCGCAAATTCAACAATGAGTTGTTTGGAAGGAATCGGTGATAGTGGCTAACCGCAAGCATTGCAACTAGGAGGCCAGACTGGAAAAATCCGTTTTGAACGGTCATCCAACTCGCAATTGTAAACTTTTTTTTGATGACTAAATTTGCTGACAAAGGACCGCCGCACACAAGGTGAGTCCAAAAATGTCTTATATGCTGCTGCATAAATTATGTTATATGCCAGGGAGATATGGTTAGCCATGTCAGCTATGTTTTTTAAAAAGGCAGTAAATGAGGCTGAATGAATTGTTTCGCTGCCAGACAAGGCTCCACTGATAGCCAGGTGTAGCGGTGGTAAAGATTCACTGTATTGTGCTGGAAAGAAAGCTCTGCTGTTGAGACAGCTTTATTTAGGCCCTAACAGTTTGTGGGCACCATTTGTGGCCTTTAAAGTGCAATTAATGTATTGTTTAATGTTGTGTTGTGTAGTGGCTTTGCTGGCATGCATCTTCTTGAGTTTGCTCCACCAAGATTTACATACTAAAATTGTTACTGGTATAGAGTGACCACATTTAAAATACCCAAATGCGGGACAAAGGGATGATTTTGCGGGACAGTGTCACCTTTCATTCATAGTTTTTGGGGCAGCAAAAAATCCCCTTTCCGCTGCACCGAAAATAATTGACAGGGGCCTATAGGCTAATCCTTTGCCTCGTGCAAAATTTGGTCGTACAGAAACGAGAGACCAAATGTTGGCTGTTATATGAACATCTGGGAATACTTGGCCATGGTACCGTTTTTGGTTGGTTTCAGCAAGTGAAAAACAGTTAGGAAGGGAGACTTTGAAAACCAGATTGAGTGAGCAGAAAATATATTGACGCAACTAATGAGCATGGAGTGTGGCAATATATATATTGGTGTGGCAAACTCAACATAAAAAAAAAATGTAAATGCATGCCAGCAAAGCCACTATACAACACTAAACAATACATTAATTGCACTGTAACAATGACAAAACGTGTACCACACTGTTAGGTCCTACATAAAGCTGTCCCAACAGCAGAGCTTTCTTTTCAGTACCATGGACTGAATCCTTACCGCTGCTATACCTGCCTATCAGTGGAGCCTTGTCTGGCAACGAAACAGTTCATTCAGCCTTGGCTGACTTTCTTAAACAAATGTGGTTTCTACTGACAATTGAAATGTACAAATTATGGCATAAGGGGATGACGAGCGGCAGAATTCAGAACATGGGCCGTTCTTACAGTATTTTTCCTGTACACCAAGTCAGAACTGTAGGATAAATAAAGGGGGCATATAAGCAGATAGTGATAAATGCTCTTACAATATTCAATAATATTAGCCTAACAAACCATTATAACTCTGTTATTGTCGTTAGACGCTTGCGCCAACATTAGCTTAGCTTATATTATTGAGAATTTGACACTATAGAAAACTCGCTACAATGTAAAATCCAAACTCACCTCTTTTACCAAATGAATTTGATCCAAATCAACCCCACCGCAGTGCTGACCTCCTCTGTCCTGCGTTTTACCCGGTGTAGATTATTCCCTGTACTCCAGCTGACAGCGGCACTCACGGGAAATGCGACAAAAGAGTTTCCCCTTTTAAACAAAGAGCCCGTCAACACGGATAAAAAACTGTTTTATTGTAAATTAACAAAGATGTAAAGAACTCATTCACTCGTGCTGTATTCAACCTTTTCTGGCCCGTGGTGTTGCATGTAAATGTTTATCCTTTTAAGCTTGGAAGAGAGACCCTTAAGACTTCAGCAGTCTTAGGCACCACAATCACAAGATGTCCTGTGTAGCTCATTTGTTAGAACATGGTGCTTGCATTGCCAGGGTTGTGGGTTTGATTCCCATGGGGGACTAGAGATAAAATGTCTACACTTGCTACTTTAAGTTGCACTTGATAAGAGTGTATGCTAAATGACTAAAATGTAAATGTCATTACAGACCTGGGTTCAATCCCAGGCTGTGTTACAGCTGACCGGGAGACCCATGAGGCAATGCATAGTTGTCCCATTGTGCAAAGAAACCACTACTAAAGGACTTGCTTGGACCAATAGCAATGGGCATTAGACCAGTGGAAATCTGTCCTTTGGTCTGATGAGTCCAAATTAGAGATTTTTGGTTCCAACGCCATGTCTTTGTGAGACGCAGAGTAGGTGAACGGATGATCTCCGCCTTTGTGGTTCCCACCGTGAAGCATGGAGGAGGAGGTGTGATGGTGTGGGGGTGTTTTGCTAGTGACACTGTCTGTGATTTATTTTAAATTCAAGGCACACTTAACCAGCATGGCTACCACAGCATTCTGCAGCAACATGCCATCCGATCTGGTTTGTGCTTAGTGGGACTATCATTTGTTTTTCGACAGGACAATGACCCAAAACACACCTCCAGGCTGTGTAAGGGCTATTTGACCAAGAAGGAGAGTGAGGAAGTGCTGCGTCAGATGACCAGGTCTCCACAATCACCCGACCACAACCCAATTGAGATGGTTTGGGATGAGTTGGACTGCAGAGTGAAAGAAAAGCAGCCAACAAGTGCTCAGCATATGTGGGAACTCCTTCAAGACTGTTGGAAAAGCATTCCTCATGAAGATAGTTGAGAGAATGCCAAGAGTGTGCAAAGCTGTCATCAAGGCAATGGGTGGCTACTTTGAAGAATCTGAAATATAAAATATATTTTGATTTGTTTAACACTTTTTTGGTTACTACATGATTTCATTTGTGTTATTTCATAGTTGTGATGTCTTCACTATTATTCTACAATGTAGAAAATAGTAAAAATAAAGAAAAACGCTTGAATGAGTAGGTGTGTCCAAACTTTTGACTGGTACTGTATATCTTGTCAAAAGCGGAGCGTGAAGGCAAATAGAGATATGTATATAATGACGAGAAGCTCACGGATGTCACCTGCGGGAAGGCAGGTGACAAGTTTAGTTCCAAAATAAGCCCACGGAAACGCATTGGGCTTATTTTGGACAGATTTTGGCGAGTGAAACCTCTCGCTTCACCTCTTCCTCTCTGCTGCAAAATAGACAGGTTGGAATGTCTGACTGAAATACAGGACTAATCAACCTTTTTCGTAAATTAATGGTGTTTGAATGTGTTGGGACATAATTGTTTGGTCGTGGGACAAAAGGCCAAAATGCAGGACTTTCCCTCACAATGTGGTCACCCTATCTGTCCATCGAGAGAGGATATCCCTCTGTATAGTTCTATGGCTTTCCAATACATCAGCTGGATTCTCAGCCACGGTTTGTGTTCTGTGTGAATGAGCAGATTGCAATGAGATGGAGGCGAGGCCCAGTCCTATATGGACCTGTCAGTGGTAGAGTAATATCACTATAGTGCTGACTGTGACTCACTGCTCTGCTGGGTATGCAGCTTTCCCGGTTCATAGGGATAGTACCGGTATGCAGGGCCATCCATCTTCTGCTCTTATTAGGCCTGTAGAAATTCACGTTGGAGCTCAGTGTCAAATAACAGGAGACTCTGGGCCAATTTGCAGCTGACATACAGCTCGCCAGCTTGTCCTAAAACCTGGAAATTAGTTACCTCTGGTTCGTTTGGCCGTCCCTATGGCGGAAATTAATGGGGAAAGAATAGGGTTTTGGGATAAACGATGAAAATAAGTTCTGAGGTTAACACAGGTTTAGGAGATCTTATACGTTTTGTTCTGTGAGATATTATCAGTCAGTTAACATAACCTTTATGAATTATGAAGTCTTTATGTGGTTTATGTGCTTTTTTAAATTACATAAATTCTTAAAAATTCACAAAAAGTGACTTTAGCTGATGAAGATTGTCTCATAGTATAAAACATATAGGATCTCCTAAACCTTTGTTAATCACAGACCATATTTTTTGAGTTTATGCAAAAACCCTACAACAACTCCATTCATTTCCCCATAGGCTTTAACCAATGAACCATGGCGGAGGTAGTGCCCACAAAAAGATGGTATTTTTAAAAATGTAACCTTTATTTGCAAGTCAGTTAAGAACAAATTCTTATTTACAATTACAGCCTACCCCAGATGACACTGGGCGTCGCTCTATGGAACTCCTAATCACGGCCTAATGTGATTCAGCCTGGAGTCAAACCAGGGACTGTAGTGACACCCCTTGCACTGAGACACAGTGCCTTAGACTGCTGCGCCACTCGGGAGCGCAGGCATTAGCAATCAATCAGTCAATCAATCAAATGTATTTATAAAGCCCTTCTTACATCAGCTGATGTCACAAAGTGCTGTACAGAAACCCAGCCTAAAACCCCAATCAGCAAGCAACGCAGATGTAGAAGCATGGTGGCTAGGAAAAACTCCCTAGAAAGGCCAAAACCTAGGAAGAAAGAGAGGAAGCAGGCTCTGAGGGGTGGCCAGTCCTCTTCTGGCTGTGCCAGGTGGAGATTATAACAGAACATGGCCAAGATGTTCAAATGTTCATAGATGACCAGCAGGGTCAAATAACAATAATCACAGTGGTTGTAGAGGGTGTGACAGAGGGTGCAACAGGTCAGTACCTCAGGAGAAAATGTCAGTTGGCTTTCCATAGCCGATCATTCAGAGTATCTCTACCGCTCCTGCTGTCTCTAGAGAGTTGAAAACAGCAGGTCTGGGACAGGTAGCACATCCGGTGAACAGGTCAGGGTTCCATAGCCGCAGGCAGAACAGTTGAAACTGGAGCAGCAGCACGACCAGGTGGACTGGGGACAGCAAGGAGTCATCAGGCCAGGTAGTCCTGAGGCATGGTCTTAGGGCTCAGGTCCGCCGAGAGAGAAAGAGAGAAAGAGAGAAAGAGAGAAAGAGAGAAAGAGAGAAAGAAAGAAAGAAAGAAAGAAAGAAAGAAAGAAAGAAAGAAAGAAAAGGAGAGAGAGAAGTTGAGAGAGCATACTTAAATTCACACAGGACACCGGATAAGACAGGAAAAATACTCCAAATATAACAGACTGACCCTAGCCCCCCGACACAAACTATTGCAGCATAAATACTTACTATTGACCCAGGCAGACTTAGATGGATGACCAGCAGGGTCAAGAAAACCACATTCCTTCTAATAGCATCTCCAAGGCAAAGAGCTCATTCCAACAAGGTATTTTGACAAAAGCTCTGCTGCAAGTACAGTAGCTTAACACATATCCACATTGGTGTACTGACACAACACACTAAGGGCTCCATTTTTGTATTTAATTTTTTTAACCCCCTTTTTCTCCCCAATTTCGTGATATCCAATTGTTAGTAGCTACTATCTTGTCTCATCGCTACAACTCCCGTACGGACTCGGGAGAGACGAAGGTCGAAAGTCATGCGTCCTCCGATACACAACCCAACCAAGCCGCACTGCTTCTTAACACAGCGCGCATCCAACTCGGAAGCCAGCCACACCAATGTGTCGGAGGAAACACTGTGTACCTGGCAACCTTGGTTAGCGTGCACTGTGCCCGGCCCGCCACAGGGGTTGCGGGTGTGCGATGAGACAAGGATATCCGTACCGGCCAAGCCCTCCCTAACCCGGACGACACTAGGCCAATTGTGCGTCGCCCCACGGACCTCCCGGTCACGGCCTGTTACGACAGAGCCTGGGCGCAAACCCAGAGTCTCTGGTGGCACAGCTGGCGCTGCCGTACAGCGCCCTTAACCACTGCGCCACCCGGGAGGCCCTTAAGGGCTCTATTTTAACAAACCTAACACAACGGTAAATCTTAGCACTGTGAGTGTGTGTCGGAATTTTTACAAATAATTTCACAACCAGAATTATGGGCACAGTAGCTGATTAATAAAGAAGTTGTAGTTGTGGTGAGACTTGACCTCTCACTGGCCAATCAGAACGTGGTTCAAAGCTAAATATGTAGTTGCTTGACGTTGTGTATTTACAGTCTTTTATATTGCATTGTCATCAACTCCAATTTGAATGTTAGCCGGTTACAGCCTAGTTTGTTAAATTACCTACAGAAAGAAAATAACAAACTGTATGTAGGCACATCCCATCTTTGCTAAACATGTTTAACATGTTTGAGGTCAAAATTATAAGAAACCTAATTGCATGACTTCAATATGGAATTATTTTGTTAAACATAGCATTCCAACTGTTATAAAGGCTAGGCCTACTTTAAATTGCATCATGTCTGCCATGTCTATGCAATGGGCATGCCTAAGGTTGTCAATAAGCAGGATTAAATGTACTATTGATAAGGCTTAAAAAGACCCACTGGTTGAGTCAACATTATTTCCACATAATTTCAATCAAATTACATTGAACCGAAGTGGAATGGAAGTTGAATTGATGTCTGTGCCCAGTGGGGAGAGTGAATAATCACAGGGGCACAAGTTTGGTTTTAGAAGTGGGGGGGGGGACATAATTATTATTATTTATTTATTTTATTTATTTTATCCTATCAGATAGACACTCCAAACTTTCAATATTCATTGAAAGTTGCGCCCCTGGTCAAACACCATAATTGCTCTCTGTGTGCATATAATATGAAGGTAGACTATGGAGGTGTTTACACACATCCAAAATAATAAGGGGAGCTGGCTAGAATACTGATGAAAAGAGGATGTCAGCTCACTGTGTTGCTGCTCCCAAACTTGATCTTTTAATAAGCTATGGTCATTCATATTAATTTCAAAGCAGTCTCACAAGCAAACCCCTTTATTGAGAGACTGCTATTTGGCAATTACATTGGGAAGGACAAAAATAAACTGCCTTTATTGAGGGGAGGGGAGGGGAGGCTATGCTTGGTTATTATTCTAAACAACAATATTTCTAAATAGGATGGGGTCAGAAGCTTGATATCATAAATTGCATTTCTCGTTCCATGACACTCAGTGCACACATAGGCCTACATTTCTTTACGCATAACATATATGCGTTAATACAAAATACTGGGCTCCTGTCAACTGTATCGTTGCTTATGTGCCTTTGACACTTGTACCTCCTTGGCGCCATACAGACTACTAAGAAAATAAGAACATTTCTATGCACATTGATTAGAAAACTTTCAAACAATTTGAGTTCGTTGGAAATTACATCTGTCTCTGTCTTTGTTGTCTCTCTCTGAGAGGAATAGGACTGTTCTTTCCCCATGTCTCTCTCTGAGGCTGAGAGGAATAGGACTGTTCTTTCCCCATGTCTCTCTCTGAGGCTGAGAGGAATAGGACTGTTCTTTCTCCATGTCTCTTTCTGAGGCTGAGAGGAATAGGACTGTTCTTTCCCCATGTCTCTCTCTGAGGCTGAGAGGAATAGGACTGTTCTTTCTCCATGTCTCTCTCTGAGAGGAATAGGACTGTTCTTTCCCCATGTCTCTTTCTGAGGCTGAGAGGAATAGGACTGTTCTTTCTCCTTGTCTCTCTCTGAGGCTGAGAGGAATAGGACTGTTCTTTCTCCTTGTCTCTCTCTGAGAGGAATAGGACTGTTCTTTCTCCATGTCTCTCTCTGAGAGGAATAGGACTGTTCTTTCTCCATGTCTCTCTCTGAGAGGAATAGGACTGTTCTTTCTCCATGTCTGTCTCTGAGAGGAATAGGACTATTCTTTCCCCATGTCTCTCTCTGAGGCTGAGAGGAATGGGACTGTTCTTTCTCCATGTCTCTCTCTGAGAGGAATAGGACTGTTCTTTCTCCTTGTCTCTCTCTGAGGCTGAAAGGAATAGGACTGTTCTTTCTTCATGTCTCTCTCTGAGGCTGAGAGGAATAGGACTGTTCTTTCTCCATGTCTCTCTCTGAGGCTGAGAGGAACAGGACTGTTCTTTCCCCATGTCTCTCTCTGAGGCTGAGAGGAATAGGACTGTTCTTTCCCCATGTCTCTCTCTGAGGCTGAAAGGAATAGGACTGTTCTTTCTCCTTGTCTCTCTCTGAGAGGAATAGGACTGTTCTTTCCCCATGTCTCTTTCTGAGAGGAATAGGACTGTTCTTTCCCCATGTCTCTCTCTGAGGCTGAGAGGAATGGGACTGTTCTTTCTCCATGTCTCTCTCTGAGAGGAATAGGACTGTTCTTTCTCCTTGTCTCTCTCTGAGGCTGAGAGGAATAGGACTGTTCTTTCTCCATGTCTCTCTCTGAGGCTGAGAGGAACAGGACTGTTCTTTCCCCATGTCTCTCTCTGAGGCTGAAAGGAATAGGACTGTTCTTTCTCCTTGTCTCTCTCTGAGAGGAATAGGACTGTTCTTTCCCCATGTCTCTTTCTGAGAGGAATGGGACTGTTCTTTCCCCATGTCTCTTTCTGAGGCTGAGAGGAATAGGACTGTTCTTTCCCCATGTCTCTTTCTGAGAGGAATGGGACTGTTCTTTCCCCATGTTTCTCTCTGAGGCTGAGAGGAATAGGACTGTTCTTTCCCCATGTCTCTCTCTGAGGCTGAGAGGAACAGGACTGTTCTTTCCCCATGTCTCTCTCTGAGGCTGAGAGGAACAGGACTGTTCTTTCCCCATGTCTCTCTCTGAGAGGATTCCTGAGTTTTGGCTTCAATCACCATGATGTGTAGTGAGATGGAATGAGACCGTATCAAAACAACAACCAGTGTCTGACCTTCGTGTGAGTGGATATCAGATAGGTTGGGTGACTGAATGCATGTTTCTGTTTCTCCATATGGAGTTGCTCAATCACTGTCTCTCTATCTGTAGCTGGTTGATCCTGGAACAGCTTGTCATAATTGTGTTCAACCAGCAGAGTGGCTGAGGAGTCCAGTGAATAAGGGGAGGAAGCGAGAGAATGTGTGTGTATAGATGTTAGCCCAACAGCCTCTCTCAGTGTGTTTCTCTGATGTGAGACTGAGTGGCTCCACTATGCCCAGGGTCTGTGGCCCTCACTGTTGACCTGCTGTAGTGACAGAATATTATTTTTGGGAAAGCAGGCTCCAGACACACACACACACACACACACACACACACACAGGGCACACTTTTATGTAGTTAAAAGCATCGACATGGAGGAAACAGGTGGTTAAACAAATATTGGAGTGAGTGTGTGTGTGTGTGTGTGTGTGTGTGTGTGTGTGTGTGTGTGTGTGTGTGTGTGTGTGTGTGTGTGTGTGTGTGTCTGTGTGTGTGTGTGTGTGTGTGTGTGTGTGTGTGTGTGTGTGTGTGTGTGTGTGTGTGTGTGTTCCCCAGGATATGTTTTAGCAACAGCTTGTCCAACTTTTCAAGAACAGGAATCAAGGACCTTTAGTTGTTCAGCTTCCACAGTTTCAACATGTGTTTTTAGTAGTTGACTATTGTTCCTGATTAATAAATTATTCATTTTTATAACATTATTATAACAACCTAATCATAATACTATCATCTATCGATTTAAAGTAACACAGCTGAGGCTTAAACTTCTGTAATCAATAACCAGAAGTAATTGTTTCTCTGACATCACATCTTCAGTAAACTTTTGATTGAAATTTGTACAACACATTAAGAACACCTTCCTACTACTGAGTTGCACACCCCCTTTTCCCCTCAGAACAGCCTTAATTCGTCGGGGCATGGAGTCTACAAGGTGCTGAAAGCATTACAAACCGGTGCGCCTGGAACCTACCACCATATCTCGTTCAATGGCACTTCAAACTTTTGTCTTGCCCCTTCACCCTCAGAATGGTACACAGAGACAATCCATGTCTCAATTGTCTCAAGACTTAAAAATCCTTCTTTAACCTGTCTCCTGCCCTTCATCGTCAGCAGTCTTTGTTTAATGTTTCAGGCTTGTTTCTTCCAAAACAAGTAAGAAATATCAGTTTTACTACAGGGACACAGACTTGGAAATTCGTGTATGCGTGCGTGATGAAGAGGACGCGCACCTGCTAATATCACCTTCATATTGAACATACTTCTTTCCGTATTAAATATTATAGTTAAATTACATTCTAGGGTATGTGACGGTTCAATAGAAACGTATTTTGACTTGTTGAAACAAAGTTTAAGGGTAGATTTTCGGATTCCTGTCTTGGCATGTTGAACGAGTGGATTACTCAAATTGATGGCACCAACTAAACAGACCTTTTGAGATATAAAGAATGATTGTATCTAACAAAACGACACTGCATGTTATAGCTGGGACCCTTTGGATGACACATCAGAGGAAGATTTTCAAAGTAGGTGAATTTTTCATCGCTATTTGTGAATTTATGAAACCTGTGCTGGTGGAAAAATATTTGGATGTGGGGCGCCGTCCTCAAAGAATCGCATGGCATGCTTTCGCTGTAAAGCCTACTGTACATCGGACAGTACAGTTAGATTAAAAATAATTTACGCTTTCAACTGATATAAGACACTTGTATGTACATAAATGTTTAACATCCATCATTTTTATGATTATTTATTTGAATTGCGCGCCCTCCAGTTTCATCGGAAGTTGTCCCACTAGCGGGACCCCTAGCCTTGTGTTGGGGGAGTGTCTGTTTGAGGTTATGATAGAGGGATCTGTGTGTAGGTAGACGTAAGGTGAGGAGGTTAGGGCTGAGAGTTAAGGATAGGGTGAGGAGGATAGGGGTGAGGGTTACGGATGGGGTGAGGAGGATAGGGGTGAGGGTTACGGATGGGGTGAGGAGGATAGGGGTGAGGGTTAACAATGGGGTGAGGTGAGGGTAAGGTGAGACTAGGGGTCAGGACTGGTCAGAGTAAATAGGTAATAGAGAGAGATGGAGAAGAGTGGTTGATGACCTCTGCTTCCTGAGGAGTGACTAAGTAGAGAAGTAAAATGGTGAGTGAATTTGAGATTTCTGAAGCTTTCAGATGTCCATGGTCTAGTGAATCTGGTGTCTCTGGTTTCCACAGCTGTCTCTAGAGACGACTGTTACATCAGAGTGGGAAGCGTTCATTTCCCATCTCTACTATCATAGATGCTACTGGTACTAACATCTACGATACCCATCCAGTCCAGCCATCTCAGACCCAGTGTGTTCTATACTGAAGGCCCTTTGTAGGATCCATGGTGGTTAACCTGCAGAGGAACGAATAATACCTCATCTGGAAATAAATACCGAAGTTCCCTAACCCAGGAATAAATATAGAAATACGTCACCTAGGAATAAATATAGAAATACGTCACATAGGAATAAATATAGAAATACGTCATCTAGGAATAAATATAGAAATACGTCATCTAGGAATGAATACAGAAATAAATCACACAGGAATAAATACAGAAATACAATTAATCTCTCTCTCTCTCTCTCTCACACACACACACACACACACACACACACACACACACACACACACACACACACACACACACACACACACACACACACACACACACACACACACACAGAATGTTTCAACCCCCCAGCCAGACGAGGCACTACTCTCATGTAAGTTCAGGAGGACGTTGGGATCAATAATTACAGTAATCAACTGAATCAGCACATGATTAGAGAAAACAATGTCAACCATATGTCATACATTCTCGCACTCTTTCCTTCAGCAACTTCAAACTGGGAGGAGTTGATTACTGCAGGTAAGAAGTCACAAATAGCCCCTTGTAGAAGGTCTAATATTATAACTCTGTACTATATTAATAGGTATAATATTACTACTCTATATTAATAGGTCTAATATTACTACTCTATATTAATAGGTCTAATATTACTACTCTATATTAACAGGTCTAATATTACAACTCTATATTAATAGGTCTAATATTACTACTCTATATTAATAGGTCTAATATTACTACTCTATATTAACAGGTCTAATATTACTACTCTATATTAATAGGTCTAATATTACTACTCTATATTAATAGGTCTAATATTACTACTCTATATTAATAGGTCTAATATTACTACTCTATATTAATAGGTCTAATATTACTACTCTATATTAACAGGTCTAATATTACAACTCTATATTAACAGGTCTAATATTAGGATTTGCATATGCATGGTAAACCTTATTTGAAGTGCTACTCATACAGTTACGACTAAAACAGTCATTTATTGTAATAAGATAAATATGTCATGACTGTGTTTTGACTTAAAAGTTTAAGTTTGTGATATTCAGATGTACTGCTATGTCTAAATTAGTGATCTGTTTTAGTGGGTCCACTTCCTCCTTCTCCTACTTCTTTATGTCTCCGTGTCTGTCTATTGTTCTGTGATTCTGTTCACCCTGTTCACTGAGCCTCTGGGTCTGAAGGGGGGTCAGGTGCAGGTCTCCCAGCTGACCTCATCCTCTGTGTACTGGACCCTGTGTATGGGCCTGCTGGCCTGGACCCCTAACAGAGCCAGACTGGAACACCAGGCCAAGGTCAACGCATGGACCGCAACCACCAACGACCACAACCTGTGGATTCAGGTATGGGGATGAAGGGGAGAGGTAGGGGGTGAAGGAGGTAGGAGAGATTGTATTTGAATGAATACAATATCTCTCCTCCTCTCTCTCTCTCTCTCTCTCTCTCTCTCTCTCTCTCTCTCTCTCTCTCTCTCTCTCTCTCTCTCTCTCTCTCTCTCTCTCATGGTATAAACACATGATCATATGGATTGGTTGGTTGATTGATTAAGACATATCAACAGAAAAGAGATCTCAGACATGAGAGACAGAAACCAATTTATACCTGGTTCTAACATGTGTCCTTTGTCCTGATATAATATTAGCCTTTTTTTCTGAATGACTTACAGTCATACTTATGGATGGCCCCAGCAGGAATCACACCCACAACCCTTTGTAGATCAAGCACTATGCTCTACTGACTGAGCCACACACATTTTTGGATAGGTGTAGATGATTAAAAGACACATTACTATCTGATTGTGATCTTCCTGATCGCCTCCTGAGGTAGTCAATGTGTCTGGATATCGTAAAAGTATAGACAGATCTGGAAAGTGAAACTATTTAAATCATTATTATCCCGCCTTTTAATATCATTGTCAGGTGGCACCATTGACTTATGACATCAATATGTGTCTTAAATAAATACAAACAAACAAAATTAAGAATAGGGAAGGACCTGGAATTCTGGTCACAATGCGGACACAGTGGACGGATATGAGACACATTTTAATACCATGTGTAGACACATCTGAAAATGTGGCACAATCAGAATGTGGATAAGGTCAGGACCAAGGACCCATTGTCATGATCGTCGCAGTGAGGAGACCAAAGCGCAGCGTGATGTGAATACATCTTTTTAATGAAAGACGAAAAAACACGAAGTACACTAAACAAACTAACAAGACGACCGTGACCGCTATCAAAACTGAGTGCAAACATGCAACATCACATAGATAATAACCCACGAAATACCCAAAGAAGATGGCTGCCTAAATATGGTTCCCAATCAGAGACAACGATAAACAGCTGCCTCTAACTGAGAACCAATCTAGGCAATCATAGACATACATAAACACCTAGATGGTAAACAAACCCATAAACCTACAAAACCCCTAGACAGTACAGAAACACATACATCACCCATGTCACATCTGACCTAACCAAAATATGTAAAGAAAACAAAGAATACACAGGTCAGGGCGTGACACACATGCTAGCACCAGCTATAAACAAGGCTTTAGTGGCCGTGTGTCTGACAGTATTTGGATGTAAAGATCACATTAAGTGATTTTGATTTGATTGGTTTACAGTGTGTTTAACTATATCATCCTCCTGTGTGATACCATTTCCAACTGTTGTAAAGTAGTGTAGTGCCAAACAATACAGGGTTAACTTTTCCATAGCCAATCTTTGACTGTTCCCTCCCTGACTGCTAAGGGCCACAGTTCCTGATGGAAAAACAGCCCTCTCAAAGCACAAAGCTCCACTAAATAACCATAACATTTGAAAGGGGACATCCTAGATACATTGTAAAAGAAAAGTTACAACATTATTCATGCATTATTGGGAGAATCAAGGTATTTTTTTCAGACAGAAAAAGTCATCCGAAGTGTGCTTACTACTGTACAACATAACCAGTGACATGGAATTTATTGATACTGATTTAATAAAATATTGACTGAAGTAACATATATATACTTTCTATATAGTAAATCAAGCAACATAATACTTGTATTTCTCTCTGTCTGTTAGGTTACCAAATCAAAAAGGGTTGGAATCAGGTTGAATGGTCTACTGCTACTCATGGTTCCTCCTGCCCCTCTGGTGTTGTAACAGAGACATCTTCTGGTCAGAGAAGGTTACTGCATGTCTCTTTTAATCCTCACCTGTCAGTCATTTGGACATCTCCATTCAGATTGAGGCTCCGTCACTTCCTCTGGTCTTCTTAAACTGCTGTCCTAGAGTATTAGTAGGTGTGCGTGAGTGCTTGCGTGTCAGGTAAAGAGAGAGACCAGCTCACTGTTCAAATCAAATCAAATTATATTGGTCACATACACGTGTTTAGCAGATGTTATTGCGGGTTTAGCGAAATGGTTGTGTTTATAGCTCAGACAGTGCAGTAATATCTAGCAGGTAACATCTAACAATTTCACAACATATACACAATACACATAAATCTAAGTAAAGGAATGGAATTAAGAATATATAAATATATGGATGAGCAATGTCAGAGCGGCATAGACTAACATACAGTAGAATATTATAGAATACAGTATATACAGTGGGGCAAAAAAGTATTTAGTCAGCCACCAATTGTGCAAGTTCTACCACTTTAAAAGATGCGAGAGGCCTGTGATTTTCATCATAGGTACTCTTCAACTATGACAGACAAAATGAGAAAAATCCAGAAAATCACATTGTAGGATTTGTAATGAATTTATTTGCAAATTATGGTGGAAAATAAGTATTTGGTCAATAACAAAAGTTTATCTCAATACTTTGTTATATACCCTTTGTTGGCAATGACAGAGGTCAAACGTTTTCTGTAAGTCTTCACAAGGTTTTCACACACTGTTGCTGGTATTTTGGCCCATTCCTCCATGCAGATCTCCTCTAGAGCAGTGATGTTTTGGGGCTGTTGCTGGGCAACATGGACTTTCAACTCCCTCCAAAGATTTTCTATGGGGTTGAGATCTGGAGACTGACTAGGCCACTCCAGGACCTTGAAATGCTTCTTACGAAGCCACTCCTTCGTTGCCCGGGCGGTGTGTTTGGGATCATTGTCATGCTGAAAGACCCAGACACGTTTCATCTTCAATGCCCTTGCTGATGGAAGGAGATTTTCACTCAAAATCTCACGATACATGGCCCCATTCATTCTTTCCTTTACACGGATCAGTCGTCCTGGTCCCTTTGCAAAAAAACAGCCCCATTGCATGATGTTTCCACCCCCATGCTTCACAGTAGGTATGGTGTTCTTTGGATGCAACTCAGCATTCTTTGTCCTCCAAACACGACGAGTTGAGTTTTTACCAAAAAGTTATATTTTGGTTTCATCTGACCATATGATATTCTCTCAATCTTCTTCTGGAAAATCCAAATGCTCTCTAGCAAACTTCAGACGGGCCTGGATATGTACTGGCTTAAGCAGGGGGACACGTCTGGCACTGCAGGATTTGAGTCCCTTGCGCCGTAGTGTGTTACTGATGGTAGGCTTTGTTACTTTGGTCCCAGCTCTCTGCAGGTCATTCACTAGGTCCCCCCGTGTGGTTCTGGGATTTTTGCTCACCGTTCTTGTGATCATTTTGACCCCACGGGGTGAGATCTTGCGTGGAGCCCCAGATCGAGGGAGATTATCAGTGGTCTTGTATGTCTTCCATTTCCTAATAATTGCTCCCACAGTTGATTTCTTCAAACCAAGTTGCTTATCTATTGCAGATTCAGTCTTCCCATCCTGGTGCAAGTCTACAATTTTGTTTCTGGTGTCCTTTGACAGCTCTTTGGTCTTGGCCATAGTGGAGTTTGGAGTGTGACTGTTTGAGGTTGTGGACAGGTGTCTTTTATACTGATAACAAATTCAAACAGGTGCCATTAATACATGTAACGAGTGGAGGACAGAGGAGCTTCTTAAAGAAGAAGTTACAGGTCTGTGAGAGCCAGAAATCTTGCTTGTTTGTAGGTGACCAAATACTTATTTTCCACCATAATTTGCAAATAAATTCATAAAAAATCCTACAATGTGATTTTCTGGATTTTTTTTCTAATTTTGTCTGTCATAGTTGAAGTGTACCTATGATGAGAATTACAGGCCTCTCTCATCTTTTTAAGTGGGAGAACTTGCACAATTGATGGCTGACTAACCACTTTTGTGCCCCACTGTATACTGAGATCATGTGACACTTAAATTGCACACAGGTGGACTTTATTTAACTAATTATGTGACTTCTGAAGGTAATTTGTTGCACCAGATCTTATTTAGGGGATTCATAGCAAAGGGTGAAAATATATGGTAAAATGTTTTGTTTATTTTTTGAAACACGTTTTTTTTTTTTCTACTTCACCAATTTTGACTATTTTGACATGAAAATGAAATCCAAATAAAAATCTATTTAAATTACAGGTTGTAATGCAACAAAATAGGAAAAACACCAAGGGGGACGAATATTTTTGCAAGGCACTGAATATCCAAAACACTGATTACTACCCACTGGGTAATGGGATCAACTAACAGACCATAATAACATATGTATTACTCATCAGTCATGCATTGTGATCTCTGAATCTTGAACTGTCTGTCCATGAGCGAGTACTGTACCCATGGGTACATAAAAATCTTCACATTTTCAAACAGTACATTAATATTTTCCATTTGGGTGAGGTTTTTGTCTCGCCTGAATAGACTTGATTCACTGCCAAAAATAAAATTAAACAATCTAGTGTTCAGCGAAATAACAACACAATGTCAAATACAGGTAGTCTAGTTAAATAATTAACATCCAATCACATTAACCGTTACTCTCTAAAGGGAACCCTTCACTCATGGGTAGACATTAAGAAACTAACCATGACAATTTAAAAAATAAGCCATGGAAGTTTTTTGAGCTTAAACACAACTTTTGAGTAGTAAGACATGAATAAAAGCAACAGATACCATTAATAAGAAGGGGCTAGAAGCTCTTATATGGTGAGCTACCGAGTGGCTGGGACAGGCAAGCCCCATACTATTTTGGAGGACTTAATTCTTCCTGCTGCCATGGATATGGCTGGGACAATGCTGGGGGAAAAGGCCCCAAAACACATACAGACAATAT
Source organism: Oncorhynchus mykiss (assembly GCF_013265735.2). Classification (NCBI taxonomy): domain Eukaryota; kingdom Metazoa; phylum Chordata; class Actinopteri; order Salmoniformes; family Salmonidae; genus Oncorhynchus; species Oncorhynchus mykiss. The sequence continues at coordinate 36,902,041 of NC_048569.1, forward strand.
CTTCATCAAACAACACTGTTTCAGGATGTATCAGTGACATGGCAGGAGATGTTTTGAAACAATTACTGCTGTCACACCCTGACCTTAGAGCCTTTTATTCTCTACTTTGGTTAGGTCGGGGTGTGACTAGGGTGGGTACTCTAGTTTTTGTATTTCTATGTTGGCCTGGTATGGTTCCTAATCAGAGGCAGCTGTCTATCGTTGTCTCTGATTGGGGATCATATTTAGGCAGCCTTTTCCCACTTTGTTTTTGTGGGATCTTGTTTTTGTGTTGATGCCTGTGAGCTCTACAGAACGTCACGTATTGTTTATTCTTTATTATTTTGTTGTTCGGTTCTCCTTAAAATAAAAAAATATTGAACCGATTCCATGCTGTGCTTTGGTCTGCGTTACAGCTGGATTATATGCGTTACAGCTGGATGAGTCAACAGATGTGGCAGGCCTGAGACATTGGGCCCAATTTGGACATTTTCACTTAGGGGTGTACTCACTTTTGTTGCCAGCGGTTTAGACATTAACCTCTCTGCGCACCGAACCCGTTAGCGGGATTAAATTCGACAACATACGGTGATCGCTATATAAATAGTCATTAATAGTCTCCTGTTTTGAAAGCCTAGAATCTTGCTAATCCAACTGCGTTGTCAGATTTAAATAAGGATTTACTGCGAAAGAATACGATGCAATTATCTGAGGATAGAACCCCATAAAAAAAACTATTTCAACCAGCACGGGCGTAACAACATCACAAATTGCAATAAAATAAATAGTTTACCTTTGGCGATCTTCCTCTGTTTGCAATGCCAATGCTCATTGTTACACAATGAATGGTCTTTTGTTTGAAAAATCAATTTTTATAGCCTAACACGAAACATTATTGTGAACTGCTTGTGTCGTGAATTCCGTCTCATTCAATTTTCGCCGACACATTCGATGTAAATACACACACTAATCGTGACTTTTCCAGTCATGTTTGGTTTCATTGCAATCAACTGGTTTGTTTGTAACACAACCAAACTTGATGGGTCATTTCGCGGGACGTATTGACTAAAATAAACTGATTTGAAGACAACAAGTAATGACATCACTGTGCACCAGTGATATGACCTCTGTTTCGTTGATTGACTGTATTTTAACCCAATGACCACTGATAGTCTTGAAATCTAGCTGGGTGGATAGCCAATGAGCTGAGGTAAACGGCAATATGTAATGGTTATGTGTTGGAAGACCAACCCATGTAGTATACTCCGGCGTAAAGAGGGTCACTTGCACAATTGGTGGCTGACTAAATACTTTTTTGCCCCACTGTATATCTGTTTATTATACCTGTTGATACAGTGCTCGTATGTGAAACTATTTTAACTGAACATTTTCTTTCACAGTGACACTGACTCCGAATGGGAGCCCCCAGTGCCAAGGTGTCCATCCCCCACTGAAGCTGGTTCATCCAGCTCCTGCCAAAAGTGGTGTTCATCTGCCCAAATGTATTTCTGCAAGCATGGATGTGCCTCACGGCCAAAAGGGCACAGCATGGAGGCGTCGCTGTGTTCTTTGCAAAATGAAGTCCCCCATCACCTGCACCACATGCTTGGTGACCCTCTGCTTTACAGCAGAAAGAGACTGCTATGGCACCTGGCATCAGCAGCACAATATTGTGTAGAGGACTGAGGGTCTTCCAAATATTGAAAGTGTTATTTTGTAAATGTATCTACATTTTTTTCATGTTTTTTTCTCCATTTTTTTTTGGGGGGGGGGGGGGGGGGGGTGTTAGAATACCATTTTCGTATTTTGTATATAGTTATTCCATTCAAAATGTATAACTTCACCAATTTGGCCACTTGGGTACATTTGGGCTACTTGTGTGGGACACCTGGGTGACTTCATGATAAATGTCATGTAGCACACTCATTTTGGAAGTTATGTTGCCCTCTTATGTTTTTCACTGAAATTGTCCCCATCATCCTATCTGAATGTTTGTTTTGTCTTGTTCATTTTAAAGATAATGATACAACAATAAAAATGAAGACACGTATGGTTTTTTCATTGTATTATCTAAACCAGATCTATTGTGTTATATTATCCTACATTCAATTCACATTCAAATGAAACCAAGAATATGCAGAATATTAGATTTGGGTATGTCTTCAGGCGGAAATTGAAAAAAGTCGGGGGGTAGCTGTAAGAGGTTAATGGCTGTGTGTTGAGTTATTTTGAGGGGACAGCAAATTTACACTGTTATACAAGCTGTACACTCACTACTTTACATTGTAGCAAAGTGTAAATTCTTCAGTGTTGTCACATGTAAAGATATACTAAAATATTTACAAAAATGTGAGGTGTGTACTCACCTTTGTGATATACTGTACATACACAGTAACTTTTGGATTCTCTCTTTTTCTCCCGAAGTCCCACCACAGTTTATTACCACTCAGCTGACAGTTTCAATCCCCCCCCCCCCCCCCCCCCCCCCTAGCTCTCCCTGTCCTATCTCCCAGAGTTATAGCTGGGTTAACATGGGTTAACGTTCCTCTTCGTTCTCTTTCGACACACACACACATTCCTTTCTTATGAACAAACATTATTTATCATTATAGAAAGACACGGTAGAATTCTGTTAGTTCTAGTTCTACATTAAATGTATAAATCATTTAGTCATTATTCATACAAATCATAACACACATTCAATAATCTACATTGGTTATGGATTATGGCATAAGTCTCATCAAGATCTTCTCTAGACACAGTAGACAGGACCAGACATTATTTTGACCTGTCTTCCCCCATGGTCACCATGCCACTCTCATCAGAGACACATTAAAAAAACATAGGACAGAACAGCTACAAATACATTACACATCATAGTAAAATATAAATTATTGGAGAATATCGTGAAAATCAAGATTGATGTTAATTTGAGACAACATTGATAACTCACTAAGTGAAGGATAGTCCACTATAGACTGGAAACAGTAGGAGAAAGCAGGACAATATTGATAACTCTCTGAGTGGAGGACAATCCATGCTCTGTCTCTTCCTGATTGGGAGTATGGAACCTGTATCTGAGGTGTCTCCCCATGTTCTAAAAAATCTAATAACAACCATTTAGAATGGGAAAATTTACCTCAGAGACACATGAAGGCACATATACCTACAGTACTTAAGGGTAGGTCTGCGTTTCTTGTGAAATGTTAATGCTAAGTATCACATATTGTGCATCTCACTCACCAGTCATCTGGGCCGAGGTCTGTCTTCTCAGTCTCTCTACCTCAGTCTTCACATCACATATCTGTTGAGCTGAAATAACAAAGGAGGACTAAGATCTGAATTCTATGTTAAAGACTTTAGACAGCGGAGTGTCTACAATAACCTGAGAATTGAGGAAATTACAGTCGGCTAAATGTATTAATGGTTGGAATAATCATACCCAGTTCAGTATTTTCATTGTTGACATCCTCCACCTGTTTGTCTCTTTCCTTCAACTGCTTTTGTCTCTCCTGTAGTAGTTTGTCTCTCCTGTAGTCGTTTGTCTCTCCTGTAGTAGTTTGTCCTTCTCTCCCAGTCTGTGGTTCCTGCCCTCTAGGTGAAGGTCTTTTTCCTGCAATAGAACTCTAAATTCCTCTACTTGGCTGTTCTTGTTCTGCAGGTTCTTTCTAACTGCCTCTAGTTGAATCTCTCTATCATGTAGTTGCGTCTCTCTTCTAATAGTTTCCCCCTCTGTCCCATTATCTGGTTCTTCCCCTCCAGGAGTCTCTCCGTCTCTCTCACTTCCTGGGTCCTATCATCCAGGTGTGTGTCTTTCTCCTCTAGTGGTTTCCTCATCTCCTGTCTTAATATCTCTTTTCATTATTTTTCCATTGTCAACTCTGAGAGAGCATTTAACATATTGGATTGGTTGTTTGATTCATGAATTCATTCATTCAATAGTATGCCTATAAAGACACATTATCATTTGATGGAGGTGGTACAATTATTTTGTTCTACAGTCAACAGTTATCTCAGTTGAACCAATCATCGGCTGATCTATTGACTATTTGATACATTTCCAAATGACTACGTCTGAAAATCGAAATGGAATCCCTCATGTTCCCTGAACCAATCCTCCCTCTTCCAGACTCTCTCATACTTACCAAGTTCGCCAGCTGATCCCTCACTTTTCAACTTGTCCTCCTGGGTCTCACGTTGTAAATACACTGTACCTGAGTCGATTGTGTAAAACAGAGAGGTGAGTTCTGTGTGGTAGACTACATCACTATATGCAGAGAGGTGAGTTCTGTGTGGTAGACTGCATCACTATATACAGAACAAACAGGACCAATCAGATTTCTCCTGTCACTCAACCCTCCCTCATGAAGGGACTGTGGGCACCAATGAGGTCTGGTTAATTTCATTAATAATGTTATTCTTTTTATTGGCCTATTTCTGTTCAAATTAATTATTTCCATTTTTTGTGATGACCAGCATTGGCAGATGGCAGATACTGTTTATTGTGGCAGGAGGCAGGGTTCTATGGTATGTACTGTACATTCAGTATAATTTGAAGAATGTCTTTGCATCATCATAATTCAACCTACCTTGAGAACATTTGGGGAGAGTATTAATAAATGTAAAGAAACTGATTTCATTTGTAGTCTTGAAGAAGACACACTGCTGTTCACAAGGCCTGTGCTTCTTTCAAGCATCAGATTAACACTCTGGTCTTGTTCTTTGTCTTGTGTTATTTGTTGTCAATAAACAAAACAGACAAATAAGTAATTACTCACCTGCTCTCCGTGCTGATCCTCCATTATCCAAGATGGAGAGTCATGAATAATGGTCATGAAAAACAAAATGTATTTGTTTATCATAGTTACATTCAATCCTATTTCTGTCTTATTACATCATTTAATCAAATACCAGACAACATATTGGAATGGCTGTCACATTCCTTACTGATGTATATCTATGGAAAGGGGTGTCAGCAGTGCTGTGAGCAATCTGAGAATGACTGTCACATTCCTTACTGATGTACATCAATGGAAAGGGGTGTCAGCAGTGCTGTGAGCAGTCTGAGAATGACTGAGTGATGTACATCAATGGAAAGGGGTGTCAGCAGTGCTGTGAGCAGTCTGAGAATGACTGAGTGATGTACATCAATGGAAAGGGGTGTCAGCAGTGCTGTGAGCAGTCTGAGAATGACTGAGTGATGTACATCAATGGAAAGGGGTGTCAGCAGTGCTGTGAGCAGTCTGAGAATGACTGAGTGCTTCATAATATAACATCAAACTTAATTCAAGCTGATTCCATTTTAATGTTGGACTGTGAAATGTTGAGCTCTATGGCAGACATATTGTGGGAAGGCTGCAGTATGTCAATTCAGGATAATTTTTTCTAGATATTCATCATAATAAAAGCTACCATTGAAACAATTGGGACAAGTGCCGAAACATGTAAACAACCATATTTACTTAGAAATCTTGAAGAAGACACACTGCTGTTCTTTAGAGTATCAGATTAACACGCTGGTCTGTTCCTTGTCTTGTGTTATTGGTTGTCAATCAACAAAAAAGACAAATAAGTTATTACTAACCTAGTGCTGATTATCCAAGATGGAGAGTCATGAATAATGATCATGTGAAACATAATGTGTTAGTTATTCTCATTACCTTCAAATCCCCATCTGTCACATTATCCAATTAAATACCACAGTGATGTGATATACATCAGAGGGGTGTGAGTGTTCATCACATTCATTACTAATGACAATCAAGGGATGTGACCAGTAATGTTAAACTGGTTCAAATGCTTTTAGGACAAAGCTCAAATGATTGTAATATGCATTCTAACTAGTTGATATTCAGAATTCATCTAGTCTATTCATCTGTAACTCCGACTTTGAACTCCTACCTACATGATAAAGTAGGAAGGAGTGTTCTGTACAGGGAAAGATGCTGGTTGCTATTGTTGTTGTTTAGGTGTTTATAAACATTACAGGAGTTACAGAACACTTACCTCCTCTGACCCTTAAACCCACTGCAGCCTCTTCCTCCTGTTCTCCATGGATGACCTGACAGATGTAGACTCCTCTGTCTGACCACCTGATGTCTCTCAGCCTCAGAGACACGTCGCCTCTCTCCAGATTCTGGGTGTTCAGACTCACTCTGCCCTTTGTCAGGAACACAAATCCTCTCAGTACATTTATAAACACAGCTGAATAAAAACTACAATATACATACAACAACCAGGACCATGTCAATTCTGAAATGCAGCACACACAATTCCAGACAGACATATTCATTTGGAGAAAAGTATATATACATGAATATGTCTTAGAAGAATGGGAATGCTACTATCTAGAGTGATATTATCCCATTTGTTCCCAAATCTTTCCCAGGCATGCCACTATGCAAATCTTATGTCACCAGTAACCCTAACATGTAATCCATTTTGTTTCTTTCTTTTTTTTATTGAAAAGTAGGTAAAAAAGTATGTTTTATTCTCGGTCACAATTGTGACATACAATGCTCTGCTTATAATAAGATGAAAATACATTCACCCCTATTCTTCAGCCGCAATATCTATATACAGTACCTCAGCCCACTTACCCACACACCTGCAGTACATCCAATTACCCACACACCCCAGCCCTGTTACCCCCATGACCTAACCCTAACACCCACATGTGTACAATTAAGTACTGTTACACCCATATCTTAGCCCTAAATGCCCTATTTGCTACTTAAGACCCCAGTTCCTTTGTCAATTCACCTCAGCCCTGTTAGCCACTTTCCTTAAGCCTGTATTATCCAATTGACCAACAGTAACCTATTTCCATCTATTCGATGTACACCCCAACACTGTTATTTGCATTTCTTAGTCTTGTGACCTCTGACCTGTATGCACTAATCATTTCATAGATGAGCTCATAGTTCAGTGGTATAGGACATGTGCCCCAGCCCCATTCCCTTTTTCCCCCCTTCCACTAAAGTTGTTGCCTAAAAGGATTTGAATGGGCAATAGACGTCCATCCAGCACCATTACCTGTATGAGCTTTGTGTATCCCTACACCCAATTACTCATTTAAACCAGGTAAATCCATGGGCATACTCATATAAAACAGGTCAACCCCAGTACCCAAGCCTCAACATTTATACAAACCAGGTCCACACTTGTACTTCAGCCCCAATATTCATACAGACCAGGTGTACACCTGCACGTCTAACCCAATATAGAGATCTACTGCTGCATTTCATCCCCAATATTCATACAAACCAGGCCTACACCTATACTTCAGATCCTATTTGTGTGCTTGAACCCAATTAATCAACAAAGCCAAGTCTAAATATGTTGACACCTGATTACTCAGAAACTGTAAACCAGGTCTACCCCTGCACCTCAGTTCCAGTACAAACCAGGTCTACACCTTTGACTGAGTCCCAATACTAATTTAAACCAGATCTACACCTCCATATCTCAGCCCAAATACCCATAAAAACCAGGTGTACACCTGTGGCTATGTCCCAGTACTCTGATAAACCAGGTCTATCCTTGTGAAATAGATACTAAACACACCTATTGACATTAAATATTTGTTCAATTATACTAATTCAGTTTATCGGTCTACACATGGCCAATTCCCTCTGATGTTCTACAGTAAAAATCATTGATTTAAACATGTGTTTGGCTAATGGATAATGGTAAAATATTCTGTAAGATCATCTTGATCAAGTATATCCATTACCCAACTCAACTTAAATCTTCTGAAAAAATAAATAATCTGCTATAATTAAATATATATAATAAATTAGGGCCCCTGTATTTTCCCATTGGTCACAAATGTGTGGCAGGTAGCCTAGTGGTTAAGAACATTGGGCCAGTAACCAAAAGGCTGCTGGTTTGAATCACTGAGCCAACTAAGTAAAACACCTGTTGATGTGCCATTGAGCAAGGCACTTAACCCTAATTGCTCCTGTACGGTAAGTCACTCTGGATAAATCATGTAACTTATTTGTGGATAAGTACAACTTTCATTTCTCTGGAAGCCTGTGAAGTAAAAAAGTGTTTTTTCTTCAGCATTGTGATCGATTAGGTTAAATGGGTTATATAATGAAAGGCGATATTTAGAGTGAGAGGTCACTGTGGAGCAGTAGAGCTTTTTCTCACAGACACAAACTCAGCTACAACTCCTCATGTTCCTAACACATTTATTCCAATGACACACATTTACACATAAAGAAAAATAAAACCACAAACACATTTCATTTTCTATAGTTGCCTGTACTGTACACAATTATAGCATGGTGATTTACTATGAACTTTGAACCATTTTCCATGCAAAAAAAAGAAAACGTTTATATTTACATAATTATACCATCTATTCATAAAAATCTCTCTTTTTCTCAATCACACAGATACAAACATCACTTCCTCTTTCTCCAGTCCTCATTGTTTTAAAACAGGAGTTTTGTGTCTAGTTTGGAAAGTGAAATATACTGAGATCTCCTATTACCTTTACTGGTCTTGTTGTTTTAAATCCATAACCATGCTCTAAAATTCACCAAACATATTGTACACAAGAATGTCCTATACACATATCTACACATTTTTTACAGAACAATCTGCCCCTCGAGCCTGTACTGAAGAGAGAAAGCTTTCACTTTCACCTTTGTACAGATAAGCTAAGCACAACAACTTGGTAGGAAACTCCTCCACCATCACCTCTCTGCTTTTGAAAATTTGATTTTACCTTTATTTAACTAGGCAAGTTGCCCGACCCTAACTGGGCTCATGGGCAGTCCTCTGATTTAGTTAAACTCAAAAGGGAATTGGAGTTTCCTTCATTAAACAGTCCAAAATTACATTACACAATTTTACAAACAGTATCATCCTGACTCATTCATCTTATACAACAATTAGATGTAAACCTCATATCTGAGGCTATTATATAAACAGTGTTATGGTAATGTGGCCGCACCGTCTCTCATGAGTTTTACAAACTTGTACCAAACGGATTCTTCACCAATCTTTTATACCTTCTCCGGAACATAAATGTTGTTCGGACCTCAAGTTCTGTGAGGTGGAAGAAATTCCTTTGTTCTCTATGAAACTTCACTCTGTCTCTATACTGTGGCCATGAGGAGATCATCTCCTCAGGAATTTACAACCTCTCTCTGACCACAGCAGCCTGTGTGTAGGAGGCAGGGATAGGGGGATGGGGCTTGCTGTACCCAAAGAGGGCAACGTCATGACAATAGTCAATGGTAGACTTCGAGGGGACTCATATGGTAGGTACACCCATAGCTCATCTCTTGGCAGTAGTACCGTAGACTACTTTATCACTGACCTCAACCCAGAGTCTCTCAGAGCGTTCACAGTCAGCCCACTGACACCCCTATCAGACCACAGCAAAATCACAGTCTACTTGAACAGAGCAATACTCAATCATGAGGCATCAAAGCCAAAGGAACTGAATAATATAAAAAAATGCTGTAGCTGGAATGAATGTAGTGTGGAAACCTACCAAAAAAGGCAACAACAAATTAAATCCCTTTTAGATAACTTCCTGGACAAAACGTTCCACTTTGAAATGGGTAGCTGGTTAGCGGTGGTGCGCGCTAATAGCGTTTTGATCGGTGACGTCACTCGCTCTGAGACCTTGAAGTAGTGGTTCCCCTTGCTCTGCAAGGGCTGTGGCTTTTGTGGAGCGATGGGTAACGATGCTTCGTGGGAGGCAGTTGTTGATGTGTGCAGAGGGTCCCTGGTTCGAGCCCGGCAAGGGGACGGACTAAAGTTAAACTGTTACAGATACACACACTCTCATTCAAATAAACACATACAAGAACACACACATACATGTACTAGTGCCATACATGCACACAAACATATACAGTTGGCATTGCTGTTATGATTTCAGTTGTCCTTTGTTTTACATGTACAGTGCCTTGCGAAAGTATTCGGCCCCCTTGAACTTTGCGACCTTTTGCCACATTTCAGGCTTCAAACATAAAGATATAAAACTGTATTTTTTTGTGAAGAATCAACAACAAGTGGGACACAATCATGAAGTGGAACGACATTTATTGAATATTTCAAACTTTTTTAACAAATCAAAAACTGAAAAATTGGGCGTGCAAAATTATTCAGCCCCTTTACTTTCAGTGCAGCAAACTCTCTCCAGAAGTTCAGTGAGAATCTCTGAATGATCCAATGTTGACCTAAATGACTAATGATGATAAATACAATCCACCTGTGTGTAATCAAGTCTCCGTATAAATGCACCTGCACTGTGATAGTCTCAGAGGTCCGTTAAAAGCGCAGAGAGCATCATGAAGAACAAGGAACACACCAGGCAGGTCCGAGATACTGTTGTGAAGAAGTTTAAAGCCGGATTTGGATACAAAACGATTTCCCAAGCTTTAAACATCCCAAGGAGCACTGTGCAAGCGATAATATTGAAATGGAAGGAGTATCAGACCACTGCAAATCTACCAAGACCTGGCCGTCCCTCTAATCTGGCCTTTATGGAAGAGTGGCAAGAAGAAAGACATTTCTTACAGATATCCATAAAAAGTGTTGTTTAAAGTTTGCCACAAGCCACCTGGGAGACACACCAAACATGTGGAAGAAGGTGCTCTGGTCAGATGAAACCAAAATTGAACTTTTTGACAACAATGCAAGACGTTATGTTTGGCGTAAAAGCAACACAGCTCATCACCCTGAACACTCCATCCCCACTGTCAAACATGGTGGTGGCAGCATCATGGTTTGGGCCTGCTTTTCTTCAGCAGGGACAGGGAAGATGGTTAAAATTGATGGGAAGATGGATGGAGCCAAATACAGGACCATTCTGGAAGAAAACCTGATGGAGTCTGCAAAAGACCTGAGACTGGGACGGAGATTTGTCTTCCAACAAGACAATGATCCAAAACATAAAGCAAAATCTACAATGGAATGGTTCAAAAATAAACATATCCAGGTGTTAGAATGGCCAAGTCAAAGTCCAGACCTGAATCCAATCGAGAATCTGTGGAAAGAACTGAAAACTGCTGTTCACAAATGCTCTCCATCCAACCTCACTGAGCTCGAGCTGTTTTGCAAGGAGGAATGGGAAAAAATTTCAGTCTCTCGATGTGCAAAACTGATAGAGACATACCCCAAGCGACTTACAGCTGTAATCGCAGCAAAAGGTGGCGCTACAAAGTATTAACTTAAGGGGGCTGAATAATTTTGCACGCCCAATTTTTCAGTTTTTGATTTGTTAAAAAAGTTTGAAATATTCAATAAATGTCGTTCCACTTCATGATTGTGTCCCACTTGTTGTTGATTCTTCGCAAAAAAATACAGTTTTATATCTTTATGTTTGAAGCCTGAAATGTGGCAAAATGTCGCAAAGTTCAAGGGGGCCGAATACTTTCGCAAGGCACTGTATTATTATTGTTTATTGTTTTGCATTGTTGTTTGCTGTTTTCTTCTGTCTTTTCTTTTTTCTCTTGGTTGTGGTGCATTGGGGGGGTTCTTGGGGGTGTGGAATGGAATTGTTATTAATTTTTTTTTCTTCGGGGGGGGGGGACTGTGGGAGGGGTCTCGAATGGTTGAGGGACAGCAATTGGGGAACTGTGGGGGGATCTTGGAGGGTTCAGGTTTCACAAGATTGTGATCATGTAAAAGGAAACTATGACATATATTTTCTATCACTTTCATGCACACGCACTCTCACACATAAGGATGGCTCTGTTGTGGAAAGACTGATGCATGTTTGATAGTGTATTGATGCTGTATTGTTTGTCCTTCATGTTCTAATACTTTAATGTTACCCCTTCCTTGTGTTTTTTGTAATAAATAATATTTTTTTTAAGATATTAAAAAAAGAAAGAATTTGAAAACAAACCCGATTTTGTAAACTCCCATATCTACTGGGTGAAATACCACAGTGTGCCATCACAGCAGCAATATTTGTGACCTGTTGCCACAAGAAAAGTGCAACCAGTGAAGAACAAACACCATTTTAAATACAACCCATATTTATGTTTATTTTCCCCTTTGTACTTTAACCCTTTGCACATTGTTACAAAACTGTATATATACAGTGGGGCAAAAAAGTATTTAGTCAGCCACCAATTGTGCAAGTTCTCCCACTTAAAAAATATGAGAGAGGCCTGTAATGTTCATCATAGGTACACTGCAACCATGACAGACAAAATGAGGGGGAAAAAATCCAGAAAATCACATTGTAGGATTTTTAATTAATTAATTTGCAAATTATGGTGGAAAATAAGTATGGCCCCATGGCCCCATTCAAATCCCCAAATCCCCATATTCTCTGACTATCTTCACCAAGGGGAATCGTCGACACAGCTGGCTGTCTTCCAAAGTTAACAATAGTAGAAGAGATACGTCCTGAACCTTACAACGTGCCGTTGAAAGGCCAAACTTCCTCCTTCCTTCCTAAGAAGGCTTGGTTCCGACAGAGATAGACGGCAAACAAGGGCAGTCAAAGGTAAATACATTCATGATTTCTCATTCCAAACGGGTGGAGGTTTGTTTACAAACTATATGATTGTAAGAATAGTAATAGAATGTATCCACGATAAATGTACTTTTTCTCTCTCTCTCTCTCGCTCTCTCTCTCTCTCTCTCTCTCTCTCTCTCTCTCCATGTCATTGGGTAAAATGCCATATTGTGTCAGTCCGCTAGGGCCTTTGTCTCATGTACTAAGTGTGTGTGCGTATTCTGGGATATTATTTAATTAGCTAGTCAATAAATAATTAAACCAATTTGTGTAGTACTGAATAATGAGTAAGGCTGGGGTTATAGAGTTTAAGAGCTTAATTATAGAGTTTAATTCAGGAGATGGTAACTCTTTAACCTCTTAGTGCGGAAATGACGTTAACGGGATCAAATTCAACAACAAATCGGAGCCTGGGAAATTATCTGAGGGCAGCTCCCCGTGTACAAAAGCATTACAAACCTTTTCCAAACAAGCAGAGGCGTCACGGAAGTCAGAAATAACGCTAAAATAAATCACTTACCTTTGAAGATCTTCCTCTGTTTGCAATCCCAAGGTTCCCAGCTACACATCAAATGGTTGTTCTGTTCGATAAAGTTCTTCTTGATATCCCAAAAAAGTAAGTTTAGTTGGCGTGCTTGATTCAGTAATCCACCTGTTTCCCTTGTTCAAAATGCATACAAATGAATCCCAAAAGTTACCAATAAACTTCATCCAAACAAGTCAAACAACATTTCTAATCAATCCTTACGTACCCTAACTTCTTATGGTCAGGTGGGATGATAGCGTTCCACCTGACCAACATCCGGTGAAATTGCAGAGCGTGAAATTCAAACTACAGTATTATAAATATTTAACTTTCATAAAATCACAAGTGTAATACATCAAAATAAAGCTTAACTTTTTCTTAGTCCAGCCGCGGTGTCAGATTTCAAAAAGGCTTCACAGGGAAAGCAAACCATGCGATTATCTGAGGACAGCGCCCTGCATACAAACACATGAAAAACATATTTCAACCAGGCAGGTGAGACACGAAAGTCAGAAATAGCGACATAAAAAATGCCTTTCCTTTGATGATCTTCTTCTGTTGGCACTCCAAACGGTCCCAGCTACATCACAAATGGTCCTTTTGTTCGATAATGTCCTTCTTTATATCCACAAAAACTCAGTTTAGCTGGTGCGCTTCAGTCAATAATCCATACAGTTTCCCTCAATCAAAATGCATACAAAATTAATCCCAAATGTTACTAACAAACTTTTCAAAACAAGTCAAACTACGTTTATAATCAAACCTTCGGTACCCTAATACGCAAATAAATGATACAATTTAAGACGGAGAATCGTTATTGTCTTTACCGGAGAAAAATACCAAAGAACGCACTCTCTTCCACAGGCTTGGAAACACTACAGTCAAAAAGGGAGCCACCTAGAAAAACAAACATTTTTGGTTCATTTTTTCAAAAAACCAGCCTGAGACTCTTTCTCTAAAGACTGTTGACATCTAGTGGAAGGAACTGCCCTAGGAACTGCAATCTGGGAGGACCTTATAATTAAAGTGATAGCCATTGAAAATAGAGCTAGGCTGAATTTAGCTTTTTTGGGGATGGTTTGTCCTCGGCGTTTCGCCTGCCATATCAGTTCTGTTATACTCACAGGCATAACTTTAACAGTTTTAGAAACTGTGGAATGTTTTCTATCCAAATCTATTATATGCATATCCTAGCTTCTGGGCCTGAGTAACAGGCTGAGTACTTTGGGCACGCTTTTCATCCGGACGTGAAAATACTGCCCCCTGCCCAAGAGAGGTTAAACGTGGTCTGATATGTTAATTCTTAACCCATCATTTTATACAGTTCATTCAAAAGGGAGGTTCCATCAGGCTGACATGCTCTCTGACATCACTCAGGGGCTAGACTTGTATCTATTATCTATTATCTCTTATGGCTCCTCAAATTATGTCCCTCTCTTAAAAAAAACACTTTCATAATTTTTCATATTTCATGCACAATGCATCGGATGAACACTTCACACATATAGTGTGTATACTCTTCAAGTTACAGTATTTCCTTTATAACATTTTTAATGACGTCACAAAATAACACACAATATGACATTAGTGTTATTTAAGGTCACCTCTGCCAATTCGTAAGATGTTTTCATTTGTAACATCATTCAGCACAATGTCCGTTTTAAAGTGTCCTATGTGAGCCTTTCTAATTATTCTGAGAGGACACAACACACCACTTGTTGTTTATGGTCAGTCAAGCCCCCACAGACTTATTATTCTCCATCCCTTGGATGTGTACAGTTAGGGGCCAGAGGTCAGTGAACAGAATGGGCTTTGCACCGGGGTTTAACAGGTCAACCTCACACTAATTGTACCCATGCTTCCTCATTTACCAGTGAACCTAGTAATGCGGGGGTACTCTCCCTGTCAAGGAAGAGTTACTGGAGGAAGCAGTTCATGGAATTCTAGCCCTGCAGTCTAAAAATATGTTTAATGCAATGCAATTGCACTCATCTTTGACTGTGGATAAGCAAAGGGAAATAACTTGTCATGTCAAGGAGTAATCGCAATGTGAAAAGCACTTCATACTTTATTTGTATTTTTTTTACTTCACACTGTCTTTGGGTATATGAACATATTCACATGTATTAATGTCTGGTGGTATAAATAAAACATTGTGTTGTTTCACTTTACTCTTTTCTGTTTATGTGTTATCTTTGCTCTAATGTTGCAATGTAATGGTGTCATTTTGTCATTTTGCCCCTGAACAAGGCAGTTTGCCCCTGAACAAGGCTGTCATTGTAAATTAGAATTTGTTCTTAACTGACTTGCCTAGTAAAATAAATACAAAAAAATATGGATGGTCAGAAACCATCGCTACAATGCAACCCCTCGCTGACCTGAAATCCAGAGAGGCAGGACTGGTTCACTATTAACGAGACAGGAAAAGTCTGTTGATTTACCCTGGTGCAACGCAAGCTGCTTATTCAATCTCATAAACACATGACACTGTGACAAGATAAACAATACCAGTAAAACTAAGAGACAAACAGTTCCAAAAAAAACGTATTCATAACAACACAGCTTGTGAGTGCCTGCATGTGTATGTAGTTATGTGTGTTTATGTCTGTGTATGTGAGAGTGTTTTGTTAGTTGCACCTAATTACTCAATCTCAGTTTCCCATGGCCCCAGTTTCACAATTCTGACAGGAACAAGAGAGATGGATGATGGGGTTGTTCACCAGGGTTTCCCTGCACAGCTCCAGTGTTTTTTGATTCAAACCAAACAGGCTTACTTTGGGGGAGAAGAAAGCCTCTTATCGAGAGGGTTTAGCAGCATGTTAAACCAACAGGGCATGAAACAAAGCCAGAAAAAGACTGAAATTCCAAGACCTGATAAAAATCCTATTCTATTCTTGCATGAAAATAGGAATTAATGATCAGTTCCCCAAGTAAATTGCAGAACGGCGCACATTTCTGTAACCACTCTTCAAGGTGAATAAACTTAAAGGAAAACGTGTAGCTCTCGTAGTCAATAAACTTTTTATTGATAACCCAGCTAGCAATGAGGAATCGTCCCTAAAGCGGCCGTCTTCCGGGGGCAGGAACTGATTGAATCGGCCCGGAATCGGGTGTCGGACTCGGCCCAGAATCAAAATGAATCACTGCCCAGAATTGGCCCAAGTACATCTGGCCGTTTCCGTCTACCGGAATTCAGCCGAACTTTGCCGGCATCTTACGAGAATTCCCCCAGAAGCGTCCATATGCAAATTTAAATAAATGTATGCAAAATTGCTCAATTTAGTCATTTTAAATATTACTATTATACATTTCATGCATACAAATTATTCCCATCCACCCCCCAAACAATTATGTCGGAGGAAACACCTGGTGACCATGTCAGCATGCATGCGCCTGGCCCACCACAGGAGTCGTTACAGCACGATGGGACAAGGACATCCCGACCTGCCAAACCCTCCCCTAACTCCAATTGTGCATCACCTCATGGGTCTCCCGGTCGCGGCCGGCATGGGTATCAAACTAGCATCTGTAGCAACGCAGTTTGTACTGCGGTGCAGTGTCTTAGACCGGGGCTCCAGCCACAAAGTTTTTAAAGCTTATCAATTGCCTTGCACAAAGTATCAAAATACTAAAATACTACTTAAACAGGACTTTTAAAGAATTTAATTTAAACGTTAATTGTATTTTTAAATCACAGAAACAATGAGAAAATACGGAACAATAAATAAATAATGAAATGTTATGTAAAGCAGCCCGTGTAATCATCTGCCAGAGAGTAGCACCCAACGGCCCGAGCCCCAAGTTATACATTTGGGCCAGATAACTCACACCGGAATCGGCCCGAGCTCAATCCCCGCATCGTGGCCATAAGTAATACTGCTGAAGGCGGCCCAGACTAGGGCCACATAACATCGGCCGAGTCTGACTCTCAGACGGAATTGGCCCAGATCCACTGTGCTAGCTGGGAACCAACTGTTCCCGAGACTCCAAGAATACTCCATGGCTATTCTAAAAAAGTTCCCATAGAAGAGTTGAATAATGGAACACTCAATACTATCCATGGTAGGGATTGTAATAATTTATATAAAAACAATCAAATACAACAATTGATAAAGAAATAAACTAAAAATACACTACACTATTCAAGATAGGGAATGTTGTAAAATAATTAGTATTCGACTTTCTATTCATAATATTTAGAAATAGATAAAAGACAGCCTCAGAAGAAAGGATAATTATTGAAATAATACATCTGGAACACGAAAATACTTAGGGGCCCGAATTTAGGTAGGAATCAACATGGTAGGGATAAAAGCACAGCGAACAGAGGATATAGAAGGCACTGTATGTGGGTATGGGCGGGTGTATTGTGATGGAAGGTGCGGTGTGTGTTTTTGTGTTTGGAAAAGTCTGGAGTTAAGTGAGTCAAAACGGAAAATGGTTGCAAATGCCAGAGCCTATGTGTGTCTGCGACTTGGAGTTGTGAGAGAGAGAGAGCTTTCAATTTCACTGCCTGATACGGCAATTGCTCGGCCTCTGACCACAAGGCACTACAGAGGGTATTGTGTACGGCCCAGTACATCACTGGGGCTAAACTGCCTGCCATCCAGGACCTCTACACCAGGCGGTGTCAGAGGAAGGCCCTAAAAATTGTCAAAGACCCCAGCCTACCCAGTCATAGACTGTTCTCTCTACTACGCATGGCAAGCGGTACCAGAGTGCCAAGTCTAGGACAAAAAGGCTTTTCAACTGTTTTTACCCCCAAGCCATAAGACTCCTGAACAGGTAATCAAATGGCTACCTGGACTATTTGCATTGTGTGCCCCCCTCCCTCTTTTACGCTACTGCTACTCTCTGTTCATCATATATGCATAGTCACTTTAACCATATCTACATGTACATACTACCTCAATCAGCCTGACTAACCGGTATCTGTATGAAGCCTCGCTACTTTTATAGCCTCGCTACTGTATATAGCCTGTCTTTTTACTGTTGTTTTATTTCTTTACCTACCTATTGTTTACCTAATAACTTTTTTGCACTATTGGTTAGAGCCTGTAAGTAAGCATTTCACTGTAAGGTCAAAACGGAAAATGTTCTATTCAGCTCACGTGACAAATAAACTTTGATTTGATTTGATATGGGATATACATTTTAAAATAGATTATAAATATAGTTTATTTATTTATTGTCTTATCATGATGGAGCAGTCCCCAACCCTTTACCCTAGACACCCACTTGAGCGACCCACACACTAAGGAGAAATCCTTATCTGTTTTATAGTCCTACTGAAAGTAGCCTATACGCAGCCAAGTCAGAAAGATAAATGCGGTCAGAGACCCAATAAAGCAGCACTGCCACCTTTAAGAGTCTGAGCCTGCCTGGCAGGCTTGGTCCAACAAAGCTAAAGCACCCGGACGGGTGAGCATAATATACATGGAATTTTTCAAAGCTGCTAATGAGAACCTTGACGACCTTGTACCTAACTGCTGGGGATTCCAGTGGAGTGCCCCCACCCTGGTAGTGGCAGTGCAGGCAACACTAGCTGCAAGGGGGGGGGTCACACTTGGACAATCAGAGAGGGGGCAAATTATTGCGGCACTTGTGGCACAAAATAATCAAAAGTGCACAGAGATTATTGGGAAAATGGTCACAACGGAGGACCAGTGTGTGTGTGTGTGTTTCAGGGTAGGGGGTGTATCTGAGCATCATCAGCTAGGACTTGACATTGGTTGATCAAATCTCCCCATTTTTCTCAATTGTGCATGCCTTCTCAAACAGCTACAACTGTATGCATTCGCACATCAAGTCTTCTCTTGAGTTGGGCTCGGGGATGGAACAACAGTTGAACATCTGAGCTTGTGGTTGTTTATGGGGGGAAGTGTGGGGAGTGTGTGTGTGTGTGTGTGTGTGTGTGTGTGTGTGTGTGTGTGTGTGTGTGTGTGTGTGTGTGTGTGTGTGTGTGTGTGTGTGTGTGTGTGTGTGTGTGTGTGTATGTGTGTGTGTGTGTGTGAAACCCACAACTCTTCTAATGGGGTAGTGATATTAGGGATAATACAGGATGAACCACAATAATTGTTTGCCAAAAATGTAATTTTTGTAATGCCAATCCTGGTTAAAAGTAACAATCCTTCATATCTCCCTCACCAACTTTAAACATCTGCTATCTGAGCAACTAACCGATCGCTGCAGCTGTACATAGTCCATCGGTATATAGCCCACCCAATTCACCTACCTCATCCCCATAATGTTTTTATTTATTTACTTTTCTGCTCTTTTGCACACCAGTATCTCTACCTGCACATGACCATCTGATCATTTATCACTCCAGTGTTAATCTGCTAAATTGTAATTATTCGCCTACCTCCTCATGCCTTTTGCACACAATGTATATAGACTCTTTCTTTTTTTTCTACTGTGTTATTGCCTTGTTTATTGTTTACTCCATGTGTAACTCTGTGTTGTTGTCTGTTCACACTGCTATGCTTTATCTTGGCCAGTTGTAAATGAGAACTTGTTATCAACTAGCCTACCTGGTTAAATAAAGGTGAAATAAAATAAAATAAAACAGCCAACATTATGACGCATGTTATTCGTTAATTGTGGAAATAAATTAAGATATGCAATATTTTTTATATACAGCGTGTATATTTTTTATTAGCTGTATACAATACAATGGAGGTGAGTGCGTAGGAAATTATTTTGGCAGTTAATCCGCTTCTGTTCTGTGGGTGGCACTGTGTGCTCTTTTTAAATGATGGGTCCCAATCTCTCAAAAGCCCTAGAATACAGGTGAACAGGGGTGGTCTGCCAGTCTCTTGGATGACAATTCAATTTGGGATGGAGGTTTTAGCGGGTGGAATGGTGAAGAACATTTGAAGGTTTACTCAGTAGCAGTGCAAATACCATGGTATATGGACAGTCAATCATTATGGTAGTTTTTAATGGTAAGTTCACAAACATATATTATGATAAAAATAATTGAAACTTGTGTCTCATTATGGCAAATGGTGAAATAAGTATAGCCAGATAAAATTGTAATGGCTTAGCAGATAATAAGAAAAGACGATCAGTATTTACCTTGCTAAAAAAGAAGGAATATAGTATCTATTGTTTACAGGGAACTCATTCAAATATTTTAGATGAAGTTGTGTGGATAAAGTACTGGGGGTGCGAAATGTACTTCTCGGATAGGCAAAGAAACTCAAAAGGGGTGATGATTAATTGATCCGACTGCAAATTGCTCAAACAGATTTGCAAACGTAGATGGTTTATTTTAAATATGTTATTGGACCATAAACAGATTTGGCTGATTAATCTATACGGTCCAAACAATGAAGATCCACGCTTCTTTGAAAATACATACAGTGCATTAGGAAAGTATTTGACGTTTTCAACATTTTGTTAGGTTGCAGCCTTATTCTAAAATGTATTCAATCGTTTTTTTCCTCATCAATCTACACACAATACCCCATAATGACAAAGCAAGAAATGTAATTTTTTTTACATTTGCACAAAACAAAAATGAAATATCACATTTACATAAGTATTCAGACCCTTTACTCAGCACTTTGTTGAAGCACCTTTAGCAGCGATTACAGTCGTGAGGCTTCTTGGGTATGACACTACAAGCTTGGCACACTTGTATTTGGGGAGCTTCTCCCATTCTTCTCTGTAGATCCTCTCAAGCTCTGTCAGGTTGGATTGGGAGAGTCGTTGCACAGTTATTTTCAGGTCTCTCCAGGGGTTTTTGATCGGGTTCAAGTCCGGGCTCTGGCTGGGCCACTCAAGGACATTCAGAGTTCCGAAGCCACTCCTGCAATGTCTTGGCTGTGTGTTTAGGGTCGTTGTCCTGTTGGAACGAGAACCTTCGCCCAAGTCTGAGGTCCTGAGCGCTCTGGAGCAGGTTTTCATCAAGAATCTCTCTGTACTTTGCTTCATTCATCTTTTCCTTGATCCTGACTAGTCTCCCAGTCCCTACTGCTGAAAAACATCCCCACAGCATGATGCTGCCACCACCATGCTTCACCGCAGGGAAGGTGCCTTTGGCAAACTCCAAGCGGGCTGTCATGTGCCTTTTACTGAGGAGTGGTTTCCATCTGGCCACTCTATCATAAAGGCCTGATTGGTGGAGTGATGCAGAGATGGTTGTCCTTCTGGAAAGCTATCCCTTCCCCACAGAGGAACTCTGGAGCTCTGTCAGAGTGACCATCGGGTTCTTGTTAACTTTCCTGACCAAGGCCCTTCTCCCCGATTGATCAGTTTGGCCGGGTGGCCAGTTATAGGAAGAGTTTTGGTGGTTCCAAACTTCTTCCATTTAAGATTGGTGGCCACTGTGTTCTTGGGGCCTTTCAATGCTGCAGACATTTTTTGGTACCCTTCCCAAGTTCTGTGCCTCGATACAATCCTGTCTCGGAGCTCTACGTACAATTCCTTCAACCTCATGGCTTGGTTTTTGCTCTGACATGCACTGTCAACTCTGGAACCTTATAGAGACAGGTGTTTTCCTTTCTAAATCATGTACAATTAATTGAATGTATCACAGGTGGACTCCAATCAAGTTGTAGAGTCATCTGCTGCAGAGGATAAGTTCATTAGAGTTACCAGCCTCAGAAATTGCAGCCCAAATAAATGAGAGCTCACAGAGCTCAAGTAACAGACACGTCTCAACATCAACTGTTCAGAGGAGACTGCGTGAATCAGGTCTTCATGGTCGAATTGCTGCAATAAAAACACTACTAAAGGACACCAATAATAAGAAGAGACTTGCTTGGGCCAAGAAACACAAGTAATGGACATTAGACTGGTGGAAATCTGTTCTTTGGTCTGATGAGTCAAAATTTGAGATTTTTGGTTCCAACCACAGTGTCTTTATGAGATGCAGAGTAGGTGAACTGATGATCTCCGCATGTGAGGTTCCCACCGTGAAGCATGGAGGAGGAGGTGTGATGTGTGGGGGTGCTTTGCTGGTGACACTGTCTGTGATTTATTTAGAATTCAAGGCACACTTAACCAGCATGGCTACCACAGCATTCTGCAGCAAAACGCCATCCCATCTGGTTTGCGCTTAGCGGGACTATCATTTGTTTTCAACAGGACAATGACCCAAAACACCTCCAGGCTCTGTAAAGGCTATTTGACCAAGGAGAGTGATGCAGTGCTGCATCAGATGACCTGGCCTCCACAATCACCCGACCTCAACCTGATTGAGATGGTTTGGGATGAGTTGGACCGCAGAGTGAAGGAAAAGCATCCAACAAGTGCTCAGCACATGTAGCAATTCCTTCAAGACTTTTGGAAAAGCATTCCACATGAAGTTGGATGAGAGAATGCCAAGAGTGTGCAAAGCTGTCATCAAGGCAAAAGGGTGGCTACTTTGAAGAATTTCAAATGCAAAATATATTTTTATTTGTTTAACACTTTTTTGGTTACTACATGATTCCATATGTGTTATTTCATAGTTTGATGTCTTCACTATTATACTACAATGTAGACAATTGTAAAAAATTATGAATACCCCTGAAATAAGTAGGTATGTCCAAACTTTTGACTGGTACTGTATATAAGTGTGTATATATATGTATTTCCCACAAAAAATATATGGGTGATTGGAAATTATGCAGACAATTACATTGATGGAAGCCTCACTCTATCTGCAATATTAATGCTGATCCAACCCCCCCCCCCCCCCCCCCCCAAAAAAAAAAAGAAAAAAAAAGGATGTCAACACTTTGGAGTTTGTTTTACGATAACCCATGTTATCCTTGTTGTCCTGTTAACAGAGTGCTCTGCTTCCAGTAAACTCTGCGAGATAGTGGCGTCATGCAAGGTTATTGTAGTAAACTGAAACTAAAATTAATATCAAATAAAAATCTTTAAACTGATATAAATTAAAACAAATGTAAAAACACAAAACTATAATAACCATGGTGCCATGCCCTGGATATGTGTTTGGGGGTTTCTGGTTTAGACTTGAGGTGGTGATCCCACTTAGCATAACTCTGTCCCATGTTCAAATCAAAACGCTTTCCATATTGGGGCCAGTAATAACACAGAGACATGCCAATGGCATCTGAAAGTCTCCTGAACATCTTTTTATACGCATCAGAATAACAAGACCATCTTTAAGGTAAGCTGTATCTAGTTGGAGTTGTTTCTCACTTCACAGTAAACCTCTATGAGGGCCAGGAACAAATCCCACTCTCACTTTTGATTTGTGTTTGTTAGCCGATGTTTTGGCCTACTACAGTGTTGCTTTACTCTTTACAGACCCCTCAGGAGGTCAGAGTGATCCACTTGGGAGGCAGTGAGGGGGAGTAGTTGAGTATTTATTTGCCACAATAGCCACGGGTCAGGTCTTTGGCAGAGATTTGAAAGTCTTGGTCCAAAACAGCCCCATGGAGACCTACACTCAACAAACACTCAACAAACTGCTATGTTTTCGGTATACTTTATCAGCACCAAAGGCATTCTCACAGCATATACCATGCATACAGTGCCACAGTATGGCCGTTAGAGTGTACTGTATTGTGAGCCATATCTTACATGGGTCTTTTCATCAGCATTCACGTTCACTGTGTAGGGTTAGGGCTAGGCATTAAGGTTGAGGCTGGGGTTGGGGTTGGTGTTGAACCGGAATGTGGACATGAAGGTAGGGTTAAGGTTAGGGTTAGGGTAAGATTTTATTTTCCCAATTCTGTCTTTTTCAGTACTTCTGTTGCCATGTAATTTGAAACATTCTATTTGAACCTCAACTGGTACAGTAGTCCTCATTCTACATACACTTGACACGTCCAAATATTTTAGCATTTATCACACTGCATGACTTTGGGAACAAAGGCTCTTACAGGGTATCTTGCATTACCTCAAAATAGGCTAAGTGAGAAGGGAAAGAGTTTTCTTCAAAGAACAATAGGGACAATTGACCTATATGGGTCAGTTGGCATGCACCAATCACTCTGTTTCTTCAGTTGTATCCTTTGTATTTACTTTTAGCTCCACCCCAGGGATAACACCCTTTTAGGAAAACAGATTTTTTTTAAAAAGGAAAACAGCTAACTTCCTGCATTTCAACACATTTTGCCACGGGGCCGAGAGACAATGTGTAGTTTTATAATTAAATTACATTTTGTCATGATGCTGGAGATAATTTTTTATTTTTTTATGTACATTTCCTGCAATTTTACACATTCTGCCCTGGGACAGAGAGAAAAACGTGCTGTTTTATAGCTCACCTCATACTATTCTTCACATTTTGCCAAAAGACTGAGGAAAATTGTGCAGTTTTATAATGGAGGCCTATTGGTAATGTGTACACATGAGCCTACTACAGTGCCTGATGTCAAAGTGGAATGATGTTTTTTTTTATGTTTTCATATTAACAAAAATTATAAGCTGATTTTTTAAAAACCCCTTTGTTATGGCAAGCCTAAATACGTTCAAGAGTAATAATTTGCTTAACAAATCCCCGCCACCCCCACACACACATTCTGATAGCATTTTTGTGCCCCCCAGATTTATCATTGGAATGTGATTCAAAACCAAGCAACGGTGTGCTTTAGGACCATGTGGACACCCTCCGAGCGGTCAGGTAGGCTGTTTGCAGTGTTTATCCGACTAGATGAAAATAAAATATATATGGCCTACCGAGTGACGCAGCGGTCTATGGCCACGATGAGGTAATGCACAAGGCCCAGCATTGTCTGGGTTAGGAGAGGGTTTGCTGGCCAAGATGTCCTTGTTCCATTGCGCTCTAGCGACTCCTTGTGGAGGGCCGGGCATAGGCACGCTGACTTCAGTCGCCAGTTGTACGATGTTTCCTCCGACACATTGGTGCGGCTTGCTTCCAGGTTAAGCGAGCAGTGTGTCAAGAAGGGTCGTGTTTCAGAGGACGCATGGCTCTCGACCTTCGCCTTTCCCGAGTCCGTACGGGAGTTGCAGCAATGGGACATGGGGGAGGAAGATGTATATGTAAATATATATATATATATAAATATATACAGTGCCTTGCGAAAGTATTCGGCCCCCTTGAACTTTGCAACCTTTTGCCATATTTCAGGCTTCAAACATAAAGATATAAAACTGTATTTTTTTGTGAAGAATCAACAACAAGTGGGACACAATCATGAAGTGGAACGACATTTATTGGATATTTCAAACTTTTTTAACAAATCAAAAACTGAAAAATTGGGCGTGCAAAATTATTCAGCCCCTTTACTTTCAGTGCAGCAAACTCTCTCCAGAAGTTCAGTGAGGATCTCTGAATGATCCAATGTTGACCTAAATGACTAATGATGATAAATACAATCCACCTGTGTGTAATCAAGTCTCCGTATAAATGCACCTGCACTGTGATAGTCTCAGAGGTCCGTTAAAAGCGCAGAGAGCATCATGAAGAACAAGGAACACACCAGGCAGGTCCGAGATACTGCTGTGAAGAAGTTTAAAGCCGGATTTGGATACAAAAAGATTTCCCAAGCTTTAAACATCCCAAGGAGCACTGTGCAAGCGATAATATTGAAATGGAAGGAGTATCAGACCACTGCAAATCTACCAAGACCTGGCCGTCCCTCTAAACTTTCAGCTCATACAAGGAGAAGACTGATCAGAGATGCAGCCAAGAGGCCCATGATCACTCTGGATGAACTGCAGAGATCTACAGCTGAGGTGGGAGACTCTGTCCATAGGACAACAATCAGTCGTATATTGCATAAATCTGGCCTTTATGGAAGAGTGGCAAGAAGAAAGCCATTTCTTAAAGATATCCATAAAAAGTGTAGTTTAAAGTTTGCCACAAGCCACCTGGGAGACACACCAAACATGTGGAAGAAGGTGCTCTGGTCAGATGAAACCAAAATTGAACTTTTTGGCAACAATGCAAAACGTTATGTTTGGCGTAAAAGCAACACAGCTGAACACACCATCCCCACTGTCAAACATGGTGGTGGCAGCATCATGGTTTGGGCCTGCTTTTCTTCAGCAGGGACAGGGAAGATGGTTAAAATTGATGAGAAGATGGATGGAGCCAAATACAGGACAATTCTGGAAGAAAACCTGATGGAGTCTGCAAAAGACCTGAGACTGGGACGGAGATTTGTCTTCCAACAAGACAATGATCCAAAACATAAAGCAAAATCTACAATGGAATGGTTCAAAAACATAAACATATCCAGGTGTTAGAATGGCCAAGTCAAAGTCCAGACCTGAATCCAATCGAGAATCTGTGGAAAGAACTGAAAACTGCTGTTCACAAATGCTCTCCATCCAACCTCACTGAGCTCGAGCTGTTTTGCAAGGAGGAATGGGAAAAAATGTCAGTCTCTCAATGTGCAAAACTGATAGAGATATACCCCAAGCGACTTACAGCTGTAATCGCAGCAAAAGGTGGCGCTACAAAGTATTAACTTAAGGGGGCTGAATAATTTTGCACGCCCAATTTTTCAGTTTTTGATTTGTTAAAAAAGTTTGAAATATCCAATAAATGTCGTTCCACTTCATGATTGTGTCCCACTTGTTGTTGATTCTTCACAAAAAAATACAGTTTTATATCTTTATGTTTGAAGCCTGAAATGTGGCAAAATGTCGCAAAGTTCAAGGGGGCCGAATACTTTCGCAAGGCACTGTATACCCTCTTTACCATGCAAATGAACTGAATGCCCAAATAAACATTTCCACTGCATTTCAGCCCTGCCACAAAAGGACCAGCTGACATCATGTCAGTGATTCTCTCGTTAACACAGGTGTGAGTGTTGACGAGGACAAGGCTGGAGATCACTCTGTCATGCTGATTGAGTTCGAATAACAGACTGGAAGCTTCAAAAAGAGGGTGGTGCTTGGAACCATTGTTCTTCCTCTGTCAATCATGGTTACCTGCAAGGAAACACGTGCCGTCATCATTGCTTTGCACAAAAAAGGCTTCACAGGCAAGGATATTGCTGCCAGTAAGATTGCACCTAAATCAACCATTTATCGGATCATCAAGAACTTCAAGGAGAGCGGTTTAATTGTTGTGAAGAAGGCTTCAGGGCACCCAAGAAAATCCAGCAAGCGCCAGGACCGTCTCCTAAAGTTGATTCTGATGCGGGATTGGGGCACCACCAGTACAGAGCTTGCTCAGGAATGGCAGCAGGCAGGTGTGAGTGCATCTGCACGCACAGTGAGGCGAAGACTTTTGGAGGATGGCCTGGTGTCAAGAAGGGCAGCAAAGAAGCCACTTCTCTCCAGGAAAAACATCAGGGACAGACTGATATTATGCAGAAGGTACAGGGATTGGACTGCTGAGGACTGGGGTAAAGTCCTTTTCTCTGATGAATCCCCTTCCCGATTGTTTGGGGCATCCGGAAAAAAGCTTGTCCAGAGAAGACAAGGTGAGCGCTACCATCAGTCCTGTGTCATACCAACAGTAAAGCATCCTGAGACCATTCATGTGTGGGGTTGCTTCTCAGCCAAGGGAGTGGGCTCACTCACAATTTTGCCCAAGAACACAGCCATAAATAAAGAATGGTACCAATACATCCCCTGAGAGCAACTTCTCCCAACCATCCAGGAACATAAGGCAAAAATGATAACTAGAAGTTAATTGACAGCATGCCAGGGCGGATTGCAGAGGTCTTGAAAAAGAAAGGTCAACACTGCAAATACTGACTCTTTGCATCAACTTCATGTTATTGTCAATAGAAGCCGTTGACACTCATGAAATGCTTGTAATTATACTTCAGTATTCCATAGTAACATCTGACAAAAATATCTAAAGACACTAAAGCAGCAAACTTTGTGAAAATTAATATTTGTGTCATTCTCAAAACTTTTGGCCACAACTGTACAAAGATACAGGCGTCCTTCCAAACTCAGTTGCCGTAGAGGAAGGAAACCACTCAGGGATTGTATCATGAGGCCAATGGTGACTTTAAAACATATACAGAGTGTAATGGCTGCAATAGAAGAAAACTGAGGATAGTTTCACAACATTGTAGTTACTCCACAATACTAATGTAATTGACAGAGTGAAAAGAAGGAAGCCTGTACAGAATACAAATATTCCAAGACATGCATCCTGTTTGCAATAAGGCACTAACGTAAAACTGCAAAAAATGTGGCAAAGAAATTAACACAAGGTCAAGTATACACTGGAGTTGCTTACCAAGACCACATTGAATGTTCCTGAGTAGCCTAGTTATAGTTTTGACTTAAATCTACTTGAAATTCCATGGCAAGGCCTCAAAATGGTTGTCTAGTGATGATCAACAACCAATTTGACAGAGCTTGAATAATGTTTTAAAGAATAATGGGCAAATGTTGCACAATGCAGGTGTGGGAAGCTCTTAGAGACTTACCCAGAAAGATTCACAGCTGTAATCGCTGCCAAAGGTGCGTCTACAAAGTATTGACTCAGGGCTGTGAATGTGTTTGTAAATTAGATATTTATCTATTTCATTTCAATACATTTGCTAAGATTTCTCAAAACATATTTTCACTTTGTCATGGGATATTGTGTTTAGATGGATGAGAGAGAAAAAAATCTATTTAATCAATTTTGAAATCAGGCTGTAACACAACAAAATGTTGAATACGTGAAGAGATAGTGTATGAATACTTTCTGAAGGCACTGTATAAATAGCTTTTTGTTGTAGGGACAATTTATGGTACAAATGTCCCTAATATTTGGAACAGGCTAAATTTATTTTGGACAGGCTTACTGTCTACCCATAAGAAGTAAAAAAAAAAAGCAACTTCTGAAGTATGTGATTTTTGCAGGTTGTGGGTTATAGTGTACATATGCACCTTTCTGTGCATTGATTATTCCTTGTATGACTAATGCTGTCTGCAGAGGTTTGTTTATTTACTTCTCTTTTGTGTAGGCCTAATGTTTTGTTGTGCTGTAATCTCTCCATTGCAGCATCTCTCTCTCTCTCTCTCTCTCTCTCTCTCTCTCTCTCTCTCTCTCTCTCTCTCTCTCTCTCTCTCTCTCTCTCTCTCTCTCTCTCAGCATCTGCAAGCCTAGGGTCTATTTGCATTTCTGATCACCCTGACACACACACAAACACACACTTGTTTCCCCTCCTACTTTGAAGTTTGTAGAGCCAGATGCATAGCCTCACATTTATTTGACATTGGTTTTAGAGATTAAGTGATCTGATTAAGTGTTTTGTGAAATAATACTTATTCAAGACATCAGATGAAAATCATGCAAAATATAGTAGACACTGTATTTTTTTCCCCAAAGAAGTATTTGTGTATGCATTACTGATAATCATAGGCGAATCAAATGACCATTCAGAGGTTCACTAGGCTCTATAATTTGTTATAGACTTCTAGTGCAGTGAAGTGATCCGCAGATATGAAGCCACAGGTGTGTTCGATGGCTCTGTGTTTGGCTAAAATGAAATCATAGCCTACTGAGATATAACTCACCTGTGCACTGTGCACTAGTTTCATGTTCACCCCTAAACATGTTGCAACATAATCAAGTTAACATCTTAATAAAAAATGCTGAAACAGCGTTTCATAAATTCCCAATATCTAAATTAAATATCGATAGTGTACGGCGGGTTGCCCGTATCAAGAAGTGCGCGTGTCTAAGGATAGTTTAGAACGCCTACTATGCGGCAATTGAAAAGGCGATTGGCTGGTAAAGATAACCGTACCTCAGGTTATTTGCTGATTGGTCCAGGGTGACTTGTACGTTGCGTTATGCTCATTCTGCAAATACACAGAGAGCTTCTGAGAGGGAAGACGTAATGGTGTGATTCCTTGTGCCCTTGCAATGGTCATCATTCTAATATTACTCGACAAATTCCAGAACCGGGAGTCGGAATGAAGGTATGGTAAGCCAATTGCAATGTCAAAGTATCTGTGTTATTATATTTTTGCACAACCGGCTTGCATTCTATCTATTTTACAACTTTCAATTACGGTTGTCGACAAATATTTAAACAAAATGTCAATTTCATATGCAGTCAAACCCATGCAATGTTATAAAATTACAATACATGAATTGTGTTGTCGTTTGCTTTAAAGGGTTGCAAACTCTGATTATACGGATGCATGTATAAGGTGAGTAACATTCATGTTTTTACCGGTTGGAATATTTTCTCAGGGTTGAAATATTTATGTTGCGTTCTATTTATAATGGCATCCATATATGATATTATATGTTGATGGTCATGAGCGCTTTCTGACCCTCAGTCTGACACTAGTGGACTGTACCACTGTGCACCAGTGTCAGACTGGGACCACAGTGCGATGTCTATTCCATTTCCCAGCGTTAATCTGCTATAATGAGATCAGTATACTGCAGTCAATGAGTGAGGAAATATTTGTGAGATTTCTGGTCTGTTGATAAATACCCGTACTTAGTTAGCCTTTGGACTCAGTAATCTCTACAACTCACTGACCGGTAGTGCTACAACAGGCGAGAACAATAACAATGGTGATGGTGAGGTGGAGGATGGATGATTATGAAAAATAACCCCCTTGCACTTTGTCAGTGAGAGTATCCAACTTGCGGGAAAGTTATTTACCTCGTTTTAATTAACCACCTCTACCCCCTTTTTAAAAGTCCTGTTTCTTGCAACACTAATGAGTATCAGAGTATATAAAGATTTTCTAAATTGAGCAATTATTTCCAATGGTAATGTTTGGCTCCGATCCAGCATATCAGTGTTATGTTATACAGCAGGCAGTTGTCTTTGAAATTGCAATAGTATCACAAGGCGCTTTGCAAAGTAAACATAAGGAGTTTATCCCCACCCATTGTAGGGAGGTGAATACTTTGCAGTGAAGACGTACTGTATCTTCCTTGTATATGCAATGAAGGAACACATTGATGTTAGACAAGTGTCGATACAAATGCTGGCTATGATTGTTCAAAGGCCTATCATAAACACATGTGTATTATTGCATGTTTGTGTAACATCTATATCTTCAGGTATTCCATATTGTCCTTGTTGTCTCAGTGCAGGTGAAAGGTCACCTGGTCTTCTTTCTGATCATGACAAACCATAATCTGTCCCAGAGAGAACGCCGTGATGTTTTGTTGACTAATCTGGTTTATATTGAAAATGAGCTTTTCAGTTCATGAGAAATGGAGGATGATAGCTGAAATACAGTACGTGCAGAAACACACATGAACCGTTTTTTGTTGTTGTTGTTGCAGTCGGTGTATCGTGCGTTTTTCAGGTAATGAAATGATACTGCATTCTGTTACTCAACATGACTTCTCTTGAGTTCCATTGAATTGTCATGGGGACTTGTTCGAGACAGGTCTGTTGCTCATTGGGGTATATTGTTTTATTGTGCAAGAGAATTCACTCAGGATAGGTTGACTGCCATGACACAGTTCTGAAGTCCAAAATGGATTTGGACCTGTGAGATGAGCTATGGTTTGTTGGAATGAAATGTGATACATACTCAGAAAGGTATCCGTTTATTAAATACAGCAGTCATACTGTATTTAATATCACAGGAGCAGACGCACCACTTCATTTTTATTTCCTGCAAACAAAATATTCCCTGATCCAAATCACTATTTTTTATTAGAAGGAGCTGTCCTCTTCCACCCCAAGAGTAAGTGTTTAAAGCAGTTGTTCTTCACTTCTTTTTTTTTTGACTGCGTAAGAATGAGGTCTTATTTCTAGATGTGCCAACAGCCTTTAACCCATTTAATCTCATCAGTCACAATAGTGAGAACAATATTTTGGTACTTTAAAGGTTTTAGAGAAGTTAAAGTTGTACTTATCAACAACTAAGCAATATATTAGGGTGTCTAGTATGATTCAGAGAAGTTTCATATGATTTCTCAAAATGGTCACAAGACCACAAGCAGAAATCTCCAAGGTGTCCTTTTCCTGATGAATTTGGCACCAGAAGTCTGTATTCAACAGCTTAAAAACTAAGAGAGTTTCATTCCAAATTTGTCTGTAAAATGTGCTTTTATTGTTTAAAGAAATTCTGAAATACATTGGTGTGTTTTTTCCCCAAAATCTAATCAGTATGTTTACAATCTATCACTTGACGGTTTCATTTCAGAGAGACAAATAATCCTGGTTTTTTTTATATATATATATCCGCCTCACTCTGAGAGGAAGAAGTAGTACTACTAGGTTTTACACAGTCAAATGTAACAAATAACTACATTTCTAAAAAAGAAAATAATAATTCAATACGGTAATATGAGGTCTATACATTGGACATTTGAGTCATTTAGCAGATGCTCTTATTCAGAGGGATTTACAGTAAGTGCATTCATCTAAAGATAGAGCTAGGTGAGACAACCACCTGTCACAGTCAAATATACAGGATACCAACATTCCATTCCAGCTAAACAAAGGATACATAGCATTTTGCACACCAAAAATAAAAACAACATCTGAGAACAGTAATATTTTAAACACACATGAAGGGACCCATAAGAAATAATTGCTGATGTAAAAACACAAATGTGAAAAATTGGTGAATACAGTGTTTTGGGAATAAACTCTTCAAATACATTCATTTAAAAAATAAATATTTTTAAATATTGTCTTTTGTAAATCTAATGTTTAAAGGGTCTAGTTTACATATGTGCCTTCATTTTCAATACATTGAATCCATGATGCTTGTGGCATATACATATCTTAGTGGTCACATGTGTGATCTAATTT
Source organism: Oncorhynchus mykiss (assembly GCF_013265735.2). Lineage (NCBI taxonomy): Eukaryota > Metazoa > Chordata > Actinopteri > Salmoniformes > Salmonidae > Oncorhynchus > Oncorhynchus mykiss. Next base: position 36,934,688 of record NC_048569.1, read on the forward strand.
AATATACAGTGCCTTGCAAAAGTATTCGGCCCCCTTGAACTTTGCGACCTTTTGCCACATTTCAGGCTTCAAACATAAAGATATAAAACTGTATTTTTTTGTGAAGAATCAACAACAAGTGGGACACAATCATGAAGTGGAACGACATTTATTGGATATTTCAAACTTTTTTAACAAATCAAAAACTGAAAAATTGGGTGTGCAAAATTATTCAGCCCCCTTAAGTTAATACTTTGTAGCGCCACCTTTTGCTGCGATTACAGCTGTAAGTCGCTTGGGGTATGTCTCTATCAGTTTTGCACATCGAGAGACTGAAATGTTTTCCCATTCCTCCTTGCAAAACAGCTCGAGCTCAGTGAGGTTGGATGGAGAGCATTTGTGAACAGCAGTTTTCAGTTCTTTCCACAGATTCTTGATTGGATTCAGGTCTGGACTTTGACTTGGCCATTCTAACACCTGGATATGTTTATTTTTGAACCATTCCATTGTAGATTTTGCTTTATGTTTTGGATCATTGTCTTGTTGGAAGACAAATCTCCATCCCAGTCTCAGGTCTTTTGCAGACTCCATCAGGTTTTCTTCCAGAATGGTCCTGTATTTGGCTCCATCCATCTTCCCATCAATTTTAACCATCTTCCCTGTCCCTGCTGAAGAAAAGCAGGCCCAAACCATGATGCTGCCACCACCATGTTTGACAGTGGGGATGGTGTGTTCAGCTGTGTTGCTTTTACGCCAAACATAACGTTTTGCATTGTTGCCAAAAAGTTCAATTTTGGTTTCATCTGACCAGAGCACCTTCTTCCACATGTTTGGTGTGTCTCCCAGGTGGCTTGTGGCAAACTTTAAACGACACTTTTTATGGATATCTTTAAGAAATGGCTTTCTTCTTGCCACTCTTCCATAAAGGCCAGATTTGTGCAATATACGACTGACTGATTGTTGTCCTATGGACAGAGTCTCCCACCTCAGCTGTAGATCTCTGCAGTTCATCCAGAGTGATCATGGGCCTCTTGGCTGCATCTCTGATCAGTCTTCTCCTTGTAAGAGCTGAAAGTTTAGAGGGACGGCCAGGTCTTGGTAGATTTGCAGTGGTCTGATACTCCTTCCATTTCAATATTATCGCTTGCACAGTGCTCCTTGGGATGTTTAAAGCTTGGGAAATCTTTTTGTATCCAAATCCAGCTTTAAACTTCTTCACAACAGTATCTCGGACCTGCCTGGTGTGTTCCTTGTTCTTCATGATGCTCTCTGCGCTTTTAACGGACCTCTGAGACTATCACAGTGCAGGTGCATTTATACGGAGACTTGATTACACACAGGTGGATTGTATTTATCATCATTAGTCATTTAGGTCAACATTGGATCATTCAGAGATCTTCTGGAGAGAGTTTGCTGCACTGAAAGTAAAGGGGCTGAATAATTTTGCACGCCCAATTTTTCAGTTTTTGATTTGTTAAAAAAGTTTGAAATATCCAATAAATGTCGTTCCACTTCATGATTGTGTCCCACTTGTTGTTGATTCTTCACAAAAACATACAGTTTTATATCTTTATGTTTGAAGCCTGAAATGTGGCAAAAGGTTGCAAAGTTCAAGGGGGCCGAATACTTTCGCAAGGCACTGTATATAGTTTATCATAGCAGATGATTGCTTTTTTCAGTAGATTCAAGTTGAGTTGGGTAATGGATATACTTGATCAAGATTATTTTACAGATGGTTTTCCATTAGCGCCAACATGTTTAAATCAGGGGGAATTGGCCATGTATGGACCCATAAACTGAATTTGTGTAATAACGTAACAAATATTTAATGTCAAAAGGTGTCTTTAGTGTCTCTTACACAATGGTAGACCTGGTTTATGTGAGTTTTGCTGAATAGTCACAAGGGTTGACCTGGTTTATCAGAGTACTGGGACATACCCATACGAACCAAGATAATTGGCTATTTGGGCTGAGATATACAGGTGTAGATCTGGGTTATATTAGTATTGGGACTCAGTCAAAGGTGTAGACCTGGTTATTACTGGAACTGAGGTGCAGGGTTAGACCTGGTTTACAGTTTATGAGTATTCAGGCTTTGCAACATGATATCATAGGAAAACGTCATCCTGGCACCTTTTTGCAAAAAGGTAAAATGTTGAATTAGCTAATGTTTTTCTTAATACATTGCAGTCAATGGGAAAAGATGAGCGTCACAGGGTTGATATTTTTCTCAATACATTGTAGTCATTGGGAAAAGATGAATGTAACAAGGTTAATGTTTTTCTCGTTTATTTAATGTCTGCCTCTCACTATTTACTTCCTCTTTATCACCCCCTCATTCTCTTTTCACTCCCTCCCCCTTCTTTAAAAATCCTCCCACTCTCACCCTCCCTCTCTCTCTTTTTCTCTCTCTCCTCCCCCTTCATTCTCTCTCCCTCCTTCTTTTCCTGCCTCTCCCTCCTCTTATCTCTCCCTCTACTCTCCCACAGACAGCCGATAGACAGACAGACAGACAGACAGACAGACAGACAGACAGACAGACAGACAGTTTCAAGTCCAAAAAAAGAAAGAAAAAAAGACCAATATCCTCTTCTGAATTCATTCAGGAATTCATAACAATGCTCTTAGTTTCTGACTTGCAAGACCATTGTGTCCAATGGTGGTGAAACATTATTTTGGGGCGATTGACTTTCATATGCCAGGTCCCCCAGTCACAAATATGTACAATTTGGGAAGATTCAACCTTTTTAACCCTTTGAAACTGCCCATATGACCCCCTATTAAGTCACTTTCTGTAATCATAGGATTAAATGTACAGCCTCCTGGGGACCCTCTTTAATGATGCCCTGAGTTTCAAGTCTTTACGTTAAGAATTGACCGTTCTACAGAGGATGGAAGACAGTGTTTTTGTGTAACTACAGGGAGAGAATGAAGGACCATGTTGAGGATGAATTAAGACACTTCCTTTTGCCACAGGAAGCTGAACCACAACACAGGGCATCCCTATAAGGTCACGATTGGTTGCGTGCAAGGACGATTAGCTATCTCAATCGCAGTTAACGGAGCTTTATGATTATGTGAGGGGTGTAGGTAATTTCTATGGAGAGAAATGCCTTGTTCTCTGTAGGACCAAGTATTCAATGTGAAGAGTTCATTTCACATGGTCAGATATAGGCTTGGGTTCATCGGTAGTGTCTGTTGAACGACCCCATGCGTGATTTCTCTTTCTAGCCTCAACCATTCTGCCAATGTCACTCAAAAGCACATTAAATCTAGTTCAGGCTTCAAGCGAGGCCTAACTTTCTGCCATGTAGTGGGAAGAGGGGCAAATTAATTAATTGTTAATTGGAATAAGGTTAGGGTTATGCCAATCTGTCACATTTATTTATAAAGTCATTTTTACATCAGCAGATGTTTGTACAGAAACCCAGCCTAAAACCCAGAATGGCATGCAATGCAGATGTAGAAGCATGGTGGCTAGGAAAAGCTCCATAGAAAGGCAGGAACCTAGGAAGAAACCTAGAGAGGAACCAGACTCTGAGGGGTGGCCATTGTGTCTAGGGTTGAGGCATTAACCCTAGCTTCATGTCCACATTGCAGCTCAACCCTAAACCTAGCCTCAATCCTAACCCTAACTTAATATCAACTCCCGGCTCAACCCTAAACCTAGCCTCAACCCTAACTTCATATAAACTCCCAGCTCAACCTTATCTGTAACCCTGTCCCTAACTCTAACCTTAACCCACACTTCGTCTCCACATTTTGGCTCAACGCTTCTGCCGATTTCACTCAAAAGCACATTAACTCCTGATCAGGCTTCAAGTGAGGCCTACCTTTCTGCCATATGTAGTGGGGAGAGTGGGAATTGAATTAGAGTATGGGGGTTACCTGGCCTCCACAATCACCCGACCTCAACCCAATTGAGATGGTTTGGGATGAGTTGGGCCACAGTATGAAGGAAAAGCAGCCAACAAGTGCTCAGCATATGTGGGAACTCCTTCAAGACTGTTGGAAAAGCATTCCAGGTGAAGCTGGTTGAGAGAATGCCAAGAGTGTGCAAAGCTGTCATCAAGGCAAAGGGTGGCACCTTTGAAGAATCTCAAATATATTTGATTTGTTCAACACTTTTTTGGTTTCTACATGATTCCATATGTGCTACTTCATAGTCTTCACTATTGTTCTATAATGTAGAAAGTAGTCAAAATAAAGAACACCCCTTGAATGAGTTGGTGTGTCCAAACTGTTGACTGGTACTGTATATGTATAAGGAATTTGAAAATTATTAATTCTTTTTTTAGCAATTACATTTAATTTTGATACTTAGTATATTTAAAACCAAATACTTTTAGACTTTTAACTCAAGTAGTATTTTACTGGTGGACTTTCACTTTTACTTGAGTCATTTTCTATTATGGTATCTTTACTTTTACTGAAGTATGAAAATTGGGTACTTTTTCCACCACTACAAAACGCTATATAATAAAAAAAATTGAAATGTTGATATATTCACTTTTATTGTATGAAGAATTTATGAAAGAGATTGGTGTGTTTTTTCACTATCTAATCATGGTATGGGGTTGTTCAATGACAGACATGCATTTGTTTGAAATCTATCACTTGATGGTTTCTTTTCAGAGATAAATAATCATTTTATTTTGCTGAACAATATCCCCCTCACTCTCGGAGAAATAAGTAGTACTGATAGGTTATACACAGTCAAATGTAACAGAAACGACATTTTGAATAAAGAACTGTACATTTGTGACATCAGTATAAACAGTACAGTAAAATGAGATCTGTAGGTTAGACATTTTTGTAATTTAGTAGATGCTCTTATCCATAATGACCTACAGTTAGTCCGTTGGGCTTAAGATAGCTTGGTGAGACAACGGCATGTCACGGTCAAATATATAGGATGCGAACATTCCATTCCATCTAAAGAATGGATAAATAGCGTTATTTTTGAATACGCATCTAAAATCTATGAATAAAAAAACAATAGAGGAGAACAGTAATATTTTACACACACATTAAGGTACCCATAAGCAATCATTTCTAGTGAAAAAACGTGAAGAATTGGTGGATTTTGCGTTTAGGAAGAAAACGTAAATTATTTGCACAGTTTGTCAACCTTGTCTGGTCTTTGTTCTTTAGGGAATGTCTTACACTGTCATATAGTCTGCAAAAAAAGGATGATAGAAGTCAAAGGTCAGAAGCATTTAATATCACAATGCTCATCAGCAGGTCCAGCACATCATGAGATAGACATTTTAACAGTGTAGAAAACAGTCAAACATGACAGGTGGGGTTAAGCTCCCCCCCCCATCAGATAAAACTGCCCACAACCAGGCATGTTATAGTAATTAATATTTAATCTTCATGATCAGTAGATGAGATATTAATAAGCGCAAAGAAAGTGTAGATATTGGTAACAGAGTAGTGCACTGTAGTGTAACTCTTGTTTGCAGGTATCTCTTGTATGCTTTGGCAGTCCCTCCCTGCAGAGCTTACTGGGTGCTAATTGAGGTGACAGGGGAAAGCTCTGCCTCTGGCACTGGGCCAGATATGAGTGATTTTATGGCCAGACCGCTGTGCCTCATCTTGGTAAATCTAGCAGAAAAGAGGAGGAAGGGTGTAGTAATGGCCCACTGAGTGACTGTCCAAAGGGAAGGGGCGCATCTGAGTCATGGTGGCTCATTTACATTTTAAAGTCGAGGGGTGTGAATACTGTAGCATTGACATACAGTGCATTCGGAAAGTAATCGGACCCCTTGACTTTTTCCACATTTTGTTACATTACAGCCTTATTTTAAAATTGATTAAACAATTGTTTTTCCCCCTCATCAATGACAAAGGGAAAACAGTTTTTTAGAAATTTTGGGAAATGTATTACAAATAAAAAACAGAAACACCTCATTTACATATAAGTATTCAGACCCTTTGCTATGAGTTGAAATTGAGCTCAGGTGCATCTTGTTTCTATTTATCATCCCTGAGATGTTTTTACATCTTGATTGGAGTCCACCTGTGGTAAATTCAATTGATTGGACATGATTTGGAAAGGCAAACACTTGTCTATATAAGGTCCCAGAGTTGACAGTGCATGTCAGAGCAAAAACCAAGCCATGTGGGTGTAGGAATTGTCCCTAGAGCTCTGAGAGGATTGTGTCGAGGCACAGATCTGGGGAAGGGTACCAAAAAATGTCTGCATTATTTAAGGTCCCAAGAACACAGTGGCCTCCATCATTCTTAAATGGAATAAGTTTGGAACCACCAAGACTCTTCCTAGAGCTGGCCACCCGGCCAAACTGATCAATCAGGGAGGAGAAGGGCCTTGGTCAGAGAGGTGACCAAGAACCCGATGGTCACTCTGACAAAGCTCCAGAGTTCCTCTGTGGAGATGGGAGGACCTTCCAGAAGGACAACCATCTCTGCATCAATCTAATCAGGCCTTTATGGTAGATTGGCCAGACGGAAGTCATTCCTCAGTAAAAGGCACATCACAGCCTGCTTGGAATTTGCCAAAAGGCATCTAAAGACTTTCAGACCATGAGAAACAAGATTATCTTGTCTGATGAAACCAATATTGAACTCTTTGGCCTAAAGGCCAAGCGTCACGTTTGGAGGAAACCTGGCACATCCCTACGGTGAAGAATGGAGGTGACAGTATCATGCTGTGGGGTGTTTTTCAATGGCAGGGACTGGGAGACTAGTCAAGATCGAGAGAAAGATGAACGGAGCAACTTACAGAGAGATCCTTGATAAAAAAAAACTGCTCCAGAGCGCTCAGGACGTCAGACTGGGGCAAAGGTTCACCTTCCAACAGGACAACGTCCTTAAGCACACAGCCAAGACAACCCAGGAGTGGCTTCGGGACAAGTCTCTGAATGTCCATGAGTGGCCCAGCCAGAGCCCGGACTTGAACCCAATCAAACATCTCTGGAGAGATCTGAAAATAGCTGTGCAGCGACGCTCCCCATCCAACCTCACAGAGCTTGAGAGGATCTGCAGAGAATAATGGGAGAAACCCACCAAATACAGGTGTGCCAAGCTTGTAGCGGCATACTCCAGAAGACTTGAGGTTGTAATCACTGCCAAAGGTACTTCAACAAAGTACTGAGTAAAGGGTCTGAATACTTATGTAAATGTGATGTTTCAGTTTTTATTTTTTATACATTTGCAAAAATGTATAAACCTGTTTTGCTTTGTCATTATGGGGTATTGTGTGTATATCCGTTTTAGAATAAGTAACAAAATGTGGAAAAAGTCAAGGGGCCTGAATTTAAAATGGATTCAATTGTGATGTTTTTGTTACTGGCCTTCGTGCAATACCCTCTACACACAATGTCAAAGTGGAATGATGTTTTTGTTACTGGCCTTCGTACAATACCCCCTACACACAATAAAAGGAATTGTCCAATGTTTTTTTTTAAATGTAACAAATTAATTAAAAATGAAAAGCCGAAATGTCTTGAGTGATTAAGTATTCAACCCCTTTGTTATGGCAATACAAATGTGCTTAATAAATCACATAAGTGGCATGGACTCACTCTGTGAGCAATAATAGTCTTTAACATTATTTTGTTATGACTACCTTATTTCTGTATCCCACACATAAAATTATCTGAAAGTGAATATCAGTCTAGCAGTGAATTTCAAATACAAATTTTACCACAAAGACCAGGGAGGTTTTCCAACTCCTCGCAAAGAAGGGCACCTATTGGTAGATGGGTTAAAATAAAAAAACAGACATTGAATATTTCTTTGAGCATGGTGAAGTTATTAATTATACTTTGGATGGTGTATCAATACACCCAGTCACTACAAAGATACAGGCGTCCTTCCTAACTTAGTTGCCGGAGAGGAAGGAAACAGTTACAGAGTAATGGCTCCAGTGTGGCGCAGTGGTCTCAAGCACTGCATCACAGTGCTTGTGGCGTCACTACAGCCCCGGGTTCGATCCCAGGCCGGCCGTGACCAGGAGACCCATGAGGCGGCACACAATTGGCCCAGAGTCATCTGGGTTAGGGGAGGGTTTGGCCCATTGCGCTCTAACAACTCCTTGTGGCGGGCTGGCACTAGTGGCCAGTTGTAGTGTTTCCTCTGACACATTGGTACGGCTGGATTCTGGGTTAAGCAAGCAGTGCGGCTTGGCAGGGTTGTATGTTGGAGGACTCATGGCTCTCGACCTTCGCCTCTCCCGAGCCTGTACGGGAGAGGCGAGACTACCAATTGGGTATAAGTAAATATATAAACAATTGTTACAGAGTTTAATGGCTGTGAGAGGATCTACATTGTAGTTACTCCACAATACTAACCAAATTGACAGAGCGAAAAGAAGGAAGCCTGTACAGAATACAAATGTTCCAAAACCTGCATCCTGTTTGTAATAAGGCCGTAAAGTACAACTGCAAAAAATGTGGCAAAGAAATTCACTTTATGTCCTGAATAAGAAGTGTTATGTTTGGGGCAAATCAAACACATCACTAAGTACCACTCTTCATATTTTCAAGCATGGTGGTGGCTGCATCATGTCATTGGCAAGGACTAGAGTTTTTTAGGATAAAAAGAAACTGAATAGAACAAGCACAGGCAAAATCTTAGAGGAAAACCTGGTTCAGTCTTCTTTCCAACAGACACTGGGAGACTAATTCACCTTTCAGCAGGACAATAACGTAAAACACAAGGCCAAATATACAATGGAGTTGCTTACTAAGACAACATTTTAATGTTGAGTGGCCTAGTTACAGTTTTCACTTAAGTAATGTGCAAATATTGTATAATCCAGGTGTGTAAAAGCACTTTCTTTTTTTCTTTATTTACCTTTATTTAACTAGGCAAGTCAGTTAAGACATTCTTATTTACACTTAGGGACTTACCCAGAAAGACTCACAGCTGTAATCGCTGTCATAGGTGATCCTAACATGTATTGACTCAGGGGTGTGAATACTTATGTTAATGAGATATTTCTGTATTTCATTTTCAAGAAATTTGCTAACATTTCTAAAAACATGTTTTCACTTTGCCATTATGGGGTATTGTGTGGAGATGGGTGAGAAGTTAAATTTTATTGAACCCATTGTGAATTCTGCCTCTAACACAACACATTTTGCAATAAGTCAAGGTGTATGAATAGTTTCTGAAGGCAACAAAGCAAAATATTATCGGTAAAACTGGAACTAGAAAGTGAGCTGCTGTGGTCCTTTCTGTTCAGTTTCACAATAAGCTTATTGCTGTAATGTATTTCCGAGAAGACCTTCTCTTTCTCAGTGCAGTCAGTTCTACATTTTCCATCTAGCCATCTGACATGCACTTATGTAACTGAGGTGAGATCACAGGGCAGGCCTGAGTATTGTGGCAGTTCATGGCTGAGCAGAGCTTTATTTGTGGACAGCGGAGACCCCTGCTCGTAAAATATACACTGGCTTCTCTTCTGAACTCCGACAGAGCCACATACTGTATGCTCATGTCAGCTCTTGATTCCCCAGACCGTGGAACAGAAGACATATTCTCTCTCTCCCAGCCCCTCCCTCATCCTCTCATCAGTATGCTCCAAGGAGCTGCGCCTGAGATCACACCATCTTGGGTCTGAGGCTCTGGAGTGGACAGTCTTGCTGTCAGTAAAACATTGATCAGGCAAACATGTCACATGCACTGTACGGTCCTCTTATGGTCCTTGACCACACTAATATCCCTAAGTGCACCTACTCTACCAGGTCATAAGGCTGTCATAACTGAGAAATTACCCCACTGCTCCCACAGTAACCATAGAAGTCTTTACGTAGAGAAGATGTTTTCACCTTCCTCTCATCTGGTGTTTTTTGTCTATAAGAGCTGTGGTCACTTTCCTGCTGCAATGTTGTTATTCATTAGATAATGGACAGAAATGTATTGATTAATTGCAACATCCCCTATGGACTAGCTCATTAGGACAGGCTGTTTGGGCTCTGGTGTAGAGGTCGACCGAATATGATTTTTCAACGCCAATACCGATTATTGGAGGACAAAAAAAGCAGATAACGATTAATCGGCCGATTTTAAAAATAATAATAATAATAATAAAAATAAAATGTATTTGTATTAATGACAATTACAACAATACTGAATGAACACTTATTTTAACTTAATATAATATATCAAAAAAATCAATTTAGCCTCAAATAAATAATGAAACTTGTTCAATTTAGTTTAAATAATGCAAAAACAAAGTGTTGGAGAAGAAAGTAAAAGTGCAATATGTGCCATGTAAGAAAGCTAACATTTAAGTTCCTTGCTCAGAACATGAGAACATATGAAAGCTGGTGGTTCCTTTTAACATGAGTCTTCAATATTCCCGTGTAAGAAGTTTTAGGTTGTAGTTATTATAGGAATTATAGGACTATTTCTCTCTATACCGTTTGTATTTCATATACCTTTGACTATTGGAATATCTTATAGGCACTTTAGTATTGCCAGTATTGCCAGTGTAACAGTATAACTTCCGTCCCTCTCCTCGCTCCTACCTGGGCTCGAACCAGGGACACATCGACAACAGCCACCCTCGAAGCAGCGTTACCCATGCAGAGCAAGGGGAACAACTACTCCAAGTCTCAGAGCGAGTGACTTTTGAAACGCTATTAGCGCACACCCCGCTAACTAGCTAGCCATTTCACATCACATCGTTACACCAGCCTAATCTCGGGAGTTGATAGGCTTGAAGTCATAAACAGCAGAGCTGCTGGCAAAATGCATGAAAGTGAATGAATGCTTATGAGCCTGCTGGTGCCTACCATCGCTCAGTCAGACTGCTCTATCAAATCATAGACTTAATTATAACATAATAACACACCGAAATGCGAACCTTTGGTCATTAATATGGTCGAATTCGGAAACTATCATTTCGAAAACAAGACATTTATTCTTTCAGTGAAATACGGAACCGTTCTGTATTTTATCTAACGGGTGGCATCCATCAGTCTAAATATTCCTGTTACATTGCACAACCTTCAATGTTATGTCATAATTACGTACAATTCTGGCAAATTAGTTCGCAATGAGCCAGGCGGCACAAACTGTTGCATATACTCTGACTCTGCGTGCAATGAACGCAAGAGAAGTGACACAATTTCACCTGGTTAATATTGCCTGCTAACCTGGATTTCTTTTAGCTAAATATGCAGGTTTAAAAATATATACTTCTGTGTATTGATTTTAAGAAAGGCATTGGTGTTTAAGGTTAGGTACAAGTTGGAGCAACGACAGTCCTTTTTCGCGAATGCGCACTGCATCTATTTTAAACAATGCAGGACACGCTAGATAAACTAGTAATATCATCAACCATGTGTAGTTATAACTAGTGATTATGATTGATTTTTATAAGATAAGTTTAATGCTAGCTAGCAACTTACCTTGGCTTCTTACTGCATTTACGTAACAGGCAGACTCCTCGTGAGGCAGGTGGTTAGAGCGTTGGACTAGTTAACTGTAAGGTTGCAAGATTGAATCCCTGAGCTGACAAGGTAAAAATCTGTCGTTCTGCCCCTGAACAAGGCAGATAACCCACCGTTCCTAGGCCGTCATTGAAAATAAGAATGCGTTATTAACCGCCTTGCCTAGTTAAATAAAGATTAAATAAAGGTGTAAAAAAAAAAAAAACGGCAAAATCGGCGTCCAAAATTACCGATTTCCGATTGTTATGAAAACTTGAAATCGGCCATTCCGATTAAACGGTCGACCTCTACTCTGGTGCTTGACTCAGTCATTTTCAACCTCAAACAGACCCAAAGAGTTCTCATAGTAATGTATTTGCAGCCCGCGTCCTGTCTTTTTTTGTGTCTTTCACCCTGTTCGTTCCAGTCTGAGAGACTATTAAGTCTTTCTTCTGAAGCTCTATAAACCGTAACATCCGCCTCTGCTGCTCCACTGTTCACAGGCCTCTGAATACGTTCTGTTCTGAATACGCCGGCTGCCGCCATGCACTGCTACACAATTTTCAATGCACTAGGATCCCGGAGACTGTATTACAATATTTCAATGCCTTTTGTAGAGGAACTCAGGAGCCACAAAGGCATGTAGTTCATTGAGGGGAAAGGTTGTTGAGCAGCGGAAGATCACACTGAGGCATTGTGGGATTCAGGGACAAATGACAAATAAAGTGTGAAGTCTGAGATCCTTTCCCTTAGTGATGTGACCTGCAACAAAAGTTGTAAAAAAGGGATGAAATTGGGGCACTGTATTGATTGCATTGCAGGCTACTATGATTTCAGTACTGCCAAAGGCATATTGTTTATGAACCTACTGGGATGGATAATAGGACTCTAAACTAGGCATTCAAACTTGGAGAACAGACGTGCATGCTGTGTATGTTTGTGTCGTAGGCAGGGGCATCGTCCATGTGGGCATCATGCTGCGGGCTGCTGAACGAGGTGATGGGCACCGGGACGGTGCGCGGGCAGCAGCCAGGGTTCGGGGCCGGGGCGGGACCCTTCCGCTTTGCCCCCAGCGCCGGGTACTCCACCTACCCCCCCACCAGCGCAGGGAGTGTAGGTCAGCTCTGCAAGGCCTGTGGGCTGGCCTTCTCTGTCTTCAGGCGCAAGGTAAGTGGTGAGGGGGATGATGTTTTTAGTGTGTAAAAGAATGACGATGATGATGTTGTTTATGATGAGAAAGCTGATGAGGACAGTGTGTAAGAAGATGAGGAGGAGGAGGAAGAATGCGCCCCTTAAAAATAAACAAATAAAACTAACTTCCATATGAAGTACTCAATCATAATGGCCACACCAGGGCACCAGCTTAGACTGCAGACAGGTAAATGGCAGAGTGTCTCTAGGCGTTGTCTGACAGTGTGGCATGCTGGGACAGCGATGGAAGCCCCTGGAGCGTTCTCTGAGCTTCCAGGCTCAGACTGCTCTATCAGCCCGCTCACACCTGTTGCTATGCCGATGGCAGATTCAGTCCCGGGTTATATTATAACCACACGTGTGTGTGTGTGTGGCTCAGCTTGATATTTGTGTCATGAAAGCAGAGGTTCAGGGGGATTAACACTGATGATTGAAGAATAGATCTGTCAGAGTGGTCCGCTGCTCATTTACACACCAATGACATGGAAAAATCTCCATTCAAACTGGCTGTCCGTCAGTCGATTCATCTGAATTGCCTCAGTAAACCAAGATAAGCTTGTGAATGTCAGGAATATCTGGGCAATTTGCCATATAATATTATTTAGATTTTATGTGCCAAGAAATGAGATAAAGTCCTCCTCTGTCCTAGAACATGGTGATGTCATAGGGAATCAAATCAAATCAAATTGATTTATAAAGCCCTTCTTACATCAGCTGATATCTCAAAGTGCTGTACAGAAACCCAGCCTAAAACCCCAAACAGCAAGCAATGCAGGTGTAGAAGCACGGTGGCTAGGAAAAACTCCCTAGAACGGCCAGAACCTAGGAAGAAACCTAGAGAGTAACCAGGCTATGAGGGGTGGCCAGTCCTCTTCTGGCTGTGCCGATCATTCAGAGTATCTCTACCGCTCCTGCTGTCTCTAGAGAGTTGAAAACAGCAGGTCTGGGACAGGTAGCACGTCCGGTGAACAGGTTCCATAGCCGCAGGCAGAACAGTTGAAACTGGAGCAGCAGCACGGCCAGGTGTACTGGGGACAGCAAGGAGTCATCAGGCCAGGTAGTCCTGAGGCATGGTCCTAGGGCTCAGGTCCTCCGAGAGAGAGAGAGAGAGAGAGAGAGAAAGAAAGAAAGAAAGAAAGAAAGAAAGAAAGAAAGAAAGAAAGAAAGAAAGAAAGAAAGAAAGAAAGAAAGAAAGAAAGAAAGAAAGAAAGAAAGGAAGGAAGGAAGGAAGGAAGGAAGGAAGGAAGGAAGGAAGGAAGGAAGGAAGGAAGGAAGGAAGGAAGGAAGGAAGGAAGGAAGGAAGGAAGGAAGGAAGGAAGGAAAAAAGAAAGAGAGAAAGAGAGAAAGAGAGAAAGAATTAGAGAGAGCATACTTAAATTCACACAGGACACCGGATAAGACTCCAGATATAACAGACTGACTCTAGCCCCCCAACACATAAACTACTGCAGCATAAATACTGGAGGCTGAGACAGGAGGGGTCAGGAGACACTGTAGCCCCATCTGACGATACCCCCGGACAGGGCCAAGCAAGCAGGATATAACCCCACCCACTTTGCCAAAGCACAGCCCCCACACCACTAGAGGGATATCTTCAACCACCAACTTACCATCCTGAGACAAGGCCGAGTATAGCCCACAAAGATCTCCGCCACGGCACAACCCAAGGGGGGGCGCCAACCCAGACAGGAAGATCACGTCAGTGACTCAACCCACTCAAGTGACGCACCCGTCCTAGGGACAGAATGGAAGAGCACCAGTAAGCCAGTTACTCAGCCACTGTAACAGGGTTAGAGGCAGAGAATACCAGTGGAAAGAGGGGAACCGGCCAGGCAGAGACAGCAAGGGCGGTTTGTTGCTCCAGTGCCTTTCTGTTCACCTTCACACTTCTGGGCCAGACTACACTCAATCATATGACCCACTGAAGAGATGAGTCTTCAATAAAGATTTAAAGGTTGAGACCGATTCTGCGTCTCTCACATGGGTAGGCAGACCATTCCATAAAAATGGAGCTCTATAGGAGAAAGCCCTGCCTCCAGCTGTTTGCTTGGAAATTCTAGGGACAGTTATGAGGTCTGCGTCTTGTGACCGTAGCGTACGTGTTGGTATGTGCGGCAGGACTAAATCGGAAAGATAGGTAGGAGCAAGCCCATGTAATGCTTTGTAGGTTAGCAGTAAAACCTTGAAATTAGCCCTTGCCTTAACAGGAAGCCAGTGTAGAGAGGCTAGCACTAGAGTAATATGATCAAATGTTTTGGATCTAGTCAAGATTCTAGCAGCTGTGTTTAGCACTAACTGAAGTTTATTTATTGCTTTATCCAGGTAGACGGAAAGTAGAGCATTGCAGTAGTCTAACCTAGAAGTGACAAAAGCATGGATGAATTTTTCTGCATCATTTTTGGACAGAATGTTTCTGATTTTTGCAATGTTACGTAGATGGAAAAAAGCTGTCCTTGAAACAGTCTTGATATGTTCGTTCAAAGAGAGATCAGAGTCCAGAGTAACGCCGAGGTCCTTCACAGTTTTATTCGAGACGACATCAAGATTAATTGTCAGATTCAACAGAAGATCTCTTTGTTTCTTGGGACCTAGAACAAGCAGCCATCCACTTCCTTATGTCTGAAACACAGGCTTCCAGCGAGGGCAGTTTTGGGGCTTCACCATGTTTCATCGAAATGTACAGCTGTGTGTCATCCGCATAACAGTGAAAGTTAACATTATGTTTCCGAATGACATCCCCAAGAGGTAAAATATATAGTGGAAACAATAGTGGTCCCAAAACGGAACCTTGAGGAACACCGAAATTTACAGTTGATTTGTCAGAGGACAAACCATCCATAGAGACAAACAGATATCTTTCCAACAGATAAGATCCAAACCAGGACAGAACTTGTCCGTGTAGATCAATTTGGGTTTCCAATATCTCCAAAAGAATGTGGTGATCGATGGTATCAAAGCAGCACTAAGATCTCGGCGCATGAGGAAAGATCGGTCTGACACCATTAAAAGGTCATTTACCACCTTCACAAATGAGTCCTTGTTTTGGAAAGCTGTTGGCTAGCAAATTTGGCAAATCCCTCTCATTAGCTGTAATTAATATATTTCCAAAAACAGGAAAGTTAAATGACTCCATGATGCCAAATAATTAATTAAATCTAGTAATTAATTGATCAGGAGGAATGGACATGACTGGCTGATGGGATCGCCTGTCTTCTAAATGTGTGTGGTGACTCTTCCTCTCTCTACTCCCTCTCTCCCTCTCTCTCTCTCTACTCCCTCTCTCTCTCCCTACTCCCTCCCTCTCCCTACTCCCTCGCTCTCTCTACTCCCTTTCTCTCTCCCTACTCCCTCCCTCTCTCTACTCCCTCTCTCTCTCTACTCCCTCTCCCTCTCTCTACTCCCCCTCTCTACTCCCTCTCCCTCTCTCTACACCCTCCCTCTCTCTACTCCCTCTCTCTCTACTCCCTCTCTCTCTACTCTCTCTCGACTAACTCTCTCTCTATTCCCTCTCTCCCTCTCTCTATTCCCTCACTCTCTCCCTCTCTCTATTTCCTCTCTCCCTCGCTCTCTCCCTCTCTCTACTCCCTCTCTCCCTCTCTCTACTCCCTCTCTCTCTCTACTCCCTCTCTCTCTCTATTCCCTCTCTCTCTCTCTCTCTCTCTCTACTCTCTCTCCCTCTCTCTACTCCCTCTCTCTCTCCCTCTCTTTCTCAGCACATTTGCTCGGACTGTAAGAAGAGTTTCTGTGCCCTGTGCTCGGTGCTGCAGGAGAACCTCCGCTGCTGTACCACCTGTCACCTCCTGCGCGGCACGGCCTTCCAGAGACCACAGCTCATGGCGCTGCGCGTTAAAGACCTGCGCCAGTACCTGCTGCTGCGCAACATCCCCACAGACACCTGCAGGGAGAAGGCGGACCTGGTGGACCTGGTGCTCTGCCACCTGGAAGCAGGGGAAAACACCTCCACACAAGGAGCTGTAGAGGAGGAGGAGGAGGAGGAGGACACAGACAGCCTGCACTCCCTCCCCCACTCCCTCCACGCCTCGCCCCCCTCAGCCACACGACGCTCCGCCTCGGAGCAGTCGGTGCTCTCTGCCTCCCAGGGAGACGCTCCTCTCAGCCGGAGTGACAGCTCAGGGACCGCTCAGAGCCAGGTGTGACGACACACAACACTCACAACACACTCACACACCCACACACTCACACACGCATGCACAGTCGCACACGCACGCGGACACACACACACACACACACACACAACACATCCACACACACAA
Source organism: Oncorhynchus mykiss (assembly GCF_013265735.2). Taxonomy (NCBI): domain Eukaryota; kingdom Metazoa; phylum Chordata; class Actinopteri; order Salmoniformes; family Salmonidae; genus Oncorhynchus; species Oncorhynchus mykiss. The sequence continues at coordinate 36,951,540 of NC_048569.1, forward strand.
CACACTCACACGCGCACGCGGACACACACACACACACACAAAACTTGGTCCCATTCCCTCACGTCTGCCCCCCTCTGTTACTGCCTTCCCTACTCTTTTGACATCTGTCCTACTTGTTTCAAAGCTAATTAATGTGAAGCTTGAAGAGCACATGGCACGGATGTGGGAAGCATATTTGTCAGTGTGAAGTCACAGCTAAGCATAACAATCAGCAACGTGCAATCTGTTCTAGATCTCTAGTGCTGGTTTGTAGGGCTATGATTGTCCCCAGTCCTACTGAAAGTAACCCCCTGGGAAAACCATATAGGCTAAATATAGGAGCATGAAAAGCTTCCAAGCAGTCTAGTAATTGCAGTGTAGTATTGCAGTCAGGCCCTGTTCTTTGCAGCCAGAAAAAAAAACAGTTTGATACAGTCTGGTGCTGTGTGTGTTTGACATGAATGAGGTGCCTCACTCACACAGGGAAAAGCCCAGCGCTACTGCAGTGAGCTGACGTCCACTTGACTGACTGTTGGAAACAGCTGCGTTTACAGTGTCACCCTGGGAGCTGGAGCCAGTCAGCAACAGTCAAGGCTTAAACCCTTTGCCTGTTAAGCTGAGTCGGTTATGTCACGCTCAGTCGCACACAGGCTGGCTTCTGATTCCTCTCAACCGCACAGCTGTAACTGAGAAGACAGAGAGAAAGAGAAAGACAACAGTACTTCTCACATCTCTGTCCCTGGGGTCATCTTCGGCATCCCAAACATCAACATCCTCCTATTGTGATACCTCTAGCACTGTCTTTGCTGCTATCGAGGAGAGATGTACTCGGACAGTGATGTGTGGTTGTCTCACCAACTATCTTAAGATGAATGCACTAACTGTAACGCCCTCGGCTGGTTATGGGCATCGCTGGTGCCCGGTGCTTGCACAGCGGTTCGATCGTTCGAGCGTGACATCTGGGCTGGGGAGGCTAGCACGCCACCAACAGGACTGCTGATGCATTATTAACGCAGGTGCATGCTGGGAGCCTGCTGGCTTATTGGTCCAGCGGAATGTGACGGAGGGAGCGCGTGTGTGTGCATGTGCGACCAGGGACGTCAGCGTCCCCCGACCCCTACACACCCATCCCTCATTGTGATGTCACACCAGAAGAATGCCCGGCGCCTGCACCATTAGCTAACTGCTTTATGTGCTATGGTCCAGTGGAGACAGAGACGATGGGAGTCTAGGCTACTCTCTTCATTTCACATAAAGGGCTAAGTTAATGTAGGGCAATATGCCGCAAGCCAAACGCATTCTCACCAGACTCACTCTGCGTTTTTGCTGCATCCCTGCCAAGACCATTGGATTCTGGTCGCAGGCAAACTCCTAATAAAGCCATCGCCTTCAAAAAAGGGAATAGTTAACCACTGATTTAAAGATTAGAAGAAGCAAATGATGCTGAATACTAAGTGTAACACGGACGACCTTTTAGAGGACACGCCTCCATACCGAATTTCCTTATCAGACATTTTAAGAGAGCCATCAAATATCAATGTGATTAACTGCAAGTGGAAGTCTCGTGATTAGAGCCCACCCTGTGGTGTTTTATAGACATTCTGATTTGTGGGCGAAAGAGTGAGGAGCATCCTGTCGGGGGAAAAAAACAAGTATTTCAAAGCTGCTTATCTGCTTTCATACCATTTCAAAAATTGAATCTGACCGTCTTTTTGATCTATGTTTTGTTTTCTGTGGAAACCCCAGCCGCATGGGGAAGCTCCAACCATCCCCCTCCTGCACCTGGAACCTGCCAGGGAACCTATCATAGAGGTGAGACAGCCAGCTCTGCCTCTGTCTCCCCCGCATGTGTTTAACTGAAGAGAACTCACTGACCCACTCTTGTGAGAGGATTCACTCTGTGCTATTGCTTCAATGACCATGGCGTTCACTACAAAAACCTAGTCGTAGTTGAACTTGTTGGCTTGCACATGTTTTCTGAAGGGCCTCCTCTTCTCTCTCTGGTAGGTCAGTCCGGTGACGCAGAGGAGGATGCGGGCCTCTTTGTCTGACCTGGATAATGAGGGGGACATTGAGAGCCTGTCTGTTCGGCAGCTCAAAGAGATTCTGGCCCGTAACTTTGTCAACTACTCTGGCTGCTGTGAGAAGTGGGAGCTGATCGAGCGGGTACATCGGCTCTACAGGGAGAACGAGCAGAACAGGAAGTCCAGTAAGCACCACGTTGAATCATTTCCTCCTTTACCAACCAACCTCAACCTCAGCTAGAACCCATAGTGATCCTGTTAATAACGACCATTGTAGCTTATCAATCTCCAGTTAAACCCTATTTTCAACCATATAGAAACTTAAGAAAGTTAAAACATCTTTTTTTGATTGGTGTTATTTACAGTTCCAGATACAGCACAGTACTAAAAATGCATTTCTTGATTTTATTTTAGTGGAAAATGTCAGTAACATCAACAGCATGACCGCAGGTGAGCATTCAACACTATCGTTGGGTTGTATATAACATGCACATATTTGTGTGAAAGTGTGACTTCTCATTCACTGCTGGATCAGATGACTGTGTACAGGAGTTGTTCTCAGTACTACGTGAGGTGGAAGAATTGGAGTAGGAGCTTGTATCCTGTTAGAATCACTAATGGCTCTTTTGGTATGTGCTTTCATTCTAAGTGGTGGCATATCCTCCACCTATATGCAATGGTGCAGTGGGAGGTAAGGCATTATTGTGTAAAGCATGTCTAACTCCACCATCATCCCAACTGCAAAACCACAGAGTGCTCAGCACTGTCTTAAAATACAACTCTCCATATTGATGCATGCTGAAGTCTAATTTCCGTCGGATCCTGATCATATTTCCCGGCATGGTTCCATGTTGTTCTCATTTCCATCATCTCATTAGTACTGAAGGCCTGTCGTTCATCCTGTCATTAACGCGGTCCCTAACAACTCTTACCTCGTTACGACCCGTCATATTATTTGAATCCCACCATCTTCATCAGGTTTCATTGTAGTGCAGGTCTTTGAGACACCCTTCCTAATAATATAAAGGGCTTGAGAGTTGCATTATACCCTGCTGTTTAACACACTAAGGGTTGTTCTGGAGAGAGACCAGTTAACCCTGCTGTTTAACACACTAAGTGTTGTTCTGGAGAGAGACCAGTTAACCCTGCTGTTTAACACACTAAGTGTTGTTCTGGAGAGAGACCCGTTAACCCTGCTGTTTAACACACTAAGTGTTGTTCTGGAGAGAGACCAGTTAACCCTGCTGTTTAACACACTAAGTGTTGTTCTGGAGAGAGACCCGTTAACCCTGCTGTTTAACACACTAAGTGTTGTTCTGGAGAGAGACCCGTTAACCCTGCTGTTTAACACACTAAGTGTTGTTCTGGAGAGAGACCCGTTAACCCTGCTGTTTAACACACTAAGTGTTGTTCTGGAGAGAGACCAGTTAACCCTGTTGTTTAACACACTAAGTGTTGTTCTGGAGAGAGACCCGTTAACCCTGCTGTTTAACACACTAAGTGTTGTTCTGGAGAGAGACCCGTTAACCCTGCTGTTTAACACACTAACTGTTGTTCTGGAGAGAGACCAGTTAACCCTGCTGTTTAACACACTAAGTGTTGTTCTGGAGAGAGACCAGTTAACCCTGCTGTTTAACACACTAAGTGTTGTTCTGGAGAGAGACCCGTTAACCCTGCTGTTTAACACACTAAGTGTTGTTCTGGAGAGAGACCCGTTAACCCTGCTGTTTAACACACTAAGTGTTGTTCTGGAGAGAGACCAGTTAACCCTGCTGTTTAACACACTAAGTGTTGTTCTGGAGAGAGACCAGTTAACCCTGCTGTTTAACACACTAAGTGTTGTTCTGGAGAGAGACCCGTTAACCCTGCTGTTTAACACACTAAGTGTTGTTCTGGAGAGAGACCAGTTTAAACTGACTATTGACACACTACATACATCATGTAGCTACTGATCAGAGGAGGCTGGTGGGAGGAGCTATAAGAGGATGGGCTCATTGTAATGGCTGGAATGGAATGAATGGAACGGTATCAAACAGATCAAATATATGGAAACCACGTGACTCTGTTGCAATTATTCCATTCCAGCCATTACAATGAGCCCGTTTTCTGAGGGCTCCACTGCTACTGATGTAGGGTATGTGAATGAACCAGAGAAGACGGCCATCCTCAGGCTGCGTACTGCGTAGGGTAATGCTGTTTCCTCATACCTTGTTTCTCTCCACAGATAGTATGAAGGCTCAGCTGGCCTCTGATGATCACCTGTGTCGCATCTGCATGGACGCTGTGATCGACTGTGTGCTGCTGGAGTGCGGCCACATGGTCACCTGTACCAAATGTGGGATGAGAATGAGCGAGTGCCCCATCTGCAGGCAGTACGTGGTGCGGGCCGTGCACGTCTTCAAGTCTTAACTCTGCCGTGGGCGAGCATTTCAGCCGAGGACATTGAACCTGTGGCAGAGTGTGCACATGCTCGAAAACCTGAATCTGTAGTGAGGGAGTGTGAATGGGCTGTGCACGTTTCCAAGGATGCAACAGACGTGCACATCCTCCAGTTGAAATGACATGCAGAGCAGACAGCTTCACACAGCCTAACTTCTATTACTAGAACTACAAGTCCCACTCCCCCCCAGTGATGGTCTGGACCCCACTAGCTGCACTGACTGACCTTCTACAGGTCTTTAGTGTAACACACACTGAACCGTTCCAAAAATAACTACAATATCTTATTTTACAGTGCTTCAATTCAGTTTGTAGCATTTAAAAAAAAAAACGTATAATTAACCATGGAGCGGAGTTGGTCCCATGGATGCTTGAATTGGATGTGATCGTTCATGGTGCGTGGCTGAGGTGATCAAGGTGGAAATGATGACGATATTCCAGGGTTAGAGTCGATATGGTTTACACACTCCTGTCACACCAGGCTATACTGTACGTATCTCCTTCACTGTTCTTTAGTATGTGCAATATTTAAAAAAAGAGACTTCTATGTGTGAGTGAGGGACTGTCTGTCTATAAACCAGTCTGTATGTTTCTGTGCTGTTTCGTTCTACACACACATCGTAGGGTGTTTTAGGTGCCAAACTTCACACCACAACTACAGTACATTACTGATGTCTGATTGCGGTTTCTATGCCAAGTGCCACTCCTCACTTCAGGCCATGCATTGTAGATTGGAGCAGCATCCAACCCAAACTCAAATGAATCAAATGTGTTCAAGCTCCGTGATTGGTTAGATTGTAGGGAAACACTTGAGCCACATGCTATGGGTTAGTAAGGGGCTTCAGTTCAGAGTTGTTCCACCCATCTCTTCTTGCATGTGTTTAGTCAGTCACAAGTGATATCACATTATGATCAATATGTACTATGTTGATGATCTTGTTTGGCTTGGATAAGGCTCCCGTCTACTGCACGCTGTCTACTGTGGTAACATGCCATACACTGTGGCTGGGTCATCCCGTGCTTTATATTCCTGTGCTCTGTGTCGCTTTTATTAAAGTCAGGCATGACTGGCAATGTGTCTCTGCCATTTAATTAAGCAATATCATGCCATTTATTTTTCCATAGGTGTTTTGTCCGCTTGTGTTGTCCATTGGCCGTGCTCAACTCGAGAAGTAGGTAATCGGTGCCTATACTTAAACATATCTTGTATCATGTTGTGGGTGTGTCTTGTGATATCTCTAATATTTTTTTAAGAGAATAAAAAGGAAGCATAACTTAAGTCTATTCTACATTAATCAGTTGATAAAATACAGCTTCTGTTCTTTCAGATTTTTTGAATGACTTTAAAAGAGTAGCTACTGATGCCTGTGGTACGTTATAGCAGAAAAGCTTATTGCTGTAAAATGTATTGCATAGGATATCTAATATTGTTGTTTACTGATATGTAATCTATAGACAAATCTATTTTTCCATTTGCTTTGGAAGTCTTATATAATTTATTAGCATTAATTGATATTTTTGAGAGGTTGAATTGCAATTTTTTTCAGAATGTAAATGCACTTAATTTGATCAGATGAATATGATGTTCTGCCAATCAAAAACAGGGCACTTACTGATCATGTGACAGCTCACAATTAAAGTTCTCTCCTTTTCCTTTGGAGAATTTCTTGTTCTTACCTGCTGGGATCCATTTATACATCACGCACGGTAGCGAACTCTGTCACTGTGTTTACATGTTTGTTCATTATAATCCTGCTACTTCTCAAAAAGATGCCACTTGTAGGCAGCTATATGATATTAAAGTATAATGAGTTATATGGGCATTCAATGGAATCCTGGATCTTTGAACTTCTTATTTTGGTAATTACAAGATTATACCATAAAATAATAAGCAAAGATCCTGTAATTTTTTTAACACACTTCTTGCTGTATCCGACTGGCTACCATCAATGAATTGTTTATTCCCGGTTTAATGAATGCAATGTTGACAGAATGGCATACTACTCTAGATTTGATGTTTAAGGTATTTATTTCAGAACCTAAAAAACATTCATAGATACTCCAATGTATGACATTTTAAACATATTTCACACATGTTTTGTTTACATATTGCACAGACTGGTTATGAACAAAAAGATAAATTAAGATGATTGTGGGCGGGAAAAAGTGACCAAAAATAGAGAGCTCGGTATTTAGGATGAGTTTTTAATAACTCAAAAGTCACAAACTAGTTTCTCTAAGCGGAAGATTTACAGTATATACAGTTGACCAATTATATACTAATACATTTCCCAACCACACAGGGAAGACATGGTGATTGGTAGTTAGACCTGTCCACATACAAAAAGGAGATTTATCAAAACATCGATTAGGAGCCCCTAGTAGTCGTACTTTTGTCATTTCCTGTACATAGCCTTTTTTTAATACACTCAGTGTAGTCTAATAATAGCCTGCATACACAAAAAAAAGCCACTACTTACAACCAGTGTAATTAAGGTATAATATAAAGTAGTTAGTTACCTGTCAGACACTGACCGTACAGTACCCCAGTAGATCATATACACTGAATGTACAAAACATTAGTAACTCCTGCTCTTCTCCAAAACAGACTGACCAGGTGAATCCAGGTGAAAGCCATGATCCCTTATTGATGCCACTTATTAAATCCACTTCAATTAGTGTAGATGAAGGGAGGAGACAGGTTAAAGAAGGATTTTTGAGCCTTGAAACAATCGACACGCGTGTGTATGCCATTCAGAGGGTGAATGGGCAAGACAAAAGATTTAGTGCCTTTGAACCACAGGAGGCTTGGGCGGGGAGGACGGCTCATAATAATGGCTGGAAAGGAGTCAATGGAATGGGTATCAAACACATGGGAATCATGTTGGATACCATTCCATGTATTCCGTTCCAGCCGTTACTATGAGCCCCGTCCTCCCCAATTAAAGTGCCGCCAGCCACCTATACTTTTAACGGGGTATGGTAGTCGGTGTCAGGCGCACCGGTTCGAGTGTCAAGAACTGCAACGGCGCTGGGTTTTTCACACGACAGTTTCCAGTGTGTATCAAGAATGGTCCACCAGCCAAAGAACATCCAGCCAACTTCACACAACTGTGGGGAGCATTGGAGAGAAAACATAGGCCAGCACCCCTGTGAAACGCTTTCGACAGCTCGTAGAGTCCATGGCCTGACAAACTGAGGCTGTTCCTAATGTTTTGTACACTCAGTGTACATACTGTATTGGTTTTATTCAAAAGCAAGTGTCTACTTAAAACTTGCATCCATAGGTGTGAGAATCCCTTGTGAAAAAAACAACACAGACCATGATAATGTCACACCGGCCTGGTATATGAAGACGGACAGATTCTTGGTATGCAGTAGTAGACTTTAAATCAGCCTTATGATGCTTCCTCTTGCAAACAGTCACTGGTGCCTACTCATACGGACTTGATAAACCTTGGAAAGGACAGTAATATTTATTTGTCAAACAGTACAAATAGATTTTTTTTTTTCTAGATATTTTCGAAATTTAAGTTGAGTAAAACATGAAAAGGAGAACGTATCTGTGTACTGTACAGACAATTACACGCATAAAGATGAACCTCAGCACTTAAATAAATGACATATAAAACAGCCGTACAGAAAACAAGCTACTGCTCTTGGCATAAATCTAGTCTAAAAGAATAAAAAACAAGAGACAGATTGAATACTGTCCATCAAAAATGGTACTGTAAATCAGTGCAGTCAACCCTGCACATAAAAGTATGAAACACTTTCTGATACAAAAATATTGATGTGTAATGCATAAACTGTGCACTGCAACAACAGCACATACTAAACAAAAGAAGTCAAACTTCACCATTGTGAACATACACTGCCTGTTCATTTGCAGAAATAAAAAAATAACTTAAATATCTTGGCATAGACAAAACAGGGGGGGGGGGGAACATGCTTTGTCAAATGTCCAGTAATGCCAGGTGGCCTTTTACATGTTGAAAATCCTGTTTTGGAAAACATGCTTGTTTCAGCAGCACAAGAGGCATTCAATGAGTATCAGAGCCACAGTCACTTGTAAAATGTCCTACGTCAAATGCAACACTTTCTCCATGGCGATGACGCCACCCTTGACGGTTCCTTATTCTGAAGAGTGTCCTAACTAGCGAGTGTATACAGCGCAGTCTCTCTCTCAACCGCTAGCAGAGTTTCTGCAGTAGTTTCTCCTCTACAAGTCCAAACTGTACACTCACTGACATTTCAGCAACAAACTGCTCACAGCCCTCCTTGGTCACCTGCTTGCAGTAGCGCAAGTCAATATGACAGATGCTTCCACAGCGCTTGAAGTAGGCCAGCGACTGGTCCGTGACTCTGTTGCACACTGCAGAGGGGAGGGAGGAGGAAGATAGGTTGATGTAATAGGAGACCATTCAGTATCTTCAGTGCGTATACAGACAGATAGGCTCCTCCTATACACCTAGGATATCCTTCTAGGATATAAGATTCTAACCAAAATCTCACCGTAGTCATGTGCATGGGGATTTCAAGTGCTCCATTAACAAGCTTTCAAGCGGTTCCGTCAGTGAGTGACTGACATCAGTGGTGCCAGAGACCTCATTAGTCTGACTGCCACACGGTTCCCCCCGACTGTCTCATAATGGGAATGTCTATCTCTCATTGATCCAACCTTTAAGGGCACTACTCAAGAGTGGAGAAACATGGGGGGGGGGGGGGGGGGGGGGGGGGGGGGGTTCAGTTATGGTTTGTAGTGGAGCTTCACTCCGGGGGGACTGTGAGCCCTAGTTTTACTCCGCCCCATTGGCTCCAATAGAGCATCACAAATAGGCACAATTAAAGCTATTTATATAGGGCTGCGCAATCTATAACATTTATTTGAATGTATGTTTTAGCGCAGTGTTCCAAATGTCTGTCTTTTTGGTCTCGTGTCCTTCTGTGCTGCATGCACATTTCTAGTTGCCACTCTCTGACAACAATCGGTTTGAATTTGAGGTTTGGTCCAACAGAATCGCTACAGTTGGAGACGGACAGGAGGGTGTGTGTCCAGCCCTAACCCGGGCGACGCTAGGCCAATTGTGCGTCGCCCCACGGACCTCCCGGTCACGGCCGGTTACGACAGAGCCTGGGCGCGAACCCAGGGACTCTGATGGCACAGCTGGCGCTGCAGTACAGCGCCCTTAACCACTGCGCCACCCGGGAGGCCTCCTGTTCTGCCTTTTTAGCAAGAAAATAGATCCAAGTTGGCTAGACTTGAAATATGAATATTAGCTGGCTCCTCGCTAGCATGTGGGCTTGTGTTTGAGATATTGTTTATGAGACCTGTGTTCGTTTTCTATAATGTCCGCCTGAATAAGTTCGTCATCATTAGTGGATTTGCATTACACATGGTTCTGGGTAATTTTATAACAAAAAGGGCTTTGTCATTAACACACTTGAAAGCCAGATCAGTGATTATTGCAACACCACAAAAGTAGGTTCAACTATTTTAATAAAACAATTACATTATTAGTGGGTCTTACGGTTGTGGAAGGATTCTATTTAGCCTAGGTTTAACTTAACAAGCCCTGAATTCATTAGATCATTCCTGACTGTTTGTGAGATTCATATTGGCATCCATGGGCTCGTTACATGTCTTTATGGGGGGGGGGGGGGGGGGGGTGCATTCCTCTCAGTGGGGAACATGCCATGACCTATGCCATGAACCAATGAATAGGAAACATGCCATGACCTATGCCATGAAGCAACGAATGAACGTTGCAACGGATAGTTAATGGCTGTGTCTGGATTCTAACCAATATGTTCTAACTGGTGACTAGTACTGTTACTGTTAGTCGTAAATACTTTCAGTAAACATTAGGATGTAGGGACATTCTGACATAGTCATTGTCCGTAGTGATAGTAGGCATTGTAACACGGCCTTGTATCCTCCTACCAGAGAGGTTGATGTCAGTGAGCGAGTCTCTGGTGGTGGTCCCAGCCGCAGTCAGGATGTTGACCGACTGGTCAGTGACGTGGTTGCAGTAGCTCAAGTCCAGCCTGGTCAGCTGGGGCGTGTAGCGGATGAGGAGGCGCAGGGAGGTGTCTGTGATGTCCAGCCCGGCCAGACGCAGGTCCACCACATTCCGCAGCTTACTCCTGTTGTCCAGCTGACCTAGAGAAGGAGAGACAGAAAGAGACGGAGAGATTGAATGTGTCAAGTTGTTTTTAAGCTTCCTTACTCGGAGCACAATCAGGTCCAAGTGTTTCCAGCTGTATGGCCTGTAAAGACAGCCACATGGGGGCACCAGAGAGCACAGCAAAACCTGACATGGATGGGCTGCAGCAGCCTGACTGGATCGCAAAACACATGGACATGCTGTTCAAAACTCCTCGCCACGTGTGCAGACGGTCATTCTAACACACTGGAGGATGGTGGGAATATACCTGGTCTGTTGTCTGTGGGGGGTGAGAGTAGGTCCCTCATTTGGGCGTCTTTGAGCCCCTCTACCCACTGGACATCTAGGGTCCTCAGCAGCGGGCAGCTGGCGGTGCAGAGGGCAGACACAGCCACCCAGGAGCAGCCTGAGAGCAGCAGCATCCGCAGACCTGCAGGGACAACAGTCAGGGGTTAACAAGGGGTCGAAACTCAACATCACTCTCTCTCTTGCTAACACCCTAGCACTGTCACAATGCCCCCCCCCCCCCCCCCCCCCCCCCCCCCCCCCCCCCCCCCCCCCCCCCAAAAAAAGAAGCCTGAATAATACATCATCAGGGCTCCCTCCCTCCAACTAGGCCAGTCCCAGCTAACGTGTAACATTCTCTGCTGCTATTTTCAATCGTTGGGGGGGGACTAATTGTGATTTTCCATTAAGGAATCATATTAGTCTCCAGCAGCTCGTTAACCTGAGGCTTCAAAAACAAGGAAACAAAAACAATCACTATGCAAATGTAATTATAGTCGCCGCATAAATTAATAAGAAACAAAGCAAATGGGCTGAAACACTTAAGGAAACCCTGGAGATACAAGCGTCAGACATGCCGGAGCAGCTCGCCCAGCCATGGAAACAAAGACGGCATTACAGTATTGCCAAACATAAACCCATCACAACTAGTCACATTAAATATGTTCCTGTCAATGCCCTCAGTACAGAGAAGCACTGTAATAGACAGTAGTGGTGACATCAGGTTTCCAGTGTGTACCCAGAACCATGGACAGAGATACAGTGTAACAGCTCACTGTATACACACACACACACACACACACACACGACAGTTCAGACCATTCTGTTATAAAGGCACAGAGGGATTTGCACATTGCCTCAGTTACAACACTGCTGGCTGGTGTTTACCTGGCAGCCTGTTGATGAGCCAGCTGAGCTGCTTCTTGGAGATGTTGGTCCAGCTGAGGTCCAGAGCCACAGGCTGTCTGCGGATGATGCCACTCAGCATGAGGGGAGTGATGGACTTACAGCGGTTCAGATCGATCCGCGTCCACAGCCTCTTATCACAGCACCTGGGGAGGCAGGGGCGAAGGTCAGCACACGATCACACAGCCGCCATAGCTAAGGTTGTGGAAGGACTACACTGAGGTGAGAGCTCTAGGCTAGAGAGCCTTACAGCTTAGTGTTCATACTGTAGTTCCAATGAACAAGGTCCATTATGAGAAGCACAACCCACTAATTCACAAGACTGACTGGTTTAACTTGGTATCAGACCCCTTGCTCTATCTGATAGTCACAGCTGAAAACTCACCATCTGTTCCAGGTTTTGCAGACGCGCATGCAGACACAAAGGTCTCTGTGTGCGAGGTGCCCGAACACGGCCATCCACACCTCCCTGTGCATCATGTGGGTCTGTCCGTCTTCCAGGGGCAGTCTGTCTGGCGGGGGGCTGATGGGAGGTGGCCGGATCACGTGACGCTCCATCTGGACACACTTGGGTGGTGAGCGGCAGGGAGGGGGGCGTGGGCAAATGGGTGTGATCGGAGGGCTGCGATTCCACCCCAGGGGCGAGAGCTGGCGGGGCGTCCCGTTTAATTCCCGCCCCCTGGGGTGGAGCCAGTCTCCAAGGTCACTGGTGCAGTTGTTGAGTGGCCGCTTGGGCTTAGGCTCCTCCCCGTCGCTCTCAGGCTCTGTCTTCATTGGCCTGTGGTTCTGATTGACTAAGCGGTCCTCGGTCCTCAATGGCCGGCGGTTGTGATTGGATAGACCATCCTCAGTCTTAATTGGCCTGCGGTTATGATTGGCAGGAGAGTCCTCTGTTTTTGGTGGTCTGCGGTTCGGATTGGTCAAGGAGTCCTCAGTTTTCAAGGGTCGACGGATGTTATTGGCTGGGCTGTCCTCCCTCTTCAGTGGTCTGCGGTTCTGATTGGCCAGGCAGTCCTCGGTCTTCTGAATCTCCAGATTGAGCTCTTTGCTCAGCTCCTTGCTCAGCTCTTTGTTGGGGAGGCGGCGGCGCTTGCGTGCCTTCAGCTGGCCAGGTGTCTTTTCTGGGGCATCGCACCCTACACTGCTGGGCCCTGCCCGGGGAGAGCTGGAGCAGGACTGGTCACTCTCTCTGGCTCTAGACATCCGTAGCAGTGGACTCAGCATAGTCTTTACTGTACCGTCTTTACTGTCCTCTACACCACCATCTTTCTCCTCCTCCTCATCTCCATCCTCTTCCTCCTCTTCTCTTCTCCCTTTAGTTACAACCCTGTCCCCTGTGCATCTGTCCTCCTCTTCATCTTCATGGTCTTTGTGTTCGTCGTCCTCATCTACTTGCTCTTGCTTGATGGTCTTTAACAGCTTGGGGATCAAAAGGTCATCAGGTTTTGGGGGCTTCTTCTGTAAAGGAACATAGGCAGCAGATCAGTTACTCTGACATTCATTTCTTACAATCCACTTTACAGTTTGAAGTGGCCTTATACATATAATTTTCTACATTTTTCTCCAAGTAGTGTTTCACAAGTAAGGGGTTACGGTTTGGTAATTGAATCTTGACTAAATAAACTTGTCAATTTTTCTCAAATCAAGAGGAATGCTCAGTACAGATACTTCATTAAAAACGTAATTATCTGTGATCAGGCTGATCAGTCTGTTGGATAAATCACCTTTTTCTTGACAACAGGAGGCTCGTCCTCATCTTTGATGTCGAACAGCATCCTCTTCTTCCTCAGAGGGTTGTCCTCAGGCCTGGGTCGGGGCAGCCCGCCCAGAGACAGCATGGGAGAACGTTTCTTCAGAGGAGGAGACTCCTCTGCTTTCGTTTTGGGGGTGTCATCACGCTCCGCCTTCCTCTTCACTGTGGCCACGGTTGCCGTGGTCCCAGTGGGTGATGTTGGCAGACTGGGCGGGTCGGGCTCTTCCTTGATGTCACGGTTCAATCGTGAGTCCTTCAGCAGCGACCCGGGAAGGTTGGACGCGTACTTGAACCCTGGTCCTCTTTTTTGCTTGACGGCCAAAAGGTGAGAAACAAGAGAAGACTACTTTATATCTTTTGCCTATTTGTTTCCGGACACTTTTAATTCTAAAGTATTTTTACGATACATTTGATGTCTTGAACAGAGGCTAGATATTCAGAGTATTCCGGTTCCACACCCACATAGATGCTTACTTTCCCTGTCTTCCCTGAATGGTTGCATTTTGGACACTCCCAGCAGTTTGGCAACTCGTCATTTACAACTCCACCAGAATCTTTCACCTGAACAAAAGAACACAAAGTAGTGAGTGGGTGAAGGTGATAGGAAGCACAAGTAAAAGTGAGACAGTAAGAAGCAGAGCTATCATTTATCATTTGCAGCATAGGAGTCCTCTATAGGAGGAAGGGCAACCATAAACAAATACACTGCAGTAACATAAGTGCTCACACTGATTCGATCGATCACGTACAGAGAGATATGAGAGGCTCAGTGACAGCATCCACACACCGCATTGAGCCGTTTACCTTGAGGCAGAGAGGATGGACTATCTCATTGCAGATGGAGCACTCCATGAGCATGCGGTTAAACTTGTCCTCCTCTTCCTCCACTGTGTCCTCCTTCCCTGCCTCTCCACATACCAGACACACCGCTGTGTGGGGCAGGACAGGCTGGAGACCACAAACATCATATTAGAAACTCACTCTAAAACGTCCACACACATAATGTCCCTTGCAGGATAGTTTTAGTTTGACCATTTAAAACATACCACAATAAAAAGCCAAACAGACTTACTGTAGTTAAGATTAGTCGGAGACCTACCGCTATACACTGCCTCATGATGCAGGATTGTTTCATGCGACCTGGACCTCCGAACTTCTTCATGTCTTTACAGAAGTGGCATTCTCCACACTCTGTCCTCAGGCACGCCTCGCACTTCCGACAACGCGTCCTTCTCCTCCTGGCGCCAGACGTGCTCCGGCTGGCCGACAGCTTGACCGCCGCCGCAGGAGACGAGGCCGCCATTTTGGGTTTGGGTCTGTTAGGAGGCCGCTGCTGCTGAAGTGGAGGGAGAGGTGTCTTTATAGCGCAACACTAAAAAGGTACAGAGACAGATGGATCAGGTCTACGGTGGGCTGCAGTGTCTGCAGTATTGACCCCTGAATAAGCAGCTGATTAGGGAAACCAGGTGTATTGACTCATCTAATCAATGCTAGCGGTTGACCAATTAAGTGTCGAGTCATAAGCAGCAGAGCCTTTATTATGACCGGTTGTACTCGGCTGTCTGGTCTAACTAGCTACTTCCACTTTCTATGGAAAACACAGGACCAGGGAAGAAGCCATCATCCGACCGCACTCAAGTGAGAACATGACATTTTGTTATTTTTTTAACAAAGTGTTAAATAAAACAGGGAGAGGGCATACATTTAAATTCAATTGAAGACAGTGAGAGATGAGGAGGGGGACTGCTTTGATGTGAAGCACTTTCCATTATTGAGTTTATGTTCTCCTGTTATTACTGGCTGAGCCAACACTGAGACAATACTGTACATGCTGCTCATAAACAAACACACACACACACACACGTTATATAGATGTACTGTACGCAAACAAGAACACACAGGCTATGCCTGGCCAGGAGATATTAGCTACTGAGGGTACTTGTGATCTCATCTATATAGGCAGACTACTGGAGGTTGTTCCTACATCAAAAATATGCTGCAATCATAACCACCCTTTACTCATAGTATAGATCACAGGGACATACTGTACTTGTACTGTACCAAACGGAACATACTGATGTATGGTTATGGCATGACCAATACCCACTTTAAGAGGGCTGTACACAAGAGGAAATTATGGTAATGTGAATTCAAATGGCAAGTATCCAACAGGCACTTGTTTCCACAGCAACCCACAGAAGAATACATGTGTTTCACCCATCAGACTATTGTCAAATTGAATCTGGTCTTTACATGCAGTGCATTCTGAAAGTATATAGACCATTAGACTCTTTCCACATTGTGTTACATTACAGCCTTATTCTAAAATTGATTAAAATTTTTTTTTCCTTCTCATCAAGTTACATACAATACCCCATAATGCCAAAGCAAAAATAGTTTAAATTTTTTTGCTAATGTATTCAACATAAAAAAAAAACTGAAATATCACATTTACGCAATTATTCAGACCCTTTACTCAGTACCTTATGGAAGCACCTTTGGCAGCAATTACCGCCTCGAGTCTTCTTGGGTATGCCGCTACAGTACAAGCTTGGCACACCTGAATTTGCGGACTTTCTCCCAATCTTCTCTGCAGATCCTCTCAAGCTCTGTCAGGTTAGATGGGTAGCATCACTGCACAGCTATTTTCAGGTCTCTCCAGAGATTTTCGATCGGGTTCTGGCTGGGCCACTCAAGGAAATTCAGAGACTTGTCCAGAAGCCACTCCTGCGTTGTCTTGGCTGTGTGCTTAGGGTCGTTGTCCTGTTGGAAGATGAACCTTCGACGCAGTCTGAGGTCCTGAGCGCTCTGGAGCAGCTTTTCATCAAGGATCTCGCTGTACTTTGCTCCATTAATCTTTCCCTCAATCCTGACTAGTCTCCCAGTCTCTGCCACTGAAAACATCCCCACAGCATGATGCTGCCACTACCATGCTTCACTGTAGGGAAGGTGCCAGGTTTCCTCCAAACGTGACACTTGGAATTCAGGCCAAAGACACTCTTGGTTTCATCAGACCAGAGAATCTTGTTTCTCATGGTCTGAGAGTCCTTTAGTCATGTGCCTTTTACTTCTGAGTGGCTTCCGTCTGGCCTGATTGGTGCACTCCACCAATTGGTGCACCTCCACCAATTGGTGCTGATTGGTGCACTCCGCAGAGATGGCTGCCCTTCTGGAAGGTTCTCCCATCTCCACAGAGGAACTCTGGAGTTCTGTCAGAGTGACTATCGGGTTCTTGGTCACCTCCCTGACCAAGGCCCTTCTCCCCCGAATGCACAGTTTGGCGGTTGGCCAGCTCTAGGAAGAGTCTTAGTTATTCCAAACGCCTCCATTTAAAAATGATGGAGGCCATTACGTTCTTGGTGACCTTCAATGCTGCAGAATGTTTTTGGTGCCCTTCCTCAGACCTGTGCACAATCCTGTCGCGGAGCTCTACGGACAATTCCTTCGACCTCATGGCTTGGTTTTTGCTCTGACATGCACTGTCAGCTGTGGGACCTGAATAGACAGGTGTGTCCCTTTCCAAATCATGTTAAATCAATTGAATTTACCACAGGTGAACTCCAATCAAGTTGTAGAAACATCTCAAGGATGATCAATGGGAACAGGATGCACCAGAGCTCAATTTCAACTCTCATAGCAAAGGGTCTGAATACTTATTTAAATAAGGTATTTCTGTTTATTTATAATGTACATTTCTAAAAACCTGTATTCCCTTTGTCATTATCGGGTATTGTGTGTAGATTGATGAGGATTTTTAAATGTTTTATCCATTTTAGTAAGGCTGTAACATTTTTTAAAGTCAAGGGGTCTGAATACTTTCCGAATGCACTGTATAGCCTACTAATATACATTATCAGTCAAAAGTTTGGACACCTACTCATTCAAGGGTTTTTATTTATTTATTTTTTCAATTGTAGAATAATAGTGAAGACATCAAAACGATGAAATACATATGTAATCATGTAGTAACCAAAGTGTTAAACAAATCAAAATATATTTTATATATTTGAGATTCTTCAAAGTAGCCACCCTTTGCCTTGACAGCTTTGTACACTCTTGGCATTCTCTCAACCAAATGTACTTAGAATGCTTTTCCAACAGTCTTGAAGAAGTTCCCATATATGCTGAGCACTTGTTGGCTGCTTTTCAATCACTCTGCGGTCCAACTCATCCCAAACCATCTCAATTGGGTTGAGGTCGGGTGATTGCAGAAGCCAGGTCATCTGATGCAGCACTCCATCACTCTCCTTCTTGGTTAAATAGCCTTAACAGTTTGGAGGTGTGTTTGCGGTCATTGTCCTGTTGAAAAACAAATGATTGTCCCACTAAGAGCAAACCAGATGGGATGGCGTATCGCTGCAGAATGTGGTGGTAGCCATGCTGGTTAAGTGTGCCTTGAATTCTAAATTAAATCACTGACAGCGTCACCAGAAAAAGCACGCCCGCACCATTACACCTACTCCTCCATGCTTCACGGTGGGAACCTCACATGCGGAGATCCTCCGTTCACCTACCCTGCGTCTCACAAAGACAGCGGTTGGAATTTAAAAAAACAAATGTGGACTTAATGTTCATTGCTCGTGTTTCTTGGCCCAAGCAAGTCTCTTCTTCTTATTGGTGTCCTGTAGTACTGGTTTCTTTACAGCAATTTGACCATGAAGGCCTGATTCACGCAGTGTCCTCTGAACAGTTGATGTTTCTGTTACTTTAACTCTGGAATGCATTTATATGGGCTGCCATTTCTGAGGCTGGTAACTCTAATGAACTTGTGCTCTGCATCAGAGTTAACTCTGGTTCTTCCTTTCCTGTTTCGGTCAACATGAGAACCAGTTTCATCATAGTGCTTGATGGTTTTTGCGACTAACTTCCACAACGCATATAAGGCCCTGCCCCGCCCTCCTTTCGGAAAAGCTGACCACGACTCCATTTTGTTGATCCCTGCCTACAGACAGAAACTAAAACAAGAAGCTCCCGCGCTGAGGTCTGTTCAACGCTGGTCCGACCAATCTGATTCCACACTCCAAGACTGCTTCCATCATGTGGACTGGGATATGTTTCGTATTGCGTCAGACAACAACATTGACGAATACGCTGATTCGGTGAGCGAGTTCATTAGAACGTGCGTTGAAGATGTTGTTCCCATAGCAACGATTAAAACATTCCCAAACCAGAAACCGTGGATTGATGGCAGCATTCGCGTGAAACTGAAAGCCCGAACCACTGCTTTTAATCAGGGCAAGGTGACCGGAAACATGACCGAATACAAACAGTGTAACTATTCCCTCCGCAAGGCAATCAAACAAGCTAAGCGTCAGTATAGAGACAAAGTAGAATCTCAATTCAAAGGCTCAGACACAAGAGGTATGTGGCAGGGTCTACAGTCAATCACGGATTACAAAAAGCCCCGTCACGGACCAGGATGTCTTGCTCCCAGGCAGACTAAATAACTTTTTTTGCCTGCTTTGAGGAGAATACAGTGCCACTGACACGGCCCGCAACTAAAACATAACCCTAACCCTAACCCTAACCCTAACCCTAACCCCAGCCGCGCCCTCAGAGCATGCGCAGACCAGCTGGCTGGTGTGTTTACGGACATATTCAATCAATCCCTATCCCAGTCTGTTGTTCCCACATACTTCAAGAGGGCCACCATTGTTCCTGTTCCCAAGAAAGCTAAGGTAACTGAGCTAAACGACTACCGCCCCGTAGCACTCACTTCCGTCATCATGAAGTGCTTTGAGAGACTAGTCAAGGACCATATCACCTCCACCCTACCTGACACCCTAGACCCACTCCAATTTGCTTACCGCCCAAATAGGTCCACAGACGATGCAATCTCAACCACACTGCACACTGCCCTAACCCATCTGGACAAGAGGAATACCTATGTGAGAATGCTGTTCATCGACTACAGCTCGGCATTTAACACCATAGTGCCCTCCAAGCTCGTCATCAAGCTCAAGACCCTGGGTCTCGACCCCGCCCTGTGCAACTGGGTACTGGACTTCCTGACCGGCCCCCCCCAGGTGGTGAGGGTAGGCAACAACATTTCCACCCCGCTGATCCTCAACACTGGGGCCCCACAAGGGTGCGTTCTGAGCCCTCTCCTGTACTCCCTGTTCACCCACGACTGCGTGGCCACGCACACCTCCAACTCAATCATCAAGTTTGCGGACGACACAACAGTGGTAGGCTTGATTACCAACAACGACGAGACGGCCTACAGGGAGGAGGTGAGGGCCCTCGGAGTATGGTGTCAGGAAAATAACCTCACACTCAACGTCAACAAAACTAAGGAGATGATTGTGGACTTCAAGAAACAGCAGAGGGAACACCCCCCTATCCACATCGATGGAACAGTAGTGGAGAGGGTAGCAAGTTTTAAGTTCCTCGGCGTACACATCACAGACAAACTGAATTGGTCCACCCACACAGACAGCATTGTGAAGAAGGCGCAGCAGCGCCTCTTCAACCTCAGGAGGCTGAAGAAATTCGGCTTGTCACCAAAAGCACTCACAAACTTCTACAGATGCACAATCGAGAGCATCCTGTCGGGCTGTATCACCGCCTGGTACGGCAACTGCTCCGCCCACAACCGTAAGGCTCTCCAGAGGGTAGTGAGGTCTGCACAACGCATCACCGGGGGCAAACTACCTGCCCTCCAGGACACCTACACCACCCGATGTCACAGGAAGGCCATAAAGATCATCAAGGACAACAACCACCCGAGCCACTGCCTGTTCACCCCGCTATCATCCAGAAGGCGAGGTCAGTACAGGTGCATCAAAGCTGGGACCGAGAGACTGAAAAACAGCTTCTCAAGGCCATCAGACTGTTAAACAGCCACCACTAACATTGAGTGGCTGCTGCCAACACACTGACTCAACTCCAGCCACTTTAATAATGGGAATTGATGGGAAATGATGTAAAATATATCACTAGCCACTTTAAACAATGCTACCTAATATAATGTTTACACACCCTACATTATTCATCTCATATGTATACGTATATACTGTACTCTATATCATCTACTGCATCTTTATGTAATACATGTATCACTAGCCACTTTAACTATGCCACTTTGTTTACATACTCATCTCATATGTATATACTGCACTCAATACCATCTACTGTATCTTGCCTATGCCGCTCTGTACCATCACTCATTCATATATCTGTATGTACATATTCTTTATCCCCTTACACTTGTGTGTAAGGTAGTAGTTTTGGAATTGTTAGCTAGATTACTTGTTGGTTATTACTGCATTGTCGGAACTAGAAGCACAAGCATTTCGCTACACTCGCATTAACATCTGCTAACCATGTGTATGTGACAAATAGAATTTGATTTGATTTGGAAGATACTTTCAATGTTCTTGAAATGTTCCCGGATTGACTGACCTTCATGTCTTAAAGTAATGGTAGACTGTCGTTTCTCTTTGCTTATTTGAGCTGCTTTTGCCATAATATGGACTTGACTAAATAGGGCTATATTCTGTATACCAATCCTACCTTGTCACAACACAACTGATTGCCTCAAATGCATTAAGGAGGAAAGGAATTGCACAGATGAACTTTTAACCAGGCACACCTGTTAATTGAAATGCATTCCAGGTGACTACCTCATAAAGCTGGTTGAGTTAATGCCAAGAGCATGCAAAGCTGTGGAAACTTTGAAGAATCTCAAAAATAAAATATATTTAGATTTGTTTAAAAAATTGGTTGCTATAGTTTTGATGTCTTCACTATTATTCTACAATGTAGCAAATAGTAAAAATAAAGAAAAACCCTTGAATGAATAGGTGTGTCAACTTTTGACTGGTACTGTAGGTGTGGAATAATTTTTTGATTGATAATGGCCCACAGAAAATGATAAAAATCTGTAGCCTGCACTCGAATAGCGAATGTAGGTTACGTGCGGTTCCGTTTTTAATATGCAAGCATAGGCGGGAAGTTCATAAGGCGAGGGGAAACTAAGCTTTCTCTAAAGTAAATACAATTAAAATGCCAAAATTAAATAGCCAAATTAGCCTACTCCTGTCCATAAATAAGTAAATAAAATCATTCAAAACAGGGTACCACAGAGGATCAGATTTGACCACAGAGGATCATTATCTTTTTTATTTATTTTTTAAATGTGGTTGTGTATTGTTTTAAATCGCATTGCCTACAGTCGTAAGGAAAGGATTATTGTTGTGTTGCGACTGTCTGAAAAGTAGGCTAGAGGCCAAGCCAGGCATAATTCAAAAATGTAAAATACAAATCGCGGGAAAACAGTTTGGAAAGCAAATGGTTATTGCAGGGAAGAATAAAGACTAATAGCTCTTTCAGTTATCAAAATTATCAACTTAATTGAGCGAATAGTGGAGAGCATAGGCAATATCCCTGGTGAGTGCGCACTGCACATATTCACTATTTATCAATGTTGGGTCAGTGCTACTTAAGTTTGTTTTTGGACAATCATTTATTCCTCCAGCAGGAAGAAGAGATATAGCCCAGGCCTACTCTACACGCTCAGCCATGCATTGAACGGTCTTTTTTGCAAACAGTGATTGAGTTACATTATTAGCCTAAATTATGACTATTCAATCTACTCATCACATTGCAAAATAGTAGGCTACCTTACACAAGTCTGCAAATGTGATGAAACATGGAATGGAATGCTTCATTATAAAAGGTGCATTTATGGTGAAAATTATCTTCCCCCCAAACTTGAAACTCATGCACCGCGCCTATGTATGCCTGGTAGGCTACACCGGTTGGAATGCAGGTTGACGTGCTTCATTTTAAGAATTTAGCAGCACAAGAAAGCTGGGATTATCTTTTGAATGGTGGCCAGTCAAAAATCTGTTTTCACATGCAATTGCGCAACGACTCGGCTTATAAGAACAGCGGCATCAGAGAGCAGTTTTGGCAAAGCCTAGTTACCTTGACTAAGTGGTCACGTGGAATTTGACTGCGGTCATGACTCGTGAATGCTGGTGTGGCGGTAATACGGTCAACGTAACAGGCCTACCCGAGAAACCTTTGCAATTTCTGTCCATACGAAATACATGGTGAAACACTCAAATTGATTGTGTTCCTTGTTCAAATGTGTTGTGTCTGACTATTCATTAATGTGAAGACTGTTGTATTATCAAATACATTTTTCTGTGTAATTATTATTATGTGATTAAACTAATCATGTAAACTTTAATTAACTAGGAAGTCGAAGCACTTCACCACAGGAGTCTCTCTTTCCCGAATCGACTCTTCAGATATTATCATATCTTATTGATTAGTCTTCTATTAATGTAGCATTATTACCTGAGTTCTCATTACCTTCTCGAACCTTAGCCTAAATGATGAATCAGCAATATACAAATTGGCTTAATTATTTATTTACTAACTAAATAAATCACAGAAATACATAAACAGTTGATATTGGTTACTAACACAATGCATTGATACGTCTCAAGTGGGCTAAACAGGCATGACGGCTTGGTAGACAATGGAAAGGGGTGGGGACAGATAAAAGAGCAGGAAAGACAAAATGGATTCACTACATACAGCTGATAATTATATTAATTGAAATGCTAATCCTTTGCACATGAACGGCAGCTCATTCGAGAAAAGTTGTATGTATATATTTACGTTCATATGTCGTTGTTGTCTTCTCTGTTGGAATCGCCGGTCTGACTGCTGGAGAGTCAGTTCATCAGAGAGCCTCTGATTAACTTCCCCAGAAGTCACAATGTCTTTCATGGTTGTCGCTTTCGCAGCGGCTCTGGATAGTGTCTGTTGTAATGGATACGTCAGGCATACAGATTGTCGTTGTATAGAATAGATGCTTCCGTGGTTGTCAGTATTCTTGTACTAGACTTAATTTCCAGCTGCAGACTAGTAATTCTACACCTAGGATTTGCTCTTATTCTGTAGTGATCGATAGTCTCAGAGTTGAACCATTTCCAGCCGTGTAGCCAATGCTACACGCTGTATGGCCTCCAGGGCCTATAGAGTTGTAGTTCTTAACCATTTCACATGTTGCGTCAGCTGCATGTTTTCTAGTCTTGGAAATTCAACTATTTGCAACCTTAGCTTACACTGTGGTTTGGTGGTCTGGTGTGAATGGCGTCACGGGGGCTTTTACACTTGGGTAGAAAAGGGCCATCTTGTCATATTTGTGCCCACCTGGGCGTGGCTACTGACAGTGCATAAGTTACCATAAAACAACAAATTCTTATTTAGAAGAATAAATCACTGTTATCTTTCCAAAAGTATTCTTATACTTATTCATCTTATACAACCTTCAGATGTAAACCTAACAGCTGGAATATGTACACATTAAGAGAAATAGTTGTGTGTTTAGTTTCCTGTCCTTCATGAGATCACCAAATGAAACACACTCGACATGACTGTCCCTTAAGTGTCCACGGACCATTCCCACATTCTCAAAAATATAAATACTGTTTAATTCTCCCATTTTGGGGATTAGGAGTTTCTAAAGAGAAGCTCTTTGTTCTCCATAGACTCTCTCCCTCAATACTACATGGCAGTCTCTACCAGGTATTTACGACCGTTGTAAAAACCTGATTTGTGAGAAGGGGGGGGGCACGATATACACGATATATAGTGACAAATGTATACGCATGAAACGTACATTATGGAAAACATGCCTCATACTCAGTAATAGTTGGTAAAATAATAAGTGGCAAGAATTTGGCACTGTCAACATTTAAGTATTTGAAACTCAATTTCACAACTGCCTTTTCTATAATCCTGGAGACTATCATTCTCCATAGCATAGTCTATATTCCAATGCATCAAACATGCTGCATGCCCACAATGGAATTAGGCAGCTGCTGACATTTGATAACTCAACTGGATTAGAAATCAAACACTGATCATCTTATTGCAGAGCACAGTGTAAACATTTCTCCCTGCTGTTTTTTAAAGAAGATTGTATGGCAAGGTACGCTATACGTGTAGCATATGCACTGCTGCCAGACCCTGAGCTCACCTGCGTCAATTGTTGGTTTGTTCATAGTGATATCGCTGAATTTTGTTTTGTCTAAGTCCAAGTGCATCACAAGTTTGAAAGTGGATTGTACGTGGCATGTGTGACTCTCTTAATCTCAATTGCTGTGATATGCAAAAAACTTTACAATCACTACCGGAGGTTGTATGTACAGTGGTTCATCCTTTAAAAGTTGCATCGTACTGCGGCACAGCTTGCATGGTGCCGCAGAATTCTATGGCACGTTATTTAAGTGCCAACCACTGGTACCATTAATGCTAGTTTCACCACCAGAGGGCATCTTTGAGAAGCATTTGATGGCCTTCAACATTGGCTGTACTAGAGAATTTAAAACCTAGTATATGGGACTGATTTTAAGAAATGTTGCTTAATTAATTAGATTAATATTATGGTGTTTCTAAAAAAACTCTAGGTTTCCATTAAGATGGAACGGAAAATATGGCGCTGTACAACGTGACGGCCGGGAGTAGGCTACAGTACTGGGCTATTTAGCTAAAGAATCCCAGTGTCGTGCGGGCACGCGGGAGACCGTGGTTCAATTCCCCGACCGGGAGGAAGGAGTAGGCTGTCCTTGTAAATAAGAATTTGTTCTTAACTGACTTGCCAAGTTAAATAAAGATTATTCTAAGAGCATAACATTTAATCACCCTAATTGTAATCTAACCAATACTCAAAAGGAGATTCAGTGAAAATAAAAATCTCTTTGATTTATCAAGACCAGTCCCCATGCTTGTCTCAGAGCAGCGCTAAATGGTGCTAAAATAGTTGTAGGCTATTGTTTCAAATCCTATTGCTTCGAACTTTATGCTCTTTAAATAAGAGCTACAACTACAGTAGGGCTACAGTGTATCGAAAAATATGAAAGACACTCCGCCAATAATTACATATAGAGGATTGAAGGATATTTCAGTGATATTTATTCCCATAGTAATTCGTTATGGATCCATAACCAAATAAACATCAGCATTTTGAAAGAGTATTTCTTATCATACATTTTATTAGCGAAAGCATAAAGATGCCATTATTAGTTACATTGTTTTAGTTTGAATGTGGAGACTGACACTAAGCAAGGTGGAAATGTTTCCCTAGTCAGTGCCATTATTAGTGCAATGCCCCTTAAAGTGTTGCTCTGTGCTACCCAGTGTGGCGGTCCACCCTCCCTCCCCCTTCCTCCTCCTCCCTTCCCCATGGGCTAGTCTGTCTTCTGTGCGCGGCTCTGTGGCCCATCCCGTGCCCCCTGCCCTTGTGCCTTGAACCTTGTGCGCTTTCAGTGGATACAGCTGGAGAACTGCAAGGCAAAACCATTGTGTGCCACTTGGGAGCCATGATATATTGTCCTGCTAATAACAGGGTTAATAATGTACCTGTGAGAATATCCAAGGAGCTTTTATATAATTCTAAATTAATAATAATCGCTTTGTTTAAAAAATAACAATATTTTGGAGATGATTTTGTTTTCAAATAAGGTAAAATGAGTGAGAAAAAGCCCATGGGGTGAGACATTGTTACTAATTTGTAAATAAAGCCAGTTTGTTATTCAGAATGATTTATTTCTGTTTTTAGAGGGAGAGAAAACAGAAACCTACAGTCATCTCATGGGTCTCCCAGTCAAGGCCGGCACGGGTATTGAACCAGCATTGGTAACAACACAGCTTGCACTGCTATGCAGTGTCTTAGACAATTGCGCCACTCAGGCACTGTACAATGTGACCGGTCCGGAGTGGGCTACAGTACTACAGTAAGAGCAAAATAATCCTAACAAAATAAAATCCT
Organism: Oncorhynchus mykiss; assembly: GCF_013265735.2. Taxonomy (NCBI): domain Eukaryota; kingdom Metazoa; phylum Chordata; class Actinopteri; order Salmoniformes; family Salmonidae; genus Oncorhynchus; species Oncorhynchus mykiss. The sequence goes on from NC_048569.1 coordinate 36,977,886, forward strand.
CAGTGTAACAACAGTTTCAGTAAGTAATACTGAAGTCGTGCACAATTATCTGTTTCTATTTAGGTTTATGGTTGCCCATTCATTGTCAGTTAGAGACACAGTAGGACCCAAAAGCATAATCAGTGCTCTAACTCCCCCTTGCGCTGGTCTGGAGCAATGAATTGGTGACGCAGGGTACCGTACTAAACCACAAATTACCTCTAAGTCCTGCAGCATAATCGCTAAATATTTAGTGGAGCAACCACTATAGTCAGTGAGTAAATCAATAAATCAACCATCATCATCATCTATTCCTGTGAGTGCCTGCTCCCTTTCCGAGATAAAGCTCGAAAGCAGCCTGGCCTTGTCAAAACGTAAAGAAGAAGAGGCAGCAGCGAGGCTCAAGAGGTGGTATTAGCAACAGACTACAGAGGTAGGGAAGCCATCACCCGCTCCCCGGTGATCACCCTGTCAAACGGGCAGTCACTACATCATAACCTGGATGAGTTAGCGGCTAAATCCTTTAGGAGAAGATATCTAAAAATCTGCTTTATAGAAACGTGGCTCACGCAGGACAATATTGATGTGAACGTAGATGGATACAATGTTATTAGAACAGATTGAGACAAAACAACACATAAATCAATAGCCCGGGGGGGCTATGCATCTTTGTAGATAATACAAACCACATTTTATTGGGCACATACACATGGTTAGTAGATGTTAATGCGAGTGTAGCGAAATGCTTGTCCAAGCAGTGTAACGTCATTGAACAATTGATCACCAGAGACTGAGAATCTCGTTGTATCATTCAGGCCATTCTAACTACCCCGCGAGTTTGGACAGGTTGGTCTATGTGCCTGGACTTAACAATAAGCAAGCTGTTGCCAGGACTGTTTCAATGCTTCAATGCAGCTCTTTCACCATCGGCTGACCTGACTGTGCTTGAGGATTTTAAATTCGCTCTCCCTCTCCGCACACCTCCCCAGTCTGCAACAGTACGTCACCTGTTTCATCACTCAACTACATTGTTATGGCAATGTAGATGACACATAGAAGGCAGTGTGCAGCGCATCCGAGATATAGGCAATAGGTGAAACACGAAAAACCTGTGGAGAAATCCATTCAGGTATAGACAGAAGGGGGCAGGGAGGAGCTTTGATGTCACAGACTGGGAGGTGTTCTTTGATTCGTGCAGGGATCCCCATGAGTCGACAGACAGCATCACATCATATATCCAGTTCTGTGAGTACACCGTCATTAACACAAAAACTGTTAAGAGTATTTCCCAACTACAAGCCCTGGGTGTCTAATGACTTGGACATGTGCCTCAATGAAAGGAAGTTTGCTTTCCTGAAAGGAGATGCTGAAAAAGTGAAACACGAATTCAGGTCAAAAATCAAAAACAGATATGCATCTTATTTCAGTCTTTGGGGGCTAGCTAGATGATCCTCTTTATCACAGTTTTCACGTGAGCATGTGTTTACATCCTACATAGAAGCAGGCCATTGGCTGCCTTCATGATGAGGGGTGTGTACAGGAGTTCTGATTGGGTCCAAGTTTAGCAGTTCAGCAAATTTACCTGAGCAAACAGTGTTGAAATATACTTTTTACGAGAAAATGTGCAAGAATTGAAGGTGCCAACAAATGTTATAGTCATCAGAAGAATGTTTTACTGTCATACACAAAGAAATCAGGTTCAGTAACAAGCCCAGCTACCACAGAGAAAACACAAATGAACAGCAGGGTCCGAGGATAGATCCTTGCCTTGTTCTAGACTTATCCTCAAACAAGTGGACACTAAGCAGAGTGTCCACGCTGGGGTGATCAGAGATCCAAGAAACAGCCAGAGAGGATTATTTTGGATATTGGGGGAAATCTAAATCAGTGGTGGAATCCGAGGGACTCTGTTAGTACTATAGAATGGGGGTCTGACTGATCCAAGGAACTGCTAAAACTAAACAAAGCATGGACATGTACAGTGCTCCATCACCTGTCCTGTGTCACCGGTCACCTCCTTGGCAAACACCATATATACACAAAAGTATGTGGACACCCCTATTTCAGCCACACCCATTGCTGACAGATCTATAAAAATCAAGCACGCTGAAATGCAATCTCCATAGACAAACATTGGCAGTAGAATTGGACTGAAGAGCTCAGTTACTTTCAACATGGCACCGTCATACGATGCCAGCTTTCCAACAAGTCAGTTTGTCAGCCCTGCTATAGCTGTCCCGGTTAACTGTAAGTACTGTTATTGTGAGGTGGAAATGTCTAGGATAAACAACATCTCAGCCGCGAAGTGGTAGGCCACACAAGCTCACAGAACAGGACTGTTGAGTGCTGAAGCACGTAAACATTGTCTGTCCTCGGTTGCAAAACTTGCCTCTGGAAGAAACATCAGCACAAGAACTGTTCGTAGGGGAGCTTCATGAAATGCGTTTCCATGGCCCAGCAGTCGCACACAAGCCTAAGATCACAAGGTGCCATGCCAAGCGTCGGCTGGAGTGGTGTAAAGCTCGCCGCCATTGGAGTCTGGAACAGTGGAAAAACACTTTCTCTGCAGTGATGAATCACGATTCACCATCTGGGTTTGGCCGATGCCAGGAGAACACTACCTGCCCCAATGTACAGTTCCGACTGTAAAGTTTGGTGGAGGAGGAATAATGGTCTGGAGCTGTTTTTCACGGTTCGGGCTAGGCCCCTTAGTTTCAGTGAAGGGAAATCTTAACTCTACAGCATACAATGACATTTTAGATGATTCCGTGCTTCCAACTTTGTGGCCACAAAGCGAGGTTGAGATTGGTGTGGAAGAACTTGACTGGCCTGCACAGAGCCCTGAACTCAACCCCATCGAACACCTTTGGGATGAATTGGAACGCAGACTGCAAGCCGGGTTTAATCGCCCAACATCAGTGCCCGACCTCACTAACGCTTGTAGCTGAATGGAAGCAAGTCCCCGCATAAATGTTCAAACATCTAGTATAGAGCTCAGAAGAGTGGAGTCTGCTATAGCAGCAAACGGTGGGACCAACTCCCTATTAATGCTCAAGATTTTGGAATGAGATGTTCGACGAGCAGGTGCTCACATGCTTGTGACGTACACTACATGACCAAAAGTAACAAGACACTGATGTATCATCCATCAGATTCCCTTATGTAACCGATTACCTGACATAATTTAGTGATCTTGAAGTTAACCTGCCTTAAAAGAGTAGCTCTATCGCTGTCAGATCATACCTCGGGCCAGGAGGCCAAAGGACCACAGACCTCTCATGAGAAAAGATTTTCCAGACAGCCCTCCACATTGTCTCCATAATCACCTTGGTCTCCCACCATGTCTGGATGCAACACCCCTTGAAAGGATAAACGCACAATGAGATTCCTGTAGAGCAGTGACATAAGGGGTTAAATCTCCCTCGTCATAGAGGAAGAGAGTCTCAGTTACCATAATCACGGTCACAGGAAGCTAGGATCACTTTCAGTGACAGATGTTCCTCATCATATTCCAATGGAGATTGTATAGGGAGCATGCCATCTCCTTGCAAGGACATGCAATGACATCAGAAGTGTAGCCTCTCCATCTCATCAGCAACAAAGCCTTTAATGCCTAGTAGTTTGACAACAGGTTTGTTATCTGTAAACTATGTAATGCATTCCAAGACCACAGACGCATATTATGTAAGGTATGAAGATGAGCGTTACTAAGCAGGCTTATTCCTTAGCTCAGCAAAGCTGAGGTTCAGCAGAGGAGTAGAAGCAGATGCCACAGCATAATAATCTACTGCACTACAGCTAAGCACAGGAGGACCTACTCAATGTGCATTGGCCATACCCACGCACTCCCAGTCATACAGTACAAACAGACATCTGGATCTTAGATAAAATACTGCTGGAAAACCTCAAGAGGAAAAAGCGAGCGAGGAATAATAGATGCAGAGCTCTCAGAACCTGAGGCACTGTGATCGCCCAGGGGCACGGTCAGAAAAAGATGAATCGTTATCACGTCACCATATTTATTTTAGGCTACTTCCTGAATATTCATGTTAACGGGGATCAAAAAGGCTTGTTGCCAACTGCTGTCCAAACATTGACTGCACTGGCACTTTCTATTGTAATCTTCTGGATTTACAAGCCTATGAAACTTGCTCTTGATACAACAAAAACTCAAAAAGGACAAGGAATTCACAAGTGACTGACTGAACAACTTCTTGTAATTTATCTCAGATCAATCTATCCATATCTCATAGCACTGTAAAAACATCTGCAACCAGACCCTTGAAATGGTGATATGTTTTCATCTGACATTGAACATCTGCAAACTTGCACAGGAACACCACATACAAACTGGTTGTGTAAATATCTACAGCAATAACGGGGGGAATCTTCCGCCATCTCATCTGTGGAAGGATGGAAAAGAATTCAACTGTATCCAATGATATCACAACCCAGCCTGTGTATAATTGGAAGGGGGTGTGGAATGCAGTCAGGGATATGACTGTGTGGCTGAAGAGCCTATACACAAACACAATATCTCCCTCACTGTTTACATGCACAATTTGCAGGCTGTGCCAAACCCAATTCACACGATACACATGAACTTCATTTTCTCTCTTTACCATACACAATCGCAGGCACAGTAAATCTATTAAAATGCATCTGATTCATTCTTCCCTGTTCATACATGCTTACACAAGCCCATACGAGCCATTTAAATATTCATCTCTAATCTGCATCTTTCTGTCTGATCACACACACAACATTCTTGTTGTTTATCTCATTTTTCTTTCCTGTTCTGGAACAACCAGTAGCTGCCCTGTGGACTAACACTGCTGTCTGAACACTCAGTGCCTTCTTCCTGCACTTACCAGGTACACACACGCACACAACCTGTCAATGAAAAGTACAGGGGAGAAAAGAAACAAGAGAAAGGAGAAACGGCATCTCTTTAGGTGGCTCCAGTTCCACACAACATCTACCAATGCTCAGCTCAATTCACCGTGCCTCACACACATACACATTCCTATCCTTTTCTTTGTCCCGAGGGGTTGGGTTCAGTGCGCTAACCAACCTGCTCAGCCTCTGAGTCGTAATCCTCATCGTCAGCGCTCAGCGACATGGCCATGGCCGGTTTTCATACCCCGACCAGCTCACAGCAAACTGACATGGCTGAAGGCAGCCCCAGCCTAAAGCCTCCTCCTCCTACTGCTGTCTACCCCACGGCCCTCCCTCCTGCTCCACAATCACCAGCAAAGGCAAGGCACACAGCACCGCACCACAGATCAGGCTAGCTCATGAGTAGAGAAAAGCTAGGTCTGGGAGGGAGTACAGGAAGACAGTGCAGCCAATTGGAAGACCATATGCAGATAATGTATTTGAATATGTGCAAGGGAGCCCCACTTCTTCCAGTCAGGAGAGAGAACGCAAAACCAATTGGGGGATATTCATGAGCAGGATCACTGGGAAGGAAAACCAGACCAGACCAGTCCAGCCAATATAGAGACAGATGGGGTTTAATCACCAAAGGTGCACACAGAATCACCGGCTGGCATTTAAAGGGACCGACGGTGAGGAGCAGCAGTTGACCACAGATTTCTATTCTCAAAATTCTAGCACAATGCAGAGCACTGCTATTGTGTCTCAATCACACTGCTCTGTGAGTGATTCATCTAGTCTGTTGCTTTCCTCCCTGCCCGCTGTATCAGTGGATCTGGATTTGATGGCTCTGCTATGGCATCTACTGTATTTCCAGTAGCTTGGAACTTAACATGCAACACAGGAAGTTAGAGAAGATCACAGAGCTCCACACAGACCATGTTCTGTTATGCTGCATTCCTTCCCCATTCTGTCTTAACACAGCAGTGGAAATGTGTTATTTGGTATTTTATTAGGATCCCCATTAGCTGTTGCAAACACAGCAGCTACTCTTCCTGGGGTTCACATAAAACATGACATAATACAGAAGAGCTCAAGGACAGAACTACATGAATATATTTATTTTTACAAAAAGGCACAGATGCTGTGACACAATTTCACATTTTTGGACCTGCTACAAAAGGATAAATCAGACTTTTTGTCAAGCTGGTCAGTATGCCTAGGTCATCCATAATGTCCAGTTATGAATATAACTAAATGTTCCCTAAAGGAGGGAACAAGGTACAACATACCATGAAGAGTCAACGGCCGATCCTATTCACCTGAATCAAGCTGAAATCACACAGCCTTCCTGGCTATAATACCGGGGCTTGCATCCATTTTCTCAATTCAGTACCGCTCTTCAGTGAGCCCAAAACCCCTGACGGCGTGGGGCCAAACATGTTATATACCTTGTTCCCTCTTTCAGGGAACAGTAATTATAATCATAACTGTACGTTCCCTTTCAGTCGGTGACTCTGTATAACATACTATGGGACACACAATCACGTCATACTATGGACACACAGTCCAAGTCATGCATCCTAAGAGCATGTAACGTTTTTTCAATTCAAGTAAAAAAATTACATAATAATTAAATCTACACATGCAATGACTTGTTCAACTACAAATCGTGACCTTGGGACTACAAGGTTGACCTTGTCAAATGAGTTAGTTACATATAACAGAGCTTCAGATGGTTCTTCATACAGTATATCTGTGAAGATCTATCTGCATAAACCCATCTGAACTGGGCGCTATAAAAGTTTCCATCTGCAATGCAATCACAAGCCTGAACAAATACTGACAGACTAATCAGAACATGTCTGCCATCTAAGTAAAGTCTAGGGTAGTCTAGCCAGCAATAATGGCACACAACCAAAAAAGCAAACGTCAGAAAACTTCAGTTAAATGATGTCACATCATTGTTCAGTGATGAGTATCTTTCCTTTTCATTGTGGAACCACATGCCCTACAGCACGGTCGGAGGTTCAAACCCAACTAGTTAGCCTTTTTGAACTTCCTCTCACCACTGGCCATCTTACTCAAGCAAGGAAGCACTGGCTACACAAGCAGAACAGAAAGTAGTTAGCTTTTAGCAAACACAAAAGCCATACCAAGACCCCAGGCCCAAAACTTGCAACATCTAGGGGGACGAGTACTCTCTCCCCGCTAACAGACACCTAATTCGGAAGCGAATCTCGTAGCCTTCGTGTGCTTGGAAAGTGCGCAAATTGCGTGACATGTTCTTCCTTCAGGCGACCTGAAGAGCGAAGAATTAAGGAAATGGTTGCGCCATCTATTGTGATTTCAGTTTGCTTCAGGTGAGCAGGATTGATAGAACGCTGCGCCACATCGAAGGCACTGCATCTCAGTGCAAGAGGTGTCACTACAGTCCCTGGTTCGAATCCATGCTGTATCACATCCGGCCGTGATTGTCCCATATGGCGGCGCACAATTGGCCCAGTGTCGTCCGGGTTTGTAAATAAGAATAGGTTCTTAACTGACTAGCCTAGTTAAATAAAGGTGAAATTAAAAATGTAAAAATACAAAATAGTTGACCCCCCATAGTATGTTATACCGAGTGACTGACTGAAAGGAAACCATTTATCACTTAGCGCAAAGCTCTTGCTTGGTAAACAAGAACACTTCAAAACAGTGTTAATTATCCAACAAACACTGATGAGGAGACACAGCTGTGACATGAAGATGAAAAGCAACAAATAGAGAATCTCATTGTGTTCCTCGTTAGGCAACCCTGCAGCCCGCTAAGTCAAAATTATGGAAATAAGTAAAGCCTCTGTTCTAGGGAAGGAGACAATGAAGTGAGAGAGTGACACACAAGAACCAGAAATAGGGGAGCGGGGTAAGTTGAACCATTTTTTACATTCAGCATCACTCCGTCAAATAAATATAGTTTAAATATAGAAAATATTCTTTCTAACAAAGATATCTGCATATTTTTCCAGATGTTGTGTATCCCTGGAAATAATCAGAATTCATGTCAACATTAGTTTTGAAAACATAGCTTGTCCAAAAAATGGTCTCTTGGCACAACTTACCCTGGGTAATTTGCCACTTTCAAATTTCTGTACTGAATGAAATATTACTAGGGATGCACGATATATCGGTGAACATATCGGAATCGGACGATATTAGCTAAAAATGCCAAAAATCGGTCCCGATGTCAAAGCTGACTTGCATACCTATATTATGCAAGTACATGACATAATGACGGCACGTAACATTTTGAGCTACACGTGCAACACAGCATTCCTAACCTAGCACACAATGTCTGCTGTGTGAATCGAGCAGTCAAGTCGAGCAGTCATTTGAAAGACTAAGAACATTTCCGCGAGACAACTCAAAGGCGAAATCGATTAAAGCCAAGATAATGGAATTCATTGCCCTTGACAATTAACCGCTTTCTGTCGTGGGTGATGTTGGCTTTCGCCGACTGGTCGAGCACCGGTACACACTACAAAGTGTGCTATCTTTCAGATGTTGCCCTACCGGAGTTGCACAGTATTAGCTACACTGCTATTTGCTTGACGACATACATACAGTGCCTTGCGAAAGTATTCGGCCCCCTTGAACTTTGCGACCTTTTGCCACATTTCAGGCTTCAAACATAAAGATATAAAACTGTATTTTTTTGTGAAGAATCAACAACAAGTGGGACACAATCATGAAGTGGAACGACATTTATTGGATATTTCAAACTTTTTTAACAAATCAAAAACTGAAAAATTGGGCGTGCAAAATTATTCAGCCCCTTTACTTTCAGTGCAGCAAACTCTCTCCAGAAGTTCAGTGAGGATCTCTGAATGATCCAATGTTGACCTAAATGACTAATGATGATAAATACAACCCACCTGTGTGTAATCAAGTCTCCGTATAAATGCACCTGCACTGTGATAGTCTCAGAGGTCCGTTAAAAGCGCAGAGAGCATCATGAAGAACAAGGAACACACCAGGCAGGTCCGAGATACTGTTGTGAAGAAGTTTAAAGCCGGATTTGGATACAAAAAGATTTCCCAAGCTTTAAACATCCCAAGGAGCACTGTGCAAGCGATAATATTGAAATGGAAGGAGTATCAGACCACTGCAAATCTACCAAGACCTGGCCGTCCCTCTAAACTTTCAGCTCATACAAGGAGAAGACTGATCAGAGATGCAGCCAAGAGGCCCATGATCACTCTGGATGAACTGCAGAGATCTACAGCTGAGGTGGGAGACTCTGTCCATAGGACAACAATCAGTTGTATATTGCACAAATCTGGCCTTTATGGAAGAGTGGCAAGAAGAAAGCCATTTCTTAAAGATATCCATAAAAAGTGTAGTTTAAAGTTTGCCACAAGCCACCTGGGAGACACACCAAACATGTGGAAGAAGGTGCTCTGGTCAGATGAAACCAAAATTGAATTTTTTGGCAACAATGCAAAACGTTATGTTTGGCGTAAAAGCAACACAGCACATCACCCTGAACACACCATCCCGCTGTCAAACATGGTGGTGGCAGCATCATGGTTTGGGCCTGCTTTTCTTCAGCAGGGACAGGGAAGATGGTTAAAATTGATGGGAAGATGGATGGAGCCAAATACAGGACCATTCTGGAAGAAAACTTGATGGAGTCTGCAAAAGACCTGAAACTGGGACGGAGATTTGTCTTCCAACAAGACAATGATCCAAAACATAAAGCAAAATCTACAATGGAATGGTTCAAAAATAAACATATCCAGGTGTTAGAATGGCCAAGTCAAAGTCCAGACCTGAATCCAATCGAGAATCTGTGGAAAGAACTGAAAACTGCTGTTCACAAATGCTCTCCATCCAACCTCACTGAGCTCGAGCTGTTTTGCAAGAAGGAAGGGTAAAACATTTCAGTCTCTCGATGTGCAAAACTGATAGAGACATACCCCAAGCGACTTACAGCTGTAATCGCAGCAAAAGGTGGCGCTACAAAGTATTAACTTAAGGGGGCTGAATAATTTTGCACGCCCAATTTTTCAGTTTTTGATTTGTTAAAAAAGTTTGAAATATCCAATAAATGTCGTTCCACTTCATGATGGTGTCCCACTTGTTGTTGATTCTTCACAAAAAAATACAGTTTTATATCTTTATGTTTGAAGCCTGAAATGTGGCAAAAGGTCGCAAAGTTCAAGGGGGCCGAATACTTTCGCAAGGCACTGTACATACATACATACATACATACATACATACATACTATGGAATGCCATTTGGGTCTATGCGTGTCAAAATAGATACAGTAGCACTGTCAAAGCAGAACAAAAAAGTCTGCAAACAAGCAAACACCGGCCACGAATGATGTGTTTACAATACCGCGTTGGTAATAAAGCATAATTTTTCAACCGCAACTTCTGGGGTAGCTAGCTTTAGCTTTGTACCTAGCTAGCACCAATACAACCAGCCTGAAAACAATGCCCAGTAGAAACTGCAGTAATTGTCATTATTCTTAGCAATGATTTAGGAATCCTTGTGAGTGTATTAGCTAGGTTGCCACTTGTTTGCCTATTGAAATTGAACTTCAGTTCATGAAAATAAATAGCTAGCCAGCTACTTAACCCTGTTGCCCAAAGCTAACGTTATAAGCAGCCAGATAGCGTCATCTGGCTAGAGAGGCTCGACCTGACTTTTATTTTGAAGGCTAACCGCAAAGTCCACTATTGTGGCAAATCCTTATTGTGGCTAGCTTCACATTAATGGTGTTCAGGCCCATCTATGTGAAGCTAGCCACAATAAGGATTTGTCACAATAGTGGACCTTGCGGTTAGCCTTCAAAATAAAAGTATGGCATTGTACTATTTGTATTCATTTACATCACTGTTAATGACATACTTTTATTTTGAAGGCTAACTGCAAAGAGCACTATTGTGGCAAATCCTTATTCTGTTTAGATGGGTCCGACCACTATTAATCAAATAAGAACTGTCTTAGAAATTAGGGTTCTTTTAGATGATGACACCTAGCTATATATAGTTAGTGTATGTGTAACCTTTATTTAACTAGGTAAGTCGGTTAAGAACAAATTCTTATTTACAATGACGGCCTAACCCGGCCAAACTCGGGCGACTCTTGGCTAATTGTGTGCCGCCCTTTGGGACTACCAATCACGGGCCAGATGTGATACATCCTGGATTCGAACCAGGGTCTGTAGTGAAGCCTCTTGTACTGAGATGCAGTGCCTTAGACCGCACGGTCAATGTGTGTGTTAACTCTAACTCTACTAGAATGCTTAAAAGGCCACTAAAATTTTAAATATCGGTTTCGTTTTTTGGGGGGCAAGGAAAATATCGGATATCGGTATCGGCCAAAAATGTAATTACGGTCACTAAATATTTCCACTACCTTTTCAAAACCATCTTTATTTCCCAAACACAATTCCATACAATCACAATCACTTTCTTGTCTTTTAATAATTGTAAGTATATTTTAACAGCGCTTAACACCTAACAAACACTTTGTACTTTAACATAGGCAAGGCCTTGCTGTTACCTCATATCCCAGCGATAATGCCTTGCATTACACCTGAGAAGAAAACACTTCAAATTTCCTCAACTTGCCATTGGCTCAACGACACCCGAGGGAAAAAAAAGGGTGCACTTTCATGCTAGGTTTAGGACCTCATGTTGACGCTTATAGAGACCCCAACTGATGTATAGAACAATATTAAACATGATCTACCTTGGTTTAGATAGAAGCATCATGAAACCTCTAACAAATTCATTTGACTTGGTGAAAATCTATTTTTTGGACCTAACTTGTTACTACTTTTCCCCAGGAAATGTCTTCCTTCACAGACTCCATGAAATGATGACCTCTTCCTAAATATTTGGTCAAATGGTTCATTTTCTGTATAGTTTCCAATAAACAATGGTGGCTCAACTTACCCCACTCTCCCCTAGGATATGCTCACTACTTCACTGGTCCAAGACAGAGAGAATCAGGATGGGCAGGATATCAGATGAAAAATGAATATACAATTCTAAGGAAACATGCATGCATTCTCACCTTGGCAGACTTCTTGGGCCAGAACACCACAGGTACTCCAGTGGCAGCCATTTTGGGGTCATCATCTTCATGTTCCTTCAAGACAACCTGGGGAACGGGTAGAAGAGTAAAGTATGTTCCTGTGTTTTGTAATGGTTCATCCAGATATATACATAAGACAAAAAAATACACGAGAACTAAGCTGGATGAGGCACATACCTTCATGTCCTCCAGCAGGGCCTGGGGGTCCTTGATGCCATCTGGAACACCCTTCTTATTTTCAGGGAGGGCTTCCAGTTTCTCCACGAGGGCCTTGAGGCCCTTCAGTTCAAACTCAGTCAGATGAGTCCATTTACTCGGAGACTCTGAGACTGGCGAGCCAAAGGGGGTTTTGGGGAACTCTGGAGGCTGGGTGGAGGTGGTGATGCAGGTGTCCTCAGAATCATTGGACAAGGCAGCTTTGAGGTGTCGAAGGCCGCTGGATTTACCCTTCGTGTTATCAGGAGAGCAGGGATCATCAAATGCTGACCTGTCACCCTGTTCATCCCGTCCCTGCTGCGTCTCACAGGAGTCCTCCTCGTCCATGTCCTGACTCCGGGAGTCAGAGGAGGGGCTCTCTGTGCTCAGCTTAGTTTCCAAGTCTGAGGAAGACAAGAATGAGAGAAGACGAGGGGACGAATCTGCTGTGCTCCATGTGTAACCATTCCGGTCAGATTATAATTTCAGTCACTTTCATCATGCTATCATTTATGTGAGAAGGCAAACTAACTGATTAAACACATGAGTTATATCATTGGCTCTTTCCAAAGCATTACCCACTTGTGAGTGGTAATTACAACAAGAGTGCAAGGCAAGGCTCCCCATAAGAATTATCAGGATAGAACCGGTATTCATAGACACACTCTGGGTATTGGTTAAATAGCGGCATTAGCTGGGCTCACTCACCGATTAGCAGAGGCTCTCTGCGGAACTCCGGAGTGAGATGGGAGCGCTTGGTCAGGCAGTGCACGTACCTCTCCAGGACATACCAGCACATCTCATGGTAGAATGGGTAGCGGAACTTGGAATGAACCTGAAACGAGTTTGGAGAAACTTTCACAGTCTGAGAGAACAAAAAGCTTAAAAAAAAGACAATGGGGGTTTCATTACCATGTTTAATCTACTACCATTTCTTTATGATTAACAAAGTTAATACCTTGTTGATACCTTATCTTTAATGTGAGTCTAGTGATGCATTCACTGTCTTAATACCCAGACAGTAGATCTACTGTGACTGTCAAGTATTGTAAAAAAAAAAAAAAAATTAAATAAATAAATCCAACTTAAAAACAACATGGATAAAAGACAACGTTAAAAGGTTATGAACAGTAAATATCATGTTTTTCAAGAAATTGGATGATATTTTAAGGAACCAGATCAAAGTATGATGACCCAAGTAAGGAAAACTGACTTGCTTGTACATTGATTGAAAGTTTGATCATAAAGTTACTGGTCCCCTCCCCCATGTCAACCACTTGGATTCACTATAAAGGGGACAAGGTGACATCACCTTAACTCTCATTTTAATACAGCATGATATTCTCTTACCTAATATAAATAAGTACTGTCTTGTAACAAACATCGGAGAAGAAGTGTTGGCAGAGGAGCGTAGTTTATTTAGCTACTCTTCTGGTGCCAAAAATGTGACTGTAGGGTGTCAGCAAATATAATTTTTAAAAGTGTACCCTATTCATCTATGGCAAAGATACTTATATGTTTGCCCTTACATCTGTGTCTGGTATTAGGTCTTCAGCCAGCATGGAACAAATGGGGGTGGGGGATCCAAAACTCAGACGCAGCTGTCAAGTCAACACATCCGTCACTGCTGCTGTGAACCACATCACAAGATACATACAAACCTAGAGATGTATGAAAAATGTGATATAACTGATGCAATTTCAACGTTGTTTGAGTTGCTTTGTGTATCACCAAATTTGCTTGAGATGATTTTACTGCGACACTGCATCCAAGTTGCTTTTGACATAGGCGTTTCAATGACTGGTCAGCCAAGGCGAGCTCCTGAATATTAGCTCGCCGCCCACTCAGCCAGTCTTTTCAAACTTCCCAGTAGTTAGCCATTTGAGAAAAAGTACTTTCAAAATGACTGTTCAGGACCTTTAAGTTAAGTGACACAAATGTAAGACACACTGGCAAACCAGAGGCTCTTCTGAAGGCCAAGCTCTTCCATTCATTCGCTTCTCCAGGCAGAGCTTGCCCTCTTATAGACACAGCAGCATGATCTGATTCCCACTCTCCTCTTAGAAACACAGCTATATTTATCTCCCAAAGACAATTTCACACAGATCAACACTTGTCAAAGTGATGATCCTTTCCTTTCTTTAGCTACATTTCTATCTCGAGGTGTAAAAATAGAGCGAGCACAACGTGCCGAGCCCTGGGGAGCGTATGAAACTGTCGCCGTTGTTACACTCATGCCTCTTTTCCAGCAGAAACAAAAATAGTACGGTACTTCCTGCAAAGCTGACTCTTCCTACAATCTATCCATCATTTCTGAGAAAGCCACATTTAGCCAAGTATCCACATAAATCGCAAAGCCTGCAGGACTAGCATCCATATTATTACAATAACTACTCTGATCATATTATTGTAAAGAATATCCGAATAAGACGAGTGAAATCTGTCTAGGAATTCCTCTATATAGGTCATACAGTACAAACAAACGCATACACACAAAACCAATCCTACACAATATCTGATCACCATAAGAAGCCCTTGGGAGTTTGTGTGAAAAGAAGAGATAAACAAATAGGCCTACAGGCTTGACCCTCTTTCCTTGAAGTCCGTCTCTGGCTGATAATATGAAGCAAGCGCCAAGATTATTTTCAGCCTGATTCAACATGCACTCCTGTCACTGACTCCATTTCCACATGAATATGGATGGCATTTTTTTTTTTTTTAAAGCAGGGGGGCAAAGCCCTCATCCTCATCGGCACCACCATTAGCATCAGTCTGCTTCTCAATTGGACGGTAATGGAAATGACTGCACTTTCAGCACTTGTGTGCCTTACGGTGTCACATTCCTGCACAGTTCCATTCAAATCCCTAGCTTCCCAACAGTTTATTTCATATTACTTAAACCTATCCTGATCAGATCTGTGAAAACCAAGGAGGTCTGGCTGAGGAAGGGCCTAATTGTATTTCTATTAATTATGGATCCCCATTATCTGCTGACAAGGCAGCAGCTACGCAATTATACAATTTTTAAAACATTGCAATACATTGACAGATTTCACAAACACACTGTGTGCACTCAGGCACCTACTCCATCGCTACCACATATCTACAATACAAAATCCATGTGTACGTCTGTATAGTGAGTATGTTATCGTGTGTGTGCATGTGTTTGTGTCTCTTCACAGTGCCCGCTGTTCCATAAGGTGTATTTTTATGTTTTTAAATCTAATTTTACTGCTTGCATGAGTTACTTGATATGGAATAGAGTTCCATGTCATCATGGCTCTATGTAGTACTGTGGGTCTTCCATAGTCTGTTCTGGACTTGGGGACTGTGAAGAGACCTCGTGGCATATCTTGTGGGGTAGGCATGGGTGTCCGAGTTGTGCGCCCGTAGTTCAGACAGACAACTCGGTGCATTCAACATGTCAATACCTCTCATAAATACATGTAGTGATGAAGTCAATCTCTCCTCCACTTTGAGCCAGAAAAGATTGACATACATATTATTAATGGTAGCTCTCTGTGTACATCCAAGGGCCAGCTGTGCTGCCCTGTTCAGAGCCAATTGCAATTTTCCTAAGTCCATTTTTGTGGCACCTGACCACACAACTGAACAGCAGCCCAGTTGCAACAACTAGGGCCTGTAGGAACTGCCTTGTTGATAATGCTGTTAAGAAGGTAGAGCAGCGCTTTATTGTGGACAGACTTCTCCCCATCTTAGCTACTGTTGTATCAATATGTTTTGACCATGACAATTAACATCCAGAGTTACTCCAAGCAGTTTAGTCAACTTGCTCAATTTCCACATTATTTACTACATGATTTAATTGTTTAGTGAATGATTTGTCCCAAATACAATGCTTTCAGTTTTAGAAATATTTAGTACTAACTTATTCCTTGCCATCTACTCTGAAACTAACTGCAGCGCTTCGTAAAGTGTTGCAGTCATTTCAGTCGCTAACGTGTATAGTGAGTGATAAGTCATCCGCATACATAGACAAGTGGCAATTCATTAGTAAAGATTGAAATAAGTAAGGGGCCTAGACAACTGCCCTGTGGAATTCCTGATTCTACATAGATTATGTTGGAGAGGCTTCCATTAAAGGACACCCTCTGAGTTCTGTTAGACAAGTAACTATATCCACAATATAGCAGTGGGTGTAAAGCCATAACACATACGTTTTTCCAGCAGAAGAATATGATCGATAATGTCAAAAGCCGCACTGAAGTCTCAACAAAACAGCCCCCCCAATCTTTTTTATCCTCAATTTCTCTCAGCCAATCATAAGTCATTTGTGTAATCAATCAATCAAATTTATTTATAAAGCCCTGTCTTACATCAGCTGATGTCACAAAGTGCTGTACAGAAACCCAGCCTAAAACCCCTAGGAAAAACTACCTAGAAAGGCCAGAACCTAGAAAGAAACGTAGAAAGGAACCAGGCTACGAGGGGTGGCTGTGTAAGTGCTATGCTTGTTGAATGTCCTTCCCTATAAGCGTGCTGGAAGTCTGTTGTCAATTTGTTTACTGTAAAATAGCATTGTATCTGGTCGAACACAATTTTTTCCCACAAGTTTACTAAGGGTTTGCAAAGATATAGCAAATAGGAGTGGCAATATTGTCCGCTATTATCCTCAGTAATATTCCATCCAATTGTCAGACCCAGTGGCTTGTCATTGTTGATATACAACAATAATTTTTTAACCTCTTCCACACAGATACTTTACAGAATTCAAAATGACAATTCTCACCTTTCATAATTTGGTCAGATATACTTGGATGTGTAGTGTCAGCTTTTGTTGCTGGCATGTCATGCCTATGTTTGCTAATCTTGCCAATGAAAAAAATAATTAAAAGTAGTTGGCAATATCAGTCGGTTTTGTGATTAATGACCAATCTGATTCAATGAATGATGGAGCCGAGTTTGCCTTTTTTCCCCAAATGTAATTTAAGGTGCTCCAAGACCTTTTACTATCATTCTTTGTCATTTATCTTTGTTTCATAGTGTAGTTTCTTCTTCTTTATTATTCAGTTAGTCACATGATTCCTCAATTTTCAATACGTTTGCCAATCAGTTGTGCAGACAGACTTATTTGCCATTCCTTTTGCCTCATCCCTCAACCATAAATGTTTTCAATTCCTCATCATTCCACTGAGATTTAACAGTCATTTTCTTAAATGGGTGCAGGCTTATTAGTAACTGGAAAAGGCAATTTCATAAATGTGTCAAGTGCTGGATTTGTTTGCTCCTCATTAAACACCACAGACCAACAAATATTCTTTACATCAACAACATATGAATCACTAAAAAACATATTGTATGACCTCATACAGTATATTAGGCCCAGCCTTTGAAACTTTCGTTTTCCTAGATATAGCAACTATATTGTGATCACTACATTCGATGGATCTGGATACTGCTTTCAAGCTCATTTCTGCAGCGTTAGTAAAGCTGTGATCAATACATGTTGATTATTTCATTCCTGGGCTGTTTTTAACTACCCTGGTAGGTTGACTGATAACCTGGACCAGGTTGCAGGCACTGGTTACAGTTTGAAGCTTTTTCTTGAGTGGGCAGCTTGATGAAAGCCAGTCAATATTTAAATCACCCAGAAAATATACCGCTGTTGATATCACATACATTATCAAGCATTTTACACGTTATCCAGATTCCCACAATAATGGGCTTTAGGTGAGGCAGATGAACCTATAGACATATTACTTGAACAGTATTTAACATGAGATCCTCTCTAAGCTTTACAGGAATGTGGTTCCGAATATAAAACAGCAACACCTCCACCATTGGCATTTCTGTAAATGTTCTAACCTTGTATTGCTACCACTGTATCAAAAGGTATTATCTAACTGATTTCAGAAATAGGCAGAATATGAATGTCATCTGTTACTAGCAAACTATTGATTTCATGAACCTTGTTTCTTAAGCTACATATAAAATCAAATCGAATTAGTCACATGCGCCGAATACAACAGGTGTAAACCGTACAATGAAATGCTTACTTACGAGATAAGAATAAGAAATAAAAGTAACAAGTAATTAAAGAGCAGCAGTAAAACAATAATAACGAGACTATATACAGGGAGGGTACCGGTACAGAGTCAATGTGCAGGGGCACCGGTTAGTTGAGGTAATATGTACATGTAGGTAGAGTAATTAAAGTGACTATGCATAGATGATAACAACATTGAGTAGCAGTGGTGTAAAAGAGGGGTGGGGGGGGGCAATGCAAATTGTCTGGGTAGCCATTTGATTAGGTGTTCAGGAGTCTTATGGCTTGGGGGTAGAAGCTGTTAAGAAGCCTTTTGGACCTAGACTTGGCGCTCCGGTACAGCTTGCTGTGCGGTACCATAGAGAACAGTCTATGACTAGGGTGGCTGGAGTCTGACAATTTTTAGGGCCTTACTCTGACACCACCTGGTATAGAGGTCCTGGATTGCAGGAAGCTTAGCCCCAGTGATGTACTGGGCCGTTTGTATTTCCTTGCGGTCGGAGGCCGAGCAGTTGCCGTACCAAGGAGTGATGCAACCAGCCAGGGATGCTCTCGATGGTGCAGCTGAAGAACCTTTTGAGGATCTGAGGACCCATGCCAAATCTTTTCAGTCTCCCGAGGGAGAAAAGGTTTTGTCGTGCACTCTTTAAGACTGTGTTGGTGTGCTTGGACCATGTTAGTTAGTTAACTTCTTGATGCACCCATCCCGTTAGCGGGATCATTTTAGTCAACATTCGCTGAATTGCAGAGCGCCAAATTCAAATTAAATTACTAAAAATATTTAATTTTCATGAAATCACAAGTGCAATATAGCAAAACACAACTTAGCTTGTTGTTAATCCACCTGGCGTGTCAGATTTCAAAAAAGCTTTTTGGCGAAAGCATACCAAGCGTTTATGTAAGGACATCTCTCTCAGCAGACTAAACATTACAAACAGCTAGCAGCCGAGTAGATTGGTCACGAAAGTCAGAAAAGCAATAAAATGAACTGCTTACCTTTGATGATCTCCGGATGTTTGCACTCACGAGACTCACAGTTACACAATAAATGTTCCTTTTGTTCCATAAAGATTATTTTTATATCCAAAATACCTCCATTTGGTTGGCGCGTTATGTTCAGAAATACACAGGCTCGAGCGGTCACAACCGGGCAGACGAAAATTCCAAATAGTATCTGTAAAGTTTGTAGAAACATGTCAAACATTTTTTATAATCAATCCTAATCGATACTATTTCAACCGGACGATAGCTTCTTCAATAGGAGAGAGAAAATGTCTGCGCTAAGCTGTGCCAGCAGCGCATAAAAAAATGCTGCTTGGCACCCAGCCATCCAATGACGCGATGTGATCATTCTCGCTCATTTTTCAAAATAAAAGCCTGAAAGTATGTCGTCTAAAGACTGTTCACAACATGTGGAAGCCATAGGAAAAGGAATCTGGTTGATATCCCTATAAATGGATTGAAGGCAGGCAATGGAACAGAGAGCTTTCAGGAAAAACAACACTTCTGAGTTGGGTTTTCCTCAGGTTTTCGCCTGCAATATCAGTTCTGTTATACTCACAGACAATATTTTGACATTTTGGAAACTTTAGAGTGTTTTCTATCCTAATCTGACATTTATATGCATATTCTAAAGTCTGGGCCTGAGAAATAGGCAGTTTCATTTGGGTACGTTTTTCATCCAAACATCAAAATACTGCCCCCTACACTCAACAGGTTAATGATGTGGACACCAAGGAACTTGAAGCTCTCAACCTGTTCCACTGCAGCCCCGTCGATGAGAATGGGGGTGTGCTCGGTCCTCTTTTTCCTGTAGTCCACAATCATCTCCTTTGTCTTGATCACGTTGAGGGAGAGGTTGTTGTCCTGGCACCACACGGCCAGGTCTCGGACCTCCTCCCTATAGGCTGTCTCGTTGTTGATCAGGCCTACCACTGTGTCATCGGCAAACTTAATGATGGTGTTGGAGTCGTGCCTGGCCGTACAGTCATGAGTGAACAGGGAGTACAGGAGTGGACTGAGCACGCACCCGACAGGCCCGTGTTGAGGATCAGCATGGCGAATGTGTTGTTACCTACCCTTACCACCTGGGGACGGCCCATCAGGAAGTCCACAATTCAGTTGCAGAGTGACCTGTTTAGTCCCAGGTTCCTTAGCTTATTGATGAGCTTTGAGGGCACTGAGCTGTAGTCAATGAATAACATTCTCACATAGGTGTTATTTTTGTCCAGGTGGGAAAGGGCAGTGTGGAGTGCAAAAGAGATTGCATCATCTGTGGATCTGTTGAGGCAGTATGCAAATTAGAGTGGGTCTAGGGTTTCTGGGATAATGGTGTTGATGTGAGCCATAACCAGCCTTTCAAAGCCCTTCTTGGCTTTAGACGTGAGTGCTACGGGTAGTCATTTAGGTAGGTTACCTTAGTGTTCTTGGACACAGGCACTACGGTGATCTGCTTAAAACATGTTGGTATTACAGACTCGGACAGGGAGAGGTTGAAAAATATGTTAACGTTGGCTATTTTGAGCACTTTTCTTCCGGGATGCTTACTTGTTTTCATTGCTTTACGGTGAAGCTTAGCAGAAGTAGATATGCTCATGTTATTTATGTTTGTGCATGGTGAGCTGCACACAGTGAACTTCCTACTAGGGAACACTGCCTCGGTGCTAACAGTATACATTTGGTTCATATGCACATGATTACTGCACACAATAGCTGAAGGATCAGCAGAGGCATTCAGGACAGCTAGAGGGACAAAATTACGCTGTTTTTGAATGAATTATTTCACCTTTATTTAACCAGGTAGGCCAGTTGAGAACAAGTTCTCATTTACAACTGCGACCTGGCCAAGATAAAGCAATGCAGTGCGACAAAAACAACACAGAGTTACACATAAACAACGGATAACAATAACACAAACAATAAACAATAACACAAAAGAAAAGACAAATAGAAAAATCTATGTACAGTGTATGCAAATGTAGAAGAGTAAGGAGGTAGGCCATAAATAGGCCCTAGAAGCGGGAAAAAAAAATACAATTTAGCATTAATACTGGAATGATAGATGTGTGGATGATGATGTGCAAGTAAAGACACTGGGGTGAAAAAGAGCAAGAGGGTAAGTAATAATATGGGGATGAGGTAGTCGGATGTGCTATTTACAGATTGGCTGTGTACAGGTACAGTGACGGGTAAGCTGCTCAGACAGCTGACGCTTAAAGTTAGTGAAGGAGATATAAGTCTCCAGCTTCTTGCAGATTTTTGCAATTCGTTCATGTCATTGGCAGCAGAAAACTGGAAGGAAAGGCGGCCAAAGGAAGTGTTGGCTTTGGGGATGACCAGTGAAATATACTTGCTTGAGCGCGTGCTACGGGTGGATGTAGCTATGGTGACCAGTGAACTGAGGCGGGGCTTTACCTAGCAAAGACTTATAGATCACCTGGAGCCAGTGGGTTTGGCGACGGATATGTAGCGAGGGCCAGCCAACGAGAGCATAAAGGTCACAGTGGTGGGTAGTATATGGGGCTTTGGTGATAAAACGGACGGCACTGTGATAGACTACATCCAGTTTGCTTAGTAAAGTGTTGGAGGCTATTTTGTAAATGACATAGCCAAAGTCAAGGAAAGGTAGGATAATCTGTTTTTTGAGGGCAAGTTTGGCAGCATGAGTGAAGGAGGCTTTGTTGCGAAATAGGATGCTGATACTAGATTTAATTTTGTATTGGAGATGCTTAATGTGGGTCTGGAAGGAGAGTTTACAGTCTAACCAGACACCTAGGTGTTGTCCACATATTCTGGGTCAGAACCGTCCAGAGGTGCAGGCAGCAATCGGTTGAAGAGCATGCACTTAGTTTTACTAGCATTTAAAAGCAGTTGGAGGCCACGGAAGGAGTGTTGTATGGCGTTGAAGCTCGTTTGGAGGTTTGTTAGCACAGTGTTCAAAGAAGGGCCAGATGTATACAGAATGGTGTCGTCTGCGTAGAGGTGGATCAGAGAATCACCAGCAGCAAGAGCGACATCAATGATATATAAAGAGAAAAGAGTCGTCCCAAGAATTTAACCCTGTGGCACCCCCATAGAGACTGCCAGAGGTTCGGACAACAGACCCTCCGATTTGACACACTAAACTCTATCTGACAAGTGAACCAGGCGAGGCAGTCATTTGAGAAGCCAATGCTGTTGAGTCTGCCGATAAGAACGCGGTGATTGACAGAGTCGAAAGCCTTGGCCAGGTCGATGAAGACAGCTGCACAGTACTGTCTTTTATCGATGGCGGTTATGATATCGTTTAGGACCTTGAGCGTGGCTGAGGTGCACCCATGACCAGCTCGGAAACCAGATTGCATAGTGGAGAAAGTACGGTGGAATTCAAAATGGTCGGTGATCTGTTTATTAACTTGGCTTTCAAAGATTTTAGAAAGGCAGGGCAGGATGGATGTAGGTTTGGGTCTAGAGTCTCCCCCTTTGAAGAGGGGGATGACCGCGGCAGCTTTCAATCTTTGGGGATCTCAGACGATACGAAAGAGAGGTTGAATAGGCTAGTAGTAGGGGTTGCAACAATTTTGGAGGATATATTTAGAAAGAGAGGGTCCAGATTGTCTAGCCCAGCTGATTTGTAGGGATCCAGATTTTGCAGTTCTTTCAGAACATCAGGTTACTTACATTGTGTCTACCAACTCCCCTGGTATAATGTACATTTTCTGAAGAATTATGACAACTCTGCATCACAATGGTAGGGATTAGCTGAGCTGGGCTTGAGTCATTGATAAGTCATTGTCTCAATGCAGCTTTAATGTTGTAAAAGGATCCAGGAACCCAAATGATTTGGATGGATCACATCCTCCTTATAAAATGTGTTTTGTTTCCAAAAGGTTATTGAAATTGTCAACAAAAAATTACACCAATTGAGCTGCAATAATCACGTAGCCAGTAGTGAAAAGAAAGAATCCTGCAAAAGCATTTAATGCCACTATTCAGAGGGCACAGAGCCAAATATGATGGGTATTTAATTAGCGTCTAGCAGAGAGTCAATGACCTCTTTAAAATCCAGTTTCAACAGTTCAGAGTTGCCCTTCATAATGTTATTAAAACGCACATGAACTACGATAGAATCGATTTCCATGTCCTGAAGTAGCACATTCGATAGCAGTTAAGTAATGTCATTTACTCAAGCTCTGGGATAGGACATTGTTCCTGGTGCAAAAACATTCACATTTCTTACCATGGAGCAGCACAAAATCACGGCTGGCGAGAAGGACGAGGACACCTCCCACTCCCATGCCTCGGAGAACACTTTATGGGCGGGCGAGAGGTAGGATAACTTGAGCCTGTTGCTCCCGGCACAGGCCTCCGACATATGGAGAATCCCTGTTCGATCCAGAGCAGGGACGGAAGGTTGCCGACGTCAACTTCGAAATCGTAGGAGTAGGCACTGCGGCCGCAGACATAAGGTGCAGGAAGATCAGGCTCCAGGACGCCAAAACTATTCGTTGTTTGTATCTACTCCGGGCCTATCGTTGGGAGTGTAGACTGCTTTGCGGGAGGCCGCTGTCTTTGCCTTCCACGGCTCATGACATGTGACCATCTTTGATTGCCTTGCTCCTCTTGCTGTGCCCCTTCAACTCTGCTATCAGATGGGGGAGCTCCAGGCAACACAGGCCAGTCGGATAATGACAAAAGACAAGGCGGAGATGCAGCCAACAAGCGCGTACACCGTCCAGCCACTGGCGTAGAAAAGGTAAACATTCCACTCTGCGTTTTAACCAGTTTCTTAGGTAGACTGGCAACCTGCGTGATCAAGGAAGCCACCTCAAGCCTATAATCCCCGGCAAGCAAACAATTGCCGCATTGGAACTCTGAGTGATCCGGTTTGTCCTGAAGCAAAGCGTAGTAGACACAGCTCCTACAGCGCAGGAACACTACAATTATTTCTCCAGACAAAGAGGGCTCCATTGCAAAACTCATCTGGGACTAACTTCGTTAGCTTGGTGGCAAGCAGCTTAGCAGCTCTGTCAAGCAGGCTTCAACCTGTCTGTTAAGCAGAATTCTGGGACAAGAAATAGCGGTCCTAGCTGTTAAAAGCTAACCACGTCACGGAATCCACGCAAAAACAAGTTTGGTATTTATATTTAACGAATATTAGTTATGTTTTAATCAAAAATAACAAGCCGAGTGTTTCCAGCATACAGTGTTCAGCTGCGCACTCTGATGACATCACAAGGTTGATTTGACATTCTCACACTCATTGACGCAGCAAACTAAGTGACCTTGACTTGTTTGCATGAGGTGAGGCTGTTTCCTCATCCATCTTCATTGTAGAGACACAGTTTAGTTTAACTAATGGTCATAGGTGGAGTGAAGCGTCAGTAGTGGGACACCTGTATGACAGCCTACCTTAGTCCTATTCTCTATCTCATAGATGGAGAGTTGCATGGGAATGTTAAAGCTGTGCAGAATGTTGCCTCCAAACACCAGCGTGTCCTCAGGGGTGTAGACTGCATGAATCCAGCCTGAAACAGGACAGCCAGCCAAACATCATGAGAACCGGCTGACCCACTCAAAACAGATAGCATGCCCAAACATGTCCTCAAACACATGCTTGAATAAAGCAGAGCATGTAATGTATGGTTTGCTACAATAATATTAACGTCAATATGATAGGAATACATCAAAATTAAATGCTAGGCAGTTCACCAGAGGGGATGAAGAAGGTGTAGCCCTGTTTCAGCTCCACCCTCTGGCAGCCATCTGCACGGTCTCCCAGGAAGATGTCACTCTGCTTGCCTGACAGAACCCATTCCTCATACAGGGCAAGGTTATGAGGCGTCGGAGGCACCAGCCAGAACACCTGGGGACGGGACAGGGTATGAAAAGCTGTAAATGTAGCTTTGGTAGTCATCTAAAACAAGGGTGATATTTCTATGTTAACAGCACTCAATGTTACATCTTATACTAGAGAAGCCGGGACATTTCTTAGATTTGACTATCCTACCTCAACATTTCTCTTCCTCTAGCTTGAAATGTGCACGTTTATATAATGAGATCCCTCAACGGACTACCTAGCAACAGTCCTGTGATTTCTGCAGCCGTCGCTGAGAAAAACAGGGGGCAGGTTCGTTTGTAGCGCCTCTGCAGAAATCTGATACATTTACAGTACCGGCATTGGGGGAGGGTACATCAGAGCCTCAGGTGGATGCACTGCTGTTATCCACATACTGTTAAAGAAAAATGAATACAAATAATAATACAAATAAATGAACTTACCTTCCCTCCCTTGAAAACGTGATACCACACAGACGTGCCCCCGAAATCAATGTGGAAGTCAGTATAGCAGCCCTTCACGCTCATCAAACAGTACCTACAGAGGAGGGATGAGAGGGATGGATGATGAGACCCCGCATCTGCATAGTTATGATGAACCTGAGGGATCAGACAGTGGGTTAGATACTGAGCTAAATGAACATCAGAAATGGGTAAATAAAACATGTGCAGTATGGTCACCAACTTTGTCAAAGAAGCGCTCAGTGAGCAAACTTTTGTTCACTGTTCTTACCCCAGAAACTATCCAGAAAGTGTAGCATTGCAACATTCCAGTACATGGAATGCTATTTGGCCGAAAATGTCTATTTATTCCTTCAAAACAAGCAGTTCAACCAATTTGGAATAGCCCCAATACCTGGTTGAAATCTTCTACATCTACCAATACTCTATTCCGACCAACATCAAAAAAATCAATAACCACAAATGTGTGGACACACACACAATAGCCCATAATGTCAAAGTGGATGGTTATTTGCAGTTTTTACTAATTAATTAAGAAAGAAAAGATGAAATGTCTTGAGTCCATAAGTATTCAACTCCTTTCTTATGGTAAGCCTAAAGTTCAAGAGTAAATATGTTGTTTAGCAAGTAATATAAGTTGCATGGACAATTATCTGTAAGGTCCCTCAGTCGAGCAGTACATTTCAAACACAGATTCAACCACAAAGACCAGAGAAGGGCCCTCGCAAAGAAGGGCACCTATTGGATAGATCGTTTTTTTTATTTTTTAAAGCAGACGTTGAATAACCCTTTGAGCATGATGAAGTTATTAATTATACTTTGGATGGTGTATCAATACTAGTGGTCGACCGATTAACCGGAATGGCCGATTAATTAGGGCCGATTTCAAGTTTTCATAACAATCGGTAATCAACATTTTTGGACACCGATCACGGCCGATTACATTGCACTCCACGAGGAGACTGAGTGGCAAGCTGACTACCTGTTATGCGAGTGCCGCAAGGAGCCACGGTAAGGTGCTAGCTAGCATTAAACATACCTTATAAAAACAATCAAATCTTCACATAATCACTAGTTAACTACACATGGTTGATGATATTACTAGGTTAACTAGCTTGTCCTGCATTGCATATAATCGATGCGGTGCCTGTTAATTTATCATTGAATCATAGCCTACTTCACCAAATGGTTATTTAACAAGTGCATTCGTGAAAAGCAACACTGTCGTTGCACCAATGTGTACCTAACCATAAACATCAACGTCTTTACCTGCATATTTAGTTAATATTACCTGCTAACATGAATTTCTTTTAACTAGGGAAATTGTGTCACTTCTCTTGCGTTCCGTGCAACAGAGTCAGGCTATATGCAGCAGTTTGGGCCGCCTGGCTCGTTGCGAACTGTGTGAAGACCAACTTGGCCAAACGGGGGATGACTTAATAACAGCGCATTTGCAAAAAAAGCACAATCGTTGCACAAATGTACCTAACCATAAACATCAATGCCTTTCTTAAAATCAATACACACGAGGTATATTTTTTTAAACCTGCATATTTAGTTAAAAGAAATCCAGGTTAGCAGGCAATATTAAACTAGGGAAATTGTGTCACTTCTCTTGCGGTTATTGCACGCAGAGTCAGAGTATATGCAACAGTTTGGGTCGCCTGGCTCGTTGAGAACTAATTTGCCAGAATTTTACGTAATTATGACATAACATTGTAGGTTGTGCAATGTAACAGGAATATTTAGACTTATGGATGCCACCCGTTAGATAAAATACGGAACGGTTCCGTATTTCACTGAAAGAATAAATGTTTTGTTTTCAAAATGATAGTTTCCAGATTTTACCATATTAATGACATAAAGCTTGTATTTCTGTGTGTTATTATATTATAATTAAGTCTCTGATTTGATATTTGATAGAGCAGTCTGACTGAGCAGTGGTAGGCAACAGCAGGCTCGTAAGCATTCATTCAAACAGCAAATTTGTGCATTTGCCAGCAGCTTTTCCCTGTGCTCCAAGCATTGAGCAGTTTATGACTTCAAGCCTATCAACTCCCGAGATTAGGCTGGTGTAACCGATGTGAAATGGCTAGCTAGTTAGCGGGGTGCGTGCTAATAGCGTTTCAATCGGTGACGTAACTCGCTCTGAGACCTTGAAGTAGTTGTTCAAGTAGTTGTTCAAAAGGGCCTTGGCTTTTGTTGAGCGATGGGTAACTGGCTGTTGTCGTTGTGTTGCTGGTTTGAGCCCAGGTAGGGGCGAGGAAAGGGACAGAAGCTATACTGTTACACTGGCAATACTAAAGTGCCTATAAGAACATCTAATAGTCAAAGGTATATTAAATATAAATGGTATAGAGAGAAATAGTCATATAATAACTACAACCTAAAACTTCTTACCTGGGAATATTGTAGACTCGTTTTAAAAGAAACCACCAGCTTTCATATGTTCTCATGTTCTGAGCAAGGAACTTAAATGTTAGCTTTCTTACATGGCACATATTGCACTTTTACTTTCTTCTCCAACACTTTGTTTTTGCATTATTTAAACCAAATTGAACATGTTTCATTATTTATTTGAGGCTAAATTGATTTTATTGATGTATTATATTAAGTTAAAATAAAAGTGGTCATTCAGTATTGTTGTAATTGTCATTATTACAAATAAAAAAATGTTTAAAAAAATGTTTAAAAATAATAATAATTTAATCGGATGATTAATCGGTATCGGCTTTTTTTGGTCCTCGGCGTTGAAAAATCATAATCGGTCGACCTCTAATCAATACACCCAGTCACTACAAAGATACGAGCGTCCTTCCTAACTCAGTTGCCGGAGAGGAAAGAAACCGCTCAGGGGTTTCACCATGACGACAATGGTGACTTTAAAACAGTTACAGAGTTTAATGGCTGTGAAAGGAGAAAACTGAGGATGGATCAACAACATTGTAGTTACTCCACAATACTAAACTAATTGACAGAGTGAAAAGGAAGCCTGTACAGAATGAAAATATTACAAAGCATGCATCCTGTTTGCAAGAAGGCATTAAAGTACAACTGCAAAAGTTTTGTCCTGAATATGAAGTCTTATGTTTGGGACAGATCCAATACAACACATTATGGAGTCCTACTCTCCATATTTTCAAGCACAGTAGTGGCTGCATCATGTTATGGGTATGCTTGTAATCATTAAGGACCGGGGAGTTTTTCAGGATAAAAAAAGAAATGGAGCTAAACTCAGGCAAAAGGAAAACCTGGTTCAGTCTGCATTCCACCAAACACTGGGAGATTAATTCACCTTCCAGCAAGACAATAACCTAAAACACAAGGCCAAATCTACTGGAATTGCTTACCAAGACAGTCAATGTTCCTTAGTGGCCGAGTTACACTTTTGACTGAAATCTACTTATAAATCTGTGGTCGTGGCCAATGGCGCAGTCTCTGAAGGAACATTTTTAAATGCTGTTCTCTTGGCTGCAGAGACTTCCTGCAAATTTTGCCTTCGGAGGGGAGAAAATGTTAATGTTTTAAGCTCATTTCCTGCAATTCTACACATTTTGCCGAGGCTTATGTAGTGTTCTTATGCAGCGGAGTGAATCAAACATTCTAGCAGCAGGCTGCTAAATTAATATAGGGAAAACAATGCAAATTATGGTTAAAGCCACAGTCATGATTGTTGTAAGATGGTTTGATTTGTATGTAGGCTACTGCAAAATGGTACATCCTTTCTCCTGGTATCATTTTAAAGTCAGCACAGGTATTCTACTCGCCAGGTTTCTTAGATCTATACCCTACAGTAAATCAGGCAACAACAACAATTCTAGATACAGGTCCATACATACACTGAGTGTTTGATGAAAAAGGTTATGACATTTCTAATTCAAAGCCTTTCACAGGGTTGTAATTCCACTATTCATGCCATGGGACATCCATCATGAATGATGAACAAACAATACACCAAATCTATACCAAACACTGATCGACACAACCCCTGTTCCTGTTGTAGGACAAATGACCTCTCTTGGCAGCACGAGTCCACCAGGGAGCCTCCATAACACCAGTTGATCAATACAAGCTTGTTTGCCTCCTCTGATCCAGCCAGTTGCAAGAGCTCATAAAATACAGACCACTTCCCATCCTGTCAACGCGGCTAATTTCAGCCATACATATTTAATTTGGTCTATTACATAATTCGGGGGCTAAGATATAGTTCTCCAGCCTCCGCTGGCTCCTACTGTATGACGCTAGTCAGAAAGATACAGGCTTGTCATCCATCCTACAGCAGTG
Source organism: Oncorhynchus mykiss (assembly GCF_013265735.2). Classification (NCBI taxonomy): domain Eukaryota; kingdom Metazoa; phylum Chordata; class Actinopteri; order Salmoniformes; family Salmonidae; genus Oncorhynchus; species Oncorhynchus mykiss. The sequence continues at coordinate 37,007,599 of NC_048569.1, forward strand.
TATCTGCTCCCTCCCACAGAGAGACCTGAGGAAAGGGTTTACAGGAGTATGACCTTGACTGAGGTAATGGGTTAAACTGCCAGTTTAAGCACATAAATACTCAGGGAGAAGGACACCTCATTCATTTAAGTGATAATGCCCAAGAAGCCGGTGTTTGGAGGATATATTGCCACGAGTGTCGTAGAGGGCCGGCAAACCGTGCCAATATATCCTCCAAACACTGGCATCATGGGCATTATCATTTTTATACAAAGGGTTACCAACATATTAAAATAATGATTGACATATTTTAATAAAAAAAACATTTTTTATTCATACTATTTCATCCTTCCACAAGATATAGTCCCGACACAAATCTAAGGTTGCCAGCCAAGCCGACTGGTCATTCGTTCTATCGGTTCGGTTGCAAGAGATGTGACCCATCCGTCATTTCTGTTCTCTATCTATGGACGCGACCCAGTCACTCATTCTAAATGTTCCATTACCATACTGGCTGGCAACGTACTTATTCCTTGCTTGCTTGCTAGCCAGTTATGGCTAAATTACAGTCACGTCAAACAGTGCAGCCAGAATAACATCAAAGTAGCTGCATTTGCGTTTGTTTAAGCTGTTTTCTAGTGACATTTATTTGGAATCATCCATAACAATGAGCTAATGGGGCGCGATTTCACCTGGCATAGAAAATGTGTTCTCTCGTCAGGACACTGTTGTTCAGAGGAGCTAGCCAACAACACAGCTAACACAATCACAACAAACTGAAGCTGGAAAGACTTCAAACAAGCTGCATTTCGTTTTGTTTTACCTGTTTTCTGACATTACCTGTTTTCTTGACATTTCTTTGTATATATCCATAAAAATGGTGCCAGCTGATTCATGAATTTAACTGGCTGAGAAAAGTGGTCTGTTTCGTCCCGACACATTCATTACTATGGGACAGGTGGAGAAAGAATTTCAATATTGAAATAATGTTGCAAATGTCAGAGGTTTATACAAATCTCAGCTGTGGAAAACCAACTGCTTGTCTAAAAAAAAATGGGATATAATGTCTAGATGCTTTTTATAGTGGAGATCAAGTTTATAAATTGCCTGGCTGGGTTGATGAGACAGTGAATTGCGCAGTGAGATGGATCAGAGTAAATATGCATTTCAACGTCATAGCTTTAGCCGGTGGTAACTTGTTGAATAGACACCAGTTGGAATGCAGTTTTAAACAATCAGTATCCAGGATTGGACCACCTTTTGTATAACTAGACACAAATATCACCTACACTCAACGGAACATGTAGAGACGCATAATACTGTATGGCTTACATACTTCACATTCACTCTCTTTATATTATGAATACCATACTTGCAAACAAAGACAAATCATTTCCAAAGAAGCACATATAGGCCTCCTACACATTCACAGATGTTTATGATAGAACTATCTTCACCCACGTCTGTTGCAATTATCATAAACTGAGGGCCCATCTGCTGAACCTGTGAGACACAACATAATCACACACATAGATCCCCATCCTATTGGCTGCACAGCAGTTTCCCCTATGGACAGAGAGTGACCAGACCCTGGGCTAAGAGCCCAACATCCCACTACAAACACCACTCACAATCAATCTCAGCACCCCATAAGCGTCTCCATTAAAGAGGGGGTAAATAAAGCGAAGTCAAATGACATGGTAGAGTACTCCCGACATCTCTAAACCCCAGCAGCTTTTCCCAATGAAAGACAGAGACGTACCCGATAGCTATTCCTCTCTCTCTGAGCCGGTTCGCTCAGGACCAGCCCCCCCCCCCCCCCCCCCCCACAAGCTTTTCACCGACCGGACAGGAGAGAACTGCTATAGCTTTTATTTCTGGCTTTTATTTCCCTGCCTCTCCATCTGCGGAGGGCTCCATTTAGTAAAGAGAAAGAGTGAGAAACTGGGAGGAGAGAGAATATTATAGTGAAAGAGAGAGAGCAAGATAGAGTGTGAGAGAGAGGGGAAGAATGAGGATGAAAGGGAGGGCACAATTGGCTCTGGAGTGCGGGTTATGCCCTAATGCTGGCAACTGATTGGCTGAGGAGGATCCAGTCACTTCTGCACTCTGTGAAGAACCGCCCTCCACCATGAAAGAGCCCCGCTGCCTAGCAACCATCTAGAGCCATAAGAGGAAGTGAACAACAGCAGTGCGCAGCGGGCAGAGGGACTTTGGAAAAGGGAGGAGGAGTAGGCTAATATTTCCTCCCAGCAAAGCAGCTTTTAAAAATAAAATTTGCCCTGTGCTTGAGCATTTTCCTGTTAGGTACAATCCACTACGTTTTGCAAACAGGTTAAAACATCCAAAGAAACTTTCTGACATTGCATGGCAAATACTATGCAATAACTAAGGACATTTCTAAAATACTTACTTCTGTACTTTGGGGTACTTCATCTCTGAGATGACATTAGTGGCTTCGGTTTGTCTTCGTTTCAGTTTTAGGGGCCACATGTTGTCCACCCAGTCCACTAAATCCACCTATAAGAGAGTTGACAGTTGGCTGGCATTCACTATCAAATTTGCTCTCGTTCATAATGAACAGATGAAATAAAAACTGCCAGCGTCATCTCACCACAGTGGGCCTCTTGATGAGGTTCTCCAGTTTGGTGTGGCTGAACTCTAGGCTGATAACATTGAAGAGTTTGTCCCTCTCTTCCTCAGGCGTCTCATAGTAGCGGACAAACTGGGCCATGCTCATCTCAGAGCCTTTCTGGGTGCTCACATCCATCACATCAACGGCACGACGGCTACCTGCAAACACCAACACAGCAGTCTTACGGTAAACCTGGGTACAACTGTACAATTTGTATGCGCTTTGTTCATAACCTTTACCAATAGGTGGAGTTGCTGAACCACAGCACACATACATTATGTACCATAATAAAAAAAAGTACACCCTGTCCTGAACACTTTCATCATCTGACATGAGCAGGGCTAGCCTACGTCGGGCAAATAAACAAAGGTATGTAGCTATCCTTGAGCTGTTCTTGTCTAATGATGTTCTGTATTATGTCATTCTGTATTTATGTTTCATGTTTTGTGTTAACCCCAGGAGGAATAGCTCCTGCTTTTGCAACAGCTAATGGGGATCCTAATAAAATACCAAATATGTGTGCACTAAGTTGAAAATGTAGGCGCTTACAAAGAAATGTAGGGGCACAATTAAAAATCTTTGAGGTAGTAAAGCTAGAATGCTACATTTGTCTGGGCACTGGTAGTCCTTAATTAAAATTCTAGGTCGCACAGAAAAATATTTAAGCGCTTATGCGAGTAAAATCGTCGCACTGAAGAACCCTGCCGAAATCTAATAAGTGGTCATTTAGCCTAAGTAAAAAGTGCCATTTAACTGATGTCAGTCTGATTAAAATATAGAATCTATATGACTAGGCCTATATCTATTTTGTCTGTAATGCAAATGTATAGAAATTGTCTTGGTACAGTGAGTCATCTCATTTTTGCATTACAGGCTTATAGAAGTTTACATCAACACCCACATACTTTTTGACATAACACCTTTTCCAGTAGCATGCTTTTCATTCATCAAGAAATGCAGGGTATTGTGGAGTACACCAGCACTGCTGACTAAGATAAGAATTGATGGAGGGAAAGGAAGCATTTAGCAACTTTTTTGCCTGCTATTTAAAAACAGATAGACTTACCAACCAAACCTTTAATCTCACTGACGGTGAACTCCGGGTCTGGCATTCTGTTTTTGTTTTTTTAAAGAATATAGTCAAGATAAGCATATTAACATCAAACCATTCCATAAAGCCCAATATTTAACCAAGGCAGAAAATGAGCATGTAATAGGATAAACATGATCAAATCAAATTGTATTTGTCACATGCTCCGAATACAACAGGTGTAGACCTTACTGTGAAATGCTTACTTACAAGCCCTTAACCAACAACGCAGTTCAAGAAAGAGTTAAGAAAATATTTACTAAATAAACTAAAGTAAAAAGTAACTGTAAGAGTCAATGTGCGGAGATCCAGGTTAGTCAAGTTATTTTGTACATGTAGATAGGGGTAAAGTGACTATGCATAGATAATAAACAGTGAGTAGCAGTAGTGTAAAAACAAATTGATTGTATTGGTCACAGGTCATCATATTTGACTCATGTCTCACCTGATTCCCAGTCCATCTTTGGCTTTGAAAATAAGAGGGGTCTGAAGTGCCTCTCTCTGAACATACTCATAAGTGAAATCTGAGAAGAAAAAAGTGTAGTCAGTGGGCCATAACTTCTGCATATATATTCAGGTAGAGCAATGTGTGATGTGTGTGTATGTCATGGATTTGTGAGGACATCCTGCACAAAAATGAATTACCCAACAGGAACTTTTCCCTTATCATGTGTGAATCCATAAAAGGGTAGAAATTGTGCATGTCCAGTCAGTTATGAGTCTGCATGGGGGACTGTGAGTGTGTGGTAATATTTTATGAATGAAACAGATGTGTACCTTTGCCATCCATCAACTGAACGAAATGTGTGTTGTATGAGTCACTAACAAGTTTCTCCTCCAGATTGAAACCCCTGACATTTGCAATTTCTTCAACGTCAGAGAAGTCCTCGTTTTCGTCATACATTGTCCGGCAGATGGAGCGCTAGAGGAATGAAAATAACTGTTATAAAAGTATATATCAATATCAATATATTAATTTATCACATCTCACTAACCGTGTTTTTAAAAATTGCATATAATGAATATGTATGCATGGCTTGGAATAAGAGCTGTCTTTTCAAATTAGAAAAGAGTAGGCCAGTCAGTGCATTGTTGTGTAGGCTCGAAATAATTCACAATAAAACAGTGGTGCACGTGCACATGGCTAGGCTAAACCTCTGAATGTGTGGTTGTAGATGGGCCTTCTGCTGCAAACACCTTTACAGATGATTAGACAATGTTCGTAAAATACATCAATCGCTGATATCATGTCCCGGATCAACATTGACATAACGTGCTAAGATAGATGCAAAACAATAACAACAACGTTGGAACTGCTGCACTTGCCACAACGTTGCGCTGAGTGGGCTTGTGAATAATGTAATGTAGCCAACTACCTAGCTATATAATTTACCAAACAAGTCAAATGTAAGTAACTACATAAAGTTGAACTTTGTCAACATTTTAACATGGCACTTCTTCTGACTAATGAGGATCACTGTAACGCTAGCTAGCTATTGATGATAGCTCAGCTAACGCGTACACAGTAGTCAAACAAGGCTAGCTATAATAGGGTAATGCTACACACCAGTTTGCGTCCAGATTCTGCACTCGCTTCCATGATCTGAGCCCTTGCCTAGTATATCCGTTTAAACCTTAATTTAAAAAAAAACAAATAATCACATTGAAAGTAATTATCACTTTACGTTTCGACACAAAACTAAGTGGGAACCATATTTGTTGTGTTCTGGATTACGTCACCGATTGAATCAAAACATTGTTGGACAACGTCATCCGTAGTGGCTGATTTCCAACACTACTTATTCATGTCAACTCAAATAGTTGTGAACGTTTATAAAAAACACTACAATTTCTTTCTGCGACCATTCCACACTGTCCGTCACAGATCTGCAATTTCATGAACGGCATGGCATACATGCGCGATATCCGCAGCGGAGACATTGAATTATTTAGACAATCTATTATAACAATGTGTTAGTTTAACTACAACGTGTGACACGCATGGCTTCGTTATAATCACCCGCTACCATTCAAATAATGTGCAATTGGCTTGGTGCGCATTCTCCAGTATATGTTTCAGATTAGCAAACTAAACTCAACCCCACATGGTGAAGGAAGTTTCTGATGAACTGCAACAGAACTGAGCAGGGACATATTCACTAGAACGATCCGGCTGCAAAACGTTTCTTAAACAGAACGAAACCGGGAGGAACCTACCTTAATTTGTCTAATATAAACTCATTTTTCTTCAATTTTCTTCTTAAAGTGGTGAACGATTTTCGTTCAAAAATCGTTGTACCTGTTTGTCCTCTGTATTGCCTTTATTTGTTTACTGAAATCCAAATTTAACAAAACATTCAAATATAACCACCGACCGTTGACTAATGTTGTGTTGCTCTAAAATGACTTAATGCACATTACTTAACGTAATCTGCGATTGAATTAGCGTATTCTTCCTGATATGCCATTTTGGAGACAGAAACGAGGAAACCGAGGTTGTATTTGACGAACGTTTTGTTAAAAAGTATGGATTTGAGCAAACAAATAAAGGGACACAACTACAGAGGTTAAACATTGGTACAGGGTAAGATTTCAACAATTTACATGTTTAGAAGTATTGACCTTGGGCGAATCGATGTAGTCGGGGCTAAATTTCACAATAAATCATCTTCTATGGTATTATGGCAGTCCGTAAACGACGTTTGTGGTGTGTGCCGCCACCTACTGGATGGGGTGAAAATGTATCACTTTAACGCAAAGTAGTAGGGAGAAGGGAAGGGTGAAACAATATTTCTTATATTCAAAAGTACCCCCCCCCCCCCCCAAAAAAAGTCAAAAAGTCAAGGATCCACACGTCCGTTTCCTCCTGAATTTGGGTGCATCAAGAAGAGTATTTCACCCCAGGCACAACCCATAGCAGGAAGACTGTCCTGGACCTTGTTGGTGAAGCTTGCAAGGAGGCTATTTATTTATTTTTTTTAAATAATATATATATATATATATTTCACCTTTATTTAACCCGGTAGGCTTCTTTTTGGGGGTTGTCTCTTCATTGTCTTAACATGTGGAGAGTGACTTAGAAAGACCATTTGTGTGTTGCAGCATTGTAGACCATCTTGATGGGAGCCATGGTCGACAGACATACCTCCTTGCCATCGGAAGAAGACAGAGTAAGATTGACAACTACTACATCATGGTGGACAAGAGGCTTGTTCCCTGCCAGGCAACTAGTGGTCTGTGTGCGTTTGATGAACTGTTCAATGCCCAATTTGTCTTTAACCTGACGTATGACAATGCTCTTGTCAACTTCTACACATTTGTGCAGACAACCATCTACAACATTGATATAGACAAAACAAGAGAGGCCCCTAGCATGATAGAGTTGAGGACAAAACTTCTTAACTAGATAAATGTAGGTTACGGTGCTTTTGCTGTCAAGCGTTGCACAGAAACAGCCAGTCATTGATATCTCATTTGAGAATTAAGCATAGTTTCTATCCCTCCACCAAGTTTAGATTGGTCGGTGCTCAAGATAATTGTAGATGGCAGTTTTCAACATACTCCGGTTTCAGAAAACATTCGGAATAGTATTCATAAGGATATTGGTAAAGTAGTTGATGCATTAATCTTAAAAGTGCCCTCTCATGTTGCTGATTCTCCAGTCCAGTCAGAAGCTCCACAAATGGGTGGCAACATTGGTGTCCCACACCATAACACTCAGTGATTGTTTTGAGAAGAATGGACAGTCTTGCTAAAGATATGTGTGCCTCCTTCATTGCCATGTTGCAAGCTAGCGGTGTTGCAAATAGTGTTGTGTCAACAGTAGTTTGTGATTTAGAAGAGCTTACTACTGGGCTGCACTCCCAAATTGAACAAGATGTTCTGTCAGTTATGCCTATGGATAACCCCTCTACATCTGCTGTAAATTATAGTTTGGGAGAACTTTGAAAACCCATTTGCCAGTTTTAACACAGAAACCAAGAGATGTTGTGAAGTCAGTAGAAGAAGTGTTGAGAGTTAGATATGACAGCAGGCAAAATAAACAAACAGGCATGTATGATCAAGTCCCAGTGAAAGATACATTTGTATTCCTACACTGGAAATATTGACGTTCATGTGTCGACAATTCTGAAATCTGTAAGTTATTGGAAAATGCACCTAGGGATAGATCTGTAGAAGACACATATGAAGACTTTTGTGTTGGAAGTTTTTTGAGACTCATCCCTTGTTCTCAAAACCTAGATGGGCTTTACAGATCCAATTGTGCTATGATGACTTTGAAGCTGCCAACCTGCTTGGATCCAAGCGTGGTGTTTACCAGATAGGCACCGTTTATTTTGTCCTCAGGAATCCCCACCAAGTTTTACTCTGCTGTGATGAATATTCAGTTATTTTCATTATTTCATTATCAAGATCTAAAGAAATATGTATTTTATGCCATTCTAGAGCCCTTGGTTAATGATGTTAAATTGGAGTGATGGTGTAAATTACTTTAAACTGATAGAGTTTATGGCACTATCTGCCAAATAACCGGAGACAATTTGGGGGTGAATGCAGTCCTTGGTTTCAGGGTCCTTCAGTGGTCATTACTTTTGCCGGTTCTGTTTGATAGAAAAGTCTAATGTTCAGACGGTTTACAGTGAGGATGACCTTTGTGTGGTAAATATCGATTTGAAATGCATTTGAATCCGTTGCAGTCAGACCCACAGCTCCCGTCTGTGAATGGTGTAAAGAAATTCTAAACTGAACAGTTTGCAGCACTTACATGTTTGTAGTCATTGTTCTGTGGACATAATGCATGACATTCTAGTAAGGGTTGCTCAGTTTGAGTTAAAATTGTTGTTTGAATATGTCTCTGAAGATTTTCTTTAGAAACGTGCACTTCTCTCTAGAATCTACTCATTTGACTATGGGTAATTGGAACGCAAAAACCATCCAACTAAAGTCAACCTAGAGAACAGTGGAACTGGCATAGCACTTAATTAGTTTCAAACTGTCTTGTGAGAAACGTTCCCTTGATTTTGGGGGATGTTTTTCCACCAGAAAATGAGAACTGTAATTTGCTGCTCATCTTACTGCAATAATCCGTTTTTTTTCTTAGCCAGGGCATGACTGTATCTGAAGCATTTGATAACTGAACATCACACACTTTTCAAACAGTTGTTCCTACATAACTTAATACCCACACATCACTTTATAAAAACACCCAGCATGCATAAGACAAATCAGTCCTTTATTACATATGAGGTTTGAGGCAAAGCACAAACTCTTTAGAACACCCTCAAAAACTTCAAGAACATTACTAAGTCCCTTACCAAAAACACCAATTTCGTATAGGTCATCACTGGGAGACATCACCATTGCGACATACGGAGTATGGACCGATGAAAGCGTTTTCCCTGAGTGATGTTACTGCTGGTGAGGAGTTTGCAGCGTCAGTTCAGGTCACTATGCAGAAAGCCATTTACTCTGCCAGCTGGGTTAAGATGGATGGCATGGAGTACAGAGAGGGACTGTTAGTTTGCATTAAGATGGAGCATGAAATGCCAGTCTTGTGTAAAAATAACTCAGATCATTGTTGTTAACAATATTGTATACTTATTGCTGGACAAGTTCCATGCTGATAATTTAATTGAACATAACCATGCATTCCCTGTGTTTGACGGTGTTGATGACAAAATTGTCAAAGTTGATGTATAAGCCTTTTGTCTTCAAAGTGCTGATGAGCGCATTTATGTTCCTTTGTTTGACATGATTGAGTAATAGTCAGATTATTGGCAAATTTGTCAAGAAAATAGCATACCTAGTCTTAGGAGAACTTCCTCGTGTTAAATAGCAACTCTGCAAATACTCTTGCTCTCAAATAGTACATGTACTGATGCGCTTGTGATGCACTGATTTCATTCTGATGTGCCTGTGATGCATTGTTTTCACTGTGATGCGCCTGTGATGCACTGTTTTCACTGTGATGCGCCTGTGATGCATTGTTTTCACTGTGATGCACCGATTTCTTTTTTATGTGCCTGTGATGCACTGATTATATTCTGATCCACCCTCTCTTTGTGGCCTAAATAAATGATACAAAGCAGAGTCACTACTCTTGTAACAAATCCTTTATTGCTCCTGTTTAACTCACCTACAACTTGCAGGCTTGAGTTATGAGTGGGTGAGAACCAGACAAAAATATATATATTTCCTAGTGTGAATATTTAGCACTTCCTGGTGTTAATTCAGCTACAGGATGCATTCTCTAGAGTTGATCCTCAACACTGCTTAATGTTGCTGCTTAATACTGAGGGTGGGTCACACCGATGGGTCATTTGAACAACACCTGAAGTGTTGTATCTTAACACTCAAGGGTGTTTCAATACTAACACTACAAAACGTGTTAACACTGAGTGGACCTATATAAACACTGGACAAATGTTAAAATGAACACGCATGGTGTTAAATAAACACTTTCAAATTTGCTGTGAAGGCGAGGTCAGTACAGGTGCATCAAAGCTGGGACCGAGAGACTGAAACAGCAATCTCAAGGCCATCAGACTGTTAAATAGTCATCACTAGCCGGCTACCACCCGGTTACCCAACCCTGCACCTTAGAGGCTGCTGCCCTATATACATAGACATGGAATCACTGGTTACTTAAATAATGGAACACTAGTCACTTTAATTTTTATTTATTTATTTTATTTTACCTTTATTTAACCAGGTAGGCAAGTTGAGAACAAGTTCTCATTTACAATTGCGACCTGGCCAAGATAAAGCAAAGCAGTTCGACAGATACAACAACACAGAGTTACACATGGAGTAAAACAAACATACAGTCAATAATAAAGTATAAACAAGTCTATATACAATGTGAGCAAATGAGGTGAGAAGGGAGGTAAAGGCAAAAAAAGGCCTTGGTGGCAAGGTAAATACAATATAGCAAGTAAAACACTGGAATGGTAGTTTTGCAATGGAAGAATGTGCAAAGTAGAAATAAAAATAATGGGGTGCAAAGGAGCAAAATAAATAAATAAATGAAATACAGTTGGGAAAGAGGTAGTTGATAGGGCTAAATTATATGTGGGCTATGTACAGGTGCAGTAATCTGTGAGCTGCTCTGACAGTTGGTGCTTAAAGCTAGTGAGGGAGATAAGTGTTTCCAGTTTCAGAGATTTTTGTAGTTCGTTCCAGTCATTGGCAGCAGAGAACTGGAAAGAGAGACGGCCAAAGAAAGAATTGGTTTTGGGGGTGACTAGAGAGATATACCTGCTGGAGCGTGTGCTACAGGTGGGAGATGCTATGGTGACCAGCGAGCTGAGATAAGGGGGGACTTTACCTAGCAGGGTCTTGTAGATGACATGGAGCCAGTGGGTTTGGCGACGAGTATGAAGCGAGGGCCAGCCAACGAGAGCGTACAGGTCGCAATGGTGGGTAGTATATGGGGCTTTGGTGACAAAACGGATTGCACTGTGATAGACTGCATCCAGTTTGTTGAGTAGGGTATTGGAGGCTATTTTGTAAATTACATCGCCAAAGTCGAGGATTGGTAGGATGGTCAGTTTTACAAGGGTATGTTTGGCAGCATGAGTGAAGGATGCTTTGTTGCGAAATAGGAAGCCAATTCTAGATTTAACTTTGGATTGGAGATGTTTGATATGGGTCTGGAAGGAGAGTTTACAGTCTAACCAGACACCTAAGTATTTGTAGTTGTCCACGTATTCTAAGTCAGAGCCGTCCAGAGTAGTGATGTTGGACAGGCGGGTAGGTGCAGGTAGTGATCGGTTGAAGAGCATGCATTTAGTTTTACTTGTATTTAAGAGCAGTTGGAGGCCACGGAAGGAGAGTTGTATGGCATTGAAGCTTGCCTGGAGGGTTGTTAACACAGTGTCCAAAGAAGGGCCGGAAGTATACAGAATGGTGTCGTCTGCGTAGAGGTGGATCAGAGACTCACCAGCAGCAAGAGCGACCTCATTGATGTATACAGAGAAGAGAGTCGGTCCAAGAATTGAACCCTGTGGCACCCCCATAGAGACTGCCAGAGGTCCGGACAACAGACCCTCAGATTTGACACACTGAACTCTATCAGAGAAGTAGTTGGTGAACCAGGCGAGGCAATCATTTGAGAAACCAAGGCTGTTGAGTCTGCCGATGAGGATGTGGTGATTGACAGAGTCGAAAGCCTTGGCCAGATCAATGAATACGGCTGCACAGTAATGTTTCTTATCGATGGCGGTTAAGATATCGTTTAGGACCTTGAGCGTGGCTGAGGTGCACCCATGACCAGCTCTGAAACCAGATTGCATAGCAGAGAAGGTATGGTGAGATTCAAAATGGTCGGTAATCTGTTTGTTGACTTGGCTTTCGAAGACCTTAGAAAGGCATGGTAGGATAGATATAGGTCTGTAGCAGTTTGGGTCAAGAGTGTCCCCCCCTTTGAAGAGGGGGATGACCGCAGCTGCTTTCCAATCTTTGGGAATCTCAGACGACACGAAAGAGAGGTTGAACAGGCTAGTAATAGGGGTGGCAACAATTTCGGCAGATAATTTTAGAAAGAAAGGGTCCAGATTGTCTAGCCCGGCTGATTTGTAGGGGTCCAGATTTTGCAGCTCTTTCAGAACATCAGCTGAATGGATTTGGGAGAAGGAGAAATGGGGAAGGCTTGGGCGAGTTGCTGTTGGGGGTGCAGTGCTGTTGACAGGGGTAGGAGTAGCCAGGTGGAAAGCATGGCCAGCAGTAGAAAAATGCTTATTGAAATTTTCAATTATGGTGGATTTATCAGTGGTGACAGTGTTTCCTATCTTCAGTGCAGTGGGCAGCTGGGAGGAGGTGTTCTTATTCTCCATGGACTTTACAGTGTCCCAGAACTTTTTTGAGTTAGTGTTGCAAGAAGCAAATTTCTGCTTGAAAAAGCTAGCCTTGGCTTTTCTAACTGCCTGTGTATAATGGTTTCTAGCTTCCCTGAACAGCTGCATATCACGGGGGCTGTTCGATGCTAATGCAGAACGCCATAGGACGTTTTTGTGTTGATTAAGGGCAGTCAGGTCTGGGGAGAACCAAGGGCTATATCTGTTCCTGGTTCTAAATTTCTTGAATGGGGCATGTTTATTTAAGATGGTTAGGAAGGCATTTAAAAAAAATATCCAGGCATCCTCTACTGACGGGATGAGGTCAATATCCTTCCAGGATACCAGGATCCTGGATCCTGGATTCCAGGATAATAATGTTTACATACTGCTTTACTCATCTCATATGTATATACTGTATTCTATTCTACTGTATTTTAGTCAATGCCACTCCGACATTGCTCGTCTTAATATTTATATAATTCTTAATTCCATTATTTTACTTTTAGATTTCTGTGTATTGATGTGAATTATTAGATATTACTGCACTGTTGCAGCTAGGAACACAAACACTTCGCTACACCCGCAGTAACGTCTGATAAATATGTGTATGTGACCAATAACATTTGACATGAATTGAAGAGGGTATTCCATAAGTGCAGACAATGGATATCAAAGATCTGGAAAGATCCTGTATGGAGGAGTAGTCTAAGATTGCTCCTAATGTGTTCTCCAATGTCATAAAACACTTTCTACAGAAGGGTTTGGTTTGGAACTGGGCATATCTTATATTACCCAAGTCAAGTGCACTGGGTGTGTGACTTTGTAATAGGCCATATATGATATTGATGTTAACATTATTTTGGGACGGGCACATATACTCTCACTGCACTTTGGGGATGTGTTATGCACTATATACACTTTATGTAGTTGCATGACTGATATGTGGTGTGTACATCAATATGAAACATATAATTAAATAATTAGACATAATTCAAGTTTAATTTTGGAATTGGTCTCGATGTAATCAAGATTTCACTTCAAACTATTGCACACACAAAGCTCTTACATTATCTTGAATAAAAGCATAAACATCAAACTGGTTTCATTCGGTGAAGGGAAGTGTGAGCTGAGACGGTGACAGTAGTTTTAAGTTTAATCAACATCTTTAATCATCCAGTTCAATTGCAACAGTGGACACATTTAATTAGAACACCTCAAAGTACACTATAATTGTCACGTCTGTCGTTTGAATGAGGAGACCAAGGTGCAGCGTGGTAGGCAAACATCTTACTTTTATTAAACGACACCAAAAAAAAAACGAACGTAAAGCTATATGCAGTGCAGAAAGCAACTACACACAAACAAGATCCCACAAACTAAGGTGGGAAAAAGGCTGCCTGAGTATGATCCCCAATCAGAGACAATGATAGACAGCTGCCTCTGATTGGGAACCATACCAGGCCACCATAGAAAATACAACAGATTGCCCACCCTAGTCACACCCTGACCCAAGTCAAATAGAGAATAAAAAGGCTCTCTAAGGTTAGGGCGTTACAATAATAGGACAAAACAAGTATTTCCCCCATTTTAGAGCTGGCATAATATGGGCATGTTATGCTTTGCAATGTTGACGTCAATGGACTATTTATCTACTAGTAGCACACACCACAAAACATATGTAAACTGACATAAAATAGACATTATGATCTACTAGTCAACACCTCAAAGTTCACTGTAATATAGAATAACCAATTATTTTACCCCATGTTTTAAGCTGGCATAATATGGCCATCGTATGGTATGCAACGGTCATCACACTGGATTAATGAACTACTTGTGGCACACGTTTAAAAAAAATTATACCAGCCATTTTGAAAGTGTTTTTTTTATTACATTGGGGTCATCAAAGTTCACTGTAATATAACAACTTAAACAAATTATAAAGAATGTTGGGGACCAAGTAAATGTAGTTATTTAACCATTTTTATTTATTTTACACTTTTTTAATGACATACAAAGATAAAAATATCAAGCACACTTAGATATTGCTGTGTGTGTGTGTGTGTGTGTGTGTGTGTGTGTGTGTGTGTGTGTGTGTGTATGTCTATAGTGTTTATCATGACTTATGACTATGGGTGTGTTCTTAAATTCTATCTGGAGTGCCAGAGAACGCTCAGAGTGCGCTCAGGGTGTTCGTAAATTCAGAACATTGTCTGATTGTCCTTTGGTAAATTCAGAGTGTTTCGCACTCGGAGCATTCAGAGTGCATACTGGACACTCTAGCCGAGGAGTAGGGTTGATCCGAGCGTTCTAACCTCATAATGGCAGTCAAGCAACCAAGCTAACAGGCTAATATTGGCTAGCTTGCTGACTACTTCCAATCGCAAATGAGAGAACAGTAGAAAGTCTAAAAAGTACAGTGCCTTGCGAAAGTATTCGGCCCCCTTGAACTTTGCGACCTTTTGCCACATTTCAGGCTTCAAACATAAAGATATAAAACTGTATTTTTTTGTGAAGAATCAACAACAAGTGGGACACAATCATGAAGTGGAACGACATTGTTTGGATTTTTCAAACTTTTTTAACAAATCAAAAACTGAAAAATTGGGCGTGCAAAATTATTCAGCCCCCTTAAGTTAATACTTTGTAGCGCCACCTTTTGCTGCGATTACAGCTGTAAGTCGCTTGGGGTATGTCTATCAGTTTTGCACATCGAGAGACTGACATTTTTTCCCATTCCTCCTTGCAAAACAGCTCGAGCTCAGTGAGGTTGGATGGAGAGACTGTGAACAGCAGTTTTCAGTTCTTTCCACAGATTCTCGATTGGATTCAGGTCTGGACTTTGACTTGGCCATTCTAACACCTGGATATGTTTATTTTTGAACCATTCCATTGTAGATTTTGCTTTATGTTTTGGATCATTGTCTTGTTGGAAGACAAATCTCCGTCCCAGTCTCAGGTCTTTTGCAGACTCCATCAGGTTTTCTTCCAGAATGGTCCTGTATTTGGCTCCATCCATCTTCCCATCAATTTTAACCATATTCCCTGTCCCTGCTGAAGAAAAGCAGGCCCAAACCATGATGCTGCCACCACCATGTTTGACAGTGGGGATGGTGTGTTCAGGGTGATGAGCTGTGTTGCTTTTACGCCAAACATAACGTTTTGCATTGTTGCCAAAAAGTTCAATTTTGGTTTCATCTGACAAGAGCACCTTCTTCCACATGTTTGGTGTGTTTCCCAGGTGGCTTGTGGCAAACTTTAAACAACACTTTTTATGGATATCTTTAAGAAATGGCTTTCTTCTTGCCACTCTTCCATAAAGGCCAGATTTGTGCAATATACCACTGATTGTTGTCCTATGGACAGAGTCTCCCACCTCAGCTGTAGATCTCTGCAGTTCATCCAGAGTGATCATGGGCCTCTTGGCTGCATCTCTGATCAGTCTTCTCCTTGTATGAGCTGAAAGTTTAGAGGGACGGCCAGGTCTTGGTAGATTTGCAGTGGTCTGATACTCCTTCCATTTCAATATTATCGCTTGCACAGTGCTCCTTGGGATGTTTAAAGCTTGGGAAATCTTTTTGTATCCAAATCCGGCTTTAAACTTCTTCACAACAGTATCTCGGACCTGCTTGGTGTGTTCCTTGTTCTTCATGATGCTCTCTGCGCTTTTAACGGACCTCTGAGACTATCACAGTGCAGGTGCATTTATACGGAGACTTGATTACACACAGGTGGATTGTATTTATCATCATTAGTCATTTAGGTCAACATTGGATCATTCAGAGATCCTCACTGAACTTCTGGAGAGAGTTTTCTGCACTGAAAGTAAAGGGGCTGAATAATTTTGCACGCCCAATTTTTCAGTTTTTGATTTGTTAAAAAAGTTTGAAATATCCAATAAATGTCGTTCCACTTCATGATTGTGTCCCACTTGTTGTTGATTCTTCACAAAAAAATACAGTTTTATATCTTTATGTTTGAAGCCTGAAATGTGGCAAAAGGTCGCAAAGTTCAAGGGGGCCGAATACTTTCGCAAGGCACTGTATATTTGACCTCTGAGCTTCCCTATCAAATAAAACAATATTAAATCAGAGAACCTAAAAAAATAACAACTATGGTGAATCACTAAAACAATACATAAATACACTACGGAAAAAGAAGGAGCATCATGTCAGAAATCAGCTTAATGTAATTGAAGAATCTATAGACTTTTAAAAATTATTATGATTATTATTTCACCTTTTCTTAACCAGGTAGGCCAGTTGAGAACAAGTTCTCATTTACAACTGCTACCTGGCGAAGATAAAGCAAAACAGTGCGACAAAAACAACAACACAGAGTTACACAAACAAACGTACAGTCAATAACACAATAGAATAATCTATGTACAGTGTGTGCAAATGTAGAAGATTAGGGAGGTAAGGCAATAAATAGGCCCTAGAGGCGAAATAATTACAATTTAGCATTAACACTGGAATGATAGATGTGCAGATGATGATGTGCACGTAGAGATACTGTGGTGCAAAAGAGCAAAAAGATAAATAACATATGGGGATGAGGTAGTTGGATGTGCTATTTACAGATTGGCTATGTACAGGTACAGTGATCGGTAAGCTGCTCTGACAGCTGATGCTTAAAATTAGAGAGGGAGATATGTCTCCAGCTTCAGTGATTTTTGCAGTTCGTTCCAATCATTGGCAGCAGAGAACTGGAAGGAAAGGTGGCCAAAGGGGCTGTTGGCTTTGGGGGTGACCAGTGAAATATACCTGCTGGAGCGCGTGCTACGGGTGGGTGTTGCTATGGTGACCAGTGAACTGAGATAAGGCGGGGCTTTACCTAGCAAAGACTTATAGATGACCTGGAGCCTGTGGGTTTGGCGACGACTATGTAGCGAGGGCCAGCCAACGAGAGCATACAGGTCGCAGTGGTGGGTAGTATATGGGGCTTTGGTGACAAAACGGATGACACTGTGATAGACTACATCCAGTTTGCTGAGTAGAGTGTTGGAGGCTATTTTGTAAATGACATCGCCAAAGTCAAGGATCAGTAGGATAGTTTGTTTCATGACGGTATGTTTGGCAGCATGAGTGAAGGAGGCTTTGTTGCGAAATAGGAAGTAAATTCTATATTTAATTTTGGATTGCAGATGCTTAATGTGAGTCTGGAAGGAGAGTTTACAGTCTAACCAGACACCTAGGTATTTGTAGTTGTCCACATATTCTAAGTCAGAACCGTCCAGAGTAGTGATGCTAGTCGGGCGGGTGGGTGCGGGCAGCATTTAGTTTTACTAGCATTTAAAAGCAGAAGACTCTAACCACTTTGGGAAAATTGGAACACACTAAACAAACAACACGAAGAGTTATCTAAACCCCTTCTCCAATCTTTTCGGCTCTTTAACAAAAAACAAACTGCGAAAACTTTACAAATCTTAGAAGCAGCTATTAAAGACTACCAGAACACACTGGATTCTCCAATTACATTGAATGAACTACAGGACAAATTACAAACCTTACAATCCAAAAAGGACTGTGGTGTTGATGGTCTCCTAAATAAAATGACAAAATATACATACCACAAATTCCAATTGGATACTTAAAGTTTTTAACATCATCCTCAACTCTGACATCTTCCCTAATATTTGGAACCAAGGACTGATCACTTTTGTGGATTGGGGTTGAGGCAAATTTGACACCAATAACTTCCGTAGGATATGCGTCAACAGCAACCTTGGGAAAATCTTCTGCATTATCATTAACAGCAGACGTGTACATTTCCTCAGTGCTGTACTGAGCAAATGTCAAATTGGATTTTTACCAAATTACCGTACAACAGACCACATATTCACACTGCACACCCTAATTGACAAACAAACAAAACAAAGGCAAACTCTTCTCATGCTTTGTTGAGTTCAAAAAAGCTTTTGACTCAATTTGGCATGAGGGTCTGCTATTCAAATTGGGGGAAAGTGGTGTTGGGGAAAAACGTATGACATTATGAAATCCATGTACACAAACAACAAGTGTGAGGTTAAAATTGGCAAAAAACACACAGATGTCTTTCACAGGGCCGTGGGGTGAGACAGGGCTACAGCTTAAGCACCACTCTCTTCAACATATACACTACCGGTCAAAAGGTTTAGAACACCTACTCATTCAAGGTTTTTCTTTGTTTTTAAAACATTCTACATTGTAGAATAATAGTGAAGACATCAAAACTATTAAATAACAGATATGGAATCATGTAGTAACCAAAAAAGTGTTAAGCAAATCAAAATATATTTTACATTTGAGATTCTACAAATAGCCACCCTTTGCCTTGATGACAGCTTTGTACACTCGTGGCATTCTCTCAACCAGCTTCATGAGGTAGTCACCTGGAATGCATTTCAATTAACAGGTGTGCCTTCTTAAAAGTTAACTTGTGG
Source organism: Oncorhynchus mykiss (assembly GCF_013265735.2). Classification (NCBI taxonomy): domain Eukaryota; kingdom Metazoa; phylum Chordata; class Actinopteri; order Salmoniformes; family Salmonidae; genus Oncorhynchus; species Oncorhynchus mykiss. The sequence continues at coordinate 37,026,564 of NC_048569.1, forward strand.
AATTTATTTCCTCCTTAATGTGTTTGAGCCAATCAGTTGTGTTGTGACAAGGTAGAGGGATATACAGAAGATAGCGTGTCTTTGTGAGATGCAGTGTGGGTGAATTGATATCTCTGCATGTGTATTTCCCACCATACAGCATGGAGTAGGAGGTGTTATGGTGTGGGGGTGCTTTGCTGGTGACACTGTCTGTGATTTATTTAGAATTCAAGGCACACTTAACCAGCATGGCTACCACAGCATTCTGCAGCAATACGACATCCCATCTTGTTTGGGCTTAGTGGGACTATCATTTGTTTTTCAACAGGCCAATAACCCAACACACCTCCAGACTGTGTAAGGGCTATTTTACCAAGAAGGAGAGTGATAGAGTGCTGCATCAGATGACCTGGTCTCAACAATCCCCCGACCTCAACCAAATTGAGATGGTTTGTATGAGTCGGACCGCAGAGTGAAGGAAAAACAGCCAACAAGTTCTCAGCATATGTGGGAAGTCTTTCTGTTGGAAAAGCATTCCATGTGAAGCTGATTGAGAGAATGCTGAGAGTGTGCAAAGCTGTCATCAAGGCAAGGGGTGGCTTTTTGAAGAATCTAAAATCTAAAATATACAGTAACTGTTAAATTCTACAACCACCTAAAAGGAAGTGATTCCCAAACATTCCATAACAAGCCATCACTTACAGAGAGATGAACCTGGAGAAGAGTCCCCTAAACAAGCTGGTCCTGGGTCTCTGTTCACAAACATAAACAGACCCCACAGAGCCCCTGGACAGAAACACAGTTAGACCCAACCAAATCATGAGAAACAAAAAGATTATTACTTGACACATTGGAAAGAATTAACAAAGAAACAGAGCAAACTAGAATGCTATTTGGCCCTAAACAGAGAGTACACAGTGGCAGAATACATGACCACTGTAACTGACCCAAAATCAAGGAAATCTTTGGCTATGTACAGACTCAGTGAGCATAGCCTTGCTATTGAAAAAGATTGCCGTAGGCAGACGTGGCTCTCAAGAGAAGACAGGCTATGTGCACACTGCCCACAAAACGAGGTGGAAACTGAGCTGCACTTCCTAACCTCCTACCAAATGTATGACCATATTAGAGACACACATTTCCTTCAGATTACACAGACCCACAAAGAATTCGAAAAAAATAAATAAAATTTTGATAAACTACCATAGCTATTGGGTGAAATACGACAGTGTACCATCACAGCAGCAAGATTTGTGACCTGTTGCCACAATTAAACGGCAACCAGTGAATAACAAACACCATTGTAAATACAACCCATATTTATGTTGATTTATTTTCCATTTTTACTTTAACTATTTGTACAATTTCAATTTGAATTCAATTGAATTGAACACCTCACTTTGACCATTTACTCTCCCTAGCAGAACTGGCTAGACTGTTTTCATGTTTCCTAGAGTATTGGTAACTGTGCTAAAACCGGCGTTGACCGTTCTTAAATGCATCAGTATTCTGTGCTCTGGCACACTCTAGACGCGAGTGCTCTAAAATCGGAATAGATAGCCAGAGCGAATTTACGAACGCACCCTATAACTAAACACATGTTGCTTTCACAATTTAACTTGCTTCTACACCTGCATTGCTTGCTGTTTGGGGTTTTAGGCTGGGTTTCTGTACAGCACTTTGAGATATCAGCTGATGTACGAAGGGCTATATAAATACATTTGATTTGAACATTGGCGGAACAGCACCCCAGGGAGGCTACTGCAATCTCACTCTACCCGTGACGTTAAAGTAAAAACATGAAAAAAAGCGTGCTATTTAAAACAAATACGAGTTGGTATCATTTTTATTTGGGAAGATTGAGTAAGCGTGTGTCACTGTTTGCTTGGAATGATTTGTAGCTATCGTCTCAATCTTTGCATGAGAGTGCATCCGAAAACGCGATACCGTAAAGTGTTTGCGCACTCAAATTCAGGAGGACACAGATTGATGGATTGACTGCGTTTTGCAAGTCTCGGCTCAATTGGCCGCATTGTCTCAGTGCATATCTCATATACCCAAGTGTTGCATGAGTCGGGAAAAACTTTTGTCTTGATCAAATTACAATAAAACCGATAGACTTCACTCTTTTCTTTCGATCTATCATTCGGGTCATTCGACGTGCGTCTACCACTTCTGACATGTTCTCTCTAAACCACGAAGACCCCTTCGAGACGCCAGAGAAAACACCTCCTGGGTGATCATCTTCAAAATCTTCCTTCATCATGGGGTCAAGTAAGCTTGGTGACATTTTGCACAAGTGGCCCTACATGAAAAACAATGACCGTAATCTAATCATTGTACGAACTAGAAAGAGGTTTGTGGTGAATTAGGTAACTACCTTGTTTGTATGATCAACTATAGCAATAACTCACTTATTTTACATAGGCAGACTTGTTCCAAGTTTATTTATCTTTACCGCAATGGTTTATGGGTAATCCAGCTCAATCGAAACGGCGGTGCGGAAGAAGTGGACGTTAAAGGTAAACAGGAATACTAGCGAGAATCGATAGAATGGACCTCAACCGATAATTTTTCTACATCGATGTCCGTGGACACCGAGGATGTTACTATCCAGGCTAGCTAATGCCAATTGTTGAACAGCCACATAGGCTACGAGTCAAACAACAATCAGCCCGTTCAGTCTATTCAATTTCAGCAGTGCAATGAGTCTGAACGAACATTCATTACAAGCACTGTCGTGGAGGAAGCTTTACTTGAGTCGAGCAAAACTGAAGGCTTCCAGTCGAACGTCTGCTCTACTGTCTGGGTTCGCTATGGTAAGGAATAAACTGGCCCAAAGTCAGATGCATAGCAGCAGAGGCAATTAATTTGATATGCATAGCATGAGGACCAGCATCATCCAAAACCAGAAACGTTATGTATTAATCATGTATGGATTTCTTGCACTCCCTAGTTTAAAAAAAAAAAGAGTTCTGCTTCATTTTGGAAGGTCATGTTCCAGACAGCCTGTCTTGTATGCTTATTCCACAATGTTCTTCCCCCCTTCTCTCAGGTAGCAATGGTGGAGGTTCAGTTGGACACAAGCTATCCATACCCACCTGGTCTCCTCATTGCCTTCAGTGCCTGCACCACAGTGTTGGTGGCTGTTCACCTCTTTGCCCTGATGGTTAGTACCTGCATCCTGCCTAACATTGAGGCAGTCAGTAATGTTCACAACCTCAACTCGGTGAAGGAGTCTCCACATGAGAGAATGCACCACCACATAGAGCTGGCCTGGGCCTTCTCGACAGTCATTGGCACCCTGCTCTTCCTGGCTGAGGTGGTGCTCCTCTGCTGGGTCAAATTTTTACCCATTAGGCCTAAGAACCACAACCCCAACAATGGGACCATATCTGCAGGTGTGGCTGCTGCCATCACCTCCACCTCCATCATGGTGCCTTTTGGCCTGATATTTATAGTCTTCGCTGTACATTTCTACCGTTCCCTTGTCAGCCACAAGACAGACAGGCAGTTCCAGGAGCTGGAGGAGTTATCCAACCTGACCAGGCTGCAGAATGAGCTGGACGGTAGAGGAGAGTCCCACTTGCAATCCCCCAGCTCTCATTTCCCATAAAGACTGACCTCTCGTTGATAATGTCTATTTCAAGCCAATCCTTTGTTGCCAATAGTTATACATTTCTATTAAAACGCTACATAATCTGCTCATAATTTCAAAACATTTGAGATGTTACTCACCATTTCCAAATATTCACATTTCTAGAGATTTTTAAAAATTATTTTTCAAAGAATGATTCCAGACAGTGTTACTTTTTAACTGTGAAACTATACCAGTTAACACAGTCTTAAAGATGCACTCTAACCAATCGCAGCGCTCCAATGGATAGCACCTGTCAGCAATTCCAACACCACGGATAAGCTCATATTTGAAACACATGAAAGCCATTACAAAAACAGAATTTCTATCCAAAAACAAATAGTTTTAAATTACTTTACAATTGAAAAGTACGCAGGTACTTGCTACTGTGATTCCTGAAATGCAGAGCCTGTTTAATTATTTTTCTAATTCAAAATTATACTTTAGTTACATTGTTTGCTAACTCAGCTGCTTAACTAGCTCTGTCTTATTGACCACCCAATATTGCAGTTAATAGCTTTTTTTTTTTATATAAAAAAAAAGTTAAATTAGCCATGCTAGAATACAACTCTCATCTGCTGTCGACATCAGGATACGATTTAAGAGCACTAGTTAGCTCCAAAAGTGGTTAGTAACTTTGGCTGCATGCTGACGGTGCATTCAGAGCCGTCCAGTGGCTAGCCACACTACAACCTTCATTTTACCAGGTTCCCATGAAGCAATTGCAATGACAGTCAACCACAACATACCCGAGAGTCTCCTGACTTGCACGGGGTAGTCTGTGTTTAATTTCATTGTGTATTAAAAACACAGTTTGTCATTGTGAGGGGATTATGCCAGTGGTTCGAAGGGGGAATTGGGCTTCCTGGGAAAACGTGGTGCAAGGTTGCAACAGTAACCAAGGGGGCCGGGGGCTTAACAAAGGGTCATTTGGATTCGTAACATACCACACAAATTGCTCAATCTTATGAAATCATACAAATTGCTATATTTGTAACATATCACACAAAATGGATGACATAGCACACAATTGGATGAAGTCGTACACAAAAAACGGGTAGCACTTTTGTCTCGTGACCAGCACTTTCAAAACTACTGGCTGAAGTTATACAAATGTTTGAGAATGCATCTTTCACTGGCATTTGGAGCATTTAGGCCAGTTTTTTTTTTTTTTTTACCTTACAGGTACTGGAGGGGGCTAAAGAGGCCTCTCATTAAAAGGATAGTTCACCCAAATTACAAAAGGACGCTGTTTTCCTTACCCTCTAAGCAGCCCAAGGACAAGGTATGAAAACAATCTATGCTTTGGTGTCCCTGGCACTGTTTCCACATGTTAACTTTTTAGCATTTGTGGCACAAATCACATTGATGGGTCGATATTAGCAATTTTCGCGCATCGTGTCCAAATCATAAGAAAGTATCTAAAATTGGTAGTAAAGCTCAAAAGTCACTTAGAAGTTTTGAACATGATGTGCAAAAAATGACTTGAATGGGATTTGTGCCTCAAATGCTAAAACGTTAGCTTGTGGAAACAGTCCCAGGGAAATTAAACCAAAGACTGGATTGCTGTCATACCTTGTCCATAGACTGCTTAAAGGGTAAGGAAACCAATATGTCATTCTGTAATTTGGGTAAACTATCCCTTTAACTACTATATTGTGACACGGTGGCTTGCCTCATTGTATTCTATGAGCACCAATGAATGGGCTCGTACCTCTGCCCAGGCGTTGCTGATGCATGCCAGATCTTACAATGCCTGGATAGGTATTTTAAGTACCAGCTAACCACATGTTATAACAATCTGGTGTCCGAAGGCGCAGTCGACGATGGGGCACTCAACCATTGGTTGATGCATGCAACGTCTGACCAGCAGAACGCGACCATTGTCTTACTTCTGTCAGTTCTGTATTCAACCTAAGGTTCAGGTTTCAATTCATGTTTGAGAGATTAAATGTAATCAGCCTGTTTAAGTTATTTTTAGTCTAATCGGTTGGCCAAATGTTACTGCATAAACTCTACAAAAAGTGTTTTCATAGTTGTAACCTGTGGTATTGAAATAGCATTTTGTACCATTATTATTTGGTCGGAAAATATGAATTTGTGACTAGAAAAGTGTCAAGTTATTTTCACTGCTGCTTAAACCGTGAATACAGAGATTAACTGCACATATTCTTTCTAAACACAATTGGCTTTGTAAAAGTGTTATCTGTTGCTTTCATTTTCTGTTCAAAGTGCACCCTTTGTGACTTGTTTGTTTGTACACTGAGTGGGTTGGTCTTGGCAAATGTAACTGTTTACTTTTAGTTTTGCTTCTAGGAATGTGTTTGTAATACCTCGAGTTGCCACTGGGGAATGATATCCAGATGGCACCATGATCTCATTACAAGTCAAATCATGTTCAGTGGTCCCGTTTCATAGAAGTAAAATTACTCAAATCTTCCTCATGATGATGTGCTCTCTTTTATTTGTTACATGATGGCATTTAACAGCATGGTAAGTGAGCATGGTGTCCAGAGATCAGCAGAGATGGAGCACTTTTAGGGTGTTCTGATGTTCTTCTTTGGCTTGTCCTATTCACTGTGGTATGTTGATTGTGTTTCCATTAAAACTGATCTCACATCCAACAGATGTACCTTTAAATAGAGAAAAGGGGGAGACCTCACCATACAGTGAATTGATATTCACATAAGCAGGTAAAGTGGCTTGGCTCAACACTTGCAACACCCGGTAAAGACAAACCTCTTAAAACACTTCAAAAGACAACGTATGTACCTTAGGAATTGGGTATATTGTTGGTGTTGGTGCCTCATCTCTTCCAAAGTCAGAGACTGTTCCACATTTGGCCACTCCATCCACCCAGAAGCCCTCATAAAGCTGACCTTTGTCCAGGTAAAAGAACTTTCCATGCCCATTCTTCTTCCCATACTTCCAGTTGCCTTCATACCTGTTTTCATTTGCTTCAAAACAAATGAGAGAAGTCGCAACCTGACATACTGTATATAGTCTACGGCTAAATCCATTCAAACCCACACAGAATTAATTAAAACCAAATTACAACTTTTTTTTCACAAAAAAACCCATTGTATTATCGAATCACTGTTGGCACAGTAGTAAGACTTGTGTGCAATATTGATGTCTTAGTGTTTCATTGAATTACATCCATATTGTCAAAGTACACTAATGAAGATGCAATAAAATGTAGTCTACAATTACTTCATCTTTCTCACCCATCCACTGCACACTCTGGAAATCAACTTTTTTTTTTGTCTTCCACACACCCCTGACAACAGTCATTACTTTTTTTTTTTTTTAAATGGTTATTTTTTTCAAATGTAACCTTTTTAACTACGCAAGTCAGAACATTATCTTATTTACAATGACGGCCTACCGGGGAACAGTGGGTTAACTGCCTTGTTCAGGGGCAGAACGACAGATTTCTTGTCAGCTCGAGGATTCAATCCGGCAACCTTTCGGTTACTGGCCCAACGCTCTAACAACTAGACTACCTGCCGCCCCAGTCATGAGATAGTCTTAAATGTAAAATAATGTGCCCTTACCGAGACGAAGCATGCCCTGTCCGTGATGTTTGTTTTTCAGCCATTCTCCCTCATATATGTCCCCATTGTCATAATACATCCTGCCCCAGCCACTCCTCTGATCCTCACTCCATTCTCCCTCATAGCAGGCAGTGTCACTGTAGAAGTAGGTCCCAAACCCCTAAGGTAGATGAGAAGACATAGAAACCTGCCCTTGTTTCACTGAGGCCAGGTGTCTTATAATAAATGAAGAAATAGAATAGGCCTAGGTTTACATTATTTACATTCTTAGCCTAACAAAACAAACATTGTCCTGTGTACATACATGCTTTTTGTCATTTTCCCATCCACCTGAGTATTCCCTTGAATACTCATTGGTTACAGACAGGAGTTTGCTATAGGTCCCATATCCATAACGTTTGCCATATTTCCAGTCTCCATCATAAATGGCCCCGGGCTTCTTCCAAATTTGAGTTCCTTTGCCTAGAAAAATTAAAGGAACAGTGAGAAAAGCTACCCACATATTGATTACAGATTTTTTTTTTAAATAGGTCTAGCTGGTAACAAATTAAGTGATGACCAATACTATTGAAGTTATAGTGGGAAAGAAAAAAAGTTATCTACAGTACCTGACAACTTTGGACACACCTACTCAATCCAAGGTTTTTCTTTATTTTGTACTATTTTCTACATTGTAGAATAATAGTGAAGACATCAAAACTATGAAATAACAGATATGGAATCATGTAGTAAGCAAAAAAGCGTTAAACAAATCAAAATATTTTATATTAGAGATTCTTCAAAGTAGCCACCCTTTACCTTGATGACAGCTTTGCACACTCTTGGTATTCTCTTAACCAGCTTCATGAGGTAGTCACCAAAACCATCAAGCACTATGATGAAATTGGCTCATGAGGACTGCCACATGATTGATTTGATTTGATTAGGATCTTTTTTAGTCCTCATTTGGACTAATCTTCCAAGAGTCCTTAAACATTAAAATACAATTTATAATACGATCACATTTTTACATATAACACACTGCTACAAACAGACATAATACACTAACATATTGACCCGATTAATACCCTAACAGTCTAACAAGATAGATTGATTCTTCATCGACCATAGTCCAGCACAACTTTCCTATGTATTATATTTAAATGGTTTTAAAGTATTGTTTGAATTTATATATTGAAAGGTTTCTGGTTTGCTCAGCTAAATTATTCAATTTCTTTATTGGTCTAAATCGAAATGTTCTTTTGCCTATTTCTCTTTTCTGTCTGGATAACACAATCTATTCCTATTATTTACTGAATGTCTGTCTCTTACCAACATTCTCTTTTGTCCAAATTATTTAATGATCCACTAAATCAAATGCTTCACTAAAATCTAAAAATAGTACTCCACAAAGCTGCCATTATCCATAGCATTGAGCCAATGGTCAGTCATGTCAACCAATGCAGTGGTAGTGGAATGGTTTTTGCGATAAGCATGCTGATTGGCTGTAATCAGATCATTTTTTTCCATGTACTCCCATATTTGTCGACTCGCAATACCCTCCAATATCTTACTGAGTGAAGAGAGCAGACTGATTGGTCAACTACTGGGAGGAGTAATTGTTTTGTTTTTTTGCTGTCTTTCAGGATAGAACACAGTTTAACATGCTTCCATACATTTGCAAATGTCCCCTTTTCCAGTGACCAATTAAATATGTATTTCAGTGGAGCTGCTATCTGGGGAGCAGCATAGCGAAGTAAAAAATTGTCCATAAGATCATAACCTGTAGATTTACCATTGGGTAATGACTTCAATAGGTTTAACACCTCTACTGAAACCATTTGTAGACTAAAAGAGCATGTTTTTTTGCTCATAATATGATCATCAATCCATTGGACAATAGCTTGTTTGGAAGAATGGGTGTTTACATTATCACTCAGTAAATACATTTTCTTTGTAAAAGAAACTGCAAAATTATTGGCAATATCAGCTGGTTTTGTTATTGTTCTCCCATCAATCTCCACACTAGATGGGTATGATGAAATAGATGTATCAAGTAAGCCCTTCACTGTATTCCATACCTTTTTACAACCACTAAAAGCATTTTTGTAAAATAACGTTTTTTTCTTACGATTTAATTTAACTGCATAATTACGTAATGTTCTATAATTATGTTCATCAATTTCTAGTTTAGATATGGCTGCTAAGAATTTTGCCATATTTCTTTGAGAAAAAGCCGCACCCAGTTCCTCATCAATCCATGGAGATTGACGAACCTCAACTGTACTCTTTCTTACTGGTGCATGATGGTCCATTACCTCAGTGAGCAAATCAATAAGCATTCAGTAGCGTGATTTAAATCATCCTCTAGATAAATCAGCGCCCAGGGTACAGCAGCCAAATCATTTTGAAATAGCTCATGATTAAATTTTTAAAAATGTATCATGACCACAATCCTTTGGGGTTTCTTTGGAACATTGGTGTTCATGGTAATGGCCACAATATTATGGTCTGTCCAGCCCACTAGCATTGATCTGGCTTTTAACCTGTTGATCCTACTTGAGACGCAGACGTCTCAAGTAGGCACCTGGAAATGCAAATGCGCTACGCTAAATGCTAAATGTACTCGTTAAAACTCAAACGTTCATTAAAACACACATACAGGGTATTGAATTAAAGCTACACTCGTTGTGAATCTAGCCAACAAGTCAGATTTTTAAAATGCTTTTCGGCGAAAGCATGAGAAGCTATTATCTGATAGCATGCAACACCCCAAAATGCCTGAAGGCGACGTAAACAAAATAATTAGCGTAGCCGGCGCTACACAAATAGCAGAAATAAAATATAAAACATTCATTACCTTTGACGAGCTTCTTTCTTGGCACTCCTATATGCCCCATAAACATCACTATTGGGTCTTTTTTTCGATTAAATCGGTCCATATATACCCAAAATAGCCATCTATGGAAACTGTGTGATTCAGAAAAAAACATTGTTTCAAAACGCTGCGTCATTTTTTAAAATTAAAAAAGTTGACGATAAACTTTCACAAAACACTTCGAAATACTTTTGTAATCCAACTTATATTAGTAAACGTTTATAATCTATCAAAATGATCACGGGGCGATGTGTATTCAATAGCTCCACGTCTTCAAATCATGGTCGAAAATCTCTCCTCCAAAACATCCTGTCGGAGACCGGAAGAAATGGAATCTCTTTCCTTTGTTTGACCAAGAAATAACTCTCAGGAAAATGACGACAATGGCGACATCGTGTGGAATCTGTAGGAATTGCATCCTTGGCCCTATTTAATTTGGTGTCCTTTAAACAATACATGCAAGAGGCGCATGGATATTATTTTCAGCTTTCAGTGACCAGTTTTTCTTGCGCCTTTCTATGAAACACACGCTCTGTTATAGTCACAGCCGTGATTTAACCAGTTTTAGAAACTTCAGAGTGTTTTCTATCCACACATACTAATCATATGCATATACTATATTCCTGGCATGAGTAGCAGGACGCTGAAATGTTGCGCGATTTTTAACAGAATGTTTGAAAAAGGAGAGGGTAGACTTAAGAGGTTGCATTGCAATGGTATATTACAGAAGATCAGATCAATGCTATCTGAACGATGACCCAACTTAGTTGATGATCTAGTGGTATCATTAACCATTTGTTTCAAACCACAGTTCTTGGCATATCTCATCAATTTAGTTATATTTTAATTATTATGATCCTTCCAATTTATATTAAAATCACCCAAGATAAATACATCTCTGTTACTATCTGTGGCCTGGTCAAACCCAGTGCATAAGTCATCCAGATAGGACACCTTAGAGCTAGGCCTATACACACAACCTACCAATATGGGTGCCTGGTGAGGCAGATGTACTTGAGCCCATAGTGCCTCTATTTGACATACATTAAGGTAATCGCTCCTTTCAGAAGGTATATGATTCTGAATGTACAGTGCTACACCCCCACCATTCCTATTTCTGTCCCTTCTAAGTAAACTATATCCATGAATGTTAATTTGCCCATCATTTACAGATCAGGAAAGGAAGACCCAGAATTACCTCTGCTGCAGAGGATAAGTTCATTGGAGTTACCAGCCTCAGAAATTGCAGCCAGAATAAATGCTTCACAGAGTTCAAGTAACAGACACATCTCAACATCAACTGTTCAGAGGAGACTGCGTGAATCATGCCTTCATGGTCGAATTTCTGCAATGAAACCACTACCAAGGACACCAATAAGAAGAGACTTGCTTGGGCCAAGAAACACGAGCAATGGACATTAGACAGGTGGAAATCTGTCCTTTGGTCTGAGGAGTCGAAATTTGATGACTTCTTGGTTACAACCGCTGTGTCTTTGTGAGATGCAGAGTAGGTGAACAGATGATCTCCACTTGTGGTTCCCACCCTGAAGCATGGAGGAGGAGGTGAGATGGTGTGGGGGTGCTTTGCTGGTGACACTGTCTGTGATTTATTTAGAATTCAAGGCACTTAACCAGCATGGCTACCACAGAATTCTGCAGCAATATGCCATCCCATCTGGTTTGCGCTTAGTGGGACTATCATTTGTTTTTCAACAGGACAATGACCTAACACACCTCCAGGCTGTATTTGGGCTATTTGACCAAGAAGGAGAGTGACGGAGTGCTGCATCAGATGACCTGGCCTCCACAATCACCTGACCTCAACCAAATTAAGATGGTTTGGGATGAGTTGGACCGCAGAGTGAAGGAAAAGCAGCCAACAAGTGATCAGCATATGTGGGAACTCCAAGACTGTTGGAAAAGCATTCAGGTGAAGCTGGTTGAGAAAATGCCAAGAGTTTATTATTCTACAATATAGAAAAAAATAAAGACAAACACTTGAATGAGTAGATGTGTCCAAACCTTTGACTGGTACTGTATGTTCTTATAATCTGTTGAAAGATTATTATTTTTAAATTGGAGAGAACCAATCACAGCCCATGTGTCTGAATGGTGACACAGTAAGCCTAGGCCTAATACTTGGTGTGTGGAAAATCTATGTCATGCTACAGTAGTACCATGCTTCTTGCTGTCCAGCCAATCCCCGGTGTATTCATCTCCATTGACTGAATAAACAGTGTGTCGCAGTCCACACTTTTGTGCCTTTCTGTCCCATAATTTTGACAGGGGCTCCACTTTTCGAGGTTTCTTCAGATGAGGCATGGCTGTAAGCAGAACATACATGATTTTCAAACATTGTTTATTAACTTAAAGGCATAATCCTTAATCAATTTACAGCATAACTGCAGCCCCACCACCAACTGGTTTGGAGGATGCTGTAGAAATAAATGTATCTGGTAACCACTAGACTACAGCTATGGATGCAAAGACTTGACAGTCCATTCATGGAACAGGTAGTTGAAAATAGTTTATCATTTGAAGCTAGCTATAACCAAAACTGAAACAAAATAAGAACATTTCGCAGATTATGCCAACAAAGTTAGCTAGCTAGCTAGCAAATGTGACATTTTTATACATTACTTTTACAGCTAAAAATAATTGATTAACTCAAATTGTACCTCGTATGTGTCCAAGCGAACGACTCCTATTAGCTCAATCCACTTGTCTTTTAAATTTTCAAAGTGAAGTCAAATTTAACATTAGGTCAACATAGCTGGTTAGCTAGCTAGGTGGTAAAAGACAAGCGAGGCAACAATTACCAAGCGTCCTATCCCCATAGCAACCAACTTGCATAGATGTACAAATACTAGATTTCGTTCGGGCTGAGAAACTTTCTCTTTGTAAATGTGTCATTATATTGCCCTCAAAATCATTATTCAAAACATTCATACAAATGCAGTTCTGTTTATGAAAATGTTACTGTAGTAGGGGTTCCTGTCTAGTAAGTTTGTTTCTGCACTTAGAACAAGTGACGACACAGATGTACATTTTTCAGTAGTAGGCGTTCGGACGCATGCGCTCTAAATGAAATAAGAAAATAATCGTGGACAGCTGCACTGTCCGTTCTGTACAGTGGGAGTCGGCGAGTGCCGCTTACTGACACAATGTCACTGCAAAGGTGTCAAACTGAATGGGGAGAAATTGACCAAGAATATCAACAGTTACAGGTAGGCCTATGTGAAGCCAGTTTGATAACTAGCTAGGTGCGTGGCATGAAGTGGACTACCGCCAGTTCAGAAAGAGAGGTTGGAAGATAACTGATATAACGTTACTATTGTCAGCTCAGCTAGCTTTCTAGCTAGTTTAGCTAACCCAGCCAACATGGCTAGAAGCTAGCTAGCATACTAACTTGATAAAGGGTATTTTTGTACACAACATCAGGTATTTTTGTACACAATATGTTGTATTTAGGAACTTTCCAATATAACTAATTCGTATACTGTGGTATCTGCAAGTCAAATTTACTTAAAGTGGTACAGCTAGCTTTTAATATCCGCACATTTGAACAATGAATGGCGAATGTTAGCTAACGTTAAATATCTAGCAATAATAACGTTCGCCTGTTATAGTCCTTATAACCAGCAAGCTAGCAAGCCAACTCCGATTAATAACAATGATTAGGTAACGTTAGTTGTGTTTAAGTGAAATCCACCAAGTTTTCACTTCGGCGCAGTTAAATCAGTCAACCAATGCGGATAAGTAGCAAATAAATGTCACTTAACTCCGGGTGTAGTCGTGTCTTCCTCCCCTCTTAACGTTATTTCCTTCTTAATTGCTACCATTTGAAACGACTGGATAGGTTTCAATGATATTGTAATATTGCCTTCCATCCACTTGTCATATACTGCTAGATCAAGGACCATAGAGAGAGGAAAGAAAGAAAGTAAGCCACTGAGACAGCCTCAAACTGCAAGAATAAAAGAGGGGATCTGTCCAAGACCTTATCCATCACGGCTTGTCTAAATTTGGACTTTGAAAATAATTGCCTGACCGTTATCAACATATTTGAGTACTGGTGAGCAATGTGCAGTCATTTGCTTTCCATTCTTATTTCTAGGAAACTCACAAAGTGTACAGACAGAAGCTCGATGAGCTCACCAACCTCCAGGCAACATGCAGCATTGCCATTAGTAAACAGAGGAAGGGTCTAAAAGACCTCCGGAACAGTCTGCGCAAGTAAGTAGCCTATTATTAGTGCTGGCAGCTTGCAGTTATTGACAAAGAATGGTCCATCCAGTCTTGTTTTCCTGTACCAAAGGTTCTCATAATTAGGACCTGAGCATTTAGTGTGTTGTTCTCTTACAGATGTACAAAAACAAGCGATGAGAAAGAAACAGAACTGATCAAAGACATCCAAATGCAAATTAAAGACAAAGAACATTTCTTCTTTGATATGGAAGCCTATTTGCCAAAGAAGAATGGGTCAGTGTATTTGAGGACATGGTTATTTTTTGGTTGGTTACAGATTTGACGCAGTTTGTCATTAGAGGGTGTAAAAGTATGTGTCTCTTTTCAGATTGTACTTAAATTTGGTCCTTGGCAATGTGAATGTCACACTCCTCAGCAACCAGGCTAAGTAAGTGTGTTGCTTCAGCTTTACAGAATATCTGTATTCAGTCACATCTGTTTGGTTGCTGCATCTAATTCCTTGTTGTATCTTTTCGCTCGAGCAGATTTGCCTACAAAGATGAATATGAGAAGTTCAAGCTTTGCATGACAATAATCTTGATGTTTGCTGCCATAACCTGTCTCTTCTTGTTCAATTACCGGTGAGTTGGTTATATTATACATTTTGATGTTTCCTCATTGCATCTTTTAATGTTTTGTTAAAGCAAGGTAGTTGTAAATGTCTGTTTTTTGTTTCAGTGTCACAGATGAAATCTTCAACTTCTTGCTGGTTTGGTACTATTGCACTTTGACCATAAGGGAAAGCATCCTCATGAGCAATGGGTCCCGGTGAGCTACTAAGCTTTTTATGTGACCGAATTATTTATTTACTCCGTGAGATTCAAATAATAGACTAGCATGTTGACCTAGTTCTGCTGCTTTATTCTAATTCCACTCAATGTGTCCTTTCAGGATCAAAGGGTGGTGGGTCTCCCATCATTACGTCTCTACCTTCCTATCAGGTGTAATGCTTACCTGGTAAGTCCTTTTTATTTATTTTCAACTTTGAACACTTTCATGAATTGCTGTTGGTCAAAATCGATTGGCAGTTATCCTCAAAGGTTGCTTGACGAGCAGTTTGATAAATGTTATTAGATTGCCTGTATTGATTGGTTCCTCTTTTCTTCTCAAAGGCCAGAGGGGTCCATGTATCAGATGTTCAGAAGTCAATTCCTTGCCTTCTCCATTTATCAGAGTAAGCATCTACTTTCTCATTTTATCTTCATGTGTTGAGTTTTTTGAAAAGAAGTCGCACAATGTAAGTCCATGTCATTACTCATATGATTGATTGTAAAAGTATTTGATTCATTTGTTGAAATTCATCCCTGTGTTTTTCAGGCTTTGTGCAGTTTCTTCAATATTACTACCAAAGTGGCTGCTTATACAGGTTACGAGCTTTGGGGGAAAGAAATCAGTTGGACCTCACAGTGGGTATGATGAGTTCCTTTTCAGTTAAGACAGTTTCTAAGGCTTGCTTATTGGTTATGACTTGGGAAAGCTTTTGAACCATTAAGTCACAACCAAAATTATTGGCACCCTTGATAAAACATTTTTTTTAAAGGCGGTCTAAAATAAATAATACAAATACTGAGCTATATTGTATGCTAAAAAAAAATAGAACATTGTGTGTTTGCATTTGTTGGATGACATGAAAATAGAGCTCTTTGGCCACGCACGCCATGCGCATATACAGAAAAAAAATCCATATCTACTGTAAAATATAGTGGGGGGGTTTGCTTCATTAAACTGTCGCCAGCAGCACAGTTAAGTCACCAACGCTCTAGTTAACATTGTGAAAAGCCTAACCAGCTCTGCTAGGTCAAGTAAAATGGTCAGAGTGAGGTGTTCTCTCAGTTACGTCTGGAAGTAGCAAGCAAGCTAGCTAACTTTACCCAGTTAACTTGGGAGGTCAGAACGTTCAAATAAACCCTATTCCTTGGCCAGAGTGTCCAGTGTGCGCTCAAACACTTCAAGAGCAAAACGCTCTGAATTTATGAACGGACAATCTGACAACGCTTTGAATTTACGAACGCCCAGGGCACTCCAGCGTGAATTTACGAATGCATCATAATAATCTGGAACTATTCTCTATGGGGGAATGGTCTCTTAAGATCCCTTCCAATGTGGTCTCCAATCTCATAAAACATTTTAGAAAAAGGCTCTGTGCCGTTATCCTCGCAAAGGGAGGGTGCATGAGTATTGAAAACACGGGTGCCAATAATTCTGACCCCTATCTTTTTGAGAATAGTTTTTTTATTACTTGTTAAATAAAATATTTCCCTCTGAGCAATTGTATAAAATGATATAATTTTTGCATACAATATCTCATTACTTTCGTCTTTTTTTCTCTCTCTCATCTTGATCAAGGGTGCCAGTAATTTCAGTCATGCCTGTAAATCAAATAACATTTTATTGGTCGCCAACACATGGTTAGCAGATGTTATTACGAGTGTAGCGAAATGCTTGTGCTTCTCGTTCTGACTGCAGTAATATCTAACAGTACTCTAACAATTCCACAACTACCTAATACACACATCTAAGTAAAGGGATGGAATAAGAATATATGGATGACCGAGCGGGCATAGGCAAGATGGTATAGAATACATATACATACGAGAAGAGTAATGCAAGACATTATTAAAGTGACTAGTGATCCATTTATTGAAGTGGCCAATGATTTCATGTCTGTAGGTTGGCAGCAGCCTCTCTGTGTTAGTGATGGTTGTTTAACAGTATGATGGCCTTGAAATAAGCTGTCTCTCGGTCCCAGCTTTGATGCACCTCGCCTTCTGGATGGTAGCGGGGTGAACATGCAGGCCTTCCTATGACACCGGGTGCTGTAGGTGGCATGGAGGGAAGGTAGTTTGCCCCTGTGTGATGCATTATGCAGACCGCACCACCCTCTGGAGAGCCTTGCGTTTGTGCGCGGTGCAGTTGCCGTACCAGGTGGTGATACAGCCCGACAGGATGCTCTTAATTGTGCATCTGTCGAAGTTTTAGGTGTTAAGCCAAATTTCTTTAGCCTCCTGAGGTTGAAGAGGCGCTGTTGCGCCTTCACCACACTCTGTGTGGGTGGACCATTTCTGTTTGTCTGTGATGTATATGCCGAGGAACTTGAAGATTTCCACCTTGTCCACTGCTGTCCTGTCGATGTGGATAGGGGGGTGCACCCTCTGCTGTTTCCTGAAGTCCACGATCATCTCCTTTGTTTTGTTGACGTTGAGTGCAAGGTTATTTTCCTGATACCACACTCAGTGCCCTCACCTCCTTCCTTTAGGCTCGTCATTGTTGGTAATCAAGCCCACTACTGTAGTGTCGTCTGCAAACTTGATGATTGAGTTGGAGACGTGCATGTCCACGCAGTCATAGATGAACAGGGAGTACAGGAGGAGGCTGAGCACGCACCCTTGTGGGGCCCCAGTGTTGAGGATCAGCGAAGAAGTGTTTCCTACCTTCACCACCTGGGGGCAGCCCGTCAGGAAGTCCAGGAACCAATTGCACAGGGCGGGGTTGAGACCCAGGCCCTCAAGCTTAATGATGAGCTTGGAGTGTACTATGGTGTTGAATGCTGAGCTGTAGTCAATGAACAGCATTCTTACATAGGTATTCCTCTTGTCCAGATGGTAAGGGGCAGTGTGATGGTGATTGCGTCATCTGTGGATCTATTGGGGGTGGTAAGCAAATTGAAGTGGGTCTAGGGTGGCAGCTAAGGTGGAGGTGAGTCTCCCAAAGCACTTCATGATGACAGAAGTGAGTGCTACTGGGCGATAGTCATTTAGTTCTGTTACCTTTGTGTTATTGGGTACAGGAACAATGGTGGCCATCTTGAAGCATGTGGGGACAGCAGACTGGGATGGGGAGATTGAATATGTTCGTAAACACACCAGTCAGCTGGTCTGCACGTGCTCTGAGGATGCGGCTAGGGATGCCGTCTTGGCCGGCAGCCTATTGAGTGTTAACACGTTTAAATGTCTTACTCACGTCAGCCATGGAGAGGGAGAGCCTGCAGTCCTTGGTAGTGGGCTGCATCGGTGGCGCAGTATTATCCTCAAAGCAGGCAAAGAAGGTGTTTAGTTTGTCTGGAAGCAAGACGTGGCTGGTTTTCTTTTTGTAGTCTGTGATTGCCTGTAGACCCTGCCACATACGTCTCGTGTCTGAGCCGTTGAATTGCGACTCCACTTTGTCCCTATACCGACATTTCTCTTGTTTGATTGCCTTGCGGTGGGAATAGCTACACTGTTTGTATTCCGCTATATTCCCTGTACAAGACATTTGCATGTGTTTTAATAGTTCTTACAAAGAAGTGGGCCACAAGCAACCCCATGACTGGAAAAATGGGACAAAGGTGGTGTTTTAACCTTGAGCAAGTCTCTACTCTTCCATTTTGAGTGATGTCCCAGTTGTCGGAATGCCCTGCATGAGTTCACACACGTCCTCTTTTAATCAAAGTTTACATTTCTACTGCCCAAAATTCCAATTATGATAGACTGTAGCAAAATATATTTAGTGAAATCTTGCTTACCAGAGGGAGCTAATGGACAACATTTTGCAATCAGTTTGCAGCTGCCCTTTGAACATAGTATTGGTCAAGAGGATAAAGGTTTTGTCCCTCTTGTTTAGCTGTTTTTGATATAGCTTACTTTACTCTACCATGTATTTTAGTCTAATGATTAACCTGTACTCCTGACAAAGCCAGTTGAACTGGATGTAAACATACTGTCTTTCGGGAAGTTTATACATTATTCAATGTTCTGGATTTTCCACCATTTTATTAATTGTTTCTGTTTTGCAGAGGGGTTCCAGTCATGGATGTGGAGAGGGCTCACCTTCCTCTTGCCATTCCTCTTCTTCGGACATGTAAGTCTAACACAACTGTACTAAAATGGTTATCCAGGGATGAGGTCTGAGTGTGTGCCAGCTTGTTTCACACAGACTAGGATGAGGCATTATGGGGGAAGAGAGTGGAGTGGGGAGACTTGAAGAAGTTAAAAGATGGTATTGCAAAATCTGTCACACTTGTAAAATAAGTGTTGCCCAACATGATTGCAAAGCTTACATTTTGTTCCTTATTTCAGCTGTTTATACTTTTACATGTACATACGCCAGCTGCCATGCTTGTGTTCTTGAATAAGGTTTTAGGTCTTAGACTGAACTTCTCTCTCCAATCCCATTCACAGTTCTGGCAGCTGTACAATGCTTTGACCCTGTTTCGGTTGGCAGGACATAAAGACTGTAAAGAGTGGCAGGTAAGGACAGAAATACTACCATCCAATCTCTGTAAAATCCCTTGTTTTCATATAGAATACAGTACAACATGCCTCTACATCCACCCCTGTCTCGTTACAAGACTACTCTCTACTCAGTCACAGGCCACATCATCATGATGATGCAAAATATATCAATTTTGTGTCATCATGAAGTAGCTGGTGACACTTTGCTTTTTAAAAGCCCAATATCTTAACTTCACTACTGACATGCCACATTTTTGGAACTGTGTATTAAAATAAAAATAATTTTAAGAATGACACCTGTGATGTCATTGTACTAGATGTCCTCAATGGAAGGTTTAACTTCCAGTGTCAGTAGTCTTGTAAAGATTTTCAGCATAAATGTGATTTCTTTAATGCCTTTTTGTGTATTTCAGGTATTTATGTTGGCACTGACATTTCTTGTCCTATTCCTGGGGAATTTTCTTACCACATTGAAAGTTGTTCGCCAAAAAGTCCAGGAAAACCCAGAGAAAGTGCAAAAGCAAGAGTGAATACAAGTCTAACTACAGCTCAGACTCCCAAGTGGCCAGTGACCATGAAACAAAATGGCACTTTGAAACGCACAATCGATGGGAATATGGACTGCAGGGGGTTTTTGCCAGGAAAAGACGGAGTGAAGAGAACGATGTGTCTCAGCCTTGATGACAGCTGCAACATTAACCAATAACCTTGGCTGAATGTGCTTTTGTTTCCAATAGTTTTGTCGTTGTCCTTGCTACACATGCAATCGCAACACAGAGCGGCCTTCTTCTGGCAGATGAACCACTGCGATCCTGGACCATTTGAGGCTTGATCCTGTAGATTTAGAGTAATTGGACAGACTTATTCATTATGGTGTGGATGTATTTAGGACAGAGCATGAACTACATGTACAGAGATCCACTCTTTAAACTATATGCAACTAAACAAAGACGGGTAGCATTAGGTCATGAGAAGAGGTTAGATTTACCTACAAAGTATATGTACTGTCAATACTTCACACAGCGGTTTTCGGTATGGAATATTTGAATACATCCATGGCACAGCAATTTTCACTGTTCGCAACTACAAGTGTCTCGTTTTGATATATTCTTCAGTAAAGATGCATTGAACTATACAATTCTCCCGGTGTGCTGTTTGAAAGTAAACATGTTTCTTTTCTCTGGATATTGACATGTTGATGCGGGTACATCTTATATAAAGAACTAAAGCCTGCTTTTTATTTTAGCAATGTACCAGCCAGGACTTGTTAACTGATCATAGACATTTACAAACTTTAACAGCAGCCATTTACTACCATTGTTTGGGTTGATTTGGCAACCATAAATTACAGCTGTTCTATTTTTAAATAATACTATTTTAAATAATGAATATACTAATACATGTCAAGGTTTTAGACTAACAAGGATTTTCTTTCCCTTCTGTAATGCACCTTGTTAAACGGAGTTCCTGGAGTCTTAACTTCAGTGGGTTCAGAATTAAGACGAATCCATTTATAAATAATTCCTGTAATCTAGTTCAAAATGATAACCCTTTCAATTAATGATTATTTGAGTCCTGTCCAATTCAGGCTGTGCTGGTTGTTTTGAGTTCACCTTTGTCACCGTATGCTGTGTCTACTTCAAACAGTTGCTGCTATGAGCACTGGTACTTTGAGCAAATAATTGGGAATGTCTTCAGTACAAATGTGCTGGCGTGATCAAGTTCTATAACTCTGACATACCGTATGTATTGTAACGCATCAACTCTGAACTAAGGCAAAATCTCATGAGCTTGTGTATCCCTTTTCAGTGTCCTTTAATTTTGAACTGTAGTATTAGATCTGAACAACTTGGTGACAGCGCTCTCTAATGCCTTCTCTCCCTGTAGCCTGTCACAATTACTTGATTTTTGTTCCATTTGGAATCGATTGTTTTGTTATTGACAAAATCTAAGGTCTTGGATATTAGTCTTGTTTCCGTAAAGAAGAAAAATCCACTCTACGCTTGAAGGGAGCCACTCTTTTTGTTATACTTGTCTGCAAAAGCCTTTTACTGACCATTAGTCCAAAATGTTACATTCTGTTTAACATCAAACTGCCGCAATGCACTACACAACAGCACCTATTTCCTCATATGTTGTGGTATTGGTTTCATGTCATGGATTGTCCCATCATAAGACTGTACCTTGTGCCTAAACGTATCACTGTAACAAGAGTGATTTCATTGATTCTGTCTCTGATTACAGGATGTTATCTGAGAGGCATTTATTTACATTGATATAAGGCCCTGTGTTTTGGAACTAGCAAATATGAATTGATAAGTCATGTAACAAATATCTTTGCTTAGCAAAGAAATATATACATCCGCTTTCACATTTTATTCAGTTGCCTATCTACAGTACTACTGTAGGACATTGCTATGTCAGTGTTTTTTCATAGCAACCACCACTAGTGGGCACTGTCATTAAACTTTAGAAAACTGCAATAGATATTTGTCCAGACTCCAGCTCTGAAAGGAACTGATGTCTATCAGCTTTCAACCACAATAGTAAATAGTTGTAAATTGTCCTGACAATGTAAAAGGTGCAGTCTACTTATCATCCTCTGCAGAAAGGGTAAGTCGCTTACATGAACATGTGTAATGGCAGTGGTGTAAAGTACTCAAGTAAAAATACTTTAAAGTACTACTTAAGTAGTTTTTTTGGAGTATCTCTACTTTACCATTTATGTTTGACTACTTCTACTCCACTACATTCCAAAAGAAAATAGTGTAATTGCTACGCCATACTTTTTCCCTGACTCCCAAAGTTACATTTCAAATGCTTAGCAGGACAGGAACATTTTCAAATTCACACTTATCAAGTGTAGGCCGTCATTGTAAATATGAATTTGTTCTTAACCGACTTGCCTAGTTAAATGTTTTTCTTTAAAAATACCCCTGGTCATCCCCACTGCCTCTGATCTGGTGGGCTCACTGAACATATGTTTTGTTTGTAAATTGTCTTAGCCAGGGGCACACTCCAACACTATCTTTTAAATAAAAAAAGAACCATGCTATCTGGTTTGCTTATTTATTACAAGGAATGTGAAGTGATTTTATACTTTTATTTTTGATACTTACAGTACCATTCAAAAGTTTGGACATCTACTCATTAAGGTTTTTCTTTTTACTCTTTTCTACATTGTAGAATAATAGTGAAGACATCAAAACTATGAAATAACAGATGGAATCATGTAACCAAAAAAATGTTTAAAAAAATCTAATATTTTATATTTGAGATTCTTCAAATTAGTCACCCTTTGCCTTGACAGCTTTGCACACTCTTGGCATTCTCTCAACCAACTTTGAGGTAGTTACCTGGAATGCATTTCAATTAACAGGTGTGACATTTTTGGAATTTCTTTCCTTCTTAATGCGTTTGAGCCAATCAGTTGTGTTGTGACAAGGTAGGGGTAGGTATACAGAAGCTATTTGGTAAAAGTCCAAGTCCATATTATGGCAAGAACTGCTCAAATAAGCAATGAGAAATGACAGTCCATCATTACTGTTGGAAAAGCATTCCAGGTAAAGCTGGTTGAGAGAATGCCAAGAGTGTACAAAGCTGTCATCAAGGCAAAGGGTGGCACCTTTGAAGATTCTAAAATGTATTTTGAATTTGTTTAACACTTTTTTGGTTACTACATAATTCCATGTGTTACTTCATAGTTTTGATGTCTTCACTATTGTTATACAATGTAGAAATAGTACAAATATAGAAAAAAAAATACATTTGACTGGTACTGTAAATATATTTAAAAACAAATGCTTTTAGACTAACTCAAGTAGTATTTTACTGTGTGACTTCCACTTTTACTTGAGTCATTTTCTGTTTGGGTATTTTTTACTTTTACTCAAGTATGACAACTGGGTACTTCTTCCACCACTGTGTAATGGGCAAACTATTCCTTGAGTGGGTATTTATTTATAGACGACTTCGTGAAACAAATCTTGCCAGGTGATAAAGTGATCAGTAGAACCAAGCTCTTCCTAGAAATTGAACTGCTAAAGAAAATTACATTCATCCTCTCAATGATGGATGGTGAGACAAGTTTAAATGTTAAGTCCCCTATTTAGGGGACTATGAGCAGTTCTTGGACCGGTTCCGACTGACATTTGTGTGTACGGGCGCTCTGTGAATCGCGCAACATGTACAGGCAGAATTGACGCGTTCCTGTAAGCCAATGATGAGATCATAGAGATCCTATTAAATTCAAATTCTATGGCTGAGATGCAGTAGGTGTAATCTGACACCTAATTTGCATAGAGAAAACACGTCACATTTTCTGGCCTATCCAGACAAGGGATCGATTTCCTCTGCCTGTGAACCTCGCAGCTCAGCTCACAATATGGCATATGAGACGGGAAAGCATCTGCGGCAAAAGCAGTGTCATCTTGCTGTGATGTTCTCAGATGGATTTAGAGATCAACATGAAAAAACGTAGAATTCAAACAAGAGCACTTTTTCTTGGTCACAGGGGGACTAAATCACTTTGTGCTTAAAGCTGAAGTTGTAACGAGTTAGCAGGCATTTGAATGGCGTCTCTGGGCAGAAAGGGTACCAATTTTGTACTGCCACTAAGTACAGTTGAAGTCGGAAGTTTACATACACTTAGGTTGGAGTCATTAAAACTCGTTTTTTAACCACTCCACAAATTTCTTGTTAAGAAACTATAGTTTTGGCAAGTCGATTAGGACATCTATTTTGTTCATGACACAAGTAATTTTTCCAAAAATTGTTCACAGACAGATTACTTAACTTATAATTCACTGTAACACAATTCCAGTGGGTCAGAAGTTTACATACACTAAGTTGCCTATTGCCTTTAAACAGCTTGGAAAATTCCAGAATATTATGTCATGGCTTTAGAAGCTTCTGATAGGCTAATTGACATAATTTGAAACAATTGGAGGCGTACCTGTGGATGTATTTTAAGGCCTACCTTCAAACTCAGTGCCTCTTTGCTTGACATCATGGGAAAATCTAAAAATCAGCCAAGACCTCAGAAAAAAATTGTAGACCTCCACAAGTCTGGTTCAATTTCCAAACACCTGAAGGTACCACGTTCATCTGTACAAACAATATGCAAGTATAAACACCATGGGATCACGCAGCCGTCATACCGCTCAGAAAGGATATGCGTTCCGTCTCCTAGAGATGAACGTACTTTGGTGCGAAAAGTGCAAATCAATCCCGGAACAACAGCCAAGGACCTTGTGAAGATGCTGGAGGAAACAGGTGCAAAAGTATCTATATCCACAGTAAAACGAGTCCTATATCGACATAACCTGAAAGGCCGCTCAGCAAGGTAGAAGCCACTGTTCCTAAACCGCCATAAAAAAGCCAGACTACAGTTTGCAACTGCACATGGGAACAAAGATCATACTTTTTTCAGAAATATCCTCTGGTCTGATTAAACAAAAATAAAACTGTTTGGCCATAATGACCATTGTTATGTTTGGAGGAAAAAGGGGGAGGCTTGCAAGCCGAAGAACACTATCCCAATCATGAAGCACGGGGGTGGCAGCATCATGTTGTGGGGGTGCTTTGCTGCAGGAGGAACTGGTGCACTTCACAGAATAGATGACATCATGAGGAATGAAAATTATGTGGATATATTGAAGCAACATCTCAGGACATCAGTCAGGAAGTTAAAGCTTGGTCACAAATGGGTCTTCCAAATGGACAATGACCCCAAGCATACTTACAAAGTTGTGGCAAAATGGCTTAAGGACAACAAAGTCAAGGTATTGGCGTGGCCATCACAAAGCCCTGACCTCAATCCTATAGATATTTTTCGGCAGAACTGAAAACGCATGTGCGAGCAAGGAGGCCTACAAAACTGACTCAGTTACACCAGCTCTGTCAGAAGGAATGGGCCAAAATTCACCCAACTTATTGTGGGAAGCTTGTGGAAGGCTACCTGAATCAAAGTCAAACAATTTAAAGGCAATGCTACCAAATACTAATTGAGTGTATGTAAACTTCTGACCCACTGGGAATGTGATGAAAGAAATCAAATCTGAAATAAATAATTCTCTCAACAATTATTCTGACATTTCACATTCTTAAAATAAAGTGGTGATCCTAACTGACCTAAGACAGGGAATTTTTACTATGATTAAATGTCAGGAATTGTGAAAAATTGAGTTTAAATGTATTTGGCTAAGGCGTATGTAAACTTCAGACTTCAACTGTATGATCATATTTATTTTCTATTTAGAAGGTGAAATATTATAGTAAGTTATAATTTGATTGTTATTATATTTAGAAAGCATATCAACCATTTCCAGCCCTATTCACCCACTTTTGTTGAATAGGGGAAAAATCATATGATTTGTCATATTTCTATCATATTTGTACTGTGTACATAAGCTTGTGTCCTCAAAAGTGATTATAACTCAGCAATTTCTAACTATTTTTACCGGAAAGGTGAGATTTGAATCTTTCTGGCAGTATAAGCATTTCTTGGTATTGTTTATGGCCCTCTCATGATAAATAATTACTTTTGCTATGTCTATTCAGGCAGAAATCTACATTTTGATATTACATTTAACTGGTTAAAAATAAACTAATATATCACAGACCAGCAATGGGTACAACAAATTATTTATAAAAGTAAAAATAGCAATTCAGTCACTGATAAAAAGGACATTTGACAAAATTCTATGGTACACAATCTACTTTATCATATTCAATCTACTTTATCATATTCCCACTTATACTTTGGCCTAACGTGGAGACAAAACCACTCTGGAATCCCAGGATAGACCACAGAACTAGCAGGATTACCATCTCGACCCTAGCAGACATTAGTTCAGTGTTGAATATCATTGTCCAGATTCCAAGGGCATGAGTTGGCTGGGGACGGTGTCTCCAGACAGGCTCTTGATGAAATTGAATTAGGTTGACCCAGGATGTGGCAAGCAGTTGTTTATAATAGACAAGCAGCAGATGGTGTAGATTTGACATGTAAGACCAGGGGACAGGGTGTCCTGTTGTGTCAATTGACTTCAAGCCTCTGTCCTTTCACTAAGAGGTCACAGGACGACACAATGCCTCTTCCTCGTACGGTGTTTTGCTCTGCGGCAGGATGCCAGGGCTTTTTTAGTGGCCTCTCTGAAAATGTCCTCCACGTTTTCACGATATTTGGCTGAACACTCCAGATAAAGCTCAGCACTCATGTGCCGCCTGGTCTCCTCACCCTGTGAAACCAAACAAAGAGTATTCATTGGAAGACAGGGGAGTACTGGATCAGAATTGGAAACTGACACACAGGGCAAATCAGGGGGACTAGGATCAAACATTTGAGAAGCAATTGAAGGCCATCATCCATAATTCAAATGAAATGGTTAAAGTCAAAGCTGCACACCGTAAGTTATGTGTATAAACCCTTTCATCAGGAGGACAGGTTGATCCTCACCTGTGTGTAAGTAATGGGAGCCTGGTCCATGGCTTTGAGCCTTCTGGTACGTTCCTTATCCTTTCTCAGGTCAGTCTTACAGCCAATCAGAATGACAGGAACATCACGACAGAAGTGGTTCACTTCCGGGTACCACTGTGTGAGTCAGCAGATCACAAAAGTTAATATAGGGGTCAGGGGTCAGAGGTCAAGGTAGGAAGGAAGGTGGTCAAAATACCACATTGGGATTGCAAAAAACACTCCATAGACAGGTTGTTTGGCTTGGCTCTACGCCCATTGCATCACACACCCAGGTATCGGTTCTACAAATAGGTGTGTTTTCTTTTGTGTTTACCACCCCCCTCCCTTGCTGTAGTGTTTTACGCGTACGTCTCACTCTGACTACATTCCCCATGTCTTTATCACACTGTTTGCATTCATGGCTCTGTATTGACATTTCCCTGCTCATTGAGGGAGGCTTCCAGCACAGTCCCAGTTTGTGCTGTGGTTGATTCACATGTAGCGAAGGGAGTCAAAAGAAAGTACACCACTATATCAAAGTCAATCATTTACAATCATTCATCAAACTAAATTCCTACCTAGACATGACGTCTAACCACTGATAAGAGGGGAACTCACACAATCCTTTTCCACCTCTCTGTAGTGACTAATGTTGGGTTTGTTTACCAAACCACACTCAGTTAATGTTAGGTTCATTATGCACTGTACTGGGATCCTAGCAAAACACACCGGCCTGTCCAATTCACTCTGTGGTGAGCTGCATTAGCGTTGGATATTGTTGGGCAGAATATGAATGTCATTGGCTGTCACTGCATAATGGAATATCGTTGATGAATCATGGTCAGTGAGCTTACTTTGATTAAGACATTTTCAAAACTGGTGGGGTTGGTTACGTCATAACAGACTAACACCAGGTTGGCATTCTGATAGGAGAGTGGCCTCAAACGATCGTAGTCATCTTGGCCTGAAAAAGGTACACAGAAATACACAATGTTAAGTGTTTGATGACATTTTTTAAAGAAAATACAGACAATGGCAAACAAGGATCTGATCCATTGGGCTTATCCTTGCAGTCCAAGAATGAAAAATAATGGCACATTCATAAAATAACAATGTTAAAAGTATGTCAAATTAAAATGTTCCACTTTTATCTAAAAAAATAAACTCTAGTATGGAACAAGTTGATACAGAACCATGCTGGGGGTGAGTTATAAAACCACATCCTGGCTTCAACTTCCATTTCCTGTAAAATAAAGTGGCTGGTGCAGCAGTGATGACTCACAGTAAACAATGTGCTGGGACGTGATACTATGTTCCAGGAACAACCTAAGTAGATCATTCTGCCACTTATTAGTCAATACGTGTCATGTGCATATCTAGAGGGGAGTTGAATATCCAGTATTGATAGAGAACAAGTATAAAGTCATTTCTGAAACTAATTTCTCAAGAAGCCAAGTGTCCTACAAGTCTGGATAAAAATCTAAAATCCATAACAAGGAGCTGAAAAGACTAGAAATCAAGTTTGACATGATCCTAATCAAATAAAAAACTTTTCAACAGAGTAAGGCATTATTTTGAAACTACTTTGCAAGTAAGTAACAATAAAACAAAGATTTTCAATTCAATATCTAGCCATTTCAGCTGATAATCTGAGGTTTCGTTGACAATGTCTAGTTAAAAGTTTCAAAGACCAGTCAGATGACAAACACAGATAGAAACAGCATTTCTGTCTATAGATGAGCCTAGGCCACATCCTGTCACAACAGCTTTCTACAAAACGGCTGCTTATCAGTGCTGCAGGAGGGCAAGGTGTAATGCTCAGTGAGATGTCGTGTCATACTCATAGTTTACCAAAAATGTTTTATTAACTACAAAGTCAGACAGTATTCTACAATAATCCATTATGACATTTCAACACAACACCTTGTTCGGGAAAAAGGAGCCAGTCAGAGAAAGGCATAAGACATGTTCAGTGCTCGTCCTAGTCCAATGTTAGTTTTTACTGCTTATTCTCCAGAAAACAAGACTATCTTTTTAAAACGGGTGGCTATATTAGTTTCTAATTGAAACCCTTTCAGAATCTCTGTTTTGAACCCATTGTTTTGAATGCATTGACGTCTGACACAATTCTATCCTTCTCTAGCTTTATGTTCCACCTAGCTGATCAAAGATCTGCTATCAGAATACCTCTGCTCAAACAGGACAGGCAAAGTGACTCCACATTCACACCCTGCATATCTGCCCACATGCTGAAATGTAACACTCTGTTAGATATATAGATACTTAATAATACTTACCAGCTGTGTCATAGAGGTTGAGTCTAATCTCTTTCCCTCCATACTTGACTGTGGTGACATATTTCTCAAACACAGACGGAGCATACTTCTGTTAAACAGAAATGACAAAGGGAGAAAGAAATTCCGTATTTCAATCCTTTTGCATTTCCTCCATGGGATAATATTAAAGCACATAATTGAGACATAATAGAACCAAAACTGGATACAGTGCCATAGAACACTACCGGTACATGTATTCAATATCTGTCTAGGACAATACCCTAATTATGTAACAACATTATCTTTGGAGATGGAAGCCTATATTTAGAATAGTGTTATTTTTCTGTTCTCAAATACCATGATTTTGTTTGGGAGTGTTAATGCAGTGTAAAAGGAATATATTTGCCTTCATTATTTGAAAGGTTCATGTTTATGCTGGACCTTTGGCATTACACACACTTCAGTCTGAACTTGTATAATGAACTTAACATAAATCTGCTGACCAAAATTAAATAATGGAGATGTCAATAGAATAATTGTTTTATTTGTATTAAGGCATTTTGGTAAGATTAAATATTTAAACAATATAATTTTATATTAATTTCATGATAGAGAAGTGGAGATAATCATTAGGCTACTCATAACATTTTAGTTTCACAGCCAACCTCTGAGTTTGGCTTGGTGATGACAGTGTCAACAGGGCACAAATTAATCATGACTGCATAATTCAATATATTTTTAAAGGGTGATTATCTTAATCTAAACAATAAAATTCAAACACATTTACCTTCTTATACTCTTATATTTAAAGAGATGCCATGCTGTCCTTACCTCTGGAAAGTCTCCTTTAGCATAGACCATTAGAAGGGATGTTTTCCCACAACCCCCATCACCCACAATAACAATTTTGAGCTCTTCTCCCTTCTTAGCGGTGCCATTGCTTGTCATAGTACCTTTCTGTGTCATATCTCTTCTGTACGGTCCAACAGGTCGCCGTCAGACAGAAGTCAGGGTAATGTCAGTTCCTCCAAACTGAGTCTAAACACATGTCAGTGTTGTACGATAAGTTAATTTAAAGAAACAGAGCTTGGCTAAGTGAGAAGAATAAGTGAGTAAAAACAGGAAAGGAAGAAACCAAGTTCAGTCTCATCTTAACCAGGTCTTTCCCTCTGCTCTGCTCACCACTTCTTGTTCCTGTCCAAACACTTCTCACCCACATCAATTTGTTCACCGGAAGAGTCTCTGTGGTAAGAGCTGTCATGCAATAGTCAACAGCAGTGCTCTCTCACCTTCCCGCTCTGTAGTCATCTGGCCTGTCCCTTAACATCACTAGGTGGGGCTGAGGCTCACACAGAGGCATTGTCTGTATTTAAAAAGGTGTATTGAGTGTGCTTCAGCAAAGTTCTGAGTAGTTCACTCTCCTCTGTGCCTTCCTCCTCCCTCTCAGAGAAGAAATCAATAATGATCAGTGGCATCTGAGAAGTATTGGTGCTATGTGATATAGAGGGATATTATTGCAAGGACTCTGATGAAGATTGGGGTTAGATGGGGTCAGGGATCACACAGGCCTAGTAACCTTTGACTTGATGGATCTGTGCCACCTTGAATTCTGGAGCTCTCTTATTTTACTTAGAGTTAGAGATATAACCACTATGGATGAAAATGCTATTCTATGTCACCCTGTGTGCCTTCACTAGGCCTCTAAAATTATACTGAAAATGTGACCACTAAACCACAATAAATGTAAGTTGGCAGTTTAGTACTAAAGATACTTTTTTCTTAGTGTAAAGATGCAATTTTCTTTAAGAAATCATCATCTCTGAGATGTCTTCTTCATTTTGACAGTTGTCAGTATTTTAAACCACCAACAATTTCAAAAGCGCAAAGACAACACAAGACAGACATCTTATTGATTTATATTTATTTACAATTAAAAATTATATTTTTTAAACAATTTCTTACAAAAGTAACATGATATTTTGATTAACATTTTATAAGAGAAAGCACATTTGAAAGACCATTGGGTAAACTGTTAAACATTTTTTTATGTTTAAATGCATACTTTTATGTAACTATTTTCAACCTAGTGCTTCATTGCCACCTACAGGAATGCCACCAAAAGGGATATTTCATTTTGGATTCTGACAGGCAGTATGTGTGTGAAAAAAAATAAGGAGAGATAAGGAGAGATATATTTGGTTTAGATAGCATACAGTTTGTGGCAAAATAAATAGACCCAAAGAAAAATAAAGGCAATTTCAATATACACACAATATCTACATTTGTATCAGTGGATTTTGTCATGTTTTTCTAATCTAAATTGTGGGATTTATGTGAAGTGATATGTTATATGAATAATAACGTTGGCTATATTCTGTTATTATTGCACCAATAACAGTTAATCAATTTCTCTTAAGATTTATTTCAGCCCTTTGGAGAACAGGCAGCTGCCCTTTTGAAGGGCTAGGCCTATAACACTCCTATGCTCTCAAGCGGTCATGGAGCAGGGAAAAGACTATTCAGAAAAGAGAGTGAACGCATATGAATAATGTAGGCCCTATGTTTAAACACATGCATAAACATTCAATATTCGCATTAAATTGGAGTAAAATACAGTTTTGACTAGCGGTACTAAAATGGCCGCTCTCTCTCTTCTGTCCATTTCGTACTGTGCGCAAATGGTGACGCTGGAGTCGAGGCCAAACTCGAGGAAATCTTGACTCCACATAATGTATTCGCCTCCAACACTATCCAAATCAAAACGATCCATGGGATTCATTTTGATTTGGATAATGTTGTAGGCGAATAAATTTTTTAAGCAACATTTGTGTTTAAATCTTACAATTATATATTTTTTTTCCTGTGACATAGGCCTACTGAATTAACACAATTTATGAGCTAAAATATCATGTGCACGCAACATAAATCAACGGGAGTAGCCCAATTTGATCATTGTAAAAACCTCCTCCCTATAATCGATTATATTTCTGTGGGACTGCAATCCAGATTAGAATGGTCAAAATGTGATTCGAAAAATTGACGTGTTGAATGTATAGTATATGTTCAACGTTTATAACGGTAAATATACATTTTGTAACTTTTAACAGTGTTTAGTCATTTGGCAAATTATCTAAATTACCCTGGGTCTATTTATTTTGAAGACAATTTTATTTTGTCTATAGGCTCCAGGCGATGAATGCTGGTTGAATACATTTAAATGTATTATTCTAAATTAAATGCAAAAAAATGGTGCAGTAACCTGTGTCCAGCTCTCCAAATACATTCCAAAACATTTTATACAACTATCGAAAGCAACATTATCCCCAAAATATATAAACATGAATTGAGTTATGCTATCATTTGAACTATTAACAGATTGACATAAAGGCCTAAATAGATACCCATCTTGCCTGCATAGAACAGCTTGACGTGCAACGGTCCGAGTATTAGGCTCTGTATTTACGAATGTGCAAAGAGAAATAGTGTAGCCTACTGTACTGCGAGCAGTCGTTGGTCTTCTGCACAAGAGGCCCATTCCCTTCCCCCACTGGGTGTGCTTTTGTGTTCCTTCTATGCTTACGTAATGCTAACATTGCACAAAAACAGCTGTCCGGTTTTGCCATACAAAAAAACGTTACTATGATTCAGTCGGATTTTTAATAGAGGTCTGCCGGTCATAGAAAGACATTTGGCCAACAATGTTTTTTTTTTTTACATTTTACCTTCTACTCTAGTTGCTTCTATAATAGTAAAAACATGCCCTGCAATAATTTGAGCACTGAGGAACGAATGGAATGGTCTGCATGGTTATATTCTATATGTTATATTCTCTACAAGAAAGGCCCATCAATTGCTGGTATCTGGTATGCCCAACGCATCAATTTTGTTTTCAGAGGGTGTAAACACGTCGTTGGATGGCTGCTTTAGGCTAGTTTAGCCTCGTGACCTTATGGTTCGACTATCCTTTTAACCTTGGCCATTTACGCAGCAATTGTGCATTGGGTATTGAACCCTTCCTGGAAAACCCAGCTCCTCTACAGTTGACTCTAAAACAGTTCCGACATGTAGACTGTTCTCTGTTTTTGACAGTGAGGTTATTCAACCGCTGTGTTGATCAAGAGACTAAGATTGATCAGCATTATGCATGGCATAGACTACTGTACGCATAGCAACTGTAGCCAGACGAGCACACCTGGAGACCCTTACTCAGGAAAACAACCTCACCACACACACACAGCTTTGTTCCTATTGTTCTGCTTTACCTATAGGATGGATTACATCTTGCTTGTCTGACATGTAACATCTTCTGAGTAGCTGATCAACACCTCGAAATACAACATCGAACCATTATCTTGAAGGGGAAATAGAGAGAGCACGAAGAAGTCTGAAATCCCCTTTGAGTATCCTGAACGAAATACAGCACTATGTTCGAAATCGTTTCTTCTGACCTTATATGGCTGTGTGGGTGCAGTTCTCTCAGACGCGTGGCAACCGGCCAGATTCTCAGATTACTGTCGTTCGCCAAAACCGGTTTAGATCTACCAGCAACTAGACTGAATGTGCCATGTTTCTCCGCTCTGTCGTTTGAATTCTGCTGTAGCCTACACTCTTTTACACACAGATACACACACACCCGTTGAAGTCATATTTCTTGCGCACCATTGATATGCTACATTTCCAGTGAGCAAACAGAGACCTGTGTGGGAGACTCAGTTATTTTTTGCGACTGACTATTTCGCCCAGCAATGGCGCAGCAACATAACCAGCACATAGTGATCTCGTTTGTCTGTGAAGAAGCCATTTTGAAATTGAGAACAGAACAGCAGAGAGAAGCCATTAAACAACAGTACATATAAAAAGGTCGTTTTTTGGACAAGTGGGAGCAATGAGATGTCTACAAGATTAATGACCCCTTAAAGCATTTCAGTGCTCCCAATAAGACATCTTTCTATTGGATTACATGTTTAATTAACTGTAAGTGTATGATTAGTATTTAATTCCAACAATATAATTTCACTTATTTCAATATAATACTTGTTAAGATAAACTTGGATAAATACATCCTTGGTGAACCTGCTTCTTAAAACAATCAGCTTTCCCATTATTGTTGTTTAGAACTATAGCCTATGCTTTGAGACAGCTCAAAATCCATTACCTTTAAAATGACAAGATTTCCATGGCAGTATGTTATGTCGTGTAGCTTCACTTTTAACATCTTCAAATTCGAGGGTGAGGGATTTGACTGCAATTCTGTCTTCAGGAAGAGAGAGGGGAGTTGGTTTGCATACTGCTCTCACTGATGCTGATGGAAGATTTTCAGCATTTGTTATTCGTTGGTCAAATAGCAGTGAAGACTAAGTGAAATAGTTTTGGGCTAATTGTTTTCTTCCTTTTTTAGGTGTTGCATCCCCACCCTTCCCTTAAGCCAATATTAGAGGATCCGAAGATGGGAATGAAAACGTTCCATTTCCCCCTGCATTTAGGCCTGATAAATGTATTTCATCACAATGTTAAGGTAAATATTTTCATTAGTTTCATTTTTCATCTGCTTCCTGTTGGATTCAGTATCTATGTGCTTAGCCTTTGGGGATACTAATAAGTAGGATTGAGTCTGGAATTCTACAGAAATAAAAATATGCCCTTGAAACAAGGTCAAGTAAATGTTACCCTCACATTCGTTCTGTCTAATGTCCCAAAACAATGTAGGCCTATAGCCTTCTCCTTACTATGAACCTTTATCATTTCACACATTTAGTGCATGAGCCATCATTTGAAGGAAGAATACTTACTAACTTTCAGGGCATTAAAGGTGTCTGTTGTGTAACTAGATACTGTAGCCTACCATGTGAAAGATGAGAAGCAACCACTCTTTAATGTAGAAAAAGGGGGTTAGCTGAGAACAAACAGCCAATTTCCAGATTCAGCATTTTTGAGAAAGGCCATTTGCTCTCTGGCCTGTTTTGTGCTGACAGAGCAGCAAATATACTTAGCCTCTGATGGATATAGTTAAAACAGCATGCAAATTAATGTATTGAAGAGAGGTGGCAATTCTACTGACACCATTACTCATAAATGATCAATGTATGATAGAAGTCAATGAATAAACAGAATTGTGATATTTTAATAACAGTAACTGCACATTTCCTGCATTTAAAATTTTACAAAAGTTAATAAAATGTAATTTACAAATGCTATCATACATGGCCATTTACAGTGCAAAATGCCATTACAATGTCATTATACTTTTTCTCTTCATAGCAACTACAAGCTGTTTATTCACTATTTTTTACTTTAGAATCACAAATACTTTTATGGGTGTGCCATGACCTAGTTAGGACAAAGATGGATTCCAAGCAGAGGAGAAAAAAAGGTTAAAAATGTCAAAGGGATAACATCCAGTATTTTATCTTCCTTCTTCTCAATCCTGTCAATGATGAATCATTGTAATTTATCATAGTCCATAAAGAGATGAGGAAATCAAGTATAAGATCCCTTTTGGAACAAAGGAAACCCATATTGGCCATTGAGTCCCATTTCAGGAAAATGGCTGCTGAGCGCGCGCTCAGCCCCCTCTCTGCTCACTGTTAAAGGATTCCTCAGCCGTGCCTCTAATAGCAGAAGCTAAAATGGAGCTTCGCTCTGATTGGCCAGTGGAACTGCTACTGTTAACCAGCCAATTGCCCAAGCACTGCAAAATATCATGCAATGGATGGTACATCTCCTTACATACTTAACACAAAAGCTCAAAAGGACAATTGAACAGATTAATAATGCAGAACGTGTCGGCTAAGATAAATGGTTACTTTAAAATCTCCCCATATTTGGCTTTTGGATATTATAAGGGTATTACAGACTAATTGCATAGGTTATAATGTAGTCCTAGTCTGCAGTTGCAAACTGTTTTTGAGTAATGTTTTATTTACGTAATATATTGTAAACAGACCCAACAGTTTTCATGAGAAGCACCATTAACACAGCTCTAGGGTCAGGTTTTAAAATTCCTTTGGCTAACCTTTTCAAGCAGGAATTAACGTAATACTGACCCTAGATCTGTGCTTAGACAGAAGTTGCGTCTGCCTTCTATGTCCATCTTGTTTCCCGTATGAGTAAATGTAGGCGGTAGATTCAACACTTATTACATGCCCAATGTGCGAGCTATAGTTACTATACAATTACTTTTAATATTTGCATTAAAATGAATACATATCTTGATTTATTAGTGTGATTTTGTGTTTAAAATTGTCCCATAATATTAAAAAATATACGCATACGTAAAGAACCTCGAATCGAAAGTGCGAATGGTATGAGGGAAGGGAAGCTCAATAGTGGTGTATTGTGGGAGAGACCGAAACCCCAGACTGGAGGCACAATATGTGTTGGCTCGCAAAAAGGAGGCAGTATCCTTTAAATCATGTAGTGTAATCAGTGGGAGGTAAACGATCTCGCCGTTTGATTATTAAAATATCGTTCGATCGGATAAATCATGTCCAAGCCAGGGGAAAGAAACAGGCTAAACGAAGACCATGGCAGAAAGCAGAGTTCAAGTAAGCCTGCTCTTTT
Organism: Oncorhynchus mykiss; assembly: GCF_013265735.2. Lineage (NCBI taxonomy): Eukaryota > Metazoa > Chordata > Actinopteri > Salmoniformes > Salmonidae > Oncorhynchus > Oncorhynchus mykiss. The sequence continues at coordinate 37,063,347 of NC_048569.1, forward strand.
TTTTTTCTTTCCTCTGTAATGTCTGTTTCGGTTACTGGGATACTCTTCTGACCCCCATTTTCTTCCTCAGTATTTGCAAATTCAAGCATCTACTACTGTAGGCTATCGCTACCATGTAACGAGTGTTCGTGCGTGAGTCTGTTGCTCTCATCTTCTTGAAATTTCTACAGGTTTGGCGAACGGCATGGACAACCACCATCCCGTTTGCAGTTCGGGAGAGAAACGAAGTCACCATTGGAGAAGTTTCAAGTTGATTATTGACCCAGCGTTGAAAAAGGGATCGCACAAACTGTATCGTTACGATGGAACTTCATTTAACATGCCCGTAAGTGTTACATCCGTATTAGAAAAGAGAAACCCCTTCCCTACATTGTTGCATAGTGTTCGCCTCAAAGATTGACACAATGTACATTGTTAGTGGGCAGGACACGCTACTTTCTGCACCTGACACAGTGCATCAAAAGTGTCACTATCCCGGCGCTACAAACGCAGTCAAGGGTTTATGTAAAAAAAAAAAAAATCCTATCAACTTGATTGATCGGCAATCGGCCTGTTATAACACTCCTGCTTGTCAGAACTTTGAATGGCTAGGCTACATTTTATCATTCATTCTACAGAACCCTGGGATGCCACCCGTCGATATCGTCCGAGACCCAAGAATCGGTCGTCTCTGGACAAAGTACAAGGAGATCGATCTGCCGGTTCCAAAGTTTAAGGTAGGCTAATGAGTTAAACACTAAGATCTTAAACGAATGTGCAATGATTTAGACATTTTCGGTCTGTTACAGCCTTCTAAAGTTCCGAAGTTTTAGGTATGCAGACACACCCCCTCGCTGATGTTGATTGCGTCATGTTTTTTTATTTAGGATGTAGTGCGCCAGGCAGGCAACACATGCCATAAATGTAACATTCATAATGTAATGCAACTATTTTATTTCTCCAGATTGACGAATGTTACATTGGCCGTGTTCCACCCAAGGAGGTGACATTTGCCAGGCTGAATGATAACATCAGAGAAGGTTTTTTGACTGACATGTGCAAGAAATTTGGAGACATAGAAGAGGTGGAAATTCTCTACAATCCGAAGAACAAAAAGCATTTAGGAATAGCTAAAGTTATTTTTGGAACTGTAAAAGCAGCCAAGGATGCTGTCCAGACTCTACACAACACGTCTGTCATGGGCAACATCATCCACGTGGAGCTGGATCCTAAAGGTAAGCAATCTTTGCATGGGCTAAATATATGAGAGTATTTATAAATAATGTGCAATTAATGCTGTTGTAGGAACTACATTTACACATATGTGATAACATGATCCTTTATTTATAAGGTGTCACTAATTAAACTTTTGGAGGAGAACATTTAGTCACGTGTATACATTTACTCTGGTTGCTTGGTTACCAGAGTAATTGCATCTCAATGTCAGTACGATTTACATGGGATTCAGCCCACGAGCATCAAAACGGTGTACAAACTGCAGAACGGTCTTTTTTAGACTAAAATACAAATGAAACACTGTTAGGCCTATATCGGTTTGGACTTGTTTATTTTATTTATATCTGATTATTGCAGTAATCATTGAATTAGTTATATTTGTAGTTTGTTTCTTTCTATGCACAGGGATGGCCTATAATCAAACGATTAGACTTGAAATATGTTAAACTATAGCCAAAATATAGTTGCTTACTTTCAGCCTGTAATTAAACAATATTTTACCGGTTCATGCTAGCTGCATTTTACAATCTTAATATCTTTGGCTGTAGCCATTAATATTGGTAATGTATCTTATTTAAAATTGACACATCAAGAACCTGTAACAGTTTCATTCTCTTAAAGAGACAGAGGTTCCTCTCATGTCAGCAGAAGGTGCTCAGTGATGCATTTGGTTTATAGGCCTACTGGTAGCCTATATAGAAAGGCTGGAGATCATGCATAAAATCTTAGGCCTACTGAGTACTGTCAATTTGTTATTATATTTTCACCTGCCGGCAGTAGTAGGCATATATCCCTGAAATGTATTTTTCAACTAGGCTAATGATCTCCATGTGTAGCTGCTGATTTAAAACGTCCATGAAATGTCACGAGAAAATGTCTTGTTATAAATCATGCAGAAACTCCTCCAAACCATCATTTTCTGTTTTATTAAATAAATTGAATAATAATGCCTTCAGAAAGTATTCATACCCCTTGATTTTTTCCACATTTGGTTGTGTTTCAGCCTGAATTCATGTTGGATGAAAAAATATATAATTCTCATCCATCTACACACAATAACCCATAATGACAAAGTGAAAACATGTTTTTTGAAATGTTTGCAAATCTATCTCATTTACATAAACATTCATACACCTGAGTCAGTAGAAGCACCTTTGGTAGCAATTACAGCTGTGTGTCTTTCTGGGTAAGTCTCTAAGAGCTTTCCACACCTGGATTGTGCAACATTTGTCCATTTATTATTTTCAAAACTCTTCAAGCTCTCTCAAATTGGTTGTTGATCATTGCCAGACAACCATTTTCAGGCCCTGCCATGTATTTTCAAGTAGATTTAAGTCAAATGTTATTCGGACACTCATGAACGTTCACTGTGTTCTTGGTAAGCAACTCCAGTACAGATTTTGCCTTGTGCTTTGGGTTATTGTCCTGCTGAAAGGTGAATTATTCTTCCAGTGTGTGGTGGAAAGCAGACTGAACCAGGTTTTCCCACTAGGATTTTGCCTGTGCTTAGCGGCATTTGTTTTATTTATTTTTATCCTGAAAAACTCCCCCTTCATTAAAGATTACAAGCATACCCATAACATGATGCAGCCACCACTATGCTTGAACATATGGAGAATGGTACACAGTAATGTGTTGTATTGGATTTGCCCCAACATAATTTTGTACTCAGGACAAAAAGTGTATTGCTTTGCCACATTTGTTGCAGTATTTCTTTAGTGCTGAAGCAAACAGGATGCATGTTTTGGAATATTTGTATTCTGTAGAGGCTTCCTTCTTTTCACTCTGTCAATTAGGTTAGTATTGTGGAGTAACTAAAATGTTGTTGATCCATCTTCAGTTTTCTCCTATCACAACCATTAAACAATGTTTTAAAGTCACCATTGGCCTCATTGTGAAATCCCTGAGAGGTTTCCTTCCACTCCGGCAACTGAGTTAAGAAGGGCACTTGTTTACTTGTTGTGACTGGGTGTATTGATAAACCATCCAAAGTGTAATAATTCAATTCACCATGCTCAAAGGGATATTCAATGTCTTTTTTTTATTTATTTGTACCCATCTACCAATAGGTGCCATTCTTTGAGAGGCATTGGAAAACCTCCCTGGTCTTTGTGGTTGAATCTGTGTTTGAAATTCACTGCAGGACTGTGGGACCTTACACTTATCTGTATGTGTGGAGTACAGAGCTTGAAGTAGACATTCAAAACTCATGTTAAACACTGTTATTGCACATAGAATCCATGCAACATATTATTTTAATTGTTAGGCATATTTTTACTCCTGAATTGTATGCTTTCCATAACAAAGGGGTTGAATACTTATTGACTCAAGACATTTCAGCTTTTCATATTTTATTTTTTGGAAAAATTTCAAACAACATAACTCCACTATAACATTATGGGGATTTTGGGTAGGCCAGTGACAACTCAATTGAATCCATGTTAAATTCAAAATGTGGAAAAAGTCAAGGGGTGTAAAGGCACTATATATCACATATTATTGCATATACATTATTTTGTATTTATTGCTGTGCATGATGTTCTTTTTACTCACCTCCTAAGGCGTCAACTAAAGGGTAACTGAGAAATATAATTTTCTATTTCAGTAAGGTGCCACCAAACCTTTATTTACCATATCTTAACCTTATCCATTCAGGAGAGAATCGCCTTCGATACTTCCAGCTACTTCTGAATGGCACCTTCACCCCTCGGACACTTCCGGTGGGAGGAGAAGTGTCCCCTCGTAGCCTGGCAGAGGCTCTTCTGGTAAGACCACCCTTTTTGTGTTGATGTTTAGCAGCACTTATGTTGTATTTAAGAAAATGTGCAAGTGTTCCATAACAGGCTCACAGGAAAGGTCAGCATGTTTAATTTGTCTGAACATTCTATTTGATGTACCTTTTGTAGCAGTGCCCACTGATAGACAATGCCCTAGTCCCTTGAATTGATTGTAAAGTTCTGAGCATAATCCTGAGTCTCCCAACTTTCAAGGAAAACTCCAACCAAAAGGATCTTTTGGTGTTTGTCAATTATTGACTTAGTTTTCAAGATATGTAATTTTCAAAATGCAGAAATCCTCCCTGTATGTTCCATTGTCAATATATACTGCAGAATAGCCAGTGTATCTCACCTGAAATGTATTTCAGTTGAAGGCCTAGTTAAGTAATTACTGTCAGTAGTTTTTCCAGCTTCAAAGGTTTGTTTGGTGAATCATTTTGCTCTATGCCTGACTCATTTACCCATTTCAGACAGATGTGGTTTATTACATCTAATAAAGAATATATATATATATATATATATATGAGAGAGAGAGATATGGATATATAGCAATGTTTATATAACCTCCTTTCATACAGCCCCTTTACCATGTTCTTGCAAATTGTGATGGGTGGGGTGTGTTGTAAAACTATGGGGGCTGTTGGCATTTCAAATTAGGGAGGTGTTACATTTTATTTGACCTTTTATTTAACTAAGCAAGTCAGTTAAGAACCCATTCTTATTTTCAATGACGGCATAGGAAGAGTGGGTTAACTGCCTTGTTCAGGGGCAGAACGACAGATTTTTACCTTGTTAGCTCGGGGATTCGATCTTGCAACGTTTCGGTTTCTAGTCCAACGCTCTAACCACTAGGCTACCTGCCGACGTGTTAATTAATTTACCTACAGAAAAAGCACAGAACCATTTACACAGACACAATACCTGTATTTTGGTTACGTGGTCTGTGAAAATGCAGGAATCATGTCTAGGTCTTTAGGTGGCTTTTCATTTGCTATGTTGTTGTTTTTACCCCCTACCCCTTTCAGATCTAACATAAAGCATGTAAAATGAAGTAGGCATGGTAAATTAGTGGGATTTTGGTCTGTGTATGAAAGGGATAATTGTTACTGCCCTGTACTCAAGTGAGTCCCAGTGAACCCCTAGCCAATCTAAGCTGACACCCTTATCTCTAATCTCTATCAGTGCAGCAGGTGGTAAAATGGGGCCCAGGAAGGAATGTTGTCAAGAACGTCTGCCTGCCTGCAGAGAAAAGGGGCTGCCTGTACTTTGAACCGTAGCCCTTACTGCCCAGCTGCTCCTGCAAGCACTGCTAGGCTGTTTTTAGCTGTTTTAATTAATACATATTGGGAAGTGTTGCAAAAACTCAAATTTGACCATACATCTGTAGATATAACTGTTGGCCTGTTAAGTGAAATCATAACTCTGGTGCTGATAATCTGATGTTATATACAGTCAGGCTCTGAGTTATTGGCACCCTTGATTAGCAATTATAAATAATACAAATACTGAGCTGTATTGCATGCAATTTTTTTTTTACCACTAATATTTTATTTTAATGGGAGTCAAAATCAATGGCACCTCTGTTTTTCAATACCTCACCATGTGCGCATAATGACACTGAGCCTTTAAAATATATATATATAATTATTTTTTAGTTTGGAGAACACACTGGGTGGGATCTTGGACCCTTCCTCTGTACAGAATCTTTCCAGATCCTTGATATCCTTTGTCTGCGCTTATGGCAGGGACGTCATTTCAGCTAAACCTAGGGTATGGTAAAGTGACGGGGGGAATTCAACCCGCTAATACTGCTGAACTGCATTTGCTTTTTAATCGGTATTAGAATGATTTAGTAGCCTATTTTACATTGTTGGTGTTGAGCTACTGCCATAACCAATTTACGCCCCTGGCTTATGGACTGTCCTCTTCCATTCAAACCACAGGTTTTCAATGGGGTTCAAGCCGAAGACTGAGATAGCTATTGCAAAATTTAGATTTTTTGTGGATTTTAATGTGTGCTTGGTTATTGTCTTGCTGGAAGATCCACTTGTGGCCAAGTTTCAGCCTCATGGTAGAGGAAACCAGTTTTTTTTGGCTAAAATGCCTTAGTACTGGGTAAAGTTAATGATGCTGTTGACCTTAACAAGGGCCCCAGGACCAGTGGATGCAAAATGTCTCCATAAGATAAAATATCCACCACCATATTTTACAGTAGGTATGGGGTTCTTTACTTCATATGCATTTTTCTTGTGACGCCAAACCTACCACTGGTGTGCGTGGCCAAAGAGCTCTATTTTCATGTCATCCAATAAATGTAAAAGCCTGGAGATTACTAAACGGAATAGACACTTGGATTTGAACCTGTGCAATGTTCAGATTACATGGACGTGGATCTCTATGGCCACACAAACCATGTTTCCATCCATAGTTTTTATGCAAATAAACTCGTATCGTATAAAAAAAATAATCTGTGATGGAAACAGGTGATTTCGGTACAATTTTCTAAATGCCGACCGATTAATTGTTTGCTCGACATGGGATCCCTTTGTGTCTGTAAAATTAGTTATGCGAGAAATGGCAGTGGAAATGCCTTTATGCGCAAATATTTCAATAATAACCATCATATTGAGGTAAACTTGGAGTCACACGATGATATGGTGTGTGTGGTCTTCCCACTACGACTCGAGAAACCAAGCAGGTTAATAGACTACAGATATATTTTAAGTTATGATGAACTTCGCAGGGTGGTGAAAGTGCATGTTGATGAGCTTGATGCTCCTTTCCAATAAATATCCAGGGTCATATTCTGATGACATGATGCTTCACTGCCATTTGATAAATACAAATATTCTTGCTCTTATCCATAATAATCTCATGCAGTCAAGCCTACCCTCACCGTGTCTGCTAGTTCTTGGCTAGAGCACCCTTGCCAAGACCAGACATGAGTTATTTAATGCAACAGTTTTTGTTAAACTAGTTTAAATTTGTTAACATGCGATGGAAACACATTGACCTTTATATATTTTTATTCAGTACATGAAAACGTAAGTGAAAAAATTACATTTTCTGTGCACTACGTCGTCATCACTTTAAAAAAAAAAAATGTTTTTATCCGCAAGTCAGTTGTGTGGAAACACACCACTGGTGGGTAAATGCATACATTTTCTTTATGCAGATTTGAGAATATTTGCATGCAAATATGTCGCCCATTGGATGGAAACCTAGCTACAGAGGGCAGTCCATACGCGCAGACTTAAGGATATCAAGGATCTAGAATGGATTATGTATGGAGGAATGGTATAAGATCCCTGTGTTCTCCAATCTCATTACACCTTTTTATAAAAAGGCTGTGGCATTATCCTTGGAAGGTGAGATATTCAAAACAGGGGTGCCAATACTTTTGACCTATCTTTTTGAGAAAAATATGTATTGCTTGTTAAAATATATTTCTCTGAGCAATTGTATTAGTATAAAATAATATATTTACCCAATTTTCTTTTTAGCATACTGCACAATAAAGCTCAGTATTTGTACAGTTCTTTGTTTTGCTCCTCTTTATCAAGGGTGGTAATAATTTAATTAATTTGACCTGACTGTGTTTCATCACTGCCTTCTGTGAGTGGATTTCCTAAGCAGATTTTGGTGTGTCCCTCCCCAGGCTTGTGAACCCTTGCGCCGGCTCTCTGAGAGCAGCTCATCTGCTGCAGTGGGAGGCACAGTGACCCCCAGCGGCACCGCCACCAACACCACCCCACTGTCCCAGGACACGGCTTACTCTAGCCTAAGGCAAGACACGCCGCAGTCCCAGGGCACCCCTCATACCCCTCGCCAGACCAGCACCCCCTTCTCTCAGGACTCCAGCTATTCCAGCAGACAGGGCACCCCAGCCTACCAGTCTAGCCGGGCCGAAGGCTCCGGAAGCTACAAGTCTCGCAGACACGAGAGCAAGTTCCAGGATGCCTACAACCGGAGACCGGAGAGGCGCTACGTCCATGGCGCTGGGGGATCGGGATCCTCCTCATCCTCCTCCTCTTACCGAGGAAATTTTGAACAGTCTGCCTTTAAGCAGCACCAACCTGCTCCACCTGAACCCCCTCCCTCTGCCTCATCCTTTGCCCACACACCACCTCCCCCTACCAGTGCCAGCTTTAAGTCAGCCTTCTCCCCCTACCAGCAGGCCCCCATGCCCCCGGCGTTCCCCCCCTCAGAACCTCCGATCCACCAGCCCGTCCAGCGGGAGGCGGAGTACCGGAGACCCCCCCAGCCCCCCATGGCCCCTGCCACTGACTTCATGCCAGTCAAGGATAAGCCAGGTACTCCACCCATTCCAGAACCCCCACCTGAACCCAAGGCCCACCCCAGCACCCCCCTTGCCCGGAAACCAGAGCCCTGCCCACCTTCTCCCGGCACCCCGACGCTGGAGTCAGAGCGAAATAGCCTGGACTCCCGTATCGAGATGCTGCTCAAGGAGAAAAGGACAAAGCTTCCCTTCCTTCCGGGAGGCGACTCATCAGACACTGAGGTGCGTATGGAGGGGAGCCCCATCTCCTCCTCTTCCTCTCAGCTGTCACCCATCCCTCCTTATGGGGGCACCCACACCTCTCGGCCCTCTAGCACAGGCCTGGAGGATGTCAGCCCTACGCCCCTGCCTGACTCCGATGATGAGGAGCCCATCCCTGGAACAGGCTTGCTCCTCGAGAGGGTCATCTCCCCAGACCATCTCCATGGGATGAACACCAGTGACCCGAAGGATGGTCGCCTCGGAAACCACACACCCACAGACAAATTGGAGGTAAGAACGAACAGTATCATCCTAACTTTGGATAGATACACTATTTTTAGAAAGTTAGGGATGAGAAGGGGGAATAGAGGGTCCATTCCATACATGACATGTTATTTGCCAGAGTAGTAGTATTGCTATGGAGATGTCTGCTTGCAGCCTGATCTATTTGGCAGTTATAGGGGGGGGGCACAGGAAGTAAACATAGGCCTGCACTTTGTCTTGTTTCATTCTTGTGCTACCAGAGGAAATGGTTTATACTGGTTTCACAGCAAACAGTGACTGTTATTATATGGGTTTCTTCCAAACTTGGTATGCTGTGAAGTTATCAACAACATACTGTGATACAGAACGTTTGAGTAGTGTGTTTTTCCCCTGCCGTCAGAACTCTCAAAGAAATACACTTCACACACTCTTCATGTACTCTGACAATCTGTTTCCATGGTCTTTCTGTTTGTTTGGCTGTGTGTTTTAAAAAGCATGTATTAATCATTTTGCAAAAAAAATGCAAAGCTCCTACAGTTGCTAGTTAATTCTCTACATAGCACACTTGAACATTGCAGCCAGCCCTCCAAAGTGTGGACATGTATCAGGGAAACATCAAACAAAGGCTTTAAAACCTGGTCCCAGAGCAATTTGTCAGGAAAAGTAAGTGGCAGTACAGTAGCGGTACAATTTTATGGCCTAACAGGGTACCTCTATCGGTTCAACTAGTCTTTGATAGTTAAAGAAAAACACTTTAGGAAGTAATTATTCTCTTGATGAGTACAGTTATTTTCCTCATGTTTGATACTCACTGTTTGTAACTAGCTTGTGCCCTGGTAGTAGTAGACCCACACCAAGTGATGTGACTGGGAAAGAGAAACCGGACTCCTGCTGTTGGGGAATAGAAAACACTTTCACTTCCTCTTTTTAAAGCTCATGGGACACGTCGTCAGGGGAGGAGTAGCCTACAGGCCCCATTCAACACTCATCACTTACTGGTTCTGTTGAGCCTGACATTCAGGATTGGCCACATAGCCCTGTATGTTTTATGTTATCACAAAGCAACATTTCAATAATATGACTAGTTTGGCACATACACACCACTCCCCAGGCTTTTTAAGTCTTTGTGAGTTTGTTTGTTTCATGAATCATGATTTCATTGCCACCCAGATATGGGTTGTTTAACAATGATGGCTATTATTAATGGGTTGGGGGAAACAATTAGTCATTTTATTCATGCTTGTGTTCAGAATCCATTTAAGTTACTAGGGTGATTTCGGTGTTTTTGTGCATTGCATTTTTCATGCAAAATCACTACTTTAATATCTCACAGAATGGACAAGCAAAATGTAAATGAAACTTTTGATTTGTGCGTCAATAGTAGCCCTTGGGGGAGTGTACCCCAAAAAGTGGCCTTGTAAATATTGACATGTTGGCGAAATAAAGCAATTAAGAAGTGCGTTATGGATGTTACTTGAAATGGACAAGCGTTTTGGGGAGACTGAACATATTAGGAAAGGTCGGAGTTGGTAAGTCTTAGGTCAAACAGAACAGATGGCAATAAAAACAATACCATAGAGGCTCAGAATAAGTTAGAGGAAAAACAAAAAGAAATTGAGGAACTTATTCAACGAAGATCAAGTGTAATATATAATAATAATAAAGCATACTGGATGGGAAATGGAGAAAAATTCGATTAAAAAAAATATATATATATTTAAAATTTTCTGCGTAAAAATGCTACCAAAAATAATTGACTAAAACTTCTTACAAATGATGGGGTCACCTATGATTCACCAAATTTTATTTTGAAAGAGGAAGCAAAGTACTTAAAGCATATGTTTTTGTTTGTTGCCTCCATCTATTAATAATGTAATAATAACAGCCATACAGAAATACTCATGTGAACGTGAAATTACAGAGGAGGAACTTCTTGATGCAATTTAAAGCCTTTAAGTCCAGTAAAACTCCAGGGCTGGATGGCCTACCAGTTGAGGAATACCAAACCTCTTTTGATATACTCAGAGGACCGTTATTAGCATGTTTTAACCACTCCTATAAACATGGTAGATTATCAGACACTCAAGGTCTGATTTCATTATTACTGAAACAGGATACAAGTGGGAAATAGAAAGATCCAGTCCATTTAAAAAGAAATGGGAGGCCTTCAGTGTTGTGATGCTAAAAGTATAGCGCATAAGTATTGTCGGACATTATTAATTCTAATCAGACAGGTTTTTTACATGGACGATACATTGGAGATAATATAAGGCAAGTACTGTAAACAATAGAACACTATGAAAAATCTGGGAAACCAGGCCTGCTATTCATAGCAGACTTTGAAAAGGCTTTTGATAAAGTACGACTGGAGTTTCTATATAAATGTCTGGAACATTTCAGTTTTGGAGAAATCTCTTGTAAAATGGGTTAAAGTTATGTATAGTAACCCTAGGTGTAAAATAGTAAGTAATGGCTACTTCTCAGAAAATGTTAAACTGTCAAGAGGAGTAAACCAAGGTTGTCCACTATCAGCATATCTATTTATTATAGCCATCAAAATGTTAGCTATTAAAATCAGATCCAACAATAATATCAAGGAATTAGAAATATAGGGCTGTCATTGTACGCTGATGATTCATGTTCTTTTAAATCCACAATTTGGATCCCTCCACAGCCTCATAGAGGATATAGATACTTTTTCGAACCTCTCTGGATTTCAACCAAATTATGATAAGTGTATTACGTATTGAATCACTAAAAAATTCTACTTTTACTTTACCATGTAGTTTACCAATAAAAAGGTATGATGTGGAGGGCAGAAATTATTAAATATTAAAGCATTACACCTCTCACTAAAGGCTTCAGTCATGCAAAAGTTATGCTTAAATCCAAACGGGTTCTCTAGCAAATTAGTAAAAATGTCTCCCCCTATGTTCACGAAAGGCCTTTTTCCCTTGATTCAGATTACAACCTCTCACTTTCAGTTATTTTAAAAGGAAATCATCTCTCAAATATCATTATTTTTAAAACAAGCCATAGAAAGTTGGTTGCAATTTCAATTCAATTCACCAGAAAAGACAGAGCAAGTAATATTGTGGTCAAACTCAAATATACTAATTGATTTTTAAAAAATAGCAAAGATTTCTAAAAACCTGTTTTTGCTTTGTCGTTATGGGGTATTGTGTGTAGACTGGGGGTCTGGGGGCACTATTTCATCAATTTTAGAATAAGGCTGTAATGTAACAAAATGTGGAAAATACTTTCTGAATGCACTGTAATAATGGGTGGCCACCTGATGAATGACATAGGCCTAATTGGGCCTCAACCCCATTGAACACCTTTGGGATGAATTGGAATGCTGACTGCGAGCCAGGCCTAATCGCCCAATGTCAGTGCCCGACCTCACGAATGCTCTTGTGGCTGAATGGAAGCAAGTCCCCGCAGCAATGTTCCAACATCTAGTGGAAATTCTTCCCAGAAGAGTGGAGGCTGTTATAGCAGCAAAGGGGGGACCAACTCCATACTAATGCAGATGATTTTTGGAATGAGATGTTCGACTAGCAGGTGTCCATATACTTTTGGTAATGTGGTGTATCTGCAATGTTGTAGACAATAACCATCTGATAAAGTGTTTGTTAAGCTGCATTTGAAGTGGCATGTGATTTGCATCCACTGCTTAGTTATCAAAGGTATTTCTGATGTCAAACTGCACATGCAACTTTTCATGACACGGCTCGGGAAACGGGTCTGTAGGGATGAGTAGAGAAGCTGGGACCTGTGCTCATTGTGTGGAGGCTTCCTATTTGACTCTCAGGTCATGTACTGTATAGAGATGTCCTGACACCTTGTCCTTTCCCTCTCCCACAGAGCCATCAGTCTTCTGGGGAAGACATGGAGATCTCGGATGAGGACGACGTGCCAGGCACGCCCACGCACAGTGGCGACTGTGCCAAAGGCATCGTGGTCCACTCTGCTGTGTCCCCCATGCAGTCTATGCCCCTCCCACCCCCCGGCTTCCATCCTCTACCCCCTCAAGCGGGCTTCGGTCTTCCACACCACCTCTCTGCCGTCCCGGGCCCACACCTGGCACCTGGAGTGCCCCACCCCATGCTGCCTCACCTCTACCCCCATGGCATGGTGCCCATGATGCAGATGGAGCTGATGAGCTGCCTGCCTCAATGGGGCAGTGTTCACATGTCCTTCCAGATGCAGACCCAAATGCTGAGTCGCATGGCCCAGACCCGGGGGCCCTACCCCTACCCACACTTCATGAACACAGGAGGGACGGCTTCAGCTGGGTCAGCAGCCATGCAGTTTGGGGGTCCCTATCTACCCTTGTCCATGAGTAGCACCCCAGCTGCCAGTGCAGGGGGCCACGGGCAGCAACCTTGGCCCCATCCTAGCATGCCCAAGTTCAACCCTGCTGTTCCTCCACCGGGCTACGAGGCTAAGAAGGAGGATCCTCACAAGGCCACTGTGGAAGGGGTGCTGCTGGTCATCGTCAAGGAGCTGAAGGCCATCATGAAGAGGGACCTCAACCGTAAGATGGTGGAGGTGGTGGCCTTTAGGGCCTTTGACGAGTGGTGGGATAAGAAAGAACACTCAGCCAAGGTGAGTCATACTGCAAATCCAGCTCCTGTCTAGTCTCACTCCAGTCTCACGTGAACAGTCAATTCTGAGATTATTTTTTATCATTATATATTTTATTTAACTAAGCCCTGGCCTGTCATTGTTGGTTTAGCTCAAATATATATCACTCAGTCTTTTTGTGGCCATTGTTGCTTGGATACAAAATGAATGTTTTTAGGAAAGCCTCATTTAGAACTCCTGGAATGTTTTGTATCAGAAAAGCTCAACTAACCTCATATTTTTGCGAAGTCGAGGTTATGAGTGATAATTTATTTGAATGCGTTGAAATGATGCACTCTTGACAATAAGGTAGGTATATCAGAGCTATATATTTAGAGAATTTGGTTAGTTGAATGAGTTTGGTTAATTGAAATGGGTGAAATCGTTGAGTACAAAGGACATTGCTGTGTGAACTGGCTAGGTTGTTGTACTTTGCTATTTCACAAACTCTAGCTACCATTTAATTGTAATGACATGACTATTCAAGCCAGGTATTCTCCTGCGTTAACTAGCCAGATAGCAAACAGGCTTTCATGTCAGTACCATGTTGTTGTTCGTCCCCCAGGCGTCCCTGACCCCGGTGAAGGCTGGCGAGGAGGAGAAGGAGAAGCCCAAGCCCAAAGAGACCATGGGCTCCAGTCTACTGGAGAACTGGAACAAGGGAGAAGGCCTAGGCTATGAGGGTATGGGCCTGGGCATCGGCCTCCGAGGAGCCATCCGCCTGCCCTCCTTCAAGGTACCACCAGCCACTTTTAGGATTGATTAAGAATATGTCTAAAGGGCTCTGGTGCTTTGTAAAATCGTTCAACAATTGTATTTGTCAGAGATGATTAATGTGTGTGTGTGTGTGTCTTCAGGTGAAGAGGAAGGACCCTCCTGATGCCACCTCCACCGGGGACACTAAGCGAGCGCGACCCTCCACGCCTGTAGACGATGAGCTGGAGGACATAGCGGAACTTCCAGAAGACGGGTCCAGGATGGACGAGGACAGTGCGGCATTACGGAGGCGACATGCACGGCCGCTGGAGCTGGACAGTGAGGGAGAGGAGGAAGAAGAGACTTCTGGGAAAGAGGAGTCTCTGTCCGATAGGGAGGAGGAGCCTGACGAGACAGAGGCTTCTGAGAGGTTGTCATCGGGCAAGGTGAGCTGTCAATCAAATGACCACATGTCCTAGAATGGTAGCTGAACTGTTGACCATCACAACCTTCAACAGGTGCTTCAGCTCATTGGGAGAAGGCAACCTGAGGCATCATACTGTAGACCAATGTTTTTAATAATAGCTTTTAACCTCTGTGATTGGACCTTTCAGGAGAGTGGAGAGGAAGAGGATGAGGAAGAAGATGAGGCGGCCTCAACCAGTGATGGTGAATCATCGGAGTCGTCGGATGAGGGTAAATCCACGCTTATGTCAATGACCATAGTTATTTGGTACTGTGTGTAAACTCTGCCTCTGTAACTTGTCCTATTCTCTCTCCTCCTCGCTCCCAACAGATGTTGCCAGTTCAGCATCCTCGAAAGTTGTCTCTGACTCCTCTGCGAGTGGGGACTCCTCTGACTATGATTCCAGTTCAGAGGAGGAGGCAGAAGAGGAGGAGGAAGAGGAGGAGGAGGCGGCGGTAGACGTGGAGAGTCTACCGGATAAAGACGAGGACCGGGTTCGGACATCTTCGTCCTCATCCTCCTCTTCGTCTTCCTCATCTGAGGAGGAGGTGGAGCCCAAGGCGCCCAGCACGCCCTTAGGTCCTCCCCCAGAGGATGAGCCCTCCGAGCTGGCTGGTTTAGAGGAAGACCAGAGGCCTAGGGAGGGGCTGAAGCTCAAGCCCAACCACAGATCCCTCAGCGAGGTCACAGGAGCAGTGGAGCCTGGCCGGACCAGCCTGGAGGACCTCAGGCCCCCTTCACCCAAAGGAGTCCCAGGTCTTAACCCTCTCCTGTTACCTAACCACACAAGCTTTGTGTTTCAGAAGCCATTTCAGATGTTACACTCTGCATATTGCTTTTAACTGACAGATTGTCATGACATGTTGGTTGTCTTTCAGCTGAGGAGTCAGACCTTGACCTGGAAGTCGCCATCCCTGTATTGAAGACCGAGCCCCAGGATGATGTTACTAACCTGCGGCCGCCCACCCCGACGGGCTCCCTGGCTGACAGCGACCAGGACTCTCGACCCAAGGCCCACACAGAGGACAAGGATCTGCCCTGTACGCCAGGTAGAGGGGCTTCCACATCCCTGGACCCCGACACAGCCCTCCTTAGATCCCTAGTAGTCCCACCTATGCACCTCCCCCTCCCCCCTTCCCCAGCCATGGGAGGCCACTCCCTCCTGCTACCGCCTCCCGGCCCCATGCCAAACCTCCCCCTCCCCTTTAGGGACAGGCTGTCCACAGACGAGGATGTGCCCCGCACCCCTGGCAGGGACCTGATGGACCGGGCAAGGGGCCTGGGCAAGTCCCAGAACAGCACCGAGAACGTGCCCGTCACGCCTGGCAGCGATGCCCCTCTGACTGGCAGCAGCCTGGTTAGCCTCAGCTCCCCCCACATATCCGCCAGCCCCTTCTCCTACCCTGCCCAGTCCCCCGTCCTGAGTGCAGGTATCCCCCGAACCCCCGGCAGAGATTTGACCTTTACCCCTGTCTTCCCAGACCCCACAGCCCTGGCTGTTGGCCTTCCCATCCACCGGAAAGCCTCTTCAGAAAGTCCGCTGTTCAAGGAGCCTCCACTCAGCACCTTGGCCAGCCAGACCTTGCCCCCCGTCTCCCTCCAGGGACAGGCCTTAACCAGCGTGCCAAAAGACCTGCCTGCTGTCCCGGCCTTAGACCTCCCAGTGCCCCCGGACATAACCCCGCCTAAGAGGAAGCCTGGGCGACCCAAGAGTAAAAAGGCTGCAGCTCTGGCAGCTCTGGCAGCACTGACTTCTCCTAAGACTGAGCCTATGGAGCTCTCGGTGACTCCCACCTCCATGCCTCCCTCTTTGCCTCACGATGCCCAGCTCCGAGAACTCTCTGCAGACACGGCTGCTGCAGCCACTCTTCCTGGAATACCCGGCTACGTTGGGCTAGACTCCTCCACAGTGGGCCTGGACTTCCGGGAAGGGGAGCCAGAGCCGCATACGGTTCTGCCCCTTGACGACCGGTTCCTCCCCTATGAAGAAGAGGAGCGCGTGCAGAAGCCTGCCCGTAAGGTGCGGCGAGGGTGGGAAGAGCTGCTGCTGGCTAGCCACTCCCCCGCGTTCACGCCGCCGCGGCCCCACCTCGCTCCGCGCTCTGAGTTCGAGGAGATGACCATCCTGTACGACATCTGGAACGACGGCATCGATGAGGAGGACATCCGGCACCTGCAGGTCACCTACGACAAGATGCTGCAGCAGGACAATGGCAACGACTGGCTCAACGACACACTGTGGGTCCAGCACCCTCATATCCTTTACTACTCTCTGTTGACAATATTACTGCCCATTTATTGCTAGTACATTTATATTTGCCTTTAACTGTATAGCAATGATAGGGCCCTCTGCTGCCTCTCTACTCAAATACAAACAAGTTAGTCTGTTTTTGTCCTAAAGTGTTGTTCCTTTATTGTCCTTTTTTTCCCTGTTTTTTTTTTGCTTAGTCGTCAAGCAATTTATATAGGTGTACATTTAGAAATGCTTGGTCATGGTTCGACCAACCCAAGGTTTAGCCTTCTCCAAAAGCCCTTTAGAATGATTTCCCTTGACTCCCCTGTACCTACCAACATCCCAGCGGTGAAGAGGAAGAGGAGGGACGATGGCATGAGGGATCACATGACTGGCTGTGCCCGTAGCGAGGGCTACTACAAGATCGACAAGAAGGACAAGATCAAATACCTCAACAGCAACAAGCACCTGCTGGAGGAGGGGCCCATAGACATGCAGGTGGGTTTCAGCAGAGAGTGGGCTGATGGGCTTGAGTTCACATCAGCAAGGGTGTCTGTTCATCTGTGCGTTTGTGCGTCCGTTTGCCTTGAGTAGGAGCTCATTGTGTTTTCCTTCTTAATTTCCCCTCTGTCACTCAATCTCCTTCTCTCCCTTCCTCCGTCTCTCTCTGCAGGGCAAGAGCATTCCCGCGCAGCCCCTCGTCTCCACCAGAGCTGGCTCTGAGCGTCGGTCTGAACAGCGCCGCCTGCTGTCCTCTTTCAGCTGTGACAGCGACCTGCTCAAGTTCAACCAGCTGAAGGTACCAAAGGCCAAACACAACCCACACACAACCACTGTTATTTTACTCTGTTAATGTGTCAATGCAATACTGTCACTTCAATTTGTCTTGTTTTTCCTTTTTTAAAACTCTTTCCCCAGTTCCGTAAGAAGAAGATTCGGTTCTGTAAGTCGCATATCCACGACTGGGGTTTGTTTGCTATGGAGCCAATTGCTGCTGACGAGATGGTGATTGAGTACGTGGGTCAGAACATCAGGCAGGTGAGTAGAACACAACTGTCTTCTCAGTCTGAGGGAGGCGATGCGCAGACAGGAAGCATTCTAGAGATTATCCGACAACACAAACGTGTACTTTGTGCCGGCTGCAAATCGTCAAGTCCTACAGGTGAGTGTTAAGCAGGCTAAGTGTAAAACCATCCAACCCTGTGACCAGGTGATTGCTGACATGAGGGAGAAGCGCTACGAGGACGAGGGCATCGGGAGCAGCTACATGTTCCGTGTGGACCACGACACCATCATAGACGCCACCAAGTGTGGCAACTTCGCCCGCTTCATCAACCACAGCTGCAATGTAAGTGTCTCTTCTCAATCAAAACTGAACCTAGTCAATTCGTTGACCCAATTTCACATTGCTACGCTAGCAAACACGCTGACGCTAACACCTCTGTTTTGTTCGTCTTCTCAGCCCAACTGCTACGCTAAGGTGATCACAGTGGAGTCCCAAAAGAAGATCGTCATCTACTCCCGACAACCCATCAACGTCAACGAGGAGATCACCTACGACTACAAGTTCCCCATCGAGGACGAGAAGATCCCCTGCTTGTGTGGGGCAGAGAACTGTAGGGGAACGTTGAACTAACGTTAGTCCCTGGCCAAGGGGAAACTCCCGGAAAACAACAAGCACTGTTACCAACCAACGTTGTCCCCCATTCCCTGGACACGCACACAGAGACATCATGCTAAAAACACAAGGACAAAAGAGGAGGGGTGGAAGAACCAGGAGATGGGTAAACAACCCATCATCTGGATACAGTGCAGCTACCTGTCTGGGACTCTTTTTATACATGCAGATATTTACTCAAGATTGTTTACGATTCCAGGTGCTCTTTAAAATGGACATAAACATGGGTTTTCTACTACTCTGCCAGTGACCTTTTTGAATTTCCACAATGCTGTACACCATCTGACTTCCTGGTGCAGCACCCTTAATGGTTTTGAGTTCTATTCAGCATGGTTCCCCCCAGGTCTGGTCTTGGCTTGTACAGTTTTACCTACTCCAGCTTTTCTCATAAGCTTTACGGAGACCACGTGGAACGTAGCCCTCCATTTTCTATGTACACACACACACACACACTTCTAGCTCTAGCCGCTCATTAATACTGTTGACACGCACAATGAAAACACTTGGCCGTGGGAGGGACACCGCTTCCCCCGCGGGAGATGACACTATTCTCAAAATTTTTGGTGGCCATAGTGGCACATACAGGAAGTAAGTTTGGGGTCTTGAGAACTGGGTTTGCCACCCAAGGAGAAGCCTGTGGGGATGCCTCCATTTGCTTAACCCCCCCCCCTTTTGTTTTCCATAGTAAATGCAGAAAACTGATGTAATTGAAGCTACAGAATGAGTCATTGTGTCATCAAGTCACAAACGTGGAGATCACTGGAGTGCAGATGAATCCACACCTGCTCATTCCAGCAAACAATATAGAGTATGCTGCTGCCTGTTACTTTATTTAAACATAAAGGAATACGTTTTCAGAGATTTATAAAATGTTATTCCAATGGTTTTGCCATCCTTTGTTGTCGTTCAGAAATGACTCTTCGTACCGTCTTGTCTTCCCCCAAAAACACTATTGTATTTTGCGTGCAATGAGTGAAAGTACTGCCCTCTGTAGGCCATACGAATGGGAAAATAATGCAAGATGGGTTCCTTAAAAAGTTAACACAATCGAACCTCGACACCATAGTGTTGTGTTTCCAAAAGCAACCATAGGCGCATCATTCCTTCCATAGCAAACTTTGTCCCTGCACAGTGAGACTGCTGATGCAGATTGTATTGAAACGTTTTGACTTCATGATGCCTGCTCACCTCCAACATGACATCCATCCATGTCAATCTGGTTGCTGAGGTTACCATGTTTATAGAGGTGATTGACCATTTAAAAGATGGTTCTAAGGAAGGGTTCCGATCCGTAACAGCTGATGAGTGAATAGCAATTTGAACTAGTATTATTAGGTTTAGGCTTTTCGTCATGCTTAGATTTCTTCCTAAAGCTTGTCCAATGCTGTCTGGAAGCCATACCGATGTCCATTGCATTTCCAGTGTTAAATCTTGAGAGAAGCATGTATTCAGTGCTCTATAAAGTTGATTACAGGAAAATGATAGTAAAAATAAGTGAAACCTAGGTAAATGTAATTCCAATGTTCTCACATGACTGCAGTTACGAGGAACTGGGGGGGGGGGGCTAGAAAAGAAGGCAGTTTATAAACGTAAGTGTCATATGTCTACGCTTCTGGGGTTTCCATGACTACAGGGCAAAAAGTGTTTCTGAAATCTGCTGCTTGCAACTGTGTTAATGCGCATGCACTATTATGAAATGCTGTCTACTTTCGCCTGTGTGGATGTGTTTTGTATTGTATGTCATGAATGTGTGTGGTGTACGTGACATTGTCTTTATTTTACTGTCTGGTGGTGTGTTGATGACTGGTTTAGGTGTTCTCACTCCATGGTGCTTCTTTGTAACATGTCTGGTCCCTCACGGTACAAGTTAGTTCAGTATTCTACTCGGTATACAGAAGTGTTTCTAATCTCAAACAACCCAATAGACCTTGCACTATCACCACACTAAGAACCCCGAGCTTCAGTCTTCTGTTTGTGTGTGTTTGTCGCGTGGGTATCGTCTCTTGTCATTCAGTTTCGTGAATCATTGCCGTTTTTGAATGCACTGGAGGCTTGCACTTCTTCTTACGCCCTCCTAGCCAATCAGAAGTCTGACGACCAAGTCATTCATTGCTTCTCATTCAGTTGGACAGCTCAGTGTTTTTGCTTTTTTTTTTTTAACTGTGATGTTTATATTGTACAGGATCACTTGTATAGAAAAATACCTGAAGCTTTTTTTATCTATCGTCATGGGGAATACATAAAATGATGCATCTTTTTTTTAACAAAAAGGTGAGTATTTGAAGTGGTCTTTTCAGGGATCAGTAAAAAAAAAAAAAAATCTTGAAAAAAACATGGGTTTAATTGTTTATCTAAAGGAAAGGTGCATCTTGTACAGAAAAAAAATCTCCATTTCCCTTTGAAAGATTGTTTCTTGTAGAAACGTCTTCATTTCCTTTGTAATCTTAAAATGAATAAATACTTTAACTGTGAATATATATATTTTTGTTCCGGGGGATATGCTACAGCAATACAGCTGAGAGATCTGTGTCAGACAGAGCTGGTGAAGCTGGTGGCAGTATTTTCAGCTTGTGTCAAGCTTTATTTAGTAGTTTTTGTTGTAAATTCTATGAAAATCTGTTTGCAGTGTGGAGAAAGGAAGAAAACATGGTGCAGAAATGACATGGGAATGGGGTGGAATCATCAGCCTGTTTCTCATGTCTATTTATTACACAAATGTATGACAAATAAAATCATAGAAAATGATTGAGTTAATTGAATGAATACATTAAATTTCAGTGTTCAGACAGTAAACCATTAGTATCAACTGACACACAGGACGTTGGATAAATAACATTTCCTTCGTGTTGAAAATGTCAATGGAGAATGCCTGCATACCTTCACCCATAATAAACCAACATTCAGAAATTGAGAGATGTTGTCCGTTTCATTAAACAATGCCCTACTGTCTGTAGGCTAGAGTTTAGTTCAGGACCAAATCATGTGATTTCTCCCCCATGTCAGGCAGTGTCAATTCTAGTGATCATATGGACTCCCAACAGTATTAAATCAGTATACCAATAGCATCAATCTCCAATCATAGCAATAGCATCAACCACTTAACAGGTATGGTCAGTAAAGAAATGTAATTAAACTACCTGTGATTGAGGCCCCCCATGACGCCAGTGATCTCATTCTCACCCAGCCAAGTCCTGATAGTCACACTCAACCATCCGGACTGACAGAGACAGAGTGGCCTCTGTGTGTCTGCCACCCCAAGTCAGTGACAGGAGGTGGATGGTGTGACCAGCAGTAGGGGAACAATACAGTCAGCATGGATACACAGGTCAGGTTGTCAGGCTTCCCGGGATCACCATTCTCTTTATCGTATTGGATTTGGTCAACCGCCAGAACTGGACAAAGTGTGAGATGTTGTAATGCCACTACTTTATCAATCCACATCTCACTCATACAACCCCCCAGTATGAGCATGTCACACCAGTCATTCTGAGCGAGTCACCCCTGGTAGCTGCAGAGTAGTGGTGTGACGTGGGGAATATCTTCTGATGACAGTTTCAAGTGGATCAAATTCATACAAAATAAAGGGAGGGAAGGCAGGCAGGGAAATAACAGCTCTGCTACCTGCCCATAGCAGTTGCTGAGGGAATATACATCAATGTCATATGGCCACCAGGGGGAATATAAACACAGTGAGTTCAAATTCAATGATTTGTTTAATTAACATTAATATAGTAGGTTAGGTAGTGATTGAATGCAGTACAATCAGAGATGCATACACGGTAGCATTGATGAAAAAAATGTTTGTACTGTTACCAGTACTAGATCTAGTCTACACAATGTTATGAGTTGAACTGTTAAACATGAAATGAAACATTAAACCATTTCTAATTGAACGCAATGACAGTAATATGATGAAAAGATAGAGGTCAATCACAGTAAACAGTACTCTTATTTTTCACAGTATTTTATGTATCCTCTGTATTAATAAAAATCCCCCCAAAAATCTATGGTATTGGCAACTTCAGAGTCTCGGCTATGAGGCTGTCCCACAAGTAGAGAGTGTAAAGCTAGCATCAACAAAACAGCCCTGAGCAAAGAGCTAGAGCCCATAGATAATCCCAACAGTTAAAGTCAATTGAAGGAGAAATATTGAGAGTGCTGGGCTATAGAGGTGATTGGCCGTCGCTGTAAGCAGCTTGGCATCTTTGGAGGCGTAGACGCTGCGACTGAAGGTGGGATGGATGTGTCGGAAGTTATCATGGAGATGTGCTACAAATTCTTCATCCTCCTCTGTGGAGAAAATCCCAGTGACAAACTGTTCAAACTAGGAAAGAAAAAACTAATTTAAAGGGTGGTTATTTATAAACTGTGATGTAATTAAGCATGATCATTCATTAGATTCATCAGATCATTCATGGTATTGTTTTCCATCACTAGTAACAATCCTAGTATAGCTGTTCACCCAGGGTTGTTACATGGTGACAGTATCCTGGTGGAACACAATGATCAGGCTGGTTCTACCAGGCTATGGTGAAAGCATAGATTCAGGACTTTTTCGCTAGCACAGACTGGAATATGTTTACCACATCAGTCACCGGCTTCATTAATAAGTGCATCAACAATGTCGTCCCCACAGTGACGTACGTACATATCCCAAACAGAAGTCATGGATTACAGGCAACATCCGCACTGAGCTAAAGACTAGAGCTGATGCTTTCAAGGAGCGGGACACTAATCCGAACACTTATAAGAAATCCTGTTACGCCCTCAGACGAACCATCAAACAGGCAAAACGTCAATACATGACCAATATCTAATCATACTACATTGGCTCTGACATTCGTCCGATGTGGCAAGGCTTGAAAGCTATCACAGATTACAGCACAGCTCTGCGTTCAACACCATTGTGCCCTCCAAGTTCATCACTAAGCTGACCCTAGGATTAAACACCTCCCTCTGCAACTGGATCCTGGACTTCCTGACTGGCCTCCCCCAGGTGGTGAGAGTAGGCAACAACAAATCCGCCCTTTGACCCTCAACACGGAGGCCCCTCAGGGATGCGTGCTTAGTCCCCTCCTGTACTCCCTGTTCACCCACAACCGCGTAGACGCACACAACTTCAACACCATCATTCAATTTGCTGCCTACACAAAGGTGGTAGGCCTGATCACCGACAACGATGAAACAGCCTACAGGGAGGTAGTCATAGACCTGGCAGTGTAGCGCAAGAACAGCAACCTCACCCTCAACAAGACAAAGGAGCTGATCGTGGACTACAGGAAATGGAGGGCCGAGCACGTGCCCATCCACATCGACGGGGCTGTTGTGGAGCAGGTTGAGAGCTTTAAGTTCCTCGGTATCCACATCACTAAGAAACTATCATGGCCCACAAACATCAGCGCAGTTGTGAAGAGGGAACGACAATGCCTCTTCTTGCTCAGGAGGCTGAAAAGATTCAACATGGGCCCTCAGATCCTCAAAAGTTTTGACAGCTGCATCATTGAGAGCATCTTGATTGGTTGCATCACCGCTTGGTATGGCAACCGCTTGGCATCCGACCGCAAAGCGCTACAGAGGGTAGTGCGTACGGCCAAGTACATGGGGCCAAGCTTTCCTTTTATCCAGGACCTCTATTCCAGGCAGTGTCAGAGGAAGTCCCTATCAATTGTCAAAGACTCCAGGTCATAGACTGTTCTCTCTGCTCCCGCACAGCAAGTCTGGAACCAATAGGACCCTGAACAGCTTCACCCCCAAGCTATAAGACTGCTAAATATTTAGTTAAATAGTTAACCAATAACTCCCTGGAATATCTGCATTGACCCTTTTTAACTCATCACATACGCTACTGTTACTGTTTATCATCTATCCCATTGCCTTGTCACTTTATCCCTACCTATATGTTCATATCTACCTCAATTACCTCGTACCTCTGCACATCGATGCGGTACTGGTACCCCGTGTATCTAGCCAAGTTATCATTACACATTGTGTATTTATTCTTTGTGTTATTATTTTGATATTTTTCTACTATTCTACTGTAAGCAAGCATTTCACTGTTGTTCACAAAGCATGTAAAAATACAATTTGATTTGACTTGAGATTAAACCCATTCCATGTGTGTGCTTGCTTACCTGTGACCATGAGATATAGGTGGGGACTTCATACATGGTCCATATAACGGCTTGAGAACAAGGTGGAGTGGTGAGGCTACCATGGTAGCGGTAGTACTGGGACAAATGGCTCTCAGGCAGAAGGCCGATCAATGGGAATGGCTTGACTGTAGCCGTTTGACCTAGGAGAGGGAGAAAGACCTTTATTAAACATTTATTAAACCCTCCATGGGACTGAAGCATGTTCACAGTCACCACACTATATCTATACTGAACAAAAATATAAACGCAACATGCAAAAATGTCAACGATTTTTCAATTCATATAAGGAAATCAGTCATTAGGCCCTAAACTATGGATTTCACATGACTGGGCAGGGGCGCAGGCCCACCCTCTTGGGAGCCAGGCCTACCCACTGGGGAGCCAGGCCCAGGCAATCAGAATGAGTTTTTCCCCACAAAAAGGGCTTTATTACAGACAGAAATACTCCTCAGTTTCATCAGCTGTCCGGCTGGCTAGTCTCAGACGATCCCGCAGGTGAATTACACATGGTCTGCAGTTCTGAGGCCAGT
Organism: Oncorhynchus mykiss; assembly: GCF_013265735.2. Classification (NCBI taxonomy): domain Eukaryota; kingdom Metazoa; phylum Chordata; class Actinopteri; order Salmoniformes; family Salmonidae; genus Oncorhynchus; species Oncorhynchus mykiss. The sequence continues at coordinate 37,088,488 of NC_048569.1, forward strand.
TGGTCATAATCCCAAATTCTCTAAAATGACGTTGGAGGTGGCTTATGGTAGAGAAACTAACATTCAATTATCTGACAATAGCTCTGGTGGACATTCCTGCAGTCAGCATACCAACGGCACGTTCCCTCAAAACGTGTGACATCTGTGGCATTGCATTGTGTGACAAACCTGCACATTTTAGAGTGGCCTTTTATTGTCCCCAGCACAACATGCACCTGTGTAATGATCATGCTATTTAATCAGCTTCTTGATATGCCACACCTGTCGGGCGGATGGATTATCTTGGCAAAGGAGAAATGCTCACTAACAGGGATGTCAACAAATTTGTGTTTGTTGCTGATGTGAAATATCTGGGATCTTTTATTTCAGCTAATGAAATATGGGACCAACATTTTACAAGTTGCGTTGATATTTTTGTTCAGTGTACATTAGAGTACTTATGTTTCTACAGACCTTTGTAGGCAATGGAGGGAAGTAGTCGTGATATGCGTCCAAAGTGTACATTTTCAATGTAATAAAGCTGCAAGAAGTTAGAGGTTTAGAATATATGACTTCATCATGACAAAATAAACACATATTTTTATAAATATGCTCTAAAATTAAATACATAAAGTATTTAACTATACTTTACATCAATAAAGAACGCAAGAACTGCAAGGCCAGTTGGGTCATCCAAGGCAGATGTCAAATTGGGATGACTTGACTTCATGTTGACTATGTGCATCTGCAAAAGAAAATGCACTGTCAATTAAATATTAAACCAGGATGCAGGCACTGACTGGTGCTATTTATTTTGTTCACCAAAGATATCCACCCTTCAGTGTAAAGTTGACTGGATGTAGAGAGGACCATCACCCACACTTACCTCCATTGGATACCTGTGCCTGTCCACCGTGTGCTCTGAGCCGTTGGTGTTGAGGCTTCCCCAGTGAAAGTGGAGCTGGACGGTGTGGTACGTACCTGGAAGACCTCCACCACTCACAGACATCCCATTCCCAACCTCCAACACAACTGCATACAAACACACAGAGCACTTATAAACGTCTACACAAAATGCACAACCCATTCACACACATGCATTCTCACAAGCACACACGTAGTTGTCCTGTGATGTAATAAGAAACGGGACACATAGGCTACAGTCTCTACGTAGAAAATAACTACTCAGTAGATACACCTCCTCACAAATCAATTTCTATGGTAATGATACAGGATATTCACCAGAGTGGCCATTGTTTTTCAGTTTCCAGTGTCCTGTATGAACAGCATGAAAACCATCCAGATGTAAAGCCTCCAGTGATTCATTTCTGGTCATATGATGATCCAGGTTGATTGGAGAGTGATGTTCTTCAAGTATTGGGTGGCAGGATGGGAACGCATCTCCCCATGCATATGGGTCTGAGGACACAAAAACACACGCTGCTGACTTTCAACGTGTAAGTCTACAGACACCAGAGTTAACACGATAAGAATATTACAAAAATGTTGTTTACAATATCGATTTAAAATCTACCAAAAATAATTTGAGGAAAAAAACAAACATTTTAAAGTGCATCGTCTCTACTTTTGATACATTGAATAAACATAGACACTTACCACAATGACTCTCATCATAACAGAAGTCCACTGAAAGAGTAAAACAAGGAAGATATCAACTGTAAAGCATCCTTACCCATGACGGAATAGACACTCAAACAGCTGCCTACCTTGGATAATATCAAGGACAAGCCAGATACTCACCGGTGTGTGAACCTGTAATAAACATCATTAGGAAAGTTATGATTGCCAAAATCATTTCTGCGCCAATAAATGAGCAAGGCATTTCAATAGGTCTAGTTAATGTCTAAATAAAAATCACAGAGGCAGGCCTAATCGGCGCTTAGGGATCTGTGCAAATGCCAAGCTTAAATAGGACTGGGAAAGTGAATGCTGAGCGCTTTTTTTTCTTTCTCTGTTTGGTCAGTGGAGTGTGTCATTGCCAGTGGTCTTTACTGATGAATGTCACATAACGGGACATTGATGCGAGGAAAGCTTGCCAACTCTTGGCTGAGCACCGATGCCCCCAAGCGGTAAGGTCAATTGTTTTTTTTTATAAAAACGATTAAGTAGCAGGTTGGAATATGTTAAATGTTAGCACTGTTTATTTTGTCAATGTATCTCCTAGTAGTCTGCCGATAAGGGTGCCTGTCGAAGGAACGGACAGGTATAGGTGTATAGGCCTAAGATCAGGTGAAAACATATGCTGCAATAGGCTACTGATGCTTGACACGGTCTGAATAATAAATCTTACATCTTTTGGTTTCAGCCTCACTGCGAAGATAAGTTGCCTTATTGGAGCGAAGACGGATAAGCCCATCTCCTATAGCCTGGGAGAATTAATTAACTTACAGGGCTTCCCTTATTCCCTGCTCCGTCAGCAACACACAACTGACCGTTTAGGGATTTCCCACATCTCATCTTAATCCCCCTGACATTTGGTTACAGCGGCTGAGGGATTTCATTGACAAATCAAGAGAACTCAGTGAAATGCCAAGACTGATGAAACACATATAGTGCCTTCGGAAAGTATGTAGACCCATAGCAAAGGGCAAACTTTTTCCACATTTTCTTACATTACAGCCTTATTCTAAAATGTATTAAATAAATAACATCCTTAGCAATCTACACACAATACCCGATAATGGAAGAAGCAAAAACAGTTGTGTTCAAATTAATAAAATAAAAAAAATAAAAACAGAAATACCTTATTTACATAAGTATTCAGACCTTTTGCTATGAGACTCGAAATTGAGCGCAGGTGCATCCTGTTTCCAATGATTGTCCTTGATGTTTCTACAACTTGATTGGAGTCAACTTGTGGTAAATTAAATTGATTGGACATGATTTAGAAGAAAAGGCACACATTTGTCTATATAAGGTCCCACAGTTGACAGTGCATGTTAGAGCAAAAACCAAGCCATGAGGTCGAAGGAATTGTCCGCAGAGCTCAGAGACAGGATTGTGTCGAGGCACAGATCTGGGGAAGGGTCCCAAAATAATTATGCAGCATTGAAGGTCACCAAGAACACAGTTGCCTCCATCATTCTTAAATTGAAGAAGTCTGGAACCACCAACTCTTCCTAGAGCTGGCTGGCCGCCCGGCCAAACTGAGGGGGGGGGGGGGGGGGGGGGGGGGGGTCAGGGAGGTGACCAATAACCGATGGTCACTTGAGCTCTAGAGTTCCTCTGTGGAGATGGGAGAACCTTCCAGAAGGACAACCATCTCTGCAGCACTCCACCAATCAGGCTTTATGGTAGAGTAGCCAGATGGAAGCCACTCCAGAGCCAGGACATTAATCCAATCACCATCTCTGGAGACCTGAAAATAGCTGGGCAGCAACGCTCCCCATTCAACCTGAAAGACCTTGAGAGGATCTGCAGAGAATGGGAGAAACTCCCCAAATACAGGTTTGTCAAGCTTGTAGCGTCATACCCAAGAAAACTCAAGGCTGTAATCGATGCCAAAGGTGCTTCAACAAAGTACTGAGTAAAGGATCTGAATACTTATGTAAATGCGATAGAAAAAAAATAAATCCTGTTTTTGCTTTGCCATTAAGGGGTATCGTATGTAGATTGATTAAATTGTCCCCCCACACCCTCAATTTTAGAATAAGGCTGTAACAAAATGTGGAAAAAGTCAAGGGGTCTGAATATTTTCCAAGGCACTATATAGCGTAGGCAGAAGCAGGTAGCCCTATTCACCCACTGCGGTCAAGTGCGCAGTCAACCATCTATGGTCTCAAGTTCTCTGCTAAAACTACAGGCTTAACCTTCTCAGAGTCCTTACCCAAATTGAGACAACAGGCATCTGTCCTTCATGATACAATTTATTTGGCATTTGGTTAGATGTACATCCACCCCAGAAAAATACATAAAACCCCCTGCAAAAGAAGCAACAAAAATGTTACAATTTAAAAGCTATGAAATTAAAGAGAATACAACTAATACAACTAATGTATCAACGGTTGCATTTTACATGTTCTAACTCACTGAACATGTCGATAACAAAATCAACTACAGTTTAAATCCAGCAGTTGGGGATGGAGTAGGGGTTCCAATGCATTTATCTATATCAACCTGTAGGCAAGCCTCTGAGCTAAGCCTGGGCAAAGATGAGCAGAACTTTGATTAAATGATAAAATCTGTTGGAAACCTCAGCATGCCTAAAGACTAAAACATGCACTATAGGCCCTAAAACAAGCTGAAAACACACTCAAACCAAATATTGAGATCTGACCCCCAAACACGCATGCACACACCAAAGTTTAAGATTTTTTTTTTTTTTTAACAATTCAAGACATTATTTTCTTGGATAATCCACAAAAGGATTGTCTATGCTAAAAAAAGAAAAGTAATACAAAACTTGAGAAAGAGAAGAAAAAAAAATGCTACATACAACACATAGTACACACAAAGCTGCAATTCTCAAGATATCTTCACCCATTTCATTGCTGCTGGTGATAGACTAAAGCCATATAGATGACCATGCTATGCAGATCCTGGCTGGTAAGGGCTTGGACTAAAATGACTCCAAAACCCTCATAGGGGCCTTTGTGCTTTCATAGGCCTGGCATTGTAGCCTTCCAACTCCTATGACCATTCAACGCCACAGGTGAACAAGCAACAGGGCTCTCACAGGTCTACAGTATATACATCAGGAGTGTAAAGAATGATTGTCATAATGGGGACAAATTGTGGTTTTCCTAGTAGCTTTTTCACTACCGCGTTAGACTTTCCTGTCCGTCATCATGAAACAGGAGAAAGGTGGTTGACCACTCAATCCCATATAGGCTACTATTAAAACCTAAACAGGTAAATCCCCAATGTCATGTTATAGTCTGAATCTTAACTACACTAACATGACAATGTACATTGGTAAGAAAAGAAATACAGCAGATCCAAATGGCTTCCAAAAATGAGAATTGATGTGTACATAAACCCTCACACATACGTACAGACAGTTGAAGACAGAATTAATTTAGTATTCATTGTTATTATCATTTCATGAGAACACTTTTTCAGCTTAAGAAGTTCACTTCTACAAATTTCATGAGGGGGTATAAAACAGTAAGTTACCCTTACACATCCCTAGGAGCTACAACTGAAAAGCTAACCTTCATTCACCATTCATTGACATGCTCTTTCATGAGGTGAACTCATTGACCATCAATGTTCAGATCCCACAACAAGCAAGTCACAGACTACTTCTTACCCAAGAAAAGGGCACAATACTCAACCTACTTCAATTAGAACTCATAAAATGAAATTCAATACTGTAGCAAGATTATTTGAAAAGTTGTAGCATTTTTACCTCAGAAAACACAGTAATAGCAGTGTGTTAGTTGGAGCTAACACTAACCGTACCTAAATATTTTTGCAAGGTTAAAAAACCTTTTGTAGCAGAACCTTTCATTTTTCTATTCAAATTTGTGCCATCAATCTGGAAGACGTCTTAGCATATCAGATTGATTGGAGAGTACAGAAATCCCAGTTCGGAGGCAGTGCTTGTGATGGAAAAATAATGCATTTCATTCATGGAGGAGACTTGGAGATCTAGTAGGGAGGGAGAGCAGAAGCACTCGATGCTTCGAGTTGTGTGTGTGATGCTCTCTAAGTCCAACAAATGACAATCCAAGCTCTGCCTCCAGGATATAAGCAAAAAGACGCAAGCCATCTACCCCCTCCATTATTACCTGGTGTAATGCCTGAGGGAGTACTTACATCAGGGGCAATCTGGAGCATCAAGCTCAAACAATACAATTGAAAAGCTTTGTCCAATGAAAAATAGAAGCAGAAACTCAACCTCCTCGGCCCGGTGTAGTGCGGTTAGTTCTCTGTACAGAATAATCAGTCTTCCAGAGCCTTCTTCACCTGTAGGAAAGTGGTCTGCTTCACACCATTTTCTCCAAGTTCAACTGACAGACACCGACCGGTTTCAGTTCACCTGTTTAAGAAACATCAGTCCGATTCTCCTCACCGCTGCACACCTCAAGGAGTAGACTGGTCCCTCAATCCATCCTGATAATCTCTACCCTCTAATGCCATTCCAGTCTCTTCTCACCCTCTCCTCTAACTAATGGACCAGTCCGCTCCAGTCCACCCTCCATATGATGGACCCGTCTGACACTGTCCACCTCTCTCAATCTGAGGGTCCAGACTGTAGCAGTTCCCCTCCCCTCATCTCAGTCCTATACCATGGTGCTGAGGGAGGAGCTGCTACTGCAGTCTGCAGGCATGGAGTCAGGGGCGTGGCCGTCAGTGGAGGTGTCAGGCTCCACCAGGAGGGTACTGCTGTCGATGGAGTCCTCCCGCTCCTGGGAGGCCAGACTCTGTGCCAATGTCTCGGGGACAGGTGGTGGGGCATCTGTCATGGCATCTACCACATCCCTCATCTGACTTGGGATCATCTGAACTCCATGACGTGCTGTGGAGAGCAGTGAGGACAGGGTTCAGAAACAGCTAGATACTTAACATTGTATCTAATAATAATCACAACTGTTCTATCACAGGAAGTGAGTAAATCATGGTAACAACAACACAGGGTGGTCCATAAGTTATTTTAGGCCTACCCAGGTCCATATAGAGAAAGCTGTCGGGGTTGATGGAGGCTTCGTAGGGAGGAGGGGGGTCGTCTGGGTGCTGGATGTCTGGGTATTTGTAGGCAGCGTAGGGTGGGGGAGGTTCCTGGAAATGAAATGCACCTCCCTCTCCATCATCAGAGAGGTGCAGGGGAGTGAGACCAGTGCCAAAAGCATCTGGGCCATAGTCAAAGCCTGGGACTCGCCGCCCAAGGTTGAAATGATGCACTGAAGATAGAGAGAAGGAGACAACATTTCCACTAATTGAAACCAATGTAGACGGATACTCACAAATAAAATGTGAATACACTGAAGTACCGGAGACTAATACAGGCTAGCTAGGAGAGGTGTTCCGGGTTTGTTAAAAAGGCCAAAAAGGGCTGTTTTTTTCAAGGGATGGCAGTGAGCTTGGTGACATACGTTGTTCGTATGAGTGTGATAAAATACGCTGCTTACGGTTTCCTCCAATGAGTGTTTCGATGCGCTCGCGTCTGCGTTGCCGGAGCCTGTGCACCATGAACAGCAGCAGAGAGAGGATGAGGAAGGAGGAGACACAGCTGACGATCAGACGCATCCCACTGGCCATGGAGTCAAACAGGTTGCTGCCTTCTGAAAGACAGTGTCCAGATTTTAATACAATTCATATGTTTACATTTTAATAATTTTATACAACCGTTTCTCAACTTTTGTCCTTTTACTTCCATCTTCTGAAACTACAGGGACAAACATTGAGGCACATGACAAGTGAGATGTGTTAAGAGCGCCACCTTGTGGGACATTCAAACACCCATAGTTTCTATTTTATTTATATTTTTTTTAAATAGGGAATTGTGTGAGTGTTTAGGCAGTACCTGGGTCCAGGCAGGTGAACTTGCAGCACTCCTTGGGGTCCTTACCGAAGTGCTTGCAGCCCTCCGGCCGATTACACAGTGCGGCCACACACATCTCTGGCTCGCCGTCGTGACATGTGCAGCTCAGGCACGGGTCTTCCCCCTTAGGCGTGAAGTAGTACCCCTCAGTCACCACCTGGTCCTTTATGTCCACACATGTCTGCCCTGTTACAGAAAATCAAAGGTTTACAACCAGAACCAAACAAACTACACCTAAACTAACTGAGGATGCTGGACTTCCCTAATTTACATACGCATTACAGCACCCAATATTTTCTATGCAGAATTATGACTCAAAACAACCAGATTTCCACTGAGTATCTACACTTGTTACAATCAAGCTACTTTGATCTCCTGTGAAGCTACATAGGTCATTGGGTTTTAATAAGAGCAGACATACTCCTCTTGCACAGGAAAGGGAACTTCTTGTAGCAGTTCTCGGCATGCCAGCTGTGAAGGCCGCGCTCGTTCATGCTCTTGATCTGGAAGCGCTGCAGCTGGGCACAGAATACGTTGTCCTGGGTCGGAGATGCCTCTCCAAATTTAGTCAGGCCCTCCGGGGGGAGGAACACCTGCATTGACCCTGAAGAGGAACAGAGAAGGGAACAAGATTAACCTAAACCAAATACAGGTTTATTGCTTTGGTTGTTTGAGCATGACAATGAGTGCTCCTTGAGTTCAGCTGCTCCCTTTTGCCTATTTTCATTCATATTAACTGCACCCACCTTTATAAGCCACCTCCCAACGGCCCTCCAGTGAATGGTTCCGATTGGTTATGACATACTGGTAACCCACCCAGAACCTGAATCAGAGAGAAATTGGATGAAATAATGACTATGGGACAGTAAAGCATCAGCCTTCAGATCAACACTATATCACATCATGTAACACATCCTTATAGCAAACACATACTCACTTGCACTGGTCTCTGCGCTCGCACACTTTCTCGTCGAAATCCACCTCAATCTTGAGGATGAACTGCAGTTCCTCGTTGGTAACGAAAGTTGCCAACGAGCCATTGACTTTCTGGCATGTGTCCACAGCTTGCCAGTAGTTCTCGTTCCTCAGGTATACCTTGTAGCAGCTGGCTGTCTTCTCGTAGTGATGCCACCCACTTGGGCACTTTTCTGTGGAGAGGAAAGGTGCTTTAGCGCTCCTACAGTGTCCAGTAACAAAAGCTTTCCATCTGTTCTTTTAGCAACACTTCCAGTAGTTTAGATACTGTTTTAAAATCTCTCTAGCGCATCTTAGATGAGTACTGAGTGAATGACTGATGAGGTAGTTAGGTGGGGTCTTACTGTTAAAGCGCATCGGCTGGGCCACGCCGATGACATCTTCCACTTGGTCAAACTCATTGGCAAAGTGAAACGTCTCATCCTTCATGGCTGTAAGGGAGGATCCGAGACAGAGATACCAGAGTAATCAGTGTTTCAATAAAAGGAATGTAGTGGCTACTGGCTGAAGATCATAAAAAAACCTTCTGAAGACAACTTTGTTTGGACTCAAGGAACTTCTTATTAGGGGATGGAGAAACTGCCTTTTTAACCCAGTCACAAGTCATCAACATTAGTTATTTTTCATGACAAGAAATAGTCCAATGTTGACTGCTTTTGCTACAATTGATCAATAATGTAATTTGCACACAGTCCAGATGAAACAAGATGGCCGTGTTATGGAGGTCAGATGCTGTGTGTGTACCCAATCCTTTCCAGAATTCCTATAATGCAGTCAGCGATCAGCGCTAGTTCAGGAATTAAGTAGCGGAAACAATAGGATTTCCTTCTATCGCTTACTACTGCAATATCTAACCACATTAAAGTTATACAGCGGCACCATTGAGAGCATCTTGGCTTGCTGCATCACAGCTTGGTATGGCACCTGCATAGTCCTCGATCGCAAGGCGTTACAGAGGATGGTGCGGACAGCCCAGTACATCACTGGGGCCGAGCTCCCTACCATCCAGGACCTCTATACCAGGCTGTGACAGAGGAAGGCCCGGAAAAATTGACAAAGAGCCCTGCCACCCAAGCCATAGACTGTTCTCTCTGCTACCACACAAAAAAGCTGTACCGGAGCACCAAGTCTAGGACCAAAAGGCACCTGAATAGCTTCAACCCCCAAGCCATAAGACTTCTGAACAGTTAATCAAAATGGTTAACCAGACTTAAAAACTCGCTTACACGGACTAAGCACACTCACTGGACCCTACCCACATGCTCACACTCTCCACATAAACAGAGTAACAGAAGTGTATCTATCCTAATTGCATAGTCACTTTAACCCCTACCTACATGCTCTATTTTTATTTGCAAATTCTTAATCTTTTAAAAACGTGTTTTGCATTGTTGGGAAAGGGCTCGTAAGTAAGCATTTCACAGTAGTCTACACCTTTTGTATTTAGCACATGTGACGTAAAAAAATAAATTTGATCTCCCCAAAACTGATCAAAAAAAAAAAACAAAGCTCTAAATGAAAGATGTTAACAAAACATATGCACGTATGAGTTCGTTGGTTCCCACGACATTTAGAAAGTTGTTTTCTAAGAAATCTGGAGCTGCTCTGACTGCTGTTTCAGATGAGCCTTATAGTATTGTGGGGAATGTAAGGAATCTCTGTCCTTCACTTTGGAGCATGCAACACAATATAACTGGACATAGAGTATCATGATTGTTAGGGAGGGGGACTAGAGTTCAGGATGAGGTCTAGGTACAGGGTTGAAGAGGTGTTACTCACGGGGGCAGTCCAACTCATCGCTCTTGTCCTCACAAGCAGTCCAGCCGTCACACTGCCAGGACAAGGGGATGCATTGCATCTTCCCACTGAGGCAGGCAAACTGCCCAGGGCTGCAGCGCAGCTCTGAAACACAGCACAGAGGGAGGCTAACATCACACAGCGCCCCCAGTAGTTTTGACATGGCCACTGCAACACAGCTCCTGGTCTCTCAGTTGAGTACCAACTATAAAAACACGAGTCTATGGGAGATTGAGCATTTCCAACTTTTAGGATCATTACTTAGACACTTGCCCCTGTCTAGTGATAAATAAGAAATAATGTTTTCACCATTTATCATAAACATTACATTAACAATGCAACCGATGCTTAAAATAATGAACGTTTTCTGGGAAACAAAATTAATAAAAAGAAAGCATCAAGGGAAAAACAAAATATTTATTGGAATTCAGTTATGCAGCAATCTCTCTCAAGTATTCTGACAGAGTTCAATTCAGGTCTGGTGGTTAAAATAGAATCAGAGTAGATACTAGCTATTAAACAAGACAAAATCCTTATAACTAGAAACAGTGGTCATCATTGCGAGTGCTATTGAGAACTGCGCTTAGAAACAAAAATATGAGAAACCGGAGAAATGAGGGACACGTATCAGGGCATAACAATTATCTAAAATAGGCTGCGATACACAAATGTATATAAAAACATTTTTTTTAAAGAAGGGGTCATGACAGGCTAAGACAAGACATAGGCCTACTATATACCATTATTTTAGTGTCTAGCCATAAATGTAAGTGCCAAAATAAAAAATGTATGAGGGATGCAAAGTATTTTGAAAGCAGGTAATTCCACACAGGTGTGGTTCCTGAGTTAATTAAGCAATTAACATGCCATCATTCTTAGGGTCATGTATAAGAATGCCCAGTTGCCCATTAAATTTGGCTACAATGGCCAGAAGAGAGGGATCTCAAAGGAGCATAGGGGGTTTAAAGGGTGTGTCTCAGTCATCAGATCTCAACCCAATTTAACACTTCTGGGAGATTCTGGAGCATCTGGGACCGTTTTCCAACATCAATTAAACACCAAATTATTGTGGAAGTATGGCGTTGCATCCCTCAAATAGAGTTCCACACACTTCAAATCTGTGCTATGGCACACTGAAATGGTTCTGGTGGCTCAACGCCCTATTACAGACACTTGTTGGCATTTCCTTTATTTTGGCAGTTCTGTATATTCCTTAGTAACAAAGAAGCAGAGTTAAGTGGGTCAGCGTCTCTGTGCCATGTGTGATTAACATGAGACGTGCCACTGCATCAGGGGTTCTCCTGTGACAAGGCCTAGCTTTCTAAAGCAGTTAGAACTCTTCTCACTATGGCCCTGAGCAGATATAGGCCTGGCGTCTAGACAATCACACTGGATACTTTGAAGGTAGTTCAATATTGTTAAAGGAGTTGAATGCAGCAAAAAAAAAAAAAAAAAAAAAAAAAAAAAAAAAAAAAAGTTAAGAGTACATTTCTGAGTTCAATGGAAAAACAAAGCACTGCTGTGAATGGGAAAATTCAACAGAGGCACAAGCTGAGAATAGAGATGAGTAACCCAAATAGCTGGAGCCTGGCATACCTATACATCCACTGCACTAAGAGGAGATGCTGCTTACCTGACAATAATCTTGCCAGAGCTAGCCGTGGACCTGAAACAAAACAAAAAAGCAATTTCTGATGAACTAACCCTTTGAATCTCAAATTCCAGTTTGGAATGTTCCACCACAAAGTTTGAAGGGAACTGTGTGATGGCAGAGAAATGACAACATGTGAAAAAATGTTTTACCGAAAATGTCATTCGTATTTCATGTCGCACTCACTAGATACCATTTCTGAGCAAAGATCAATGTAACTGAGGAAACTATGGGTATTTAACCATCTGTTATTTTGATGTTTGAGTTGACCCAAAAGTCACCAGGACCACCCACTCTTCCAATAAATGTTGAACATTTTTGTTCTGTCTTTTTGTAATAACATCCCATTTACATGGACGCATAGAATGTATCCAAGGTTGGAGCCATACATTGTGTGTGTGTGTGTGTGTGTGTGTGTGTGTGTGTGTGAATATATAAGAATATAGCCTAGGCTATTCACAACTAAGCAAGTCGGCCAAATCCACCCGTCTTTGTATTTATTAAAGGCCCCAATTAGCAGCAGCTACTCTTCCTGGGATCCAGCAAGCTTAAGGTAGTTATATATTACATTTCATAACACTTTACCCAATACATTTAGTGTTCCCTCAGGCTACTACATATTTACAATACAACATCCATGTGCACGTGTGTAGAGTGCGTGTCTTATGTGTGCGTCTCAAAGTCCCAGCTGTTCCATAAGGTGTATTTTTATCCATTTTTTTTACAATCCGATTCTACTGCTTGCATCAGTTACCTGATGTGGAATAGAGTCCCATGTAGCCATGGCTCTACTGTGCGCCTCCCATAGTCTGTTCTGGACTTGTTATAATCTCTACCCGGCACAGCCAGAAGAGGACTGGCCACCCCTCATAGCCTGGTTCCTCTAGATTTCTTCCTAGGTTTTGGACTTTCTAGGGAGTTTTTTCCTTGCAACCGTGCTTCTACACCTGCATTGCTTGCTGTTTGGGGTTTTAGGCTGGGTTTCTGTACAGCACTTTGTGACATCAGCCGATGTAAGAAGGGTTTTCTAAATACATTTGATTGATTGAAGGGACCTCTGGTGGCAAGTCTTGTTGGGTATAAATGGGTGTCCGAGCTGTGTGCAAGTAGTTTAAAACAGACACCTCGGTGCATTCAGCATGTCAATCTCTCCTCCACTTTGAGCTATGAGAGATTTACATGCATATTAGTAATGTTAGCTCTCAGTGTACATTTAAGTGCCAGCCGTGCTGCCCTGTTCGGAGCCAATTGTAATTTTCAGAGATCCCTCTGTGGTACCTGACCACACGACTGGTGCGACAAATCTAGAACCTGCCTTGTTGATAATGTTGTTAAAAAGGCAGAGCACCACTTTATTATGGACAGACTTCTCCCGATCTTAGCTACTGTTATATCAACATACTTTGACCATGACAGTTTACAAATGAGTTACTCCAAGCAGTTTAGTCACCTCAACCTGCTCAAATTCCACATTATTTATTACAAGATTTAGTTGAGGTTTAGTGGATGATTTGTCCCAAATACAATGCTTTTAGTTTTGGAAATATTTAGGACTAACTTATTCCTTGCCACCCATTCTGAAACTAACTGCAGCTCTTTGTTAAGTCTTGCAGTGATTTCACTCGCTATAGTAGCTGATGTGTATAGTGTTGAGTCATTCGCATACATAGACACTGGCTTTACTTAAAGCCAGGCGCAATTCATTAGTAAAGATTGAAATAAGGGGCCCTAGATAGCTGCCCTGTGGAATTCCTGATTCTACCTGGATTATGTTGGAGGCTTCCATTAAAAAGAACACACTGAGTTCTGTTAGACAGGTAACTCTTTATCCACAATATAGCAGCGGGTGTAAAGCCATAACACTGACTATGATTGATAACGTTGTAAAAGCAGTACTGAAGTCTAACAAAACAGCTCCGACAATCTTTATCAATTTCGCTCAGCCAATCAGTTATTTATGTAAGTGCCATGCTTGTTGAATGTCCTTCCCTATCAAGCTCTCACCCAGCCCCCGAATGAAAACCTTGAGGTTAAGTCAATAATAGGTTCTTCCACCACTTGCAGTTTAACAGGTGATGGTTTATGAGGTTAGACAAATACACTACTTGGACAAAAGTGTTTGGACACCTGCTCGTGTTTGAACACCTGATATTCCAAAATCATGGGCATTAATATGAAGTTGGTCCCCCCATTTGCTGCTATAACAGCTTCCACTCTTCTGGGAAGGCGTACCACTAGATGTTGGGGACTTGCTTCCATTCAACCACAAGAGCATTAGTGAGGTCGGGCACTGAAGATGAGCAATTAAGCCAGGCTCGCAGTCAACGTTCAAATTCATCACAAAGGTGTTCGAAGGGGTTGAGGTCAGGGCTCTGCAGGCCAATCAAGTTCTTCCACACCATCAACAAACCATTTCTGTATGGACCTTACTTTGTGCAAGGGAGCATTGTCATGCTGAAACAGGAAAAGGCCATCCCCAAACAGTTGCCACAAAGTTGGAAGCACAGAACTGTCTACAATGTCATTGTATGCTGTAGCGTTAAGATTTCCCTGCACTGGAACTAAGGGGCCTAGCCTGAACCATGAAAAACAGCCCTAGACCATTCTTCCTCCAAACTTTACAGTTGGCACCGAAACCATCAAAACACATTTCATGAAGCTCCCAACGAACAGGGGCAGTTTGGAACTGGGTAGTGAGTTTTGCAACAGAGGACAGACAATTTTTACGCAGTACGCGCTTCAGAACTCAGTGGTCCCATTCTGTGAGCTTGTGTGGCCTACCACTTCGTGGCTGAGTCGTTGTTGCTCCTAGATGTTTCCACTTCCCAATAACAGCACTTACAGTTGACCGCGGCAGCTCTAGCAGGGCAGAAATTTGACGAACTGACTTGTTGGAAAAGTGCCATTCTATGACGGTGCCACGTTAAAAGTCTCTGAGCTCTTCAGTAAGGCCATTCTACTGCTAATGTTGGTCTATGGAGATTGCATGGTGGTGTGCTTGATTTTATACACCGGTCAGCAACGGATGTGGCTGAAATTGCAAATCCACTAATTTGAAGGGTTGTCCACATACTTTTGACCAAAAATAATGTTTCAAGGCAACAATCAACAATAGCTAGTCTAAATTATCTTTAGGTTACTTATTGGGACAATGAAACAATAGCTAACAAAAAACAGCAGATGGCCCAGTCTTGTGTTGCTCATGCGACATAGCAATCTAAAGTTTGCTTTCGTGCCTATTTGCTAGCTGAAATGCAGCTTGCGAATTACAAAAAAGCAACAATTTCTACGATTTTACTGAGTTACAGTTCATAAGGTAATCAGTCAATTGAAATAAATGCATTAGGCTCCAATCTATGGATTTCACATGACTGGGAATACAGACATGCAACTGTTGGTCACAGATACCTTAAATAAAAAAGGTAGGGGGCATGTGTAACGGATGTGAAACGGCTAACTTAGTTACACAGCTCTTTTGCATAGAGTTGATCAGGCTGTTGATTGTAGCCTGTGGAATGTTGTCCCACTCCTCTTCAACGGCTGTGTGAAGTTGCTGGATATTGCCGGGCACTGGAACACGCAGTCATGCACGTCGATCCAGAGCATCCCAAACATGCTCAAAGGGTGACATGTCTGGTGAGTATGCAGGCCATGGAAGAACTGGGACATTTTCAGCTTCCAGGAATTGTGTTCAGATCCTAGCAACCTGGGGCTGTACATTATGCTGAAACATGAGGTGACGGTAGTGGATGAATGGCCCAGAAATGGGCCTCAGGATCTCGTCATTGTATCTCTGCATTCAACAAATAAAAAAAAGATTAATCAGCTGTCCTGTTGGCTGGTCTCAAGACGATTCCGCAGGTGAAGAAGCCGGATGTGGAGGTCCTGGGCTGGTGTGGTTACACGTGGTCTGCGGTTGTGAGGCCAGTTGGGCGTACAGCCAAATTCTCTAAAACGACATTGGAGGCGGCTTACGGTAGAAAAACAAACATTCAACTGCATGCTCCCTCAAAACATCTGTGGAATTGTGTTGTGTGACAAACTGACAAATGTGTGGCCTTTTTATCCCCAGCACAAGGTGCACCTGTGTAATGAGCATGCTGTTTAAGCAGCTTTTTTATATATATATATATATATATATGCCACACCTGTTAGGTGGATGGATTATATTGGCAAATGGGGACGTAGACAACAGGGACGTAAACAAATTTGTGCACAAAATGAGAGAAATAAGCTTTTTGTGTGTATGGAACATTTCTGGGATCTTATTTTAGCTCATTAAACCAACACTTTACATGTTGCGATTATATTTTTTTTCAGAATTAGCTATCTAGTAGTGTTGCACAGTATACCGAAACTTCTCTACTTTTCAATACTAGATGATGAAAATGTGTTACTTTCAGTACTTGTGTCAAATGTCTCACAGATCAAGCCCCGTTTATCAGCGCTGCCGACCCCTTATTATAGCTCACAGTCCCTGCTCCACTTACTCATTGCTAGCTGTAGCCAGTCCTGAGGAACCGCTTCACTCACTGGGAGTCTGGGATGCATCATGTCAGCTCCTCACTCATGCTACACAGAAGTTAACACACTTGAATAATGCGACACGGCGTGTAAAAATGTTGAAACAATATCCACACAGACTAGAACACTAAAATGCAAACCTATACCGGTAGCTTCCAGCTTTGTATGCCAACTTTCCTTGTTAGCTGGCAGCTAAAATCAATTCACTACCTTAGCACTTTGCGATAATATGCAAACCATAGCACAAAATATGCTGATTGATTTCAAAGCTGACAAAAAAAAACATTAATTCACAATTCGGTCTCTCTCCCTCTCACGTTTCTCCCAAAGATTATCACCGAGCCCCTCTTGCCTAGAGAAAAACAATGAATTGTCCCAATGGAAGGAAAACTGATTGTCATCTGTAGCCCCATGTAATCAGCCAAAACAAGCTCAATAAGCCAGTTCATGCATGCATTCCTATTGAATATGCATTCAATGGTATTGTGGATAGGCTACATCTTGTTAATCAATAGAGATTTACCATTCAAATAAATGCTTACCATATTGTTGCCGTTATATTGTTTTTACCAAAGTCAAATTGATTTATGCTTGCATAATTGATTCATTAATGCATAAATGGCTGTCTCTGAAAAATGACGTAAAAATGAATGTCCAATGTAATAATATTGAACTCAAAAGATGTCCAACAATTGAACAGGGCCCAGTTTCCCGATAGAGATGGAATTCAGGCTTACGATTGTTTTAGCGATGCCTCGTTCCAACGATGGCCAAAGACTTAACATGCATTTGCCAAAACACAAAGCAGGGAGAACATTCACTAAGAAAGTCAGCGCTGCTCTCAGATCAGCTTTATCCATTAAAATCTTACCTTAACATTATAATTATTCCACAATACTGACGATGGGTCTGCTCCTAGAAAGATATTACCACGGCGGCAAATTTTGAGGCGGCTTATTCTAATGCTTAGTTTACCCAATAATAATGCACAAAATAAAGATTTGGCACATCATTGCACACCTGGTGTTACACATCATAAAACAGAGGTAAAAATGACAGACAGAAGGCAGCCTACAATTAGCAAAATAGATCTCAATTGAATGAAAATGAAATTGATTTCAATATTGTTGAATTATATATGCTTATGTAACCTTTCTGAATGCAGTCATCTCAGTTCTCATTTGAAGCATATTTTTATAATTTATTTGCAGTGCAGTGACTAACTGAAATGTCACCTATTTTTTAGTTTTTAAACCAATTATTTGAATTCCCTTTAGTTTGTCATTCTTTCCCCCTGTGAGGCCAATTTCTCAAAAAGTCAGACCTAGCCTGAACTGTGGGATATTGTAGGGAGTTTCCAACATGCCCATATTCTACATAGTTTTACGCATAAACCGTGGTATTAACTGTAATGACAATATTCCATTGAGCATCTACTTGTCCAGTCTGTTTTTCTTTTACGACTGCTACTGAAGAGACAAGAATGTGCGATTGTGAGAGGATATAGAGAGCAGCTGTTGCTTCGCCAGGTATCTATCTCTACCTGAAATATACAGTATCAATGTGATAGATAGTTGGTATTCAGCAGTCATACAAGTATGCCTTAGTTACTTTGAAGAACTACAAAATAGTGATTGTCAGACAGCAGCTCTATAGAAATCAGATGACTTGGAATGAAATAAAGTAATCAAATAAAACAAACGTAATATACAAAACTGAAATATTGTATTATTGTAAAGTAATGTAAATAAATGGTTAATAGGTGATAAGCAATAATGGGCAGTCACTACCATCATTGGACTTAATTGTTTTAAACTCAATCGAAACTGAACACGTGATTATTTTTTAATAATCGAAACGAACTTATTTTAAAAAAAAATTACTAACCGCTCAGCACTATTCGCTTGTTTGTAACAATTGCAAAGTGATTGGCAACTGTCTTTGTAGTCAACTTCTTAAAATGATCGGCGGTCAGAGACAGATAAACACATTGATTATATGTTTAAGCAGAAATCTGTGGTGACCCTTTGGGGAAAGCGTCTATGGACGCGCGTTGCTAGTTATTCTACTTGCGGTCGGTAAATAACGAGCGTTTTCATGTGCAACTTTAGTAATTTAACGATGGGTTTGGGAAACAGCTCGGAGATCTAGCGATAATCGGGCCCAGAGCAGTAACGTTAGCTAATTTACAACCTGGGTTTGTCTAGATCAAGTGCGATTGTGACTAATATTTTTTGCCGTGGTATCGAGTATTGCGATACTAAACCTGTTATCGAAGTCAAAATGCTAGTATGGTGACAAGACTAGTTAGTACTAGGTTCTGGAAATAAAGTGCAGCAGCTACAGCTAACGACGTTAGCTAACTAAAGCTGCTAACTAGTAACGTTAATGCTAAACTTTCATCGGGCTAGCTATAACTTGTAAACGTTCTCTCCAGCAAAGTGTAAACCATACCGACGATGGAACTGCAAAATGGATCTAACTAGTTACAAATCAATATTGATTAATGTCCCCATATAACTCATTTTAAAACAAATTATTTACGTTGGATAACTACGCAGTAAGTGGGCTAGTGAGCCAACACCGCGCGCTGTTCATCAAAGGCAGCGGCAAAAATTGAGACCAGTGGATAAGCTAGCTAGAAACGCCATTTACACTAGCTAAATTCCCTTAGAATTAGGCCTACCATAGCTCACGGGTATAACGTTACATACACGAGCAAGCTAGCTGACAACCAATTGCATTTCACCGGTCTTACCTGTTCGTGGTGGGTCTGTTAAAGTGAGGACGAAGAGCAAAGAGAGAAGGACGTAACTGCTGCTGTCAGCCTTTGGCAACATTTATCCTCCATTCATAGTAACTCCTCTACTTAGAAATAAAATAAACCAAGATCCAACGTTTGCTTCCGACCTATCAGCGCAAAAGATAGTTCCTAGCCATTCAAAAATATGAAAATATATGGTAGATAACGAGCTACATCCTTATTATTAAGCCCTGTTTTTCATTCGGCCTGTCCAACAATGTATTCCAGAACGGAAATAAAACAAGATGGCTCCGTCCTTCCATCACAACAATCCCAAACGGCCACAAAGCCTATCAGCTGGTGGGTTGGAGGCGGAGTTTTCTAAAGTTATTGTCATGCAGTCATTGGTTATTGTATACGAAATGTGTTACGGTCAATGACTGTATATATGAACGTTACAGTAACCTAATTGTGTCCAGAGTGATACAGTATTAATTTTCTATTAATCGGTTTGTTTTGAGTCAGCAGCATTTTTATTTTTTAAAACGTTTATTTTATCAGGGAGTCATACAGAGACCAAGGTCTCTTTTACAGATGAGCCCTTAACTACATAAAATAGAGACATCAAAGTATAAATATAAATGCCAGCAGAAAGAAAACACGATAAGAAAAAACAAACACATCGATCAGTAATAAGGTCCTCAATCAGCTTTCTGAATTGCTAGAGGCACCAGAACATCAAATGTAATAACTTTTTTTAAAGATTGTTCCACAAATAAGGTGCAAGACCAAAGGAATTTCAAGAGTTGGCTATCCCTGATACCAGATGTGGTAACTCGTATGTCTAAAGTTTAGTAATGATGTTAGGTACCGTGGGACTGGTACAGGGATCCATATATGAAAACATAGCAATGTACCAACCTACGTGACATCAGAGGCCAACCAACTTTCTGTTAGAAAATGCAGTAATGAGTACTACAATTACCGCCTTTAAAAGTATTGTAAACATATTTATCATGGCTATTAAAATGTAATTGATCATTATGAAAATGGATGACGCCCGAGTAATTCCAAATTTGATGATCGTTCAAAAAAAATTCCCAGTCCGAGCTCATTTTCCCCCCAACGAGTTGTCATGAACGCACCATTATGGCGTACATAAATGGCTCTGCTTTTGAGGAATTAAACGTTCCATTTTGACACAAATTGATGTCATAGAAACAAACTTCACACGTAATTGCCCACGTTTATGATGATAAAATATTGAATGTTAGTAACATTGACCCCATGTGTATCTTTGATATTCAACTATGAACGGAGTTCAACATGGTGTCGATAATGGTGTAATAATTCAGGTCTGACTAGCCATGGATGACTCACTGGTGCTGAAGAAACGGGGATATACACTGGGCATCAGTTTAGGCGAGGGGTCATACGCCAAAGTAAAATCCGCGTATTCTGAGCGTCTGAAGACCAATGTTGCTATCAAAATTATTAACAGAAGCAAGGCGCCGGCGGATTTTTTGGAGAAGTTCTTACCTCGGGAACTGGAGATCCTTGCATCCCTAAATCACCGAAACATCGTCAAGACCTTCGAGATATTCGAGACTTCAGAAGGGAAGGTGTACATGATTATGGAGCTTGGTGTGCAAGGGGACCTACTAGAGTTCATCAAATTCAGGGGTGCTTTGCCCGAGGATTTCACCAGAAAACTGTTCAAACAACTGTCACTTGCAATACAATTTGCACACGACCTAGATGTTGTTCACAGGGACCTGAAATGTGAAAACCTGCTATTGGACAAAGACTTCAACCTCAAAGTGTCAGATTTTGGATTTGCCAGGAGGATCAATTATGATGATGCTGGACAAATGATTCTCAGCAAAACATTCTGTGGCTCTGCAGCCTATGCAGCACCAGAGGTATTACAGGGGCTCCCATACAATGCCAAAGTGTATGACGTTTGGAGTATGGGGGTCGTTCTATTCATCATGCTCTGTGGGTCTATGCCCTATGATGACTCCAATATTAAGAAGATGCTGAAGATTCAGAAAGAGCATCGCGTTGACTTCCCACGCAGCAAAACTGTCCCTACAGAGTGCAAAGACCTGATGTATCGCATGCTTAATCCAGATGTAGCCCAGAGGATCGAGATCGATGATATCCTTGAACATGTATGGGTGCAGTCAAAATCCAAATCACATGATGGTTCTAAGAGACGAGAAGATGGCCCTTCATCTGAAGCTGCTTGCTCCAAAAAAGAAAGGAAGGGTGAAAGTAGTAAGCATCCTCATGGCAATGAGAACAAGAAAGGGGAAAAAGTGGAGGTTGAGGCAGAATTGGGCCCTAAACTTTCTGTGGAGGGCAAAAAGGCAGCTGAACCATCTAAGCACACCAAGAAAGAATCATCCCCAGATGCAAGGAATGACATCCCTGCTGATTCTTGTTGAAATGCTGGATTTTTTTCCACCAAATTAGTTACAAATAAATTAAGCATACATCTTTGTTAAGATTAACCATATAGACTTAGTTACATTTCTTCAGATGTTAAGTCTGCTATGATAAAAGGTGAGTGTCAACATTTCAGGTTTACAAACAAATCACTCAAAGGCATTTTTTAGGTTGAAAACTGAAATATTATATTGCAGGAAGAGGCATACAAAATAGAGGCTTACATGAACATTATATTTACAAAAATCAATGAAGCCTCATCGTAACATTCACTAAAATTCTAATCATTTTAGTCTATGTACAATTATGGGATCTCTCTGGAACCCACAGATTTCAGTAATCCAGTCTTGGAAGGTTTCAAACACAGTACAAGCTATGCCTTTCTTTCCAACACCCTAAGAACAGTAATGACCTGAGCTTTGCAACTATCCTTGAATTCAGAGTTTACATTTCGACTCTTTGCCCTTTGTGCAGAGACTGTTCCAGTCATAAAAGTCCATAAAATCCAGAGGGAGGGCATGGGTTGGGGTAGAGAGAAACACCCCATGGCCAGTAATTTGCTTGAGTTCACTTCAAGATAACTGTTCTTTCTCAATTTTGCTTTACCACGGTCAGAAGAAGTCAGAGGCTTTCCTTCTCTTGGGGAGCTGCAGTAGGTCGTCTGTGATGGACGCTGGGTCCTGCGAGGCGGGGGTCCTGGCTTTGCTTGGTGTCGGAGTGCCTGAGGGAGTGACTGGACCACCCAGGGGGGTTTTGGAGCCTGCTCCTCTGTGTGTGGGTGATGGTGTGTAGCTTGCCCTTAGAGCTTTATCTGTGTATTTGCTGGAGGTCCGGTTTACAAGCCTCTGAAGGGCAGGGGTCAATGCTGGGCTCAGGCCTTTTGGTGTGAGACTGCAAGACAGAAATTAGGTCAAAAATAATTAATACAATCATTTAAAAATGACTAAGAATTGTGTATAACCAGTGGTGGAAAAAGTACCCAACTGGCATACTTAAGTAAAAGTAAAAGATACAGTAATAGAAAATGAGTCACCCAGTAAAATACTACTTGAGTAAAAGACAAAGTATTTGGTTTAAAATATACTTAAGTATCAAATGTAAATGTAATTGCTAAAATATACTTAAGTATCAAAAGTAAAAGTATAAATAATTTCAAATTCCTTATATTAAGCAAACCTGCACTATTTTTTATTTTTGGATAGCCACGGACACTCCAACACTGAGATAATTTACAAATGAAGCATTTGTGTTTAGTGAGTCCACCAGATCAGATGCAGTAGGGATGACCTGGGATTTTCCTGTCCTGCTAAGCATTCAGAATGTGGTAGTACTTTTGGGTGTCAGGGGAAATGTATGGAATAGAAAGTACATTATTTTCTTTAGGAATATAGTGAAGTAAAAGTAAAATGTCAAAAATATGAATAGTAAAAATACCCCAAAAGTACTTTACACCACTATGTATAACAAGAGGTCATAGAAATGAGCTGTGGAGGATTTTTTAAAGATTTTTTAAAAAATCAGCTTTTGCTAAATACAAATTACCAAAGCAATGCACTTATGTAAATCATCCATCAGTTTTTACCTTGCAAGATTTTCTGTGACCTTTCGCAATGCTTCTTTCTTCTTTGCCCGGTTTTTGGCTGCAGCCTCATTGGCCATTTTCAAACCCAACCGCTCTCTTCTTCCTGGTTCTGGAATCTGTGTGTGAAATTCTCTCAGGTTAATCAATTATTCCAAAACAAACCATTTTGGGGAGAAATCTCAGCAAAACAAAAATAAAGAACTGTTAGTCATCGGCTTGTACCTTGAACGATGGGCCAATATTCCGCTCTTGAAACGGTGAGTCAGACCCATCCAAGCGAAAGGGGGTGCTCTCTATCTCTCCCCAGGTCATCAAGGGGGACTCAGCCATACCTGATAGGACAATATCAGGTTAGAGTTTGGTTTTTATGCATTTGAGTGTTTTATGGAAGCCTCTAACATCACCAAATGCTGGAAAAACATATATTACCCAAAATATAAGTATTTCTGATAGTTATATTCTAGTTGATAATATTGAAAATGATCTATACTTGAACATAACATAAATACTTACCTGGGGAAGGGCAGGGAGTTCCTTCAAACCCATATCCGTTAACATTAGGGGAATCCTGGGCATTAAGCTCTTTGCCATCTGGGCCTACTTTACCCTGTTTGAACTGGAGAAACACTAGCAATGTCAGATAAATCATTCAGGATCAATCCACTTCGTTAGATCTTTAGATACACTGATCTTAACATGTCTCAACTTTAAACTTTAAATCCCTTCACTAAAAATAGAAAACCATTTACTTAAAACCAATAACTTGTAAAACGAGGACTTTACCTGTGCATTGAGGGCTGCAGCCTGCTGAAGCTGGCATTTGTTAAGGGCTTTGCTGAAGGGGTCTCCCACAAAACGAGTGTTCTTGTGAATCACCTCCCTAGGCTTCTTGAAGAGGGTGTCATCATCCTTGACACCTTATTAAAAAAGATAAACTCAAGTAATTCAACCTCAAACACAATTAATTCAATCATGTAAGTACTAGCTTATCCTACACATACAGTGCATTCGGAAAGTATTCAGACCGCTTCACTTTTACACATTGTGTGACATTACAGCCTCATTCTAAAATGGATTAAACCCATCTTTCCTCAATCTGCACACAATATCCCATAATGACAAAGCGAAAACAGGTATTTTGAATATTTGCAAATGTATTAAAATACATAAGTATTCAGACCCGTTACTCAGTACTTTGTTGAAGTTTTTTTTGGAATGCACTGCATGGTGTTGGTAGGTATGACTCCATGGCTTCATGCACCTCATACAGAGCTCATTAAATTCAAACAAGATAACAGGAACATTTCTCATGCAGGAAAACATCAATCCTCACCCTCTGGATAGTACATAAGGGCATTCTTTGCTTTGTACTCCCAGGTCTCTAGTCCTGCCTTTACACACTCAAGGGCTTGCTTCTCTGATGACGGCAGGGCAAGGTTTTCTTCATGCCGCTAAAAACAACAATAATCTCTGTTAATTGAAGGCAAAAAATAACATTGCTTTCAAATCAAGACATAACACTCCATTAGCATTACATACTTACACATTTGAGTAGTGTGCAATTCACATCAACAAAACGAGAGTTCAAACTATCAAAGGAGCGATTACGCCAAGTGTACCTGTTTAAATTCAGCCTCCGCCTCATATAACCACGAATGCCTCAACTTCTCCTTGTCTTCTGCTAGAACCATGATCTGTTCAAAGGATGCATTATCCTCGCTTGTGTTCTTAGCCAGGAAACGATCAAGACATGGCAGCTCTTTCTCCTCATCTCCTTCCTTATTCACTACAAAATACACAATATCAACAAACACAGGGATTAAGTATTATTGCTGTAATTACATTTGTTACATAGATAGGAGGGGTTGAGTTGAAGGGTGGGATTAAAAACAACAAGATAACTAATGTAAAATATACCATGGCTGTAAAATATATTTAGGTTCAGAACTTTTGTGAAGCAGCACTGTTTAAAATATATGGCAAAACAAATCAAACTGGATGGTCTTCAGAGATAGACGAGAGGGGTTGATGGTAGCTGAAGGATGGGATTAAAAAACAAACAAAAGGTAACTATTGTAAAAATACATTGTGTCCGTAAAATGTATATAGTATATATAAACTGGTTGTAGAAGCCAAAGTGTTGTTGTCCATTAGTTAACTCCAATTAGGGGAGAGGTGGTAGGTTTAGGAGAAAATATATATATTTCTAAATATGGGGGATTGGAAGTGATGCAGACAATTACATTGATGGAAGCTACAATCTGCGGTATTAAAGCTGATCCAGACCCTATAAATGTGTGTGTGTGTGTGTGTGTGTGACCAATAAAAAAAGTTATTTACATAGTGCTATATAATAAATCAACTTTACATAGTACCATGTCCCGTGTTGCTCAGTTGGTAGAGCATGGCACTTGCAATGCCAGAGTTGTGGGTTTGATTCCCATGGGGGACCAGTACGAAAAAGTATGCCCTAACTACTGTAAATTGCTCTGGATAAGAGCATCTGCTAAATTACTAAAATGTATTATATAATAAATCAACAATCCAATGACCACTAGATCATAACAGCAGGAAGAGCTACTTTCTACATAGTCTTGAGAGCTAATGTAATGGTTTTCATAGTTAAAGTTCGGTGTCCTCAGACTGACTAGTGCTGTGAGTTGTGCCATTCTCAGTCACTATAGTGAACAATAACTTACCACAGTCTGCTCCTTTCTTGGTTTTGCCCAGTACAGAAGAGGGCGATCCAGGACGACCCTCTGGTGTCTCAAAAGAAGCTGGAGTAACATCTAAACAATCAAGTGGGGGGGATATTAGTATAACACCACTGCTGCATTCATAGACAACAAGTGCATTATGTGAAAAAGAGTATAGTGGACAGTTCACTTCTCTTACTCACATGGGGCATTGGAGAGTGGTGTGGACTTGGCTAAAGATGACCCATATTTAATGGATATCTCCCTCATCTTCCCAAGATCCCCATTTTCCTCAGCTTCAAGGTAGTCCTTCTGCGCTTGTAACTTTGTCACATCTGGAAAAAAGTCCCTCTGGATGATCTTCTCTAAATTCTGTTGAAAGTCATAAACAAGTTAGGAAGAAATTGGTAAATGTCAAAAGTATGTGGACACCTGCTCATCAAACATCTCATTCCAAAATCATGGGCATTCATATGGAGTTGGTCCACCCTCCTTTGCTGCTGTGACATCCTCCACTCTTCTGGGAAGGCTTTCCACTAGATGATGGAACATTGCTGCGGGGACTTCAAGAGCATTAGTGAGGTCGAGCACTGATGTTGGGCGATTAGACCTGGCTCGCAATCAGTGTTCCAATTCATTCTAAAGGTGTTCGATGGAGTTGAGGTCAGGGCTCTGTGCAGGCCAGTCAAGTTCTTCCACACCAATCTCAACAAACCATTTCTGTATGGACCTCGCTTTGTGCAAGGGAGCATTGTC
Organism: Oncorhynchus mykiss; assembly: GCF_013265735.2. Lineage (NCBI taxonomy): Eukaryota > Metazoa > Chordata > Actinopteri > Salmoniformes > Salmonidae > Oncorhynchus > Oncorhynchus mykiss. The sequence continues at coordinate 37,115,149 of NC_048569.1, forward strand.
ATGCTGAAAAAGGAAAGGGCCTTCCCCAAACAGTTGCCACTAAGTTGGAAGCACAGAATTGTCTAGAATGTCATTGTATGCTGTAGTGTTAAGATTTCCCTTCACTGGAACTAAGGGGCCTAGCCCAAACCATGAAAAACATCCCCAGACCATTCTTTCTCATCCACCAAACTTTACAGTTGGCATGCATTGGGGCAGGTAGCGTTCTCCTGGCATCCGCCAAACCCTGATTCATCCATCGGACTGCCGGATAGTAAAGCGTGATTCATCACTCCAGATAACGATATTCCACTGTTTCAGAGTCCAAAGGCGGCAAACTATACAACACTCCAACCGCCACTTGATATTGCGCATGGTGATCTTAGGCTTGTGTGCAGCTGCTCAGCCATGGAAACCCATTTCATGAAGCGTCCAGAAAACAGTTCTTGCTGATTTTGCTTCCAGGGGCTGTTTGGAACTTAGTAGTGAGTGTTGCAACGGACAGACAGACAATTTTTACGTGATATGCGCTTCTGCACTCGGCGGTCCAGTTCTGTGAGCTTGTGTGGCCTACCACTTCATGGCTGGGCCGTTGTTGCTTCACAATGACAGCACCTACAGTTGACCGAGGCAGCTCTAGCAGGGCAGAAATTTGATTAACTTGTTGGAAAGGTTGCATCTTATGATGGTGCCACGTTGAAAGTCACTGAGCTCTTCAGTAAGACCATTCTACTGCCAATGTTTTCCTATTGAGATTGCATGGCTGTGTGTTCGGTTTTATATACATGTCAGCAACGGGTATGGCTGAAATTGCCGAATCCTCTCGTTTGAAGGGGTGTCTACATACTTGTGTATAACATCACCAGTATGTGTGTTTAATCACATTTACCTTTATTGACCTTTAAAAAAAATATTTGCACTAACACTATAGGCTTACTGCATTATAAACCAGCTGCAGGTAACGTTAGGATATAATCTGCACTGGCTAGCTAACGTTACCTACTGTAATATAACTCCGCTGTCTGTTCCACAACGGTAGGTTACCTCTATGTAGTTCTCTTCATCGAGCACCTTTCGATTTGTTTTCTTTGTTTCCTCGGGTGGCTGTCGAAGAGCAACTGTTGTTACAGGATTAGCTGGGACAAGGGTTCCAGACATCAGCGCCTTTCCAAATCCTTCCATTGTCGGTGGCTACTAGAAGCTAGAGAAATGCTCTGGGGCCTTGGCTTCTGTTTGTTAGCTAACGTCAGCTAGCTAGACCAAACCTCGCTGGAAAAACACGGATTATTTAAAAAATCCGGTTAGAAACTCTAAAGAGCCCCTGAAAATAGACGTCTGTGAATACCTTATTTTAATTCGCGTAGTAAAACTACCAAGAGTTCTTAGCTAATGTTTTGCTAATCAAGGAACCTCATGCGAACAACGTACACAACTCGACTGCGTGACTTCATCCGAAATTCTTCTTCTTCGATTATATTTAAGGCTGGTTGGCATCCAATAAATATTGCATTACCGCCACCTACTAGACTGGAGTTGGTGGCAGCATATAAATAAGTGCCATAAATAAATAACACACTCCACTATTTAAATCTATTTAGTCCTACTTCAGGCCAACAGCCTGAAAGGATGGGACACCACCACTTAGCACTCTGTAACTCTTCTAACATCAAATCTTGCACAGCCAAATACCTCTCTGCAGCCTCCACCACAACCTATATTTTCTGCGATTTATGTACCATCCCTGCAGTACAGTTGATAACCATTGTTTAAATGCCAAGTCCAATCTTACTGAAACATACAGTACCAGTCAAAGGTTTGGACACACCTACTCATTCAAGGGTTTTTCTTTATTTTTACTATTTTCTACATTGTAGAATAATGGTGAAGACACCAAAACTGTGAAATCACATAGTGACCCAAAAAGTGGTAAACAAATCTAAATATATTTTATATAAGGTGCCACCCCTTGCCTTGATGACAGCTTTGCACACTCTTGGCATTCTCTCATCCAGCTTCACATGGAATGCTTTTCCAACAGTCTTGAAGGAGTTCCTACATATGCTGAGCACTTGTTTGCTGCTTTTCCTTCTTTCTGAGGTCCAACTCATCCCAAGCCATCTCAAATGGGTTGAGGTCAGGTGGTTGTGGAGGCCAGGATATCTGATGCAGCACTACATCACTCTCCTTCTTGGTCATAGCCCTTACACAGCCTGGAGGTGTATTGGGTCACTGTCCTGTTGAAAAACAAATGATAGCGCAAACCAGGTCGGGTGGCATATCGCTGCAGAATGCTGTGGTAGCCATGCTGATTAAGAGTGACTTGAATTCTAAATAAATCACTGATAGTGTCACCAGAAAAGCATCCGCACACCATCACACCTCCTCTTCCATGCTTCACGGTGGGAACCACACATGCGGAGATCATCCGTTCACCTACTTTGCGTCTCACATAGACACGGCGGTTTGAGCCAAAAATCTCAAATTTGGATTTATCAGACCAAAGGACAGATTTCCACCGGTCTATGTCCATTGCTCTTGTTTCTTGGCCCAATCAAGTCTCTTCCTCTTATTGGTGTCCTTTAGCAGTGGTTTCTTTGCAGCAATTCGACAATGAAGGCCTGATTCACGCAGTCTCCTCTGAACAATTGATGTTGAGATGTGTCTCTTACTTGAACTCTGTGAAGCATTTATTTAGGCTGCATTTTCTTAGGCTGGTAACTGTAATGAACATATCCTCTGCAGCAGAGTTAACTCTGGATCTTCCTTTCCTTATCATGAGAGCCAGTTTCATCATAGCGCTTGATGGTTTTTGCGACTGCACTTAAAGAAACTTTCAAAGTTCTTGAAATTTTCCGCATTGACTGACCTTCATGTCTTAAAGTAATGATGGATTGTAATTTTTCTTTGCTTATTTTAGCTGTTCTTGCCATAATATGGACTTGGTATTTTACCAAATAGGGCTATCTTCTGTATACCACCCCTACCTTGTCAAAACACAACTGATTGGCTCAAACGCAGTAAGAAGGAAAGAAATTCCACAAATTAGGTTTTAACAAGCCACACCTTTAATTGAAATGCATTCCTCATGAAGCTGGTTGAGAGAATGCCAAGCGTGTGCATAGCTGTCATCAAGGCAAAGTGTGGCTTCTTTGAAGAATCTCAAATATAAAATATGATTCCATTTCTTATTTCATAGTTTTAATGTCTTCATTGAGTAGGTGTGTCCAAACCTTTGACTGGTACTGTATATACACATATATAATTACCCTATCAACTAACTCTATACTCATTAAAACCCATCACCTTATTCCACTACTTTAATAACCCTATCTGATCCTACCCCAGGCCAACGCCCTGAGAGGACAGGACACTACCACACACTGTAACTCTTCTGAAGTCAAAACTCATACCCCCAAGTACCTCTCCGTAACTGCCACCACAACATCTATTTTCAGTGATTTACGTTCTATTTCTGGGGCACAGTTGATAACCATTGCTATGAACTCATAGAAGCCAACCTTACTGAAGCATATATCACTCATTGGCCTATCCTTCTGTGCAGGATCCCTCACCCTTGACCCATCCTCCTCTACTTTCTTCACTGCCTCAGCATATGACACCTTCTGCACTACTCTGATTCTAGCCACCTCAACCTGCCTCTCTCGCACCGGACACTTCCGATCCCCAGCAACATGGGAACCCCTACAGTTGACACAAACTTTATCCACCGAAACTACACAATCTTCTATCCAATGCCCTCCTGCACACTTCCCACATCTTAGAATCTCCCTCCTACACACAGCTGCTACATGACCATAAGCATTGCAACTAAAGATTCTTACTCAAAATTCAAAAGGACTGACGGTGACTCCTCTGTTTCACCATACTCAGCACTGGGTCTGCGTTACACCAAACGACAGGCGTCACAAACACCGGGAATCTTCAACTTCAATTGCTCCATCCTCACACGTAACACTACCCCAGAAACCACTCCTTTCAATGGTGCCCTGTTCCTAGGAGCAAAGCAGGAAACAGATCTTGACCCAAGTTGCGTGACATGGAGCGCCCGCTCCCTCTGGTCAGAAGAAACACAAACACATATCACAAGCCAGCAGGTTACCTACACTGATTCAACTGCACCCAACTCCTTTCCCACCATGTCTTGTTTTGCACAAAATAATCAAATTAAGTCCGACAGGATCTTTCTAAACGTAGCTCTTTATTAGCTAGCTATAACTGGCATGTTCATGTGTCTCCGGCCATGATCAACTGAAAATGACTACCGTCGTATCGGAGCGCAGTATGATATGACGGTAGATTGCAACCAATTACAATTCAGTATGTTGATACATGAATATTACATCCCCTTCTATAAAAAAGAAAAATGTTCGACATATGTTCTCTGTAGTTTGAACTCAAGGTAAGTAACCATTTAAACTGCATACTGGACCAACTGCATCAGCATAACAGACTCTGAAACAATGATTCAGCATACTGTTACTTTTAGAACAAAGATTTCTCAGCAACTCAGCTTTTCACTGTATCAATGACATCTCAACATTTCAAACAAATACAACACCAAAGCATTTCAACTATACCCTTTGACATTTCACAAGGTATAGGACAGCTCTAGGCTTGACCTCTCTTCCTGACCTTGTGTGATATGATGCTGAGCAAGCTTCTATGTCAGTCAACCATTCTTGTGGTATTGCAGGTAAGTATGGTTTATGTTGTGTGTGTGTTTAGTCCATCACATTCTCTTTCAGGGAAACAGTTAATCTCGTCAGTGTCTTGTTTTTTTGTGGTCAGTAGGTGATGATGATTGTGGCGGTACACCGCTCCTTCTGCGGTGCGGACATGATATGAATGTTCAGTGTCAGCTGGCTGGTTGACGACTGCTGGCTTCTAGTGGCCATGCTCCAGGATTCTAACTGACTCTCCGTTGTTCAGTGGTGGCAGTGGTCTAGCTGACCTGACGTAGTATCGCTTCTGGTGTTGTTGTCTCTGTGCACGGTTTGCATGCATTTCCTTGTAGCTGACGACCTCAGGTTGGAGCTGCTGGTTGGTGCTGGATTGAGCAAAGCGGCTCATCAACTCATCTGCGGCTGATCTGCGACTCATCAACAGCTGGGCTGGTGATTTGAAGTTGTCAACTGGAGTGTTGCGGTATTCAAGGAGACTGAGGTAGGGGTCTCTCTTGTCTGCTTTTGCTTTGTCCATGAGTGATTTAGCAATCTGCACAGATTTTTCAGCAAGGCCATTACTTTGAAGGTAATGTGGGCTTGTGGTGGGTGACGTGTTTGAACTCCCATGCTTTTTTGAAGGATTCAAACTCCTTTGATTTGTCAGCTATTAAAAAGTCTCTACAATGCCACGTCTGGCAAAGGCTGCTTTCAGCTTGTGGTTCACAGCTGCAGGCGTGGTGCTGTGAAGCTTGTCGAGTTCGAAGTATCTGCAGTAGTATTCCACTGTTACGATGTAGTCCTCGTTGTTCCAGGTGAACACACCGGTTGCCACAACCTGCCAGGGTCAGTCTGGGATACAGTGAGGTAACATTGGCTCTTTGGTGTTTGAGGGGAGTCATTCAAGACAGGTGGGGCATTTACCAACAATGTCCTCTATTTGCTTGCACATTCCAGGCCAAAACAAAATGTCCCGCTCTTTTCTTCTGTCCTTGTAGGTAAGAAACTTCCTGGAGAGTGTCTGCAACAGCGATTTCTTTGCCTGGCATGGTGAGTGATTGTGAAGTCATAATTTTGTAGTTGAAGAATAATTCTCTGTAGCCTTGGCTGGGCTAGCGGTTTCCTTATGACTGACTCGGGGCTTGTGGTTGGATTCCACAATGACTTGTCATCCATAGACGTCCTGATGGAAACGCTTAGATCCTAACAGAATGGCATACAGCTCCTTTTCGATTTGAAAGTAGTTGATTTCACTACTCTCAAAGAGATTTGGAAGCATAGCCGATGTGGTTTCCTTCTTGCAGTAGCACTGCACCTAGTCCATACTTCAACACATCCACTTGGAGTCTGAGCTCTTTGTTAGGGTCGTCATAGGCGAGGATTGGTCTTGGTTCTCTTGTGATCAAGTCTTTCCCTTTCCGGAAAGCAATGTCGTGTTGCTTGTCCCAGAGGAACTCACTGGACTGCTTTAGCAGCTGACGCAGGGGTGCATTAGCATTGGCGAGGCTGGGTGCGAACTTTGCTAAGTAGTTGACCATGCCAAGCACTGTTTCCAGCTCTGCGCGGTTCTTTGGTGGCCCCATGGCTGAGATCTTCTGTGGGTCTGGCTTGATTTCATTCGCTGTGAGATGTCCGAAGTAGCTGACCTCTGTAGCGCCGACTAAGTGTCCATGTGTTGTAACTGTCTCCTTTTCACCGATCCACAGGAGCAGGTAACTTCACTTCTCCTCTTTCCTTCAGAGGACCAGTGAACATTATCTACACATGCTGTTTGAACCTACCCACTTCATGGCGGAAGTTTGTAGACCGCCAGTCCAGTTGAGGTGAAGGAATTCCAGCAAAATCCATATTTTTGTCCTTTTACTCTGACACCATGTCTTGTTTTGCACACTTTGTACAAAATAATACAATGCAGTACGACAGGATTTTTCTCAACGTAGCTCTTTATTAGCTAGCTATAACTGGCACGTTCATGTGTTGCCGGCCATGATCAACTGAAAATGACCTCACGACCTGGATGGTATTAACCAATCATGGCGCAGTATGATACAACCGTAGAAAACAATTAAAATACAATATGTTGACATATGATTGTTACACCACCCACCCTGAATCCAAAAATGTCATTTCTACTGGACCAAACATTTCTTTATCATTACCATGTTTATCAATACAAGCTCCTTACAACACCTTCTATCCCTTCCATTTCACCTCCAGATCTAGAGCTGGCGTCCAGCTCACTCTGTTTGAATTTGACACCAATCTTCCTCAACATACCTTCCTTCTTTTTTGCTAGCTTCAACAGATTCAAACCCATCCTCCGTCTCCCTTAGTCTTTTCAACCTCCTCTCTCTTTCCCTCCAATCCTCTTCCCGACTCCTGAAAATGTGTAACTCTTCCAAGCCAAAATCTACTTTTAGCCTCCTCAAGAGACATGCAAAGCCCTGTACTCCCTCTACTTCAAACCCGAGCCTCCTTCTACTCCCATTATCCAGCGACAATTTCTCCGTCACCGGAAATGTCAGTCAGTGACGCTTTTAGAATTATTCTAGCCTTCATCATTGCATTGGATAAAGTATCCAAAAATGTCTAGAAAATATCTACAAGTGCATAATACGGTACACCATTTTCTAGTCTTCCAGGTCTTGCACACCAAATGCTGTTCTTTTTTGTCGCCTCCACTTCGCTCTTCGGTTTTTAAACCATACCTATCGAAATAAAAGTAAATTAGGCTACATTGACAAACCGTTTTAAAACGTAATGAAACAAAAAAATATTTAGAAACTGACAAACACAAGGCGCTTACCTCTACTCGCTCTTCGCGTAAATGAGTGCGTTGTGCCAGTTTTTCCCTCGCGTTAACATCTGGATACTGGTTCTGAAGGAATAGCTCCTCCAGAGCATCCAGCTGGTCCTCAGTGAATATGGTGCGGTGTCGCCGTGTTCGCCTCTGGACCTGACTGAAGGACTGCTCCTCTCTGTTAGTGTTTCCGCCTGGCCTGCGTGGCTCTGGAAACATTCTTCTGGACCATGCATACTGCCAAGCTGAATTAAAATAACTTTACATGTAAGTGTTTGGCACACTGATTTCAGGTCAACGCATAAACGTCTATACACCTACCTGGCTAATGGTAAAAACAACTGATCTGCTAGACATAATCATCAAACAAACATGTCATAGGTTTAGGTCTTACTTTCAGGAGGATAGTCAGCCTGGAACACCTCTCCACAGTGGGAGCAGTACCAGCAGCATGAGCAGGTGTGCTGTGGAGGTTCTATGTGGCTCCCAGCAGGAATACTCTCTGATCTTACTCCATCCTCACCTGGTACAGTGTTGTGGGTCGCACCAGACTGCCTGCTCTCCGCATTGTTAATTGGAAATCTGTTCAGTATATTGTCAATGGTGAATGGAAACTTCTGTCTCTCCATCCTACTTGACCCCTCCATGACAAGATTTCTGCCCAAAGAATTCACTTCAAATTCAACCTAGTGTTTAAAGTGCCAGCCAAGGCAGTCAGTTAATGCTTTTGGGTGAAGCATATACCTTAGTGTGGCTCATTCTCCACTGTGCTGAACCACAGTGATTTTATAACAGAAATTTAGGAAGAAAAAAAAGGACATAATCCCCCTATGGACTAGACAAATACAAAATGGTTTAAACTTAATTCCCAGCTAATCTGGGCAGTTTTGTGAGGGGGTTAGGGAGGATGGGACTTCAGCTAATCTGGCCCCATTGCTTTGCTTTCTGAAAAAGAAATCAGATTTCTCTGTATTAAATTAGGGGTAGAGAGCTTCTAAGATTCTTATTGTTGTGGTTTTAGAGAAAAATAGATTGCTTGGTATTAGAAACCTGGTCTTAAAGATGAACCCTTTGGTGTAACCAAGGACCTATTGGGGATTAGCCCCTGAATTTGAACACTTGCAGTCCTCGTTGATTTGTGCTCAGAGTTTATTCCTACACACAAGGCTACACGTCTGGTTTTCAATCAATCTGAATCATACAGTTCCAATACAAATGTTTACAATCTTTATTTATCCATTAAATAGAGACAATGTAATTTGGTGATGTTTGTTTGTTGCTGTCACAGTACCAATCCTCACCACACAACACACATGGCAGGCTGGGAGCAGCAAATGGTCAGCTGTAGAGCAGCGTGTGTTCATCATGTTTGAGCATTACAGCCATTCACAAAGGGAGCATGTTCAGAGGTGAAATATAATTCAGAATGTACAGGTATGGATAGCCAAGGCTTCTGACAATCTCTCTCTGTTAGTATTCACAGCATGAGAACTAGACCTTATCTATGAAGTGCAGTCATTCAGCCTGACTTTTCTGACAATGTGCACGGCTGAGGTAAAGCTATTACAGGTTGTATTTATTCTCCAACAAATCCTTTGATTTCATATAAGGCAACACAACACCTTTTTATCAAGGAATTAATGGATTTTCAAAATCTGTCCTAAGCTCCTCAGATAAGGGTTTTTTGAAAACAGATAACAATAAACATCACCTCATCCTTTTCACTGGGGTTTAATGGCCAGCAGATTGTTGATGTATAGTTTTTAGAGCTGTTGAGATAGCTATCTCTGGTCTTTGTGATTTTCTTTCAATGAAAGACATTGTATCACATCCACATAGGTTTAATGGTGTTAAATTCATTACTGAGGATTAGTATGATAGAAGCGCCTTATATTGTTGTTGTCAAAGGCAATTGGTTTGTAAAAACTTTGAATCCTCTTGTGGAAAATATAAAATAAACCTAAAACAACACATCCTTGCCCAACGGCACAACCTAATGGTGTAAGATCTAGCCGGAAGATTGGTTTGACCAATATTATTTTCTAGACTGCAAGAGGATCGAATATGTTAAGCATAACTTCTGAACTAAATAGCTGAGAAATGGCATGGATGTAAATGAAATAATACTCCGTGTTTGCAGTTACCAGCAGCCAATTAGTAGGCGGATCAGGGTTATTTATAAACCCTGAATGTGGTGCCAAATTATTGAAATTGTCACATATTTTCAAGTGAATGTGGAATGGTTTGCATACGGTTCAGTAAGCCTAGTCTGTAATAAAACAGTGTGAGGCAGATTACGAAATTGCTGCAATGCCACCTAAGCGCTATTGAATGAGTTGGATAATACGTTCTTTAACCCGAACATGAAAATCAAAACAAGTTTTGGCCAAACACATGTCCTGAGGTGTGTAATGTGATTGAGTACAAGGATTTGACATTGCTGTGTGGAATGTGTTCAATGTTCCTTCCCCTATGCTGAGGGGAAAAAATGACTATTCTGCTCTCTGGAGATGCTCAAACCATGGGACTGATTTCTTAAACATTTTATAGAATAGAAAGGGAAATAGGGTGGCTATATGTGAGGCTATACACTATGTAGTCCTAGTGGTGCCTTTAGTGAAAATTGGGGAATTAAACAACGGTAGACTGTAAAAAGTCATTTGTTCTGCTAACTCCATTTGTTTTTTTGTGGAAACCCGTTGCCTAGAACTATTCAAGTAACCCAACTGAAGGTATGCACTGTTCAGTACTTAAAGTGACATCGTATTTGTCAGTTCCCCAGCTATGTTCCCAGCTTCTGCATTAATGTTTGTATGTTGTTGTTACCCGTGTGCTGACGCTGTTCCTGTCTTGTTACCTGTCTGTTCCACATTAAACGTTCAGCTCCCGTACCTGCTTCTCATCTCCAGCGTCGTTTCAATCAAATATGTTTTATTGCCTCACAGATAATATGGATAATTACATTTATTTCAGGGTCTTTGTTAAACTCTCTGTAATCTTAACTTTCTAAACTGACACACTTTCATGTTGTCTGTTGTGTACCTCCGTTAGGATGCCTTCTTTTCAGTGGGGCCCAATACAATGGAGCTGCAGGTGACAAGTCAGTGGCCAGAGGTACCTGAACTGGCTGAAAGCAGCCAGAGGTCTTAACATTTCACCTTGGCATTGAAGAGGGTAAAACTTTTTCAGTGTTTTAAGATTTTTCTTTTTCAAAACATTTGAATATCTGTTTTTTAATTTATTATTATAGGTCATGTCACGTTCTGACCTCTATTTCTGTTGTTTTGTATTTATTTAGTATGGTCAGGGCGTGAGTTGGGTGGGCAGTCTATGTTTGTTTTTCTATGTTTTGGGGCATTTCTATGTTTTCGGCCTAGTATGGTTCTCAATCAGAGGCAGGTGTCATTAGTTGTCTCTGATTGAGAATCATACTTAGGTAGCCTGGGTTTCACTGTGTGTTTGTGGGTGATTGTTCCTGTCACTGTGTTTGTTGTCACAGGATAGGCTGTATAGGTTTTCACGGTCCGTTTGTTGTTTTGTAGATTTGAGTTATTTCATGTATCGTTCAGTTTTCCATTAAAGAACATGAATAACCACCACGCTGCTTTTTGGTCCGCTTCTCCTCCTACAGACGAACGTCGTTACAGGTCAGTAGTCCAACAGGTTTTTATTTAGTACGATGCCCACAAATACATGATATCAAGCCATTTGCAGTTTCAACTGTAAACAATACAATCTTTGAATAGATGGAATGTAAAGGGAAGGTGTGATCTGCAGAGATGATGCCTGCTTCTCTCTACACTGCTTAATGTCCACATTTTGGGTCCCTTGCTTTTTGGGGCTACTTTGCTTTTTTCTTAGGAGGACCTTGGGATCACAATTATTACCCCAACCCAGAAGACTCAGAGAGCCTATGGTGCTTTGTTATTGCCAAGAGGACTATACAAAGACAAACTTCTGCCAGCGACCTCTGCCAATGTATTTTTGATTATCTACACTCAGATTCTGGGGCCTGGTGTGAAGAGCGCTGTCTAATGATAACTTGATTGTTTTCAACCCTAGTATTTGAGGTCAATCAGTTGGTCATCAACTTGGTCTCATGTGTTTTGGTGGGAAAGCTTTTCACGTACCACCACAATTTCTAATCTCACAAAACAAAGTGACGGCCTTGACTTATACACAACACACGTGCATGTTTTTAGAAATAAAGCTAATAATTCCCCTCAGTGGGACAGCATTATCAGTGGCATACCGACATTTCACAGTGCAGTTTTATAGCCATTATCATGCTATTCTACACATTTTACAATGAGGCTGAGAGAATTTTTCATTTTCAAGGTAATTTCATGCAATTCTGCATACATTGCCATAGGGCAGACGAAAAGTTGTAGTTTTATAGCTTCTCATGCTATTTTACACATTTTGCAATGATCAAATGTTGCAGTTGTACAGCTTTTGCCATGATGTGCTCATATGCTATCTGGGGAGGCGCCCCCCAGAGTATGGGACATGCCCCCCCACACACACACACACACTTGCGGGGGGGTGTGATACTCCAGTGAGTATTTTATGTTACACAATGTGTTCAATTGAAGGGCATTTTCAACATAGTTAATTTAATAACTCACTGCCTTTAATACAGACATGGACAAGATGTATCAATTTTTCTTGTGGATGTTATCTGATAGACCAGCAGCTGTCTCACACTTCCCTGTGTCATGTGATGCTCAGCCTAAGCAGTGGCAAAGTGTACATGTTAACCCAGATGTGGGGATCAGTCAGCGGGTCCACACTGGGCCCAAGAAGAAGAAGGACTTGGGAGTGCTGGGTAAATACTTGCAATATTTCCACAATGAGCTGAATGTACAAATATACACTTTCTGCATCAAATATTAGAATATATCATAGTCTTGTTGGGGTGCTTGAGGATCGGAGTTGGCAGTGCGTTCCATTATCATCAGCTGCTAAATAGGTTCACATGGCTGAAATCCTGAGAATGAGTGACAATCTAATTCAACTAATTTGAGTGCTTACAAATGGACAAAAAAATTTTAATTTGAGAATACAACACAGAAATACAGACAAATTACTGTCAATGCCAGAGGTGGCCATCCTCGCTTCACTGATCCCTGATCTACTTGGTAAGAGGACTTCTATTCCAGCCCAGCAATTACACATGTGATTATCAACTAATTAGATTTTGTGAATTTAATCAGGTGTGTCAGTACTGGGCTGGAATAGAAGCCTGCACATCCAGCAGGGTTGGTCTGATCCAGATGTAATTGGTTTATACATTGTGTGTGACTTTTAATTGTATTTTTGTTTACAACATTTGCAAACTTATAACCCATGGTATACAAGGATACACCATTATTACCTTGGGACATTCACAGGAACCTCTTAATTTTACAGCTCTCTGTATCTGAGGACAGAAAACATCACAAAGAAACAGGCTTCATTATGCTCAAATTAGACAGTACTGGCTATTATGTTGCAATATCTCTCTGTTCTCATAGTTTTTCTAACTAGGTACTGGAACTGGAGAATATTTTTTATAATGTTCTCCCACAAAGGTATCTGCCCTGTCCAGAGGAGCCTACTCTCTCCCTTATCTGACAGCCAGAGTTGCTAATCCCTTCACCCTTTTTCATGTCTGTTAGCTAGCTAACTACAAATGCATTTCGAGTTTGTGTTTTTCATTTACAATGATAAATACATCAAGATAGCTAACAAGCTAATATGAAGTTAGCTGGTTATATTTAATTCAATTAGCTAGCTATACAGTATGTAAAGTTAGCTAGCTAGCTAACTTTACATACTGTATAGCTAGCTAGCTAGCTAGCTAACATTACAATATCAACTCATTTAAAAATAATAATAATAATAATATATATGTCTAAGTGAAAATATCTTTCACTGTGATATTTGTAAGTGTATCTCCAAATTCCAGGTTATGTCTTAGCACCATCCTTACGGCCATCATTGTACTGCTGGGATCAGACATAACAGCCGGCTACTTCTACAATAAGTAATTTTGTGGATTCATTCCTTGTACATCCCACATGCATAGCAATGGAGAGAAACAAGGAAGGACATTTATAGAAACAAGCAAGGAATCAGAGATACAAATGACTGTGACTTTCCACCGGCATAGAGCCTGTCTCACTGAACATTTTTAGGGTATAAGATATCGCTGCATGAATCTGGAGATCTATATTTAGGCATCCAATCTAATTAAGTGTCTGCTTGTCTATTTATGATCGTAGTTCATCACAGCAGTTTATATAACAGGGGTTACTCATTTCTTATACAAGGATTCAATTGTTATCATTCTAATTAGTTAGGAGTGTGATTGTCAGTGGACAACAGTTTGGAAACAAATGAAGCAAAATGAGATGATCTATTATTTTTTATTTCACCTTTATTTAACCAGGTAGGCTAGTTGAGAACAAGTTCTCATTTACAACTGTGACCTGGCCAAGATAAAGCAAAGCAGTTCGACACATACAACAACACAGTTACATATGGAATAAACAAACATACAGTCAATAATACAATAGAAAAAGTCTATATACAGTGTGTGCAAATGAGGTAGGATAAGGGAGGTAAGGTAATAAATAGGCCATGGTGGCAAAGTAATTACAATATAGCAATTAAACACTGGAATGGTAGATGTGCAGAATATATATATACAGTGCCTTGCGAAAGTATTCGGCCCCCTTGAACTTTGCGACCTTTTGACACATTTCAGGCTTCAAACATAAAGATATAAAACTGTATTTTTTTGTGAAGAATCAACAACAAGTGGGACACAAGCATGAAGTGGAACGACATTTATTGGATATTTCAAACTTCTTTAACAAAACTGAAAAATTGGGCGTGCAAAATTATTCAGCCCCTTTACTTTCAGTGCAGCAAACTCTCTCCAGAAGTTCAGTGAGGATCTCTGAATGATCCAATGTTGACCTAAATGACTAATGATGATAAATACAATCCACCTGTGTGTAATCAAGTCTCCGTATAAATGCACCTGCACTGTGATAGTCTCAGAGGTCCGTTAAAAGCGCAGAGAGCATCATGAAGAACAAGGAACACACCAGGCAGGTCCGAGATACTGTTGTGAAGAAGTTTAAAGCCGGATTTGGATACAAAAAGATTTCCCAAGCTTTAAACATCCCAAGGAGCACTGTGCAAGCGATAATATTGAAATGGAAGGAGTATCAGACCACTGCAAATCTACCAAGACCTGGCCGTCCCTCTAAACTTTCAGCTCATACAAGGAGAAGACTGATCAGAGATGCAGCCAAGAGGCCCATGATCACTCTGGATGAACTGCAGAGATCTACAGCTGAGGTGGGAGACTCTGTCCATAGGACAACAATCAGTCGTATATTGCACAAATCTGGCCTTTACGGAAGAGTGGGAAGAAGAAAGCCATTTCTTAAAGACATCCATAAAAAGTGTCGGGTAAAGTTTGCCACAAGCCACCTGGGAGACACACCAAACATGTGGAAGAAGGTGCTCTGGTCAGATGAAACCAAAATTGAACTTTTTGGCAACAATGCAAAACGTTATGTTTGGCGTAAAAGCAACACAGCTGAACACACCATCCCCACTGTCAAACATGGTGGTGGCAGCATCATGGTTTGGGCCTGCTTTTCTTCAGCAGGGACAGGGAAGATGGTTAAAATTGATGGGAAGATGGATGGAGCCAAATACAGGACCATTCTGGAAGAAAACCTGATGGAGTCTGCAAAAGACCTGAGACTGGGACGGAGATTTGTCTTCCAACAAGACAATGATCCAAAACATAAAGCAAAATCTACAATGGAATGGTTCAAAAATAAACATATCCAGGTGTTAGAATGGCCAAGTCAAAGTCCAGACCTGAATCCAATTGAGAATCTGTGGAAAGAACTGAAAACTGCTGTTCACAAATGCTCTCCATCCAACCTCACTGAGCTCGAGCTGTTTTGCAAGGAGGAATGGGAAAAAATGTCAGTCTCTCGATGTGAAAAACTGATAGAGACATACCCCAAGCGACTTACAGCTGTAATCGCAGCAAAAGGTGGCGCTACAAAGTATTAACTTAAGGGGGCTGAATAATTTTGCACGCCCAATTTTTCAGTTTTTGATTTGTTAAAAAAGTTTGAAATATACAATAAATGTCATTCCACTTCATGATTGTGTCCCACTTGTTGTTGATTCTTCACAAAAAAACACAGTTTTATATCTTTATGTTTGAAGCCTGAAATGTGGCAAAAGGTCGCAAAGTTCAAGGGGGCCGAATACTTTCGCAAGGCACTGTATATACATACAGTGGGGCAAAAAAGTATTTAGTCAGCCACCAATTGTGCAAGTTCTCCCACTTAAAAAGATGAGAGAGGCCTGTAATTTTCATCATAGGTACACTTCAACTATGACAGACAAAATGAGAAGAAAAATAATCCAGAAAATCACATTGTAGGATTTTTATTGAATGTATTTGCAAATTATGGTGGAAAATAAGTATTTGGTCAATAGCAAAAGAAAAAAAAAGTTTATCTCAACATTATATACCCTTTGTTGGCAATGACAGAGGTCAAATGTTTTCTGTAAGTCTTCATAAGGTTTTCACACACTGTTGCTGGTATTTTGACCCATTCCTCCATGCAGATCTCCTCTAGAGCAGTGATGTTTTGGGGCTGTTGCTGGGCAACACAGACTTTCAACTCCCTCCGAAAGATTTTCTATGGGGTTGAGATCTGGAGACTGGCTAGGCCACTCCAGGACCTTGAAATGCTTATTACGAAGGCAATCCTTCGCTGCCCGGGCAGTGTGTTTGGGATCATTGTCATGCTGAAAGACCCAGCCACATTTCATCTTCAATGCCCTTGCTGATGGAAGGAGGTTTTCACTCAAAATCTCACGATACATGGCCCCATTCATTCTTTCCTTTACACGGATCAGTCGTCCTGGTCCCTTTGCAGAAAAACAGCCCCAAAGCATGATGTTTCCACCCCCATGCTTCACAGTAGGTATGGTGTTCTTTGGGTGCAACTCAGCATTCTTTGTCCTCCAAACACGACGAGTTGAGTTTTTACCAAAAAGTTATATTTTGGTTTCATCTGACCATATGACATTCTCCCAATCTTCTTCTGGATCATCCAAATGCTCTCTAGCAAACTTCAGACGGGCCTGGACATGTACTGGCTTAAGCAGGGGGACAAGTCTGGCACTGCAGGATTTGAGTCCCTGGCGGCGTAGTGTGTTACTGATGGTAGGCTTTGTTACTTTGGTCCCAGCTCTCTGCAGGTCATTCACTAGGTCCCTCCGTGTGGTTCTGGGATTTTTGCTCACCGTTCATGTGATCATTTTGACCCCACGGGGTGGGATCTTGCGTGGAGCCCCAGATCGAGGGAGATTATCAGTGATCTTGTATGTCTTCCATTTCCTAATAATTGCTCCCACAGTTGATTTATTCAAACCAAGCTGCTTACCTATTGCAGATTCAGTCTTCCCAGCCTGGTGCAGGTCTACAATTTTGTTTCTGGTGTCCTTTGACAACTCTTTGGTCTTGGCCATAGTGGAGTTTGGAGGGTGACTGTTTGAGGTTGTGGACAGGTGTCTTTTATACTGATAACAAATTCAAACAGGTGCCATTAATACAGGTAACGAGTGGAGGACAGAGGAGCCTCTTAAAGAATAAGTTACAGGTCTGTGAGAGCCAGAAATCTTGCTTGTTTGTAGGTGACCAAATATTTATTTTCCACCATAATTTGCAAATAAATTCATAAAAAAT